>NC_064643.1:44737500-45362500 GCF_023864345.2 Schistocerca serialis cubense
GTGAAGCATCGGAATCTAAAACTGGACTCACAGGAGAGGTTCAAATCAAAGAAAGTGAGAGTGTCAGTCCTCCTGTACTTAAGTCGGCATTGTGTTTTTTGTATTAAATTCGGATGCAATTTCTGTGTTTCATCGTCAATAAGCAGGTCCAAGGGATACAGTAAACCTGAAGTGAAGCATCGGAATCTAAAACTGGACTCACAATAGAGGTTCAAATCACAGAAAGTGAGAGTGTCAGTTCTCTTTTACTTAAGTCGGCATTGTGCCTTTTGTATTAAATTCGGATGCAATTTCTGTGTTTCATCGTCAATAAGAAGGTCCAAGGGATACAGTAAACCTGAAGTTAAGCATCGGAATCTAAAACTGGACTCACAGGAAAGGTTCACACAATAGTAAGTTAGAGTGTGAGACCTCTTGTACTTAAGTCGGCATTGAGCCTTTTGAATTTAATTCCGATGCAATTTCTGTGTTTCATCGTCAATAAGAAGGTGCAAGGTATACAGTAAACCTGACGTGAAGCATCGAAATCTACAACTGGACTCACAGGAGAGGTTCAAATCACAGAGAGTTAGAGTGTTAGTCCTCTTGTACTTAAGTCGGGATTGTGCCTTTTGTATTAAATTCGGATGCAATTTCTGTGTTTCATCGTCAATAAGAAGGTCCAAGTTATACAGTAAACCTGAAGTGAAGCATCGGAATCTAAAACTGGACTCACAGGAGAGGTTCAAATCATAGAAGGTGAGAGTGTCAGTCCTCCTGTACTTAAGTTGGCAATGTGACTTTTGTATAAAATTCGGATGCAATTTCTGTGTTTCATCGTCAATATGGAGGTCCAAGGGATACAGTAAAACTGAAGTGAAGCATCGGAATCCAAAACTGGACTCACAGGAATGGTTCACACAATAGTAAGTTAGAGTGTGAGACCTCTTGTACTTAAGTCGGCATTGTGCCTTTTGTATTACATTCGGATGCAATTTCTGTGTTTCATAATCAATAAGCAGGTCCAGGGGATACAGTAAACCTGAAGTTAAGCATCGGAATCTAAAACTGGACTCACAGGAAAGGTTCACACAATAGTAAGTTAGAGTGTGAGACCTCTTGTACTTAAGTCGGCATTGAGCCTTTTGAATTTAATTCCGATGCAATTTCTGTGTTTCATCGTCAATAAGAAGGTTCAAGGTATACAGTTAATCTGAAGTGAAGCATTGGAATCTAAAAGTGGACTCACAGGAGAGGTTCAAATCATAGAAAGTTAAAGTGTCAGTCCCCTTGTACTTAAGACGGCATTGTGACTTTTGTATTAAATTCGGATGCAATTTCTGTGTTTCATCGCCAATAAGAAGGTCCAAGGGATACAGTTAAACTGAAGTTAAGTATCGGAGTCCAAAACTGGACTCACAGGAGAGGTTCACATCATACAAAGTTAAAGTGTCAGTCCTCTTGTACTTAAGTCGGCATTATGCCTTTTATATTAAGTTCGGATGCAATTTCTGTGTTTCACCGTCAATGAGATGGTCCAAGGGATACAGTATACCTGAAGTGAAGCATCGGAATCTAAAACTGGTCTCAAGGAGAGGTTCAAATCATAGAAAGTGAGAGTGTCAGTCCTCTTTTACTTAAGTCTGCATTGTGCCTTTTGTATTAAATTCGGATGCAATTTCTGTGTTTCATAATCAATAAGAACGTCCAAGGGATACAGTAAACCTGAAGTGAAGCATCGAAATCCAAAAGTGGACTCACAGGAGAGGTACAAATCATAGAAACTTAGAGTGTCAGTCCTCTTGTACTTAAGTCGGCATTGAGCCTTTCGAATTTAATTCCGAAACAATTTCTGTGTTTCATCGTCAATTAGAAGGTGCAAGGTATACAGTAAACCTGAAGTGAAGCACCGGAATCTAAAACTGGACTCACAGGAGAGGTTCAAATCATAGAAAGTGAGAGTGTCAGTCCTCCTTTACCTATGTCGGCATTGTGCCTTATGTATTAAATTCGGATGCAATTTCTGTTTTTCATCGTCAATAAGACGGTCCAAGGGATACAGTAAACCTGACGTGAAGCATCGGAATCTAAAACTGGACTCACAGGGGAGGTTCAAATCATAGAAAGTGAGAGTGTTAGTCCTCTTGTACTTAAGTCGGCATTGTGCCTTTTGAATTTAATACCGATGCAAATTTCTGTGTTTCATCGTCAATAAGAAGGTGAAAGGTATACAGTAAACCTGAAGTGAAGCATTGTAAACTAAATCTGCACTCACAGGAGAGGTTTCTTATCATAGATAGTTAAAGTGTCACTCCCCTCGTACTTAAGTCGGCATTGTGCCTTTTGTATAAAATTCGGATGCAATTTCTGTGTTTCATCGTCAATATAAAGGTCCAAGGGATACAGTAAAACTGAAGTGAAGTATCGGATTCCAAAACTGGACTAACAGGAAAGGTTCACACAATAGTAAATTAGAGTGAGAGACCTCTTTTACTTAAGTCGGCACTGTGCCCTTTGTATTAAATTCGGATGCAATTTCTGTGTTTCATAATCAATAAGAAGGATCACGGGATACAGTAAACCTGAAGTGAAGCATCGGAATCTAAAACTGGACTCACAGGAGAGGTTCAAATCAAAGAAAGTGAGAGTGTCAGTCCTCCTGTACTTAAGTCGGCATTGTGTTTTTTGTATTAAATTCGGATGCAATTTCTGTGTTTCATCGTCAATAAGCAGGTCCAAGGGATACAGTAAACCTGAAGTGAAGCATCGGAATCTAAAACTGGACTCACAATAGAGGTTCAAATCACAGAAAGTGAGAGTGTCAGTTCTCTTTTACTTAAGTCGGCATTGTGCCTTTTGTATTAAATTCGGATGCAATTTCTGTGTTTCATCGTCAATAAGAAGGTCCAAGGGATACAGTAAACCTGAAGTTAAGCATCGGAATCTAAAACTGGACTCACAGGAAAGGTTCACACAATAGTAAGTTAGAGTGTGAGACCTCTTGTACTTAAGTCGGCATTGAGCCTTTTGAATTTAATTCCGATGCAATTTCTGTGTTTCATCGTCAATAAGAAGGTGCAAGGTATACAGTAAACCTGACGTGAAGCATCGAAATCTACAACTGGACTCACAGGAGAGGTTCAAATCACAGAGAGTTAGAGTGTTAGTCCTCTTGTACTTAAGTCGGGATTGTGCCTTTTGTATTAAATTCGGATGCAATTTCTGTGTTTCATCGTCAATAAGAAGGTCCAAGTTATACAGTAAACCTGAAGTGAAGCATCGGAATCTAAAACTGGACTCACAGGAGAGGTTCAAATCATAGAAGGTGAGAGTGTCAGTCCTCCTGTACTTAAGTTGGCAATGTGACTTTTGTATAAAATTCGGATGCAATTTCTGTGTTTCATCGTCAATATGGAGGTCCAAGGGATACAGTAAAACTGAAGTGAAGCATCGGAATCCAAAACTGGACTCACAGGAATGGTTCACACAATAGTAAGTTAGAGTGTGAGACCTCTTGTACTTAAGTCGGCATTGTGCCTTTTGTATTACATTCGGATGCAATTTCTGTGTTTCATAATCAATAAGCAGGTCCAGGGGATACAGTAAACCTGAAGTTAAGCATCGGAATCTAAAACTAGACTCACAGGAAAGGTTCACACAATAGTAAGTTAGAGTGTGAGACCTCTTGTACTTAAGTCGGCATTGAGCCTTTTGAATTTAATTCCGATGCAATTTCTGTGTTTCATCGTCAATAAGAAGGTTCAAGGTATACAGTTAATCTGAAGTGAAGCATTGGAATCTAAAAGTGGACTCACAGGAGAGGTTCAAATCATAGAAAGTTAAAGTGTCAGTCCCCTTGTACTTAAGACGGCATTGTGACTTTTGTATTAAATTCGGATGCAATTTCTGTGTTTCATCGCCAATAAGAAGGTCCAAGGGATACAGTTAAACTGAAGTTAAGTATCGGAGTCCAAAACTGGACTCACAGGAGAGGTTCACATCATACAAAGTTAAAGTGTCAGTCCTCTTGTACTTAAGTCGGCATTATGCCTTTTATATTAAGTTCGGATGCAATTTCTGTGTTTCACCGTCAATGAGATGGTCCAAGGGATACAGTATACCTGAAGTGAAGCATCGGAATCTAAAACTGGCCTCAAGGAGAGGTTCAAATCATAGAAAGTGAGAGTGTCAGTCCTCTTTTACTTAAGTCTGCATTGTGCCTTTTGTATTAAATTCGGATGCAATTTCTGTGTTTCATAATCAATAAGAACGTCCAAGGGATACAGTAAACCTGAAGTGAAGCATCGAAATCCAAAAGTGGACTCACAGGAGAGGTACAAATCATAGAAACTTAGAGTGTCAGTCCTCTTGTACTTAAGTCGGCATTGAGCCTTTCGAATTTAATTCCGAAACAATTTCTGTGTTTCATCGTCAATTAGAAGGTGCAAGGTATACAGTAAACCTGAAGTGAAGCATCGGAATCTAAAACCGGACTCACAGGAGAGGTTCAAATCATAGAAAGTGAGAGTGTCAGTCCTCCTTTACCTATGTCGGCATTGTGCCTTATGTATTAAATTCGGATGCAATTTCTGTTTTTCATCGTCAATAAGACGGTCCAAGGGATGCAGTAAACCTGACGTGAAGCATCGGAATCTAAAACTGGACTCACAGGGGAGGTTCAAATCATAGAAAGTGAGAGTGTTAGTCCTCTTGTACTTAAGTCGGCATTGTGCCTTTTGAATTTAATACCGATGCAAATTTCTGTGTTTCATCGTCAATAAGAAGGTGAAAGGTATACAGTAAACCTGAAGTGAAGCATTGTAAACTAAATCTGCACTCACAGGAGAGGTTTCTTATCATAGATAGTTAAAGTGTCACTCCCCTCGTACTTAAGTCGGCATTGTGCCTTTTGTATAAAATTCGGATGCAATTTCTGTGTTTCATCGTCAATATAAAGGTCCAAGGGATACAGTAAAACTGAAGTGAAGTATCGGATTCCAAAACTGGACTAACAGGAAAGGTTCACACAATAGTAAATTAGAGTGTGAGACCTCTTGTACTTAAGTCGGCACTGTGCCCTTTGTATTAAATTCGGATGCAATTTCTGTGTTTCATAATCAATAAGAAGGATCACGGGATACAGTAAACCTGAAGTGAAGCATCGGAATCTAAAACTGGACTCACAGGAGAGGTACAAATCGTAGAAACTTAGAGTGTCTGTCCTCTTGTACTGAAGTCGGCATTGTGCCTTTTGTATTAAATTCGGATGCAATTTCTGTGTTTCATCGTCAATAAGAAGGTCCATGGGATACAGTAAACCTGACGTTAAGCATCGGAATTTAAAACTGGACTCACAGGAACGGTTCACACAATAGTAAGTTAGAGTTAGAGACCTCTTGTACTTAAGTTGGCATTGAGCCTTTTGAATTTAATTCCGAAGCAATTTCTGTGTTTCATCGTCAATATGAAGGTCCAAGGGATACAGTAAAACTGAAGTGAAGTATCGGAATCCAAAACTGGACTCACAGGAGAGGTTCAAATTATAGTAAATCAGTGTGAGACCTCTTGTACTTAAGTGGGCATTATGCCTTTTGTATTAAGTTCGGATGCTATTTCTGTGTTTCATCGTCCATAAGAAGGTCCAAGTTATACAGTACACCTGAAGTGAAGCATCGGAATCTAAAACTGGACTCACAGGAGAGGTTGAAATCATAGAATGTGAGAGTGTCAGTCCTCTTTTAACTTAAGTCGGGATTGTGCCTTTTGTATTAAATTCGGATGCAATTTCTGTGTTTCATCGTCAATAAGAAGGTCCAAGTTATACAGTAAACCTGAAGTGAAGCATCGGAATCTAAAACTGGACTCACAGGGGAGGTTCAAATCATAGAAAGTGAGAGTGTCAGTCCTCTTGTACTTAAGTCAGCATTGTGCTTTTTGAATTTAAATCCGATGCAATATCTGTGTTTCATCGACAATAAGAAGGTGCAAGGTATACAGTAAACCTGAAGTGAAGCATCGGAATCTAAAACTGGACTCACAGGAGAGGTTCAAATCATAGAAAGTGAGAGTGTCAGTCCTCCTGTACTTAAGTCGGCATTGTGCTTTTTGTATTAAATTCGGATGCAATTTCTGTGTTTCATCGTCAATAATAAGGTCCAGGGAATACAGTAATCCTGAAGTGAAGCATCGGAATCTAAAACTGGACTCACAGGAGAGGTTCAAATGCTAGAAAGTTAGAGTGTCAATCCTCTTGTACTTAAGTCGGCATTGTGCCTTTTGTATTAAATTCGGATGCAATTTCTGTGTTTCATCGTCAATAAGAAGGTGCAAGGTAAACAGTAAACCTGAAGTGAAGCATCGAAATCTACAACTGGACTCACAGGAGAGATTCAAATCACAGAGAGTTAGAGTGTTAGTCCTCTTGTACTTAAGTCGGGATTGTGCCTTTTGTATTAAATTCAGATGCAATTTCTGTGTTTCATCGTCAATAAGAAGGTCCAAGTTATACAGTAAACCTTAAGTGAAGCATCGGAATCTAAAACTGGACTCACAGGGGAGGTTCAAATCATAGAATGTGAGAGTGTCAGTCCTCTTGTACTTAATTCAGCATTGTGCCTTTTGAATTTAATTCCGATGCAATTTCTGTGTTTCATCGTCAATAAGAAGGTGCAAGGTATACAGAAAACCTGAAGTGAAGCATTGTAATCTATAACTGGACTTACAGGAGAGGTTCAAATCATAGAAAGTTAACGTGTCAGTCCCCTTGTACTTAAGTCGGCACTGTGCCTTTTGTATAAAATTCGGATGCAATTTCTGTGTTTAATCGTTAATATGAAGGTCCAAGGGATACAGTAAAACTGAAGTGAAGTATCGGAATCCAAAACTGGACTCACAGGAAAGGTTCACACAATTGTAAGTTAGAGTGTGAGACTTCTTGTCCTTAAGTCGGCATTGTGCTTTTTGTATAAATTCGGATGCAATTTCTGTGTTTCATAATCAATAAGAAGGTCCAAGGGATACAGTAAACATGAAGTGAAGCATCGGAATCTAAAAGTGGACTCACAGGAGAGGTACAAATCATAGAAACTTAGAGTGTCAGTCCTCTTGTACTTAAGTCGGCATTGTGCCTTTTGTATTAAATTCGGATGCAATTTCTGTGTTTCATCGTCAATAAGAAGGTCCATGGGTTACAGTGAACCTGAAGTTAAGCATCGGAATGTAAAACTGGACTCACAGGAAAGGTTCACACAATAGTAAGTTAGAGTGTGAGACCTCTTGTACTTAAGACGGCGTTGAGCCTTTTGAATTTAATTCCGATGCAACTTCTGTGTTTCTTCGTCAATAAGAAGGTGCAAGGTATACAGTAAACCTGAAGTGAAGTGTCGGAATCTAAAACTGGACTCACAAGGGAGGTTCAAATCATAGAAAGTGTGAGTGTCAGTCCTCTTTTACCTATGTCGGCATTGTGCCTTTTGTATTAAATTCGAATGCAATTTCTGTGCTTCATCGTCAATAAGAAGGTCCAAGGGATACAGTAAACCCGAAGTGAAGCATCGGAATCTAAAACTGGTCTCACAGGAGAGGTTCAAATCATAGAATGTGACAGTATCTGTCCTCTTGTACTTAAGTCTGCATTGTGTCTTTTGTATTAAATTCTAATGCAATTTCTGTGTTTCATCGTCAATAAGAAGGTCCAAGGGATACAGTAAACCTGAAGTGAAGCATCGGAATCTAAAACTGGACTCACAGGAGAGGTTCAAATCATAGAAAGTGAGAGTGTCAGTCCTCTTGTACTTAAGTCAGCATTGTGCCTTTTGAATTAAATTCCGATGCAATTTCTGTGTTTCATTGTCAATAAGAAGGTGCATGGTATACAGTAAACCTGAGGTGAAGCATTGTAATCTAAAACTGGACTTACAGGAGAGGTTTAAATCATAGAAAGTTAAAGTGTCAGTCCCCTTGTACTTAAGTCGGCACTGTGCCTTTTGTATTAAATTCATATGCAATTTCTGTATTTCATCGTCAATATGAAGGTCCAAGGGATACAGTAAAACTGAAGTGAAGTATCGGAATCCAAAACTGGACTCACAGGAGAGGTTCAAATCATAGTAGTTAGAGTGTCAGTCCTCTTGTACTTAAGTGGGCATTATGCCTTTTGTATTAAGTTCGAATGCTATTTCTGTGTTTCATCGTCAATGGGAAGGTCCAAGGGATACAGTAAACCTCAAGTGAAGCATCGGAATCTAAAACTGGACTCACAGGAAAGGTTCACACAATAGTAAGTTAGAGTGTGAGACCTCTTGTACTTAAGTCGGCATTGAGCCTTTTGAATTTAATTCCGACGCAATTTCTGTGTTTCATCGTCAATTAGAAGGTGCAAAGTATACAGTAAACCTGAAGTGAAGCATCGGAATGTAAAACTGGACTCACAGGAGAGGTTCAAATCATAGAAAATGAGAGTGTCAGTCCTCTTTTACCTATGTCGGCATTGTGCCTTATGTATTAAATTCGGATGCAATTTCTGTGTTTCATCGTCAATAAGAAGGTCCAAGGGATACAGTAAACCTGAAGTGAAGCATCGGAATCTAAAACTGGACTCACAGGAAAGGTTGAAATCATAGAATGTGAGAGTGTCAGTCCTCTTTTAACTTAAGTCGGGATTGTGCCTTTTGTATTAAATTCGGATGCAATTTCTGTGTTTCATCGTCAATAAGAAGGTCCAAGTTATACAGTAAACCTGAAGTGAAGCATCGGAATCTAAAACTGGACTCACAGGAGAGGTTCAAATCATAGAAAGTGAGAGTGTCAGTCCTCCTGTACTTAAGTCGGCAATTTGCCTTTTGTATTAAATTCGGATGCAATTTCTGTGTTTCATCGTCAATAATAAGGTGCAAGGTATACAGTAAACCTGAAGTGAAGCATCGGAATCTAAAACTGGACTCACAGGAGAGGTTCAAATCATAGAAAGTGAGAGTGTCAGTCCTCCTGTACTTATGTCGGCATTGTGCCTTTTGTATTAAATTCGGATGCAATTTCTGTGTTTCATCGTCAATAATAAGGTCCAGGGAATACAGTAATCCTGAAGTGAAGCATCGGAATCTAAAACTGGACTCACAGGAGAGGTTCAAATGCTAGAAAGTTAGAGTGTCAATTCTCTTGTACTTAAGTCGGCATTGTGCCTTTTGTATTAAATTCGGATGCAATTTCTGTGTTTCATCGTCAATAAGAAGGTGCAAGGTAAACAGTAAACCTGAAGTGAAGCATCCAAATCTACAACTGGACTCACAGGAGAGATTCAAATCACAGAGAGTTAGAGTGTTAGTCCTCTTGTACTTAAGTCGGGATTGTGCCTTTTGTATTAAATTCAGATGCAATTTCTGTGTTTCATCGTCAATAAGAAGGTCCAAGTTATACAGTAAACCTGAAGTGAAGCATCGGAATCTAAAACTGGACTCACAGGGGAGGTTCAAATCATAGAATGTGAGAGTGTCAGTCCTCTTGTACTTAATTCAGCATTGTGCCTTTTGAATTTAATTCCGATGCAATTTCTGTGTTTCATCGTCAATAAGAAGGTGCAAGGTATACAGTAAACCTGAAGTGAAGCATTGTAATCTATAACTGGACTTACAGGAGAGGTTCAAATCATAGAAAGTTAACGTGTCAGTCCCCTTGTACTTAAGTCGGCACTGTGCCTTTTGTATAAAATTCGAATGCAATTTCTGTGTTTAATCGTTAATATGAAGGTCCAAGGGATACAGTAAAACTGAAGTGAAGTATCGGAATCCAAAACTGGACTCACAGGAAAGGTTCACACAATTGTAAGTTAGAGTGTGAGACCTCTTGTCCTTAAGTCGGCATTGTGCTTTTTGTATAAATTCGGATGCAATTTCTGTGTTTCATAATCAATAAGAAGGTCCAAGGGATACAGTTAACCTGAAGTGAAGCATCGGAATCTAAAAGTGGACTCACAGGAGAGGTACAAATCATAGAAACTTAGAGTGTCAGTCCTCTTGTACTTAAGTCGGCATTGTGCCTTTTGTATTAAAATCGGATGCAATTTCTGTGTTTCATCGTCAATAAGAAGGTCCATGGGTTACAGTGAACCTGAAGTTAAGCATCGGAATGTAAAACTGGACTCACAGGAAAGGTTCACACAATAGTAAGTTAGAGTGTGAGACCTCTTGTACTTAAGACGGCGTTGAGCCATTTGAATTTAATTCCGATGCAACTTCTGTGTTTCTTCGTCAATAAGAAGGTGCAAGGTATACAGTAAACCTGAAGTGAAGTGTCGGAATCTAAAACTGGACTCACAAGGGAGGTTCAAATCATAGAAAGTGTGAGTGTCAGTCCTCTTTTACCTATGTCGGCATTGTGCCTTTTGTATTAAATTCGAATGCAATTTCTGTGCTTCATCGTCAATAAGAAGGTCCAAGGGATACAGTAAACCCGAAGTGAAGCATCGGAATCTAAAACTGGACTCACAGGAGAGGTTCAAATCATAGAAAATGAGAGTGTCAGTCCTCTTTTACCTATGTCGGCATTGTGCCTTATGTATTAAATTCGGATGCAATTTCTGTGTTTCATCGTCAATAAGAAGGTCCAAGGGATACAGTAAACCTGAAGTGAAGCATCGGAATCTAAAACTGGACTCACAGGGGAGGTTCAAATCATAGAAAGTGAGAGTGTCACACCTCTTGGATTTAAGTCGGCATTGTGCCTTTTGAATTTAATTCCGATGCAATTTCTATGTTTCATCGTCAATAAGAAGGTGCAAGGTATACAGTAAACCTGAAGTGAAGCATTGTAATCTAAAACTGGACTCACAGGAGAGGTTCAAATCATAGATAGTTAAAGTGTCAGTCGCCTTGTACTTACGTCGGTATTCTGCCTTTTGTATTAAATTCGGATGCAATTTCTGTGTTTCATCGTCAATAAGAATGTCCTAGGGATACAGTAAAACTGAAGTGAAGTATCGGAATCCAAAACTGGACTCACAGGAGAGGTTCAAATCATACAAAGTTAGAGTGTCAGTCTTCTTGTACTTAGGTCGGCATTATGCCTTTTGTATTAAGTTCGGAATGCGAATTATGTGTTTCATAATCAAAAAGAAGGTCCAAGGGATACAGTAAACCTGAAGTGAAGCATCGGAATCTAAAAGTGGACTCACAGGAGAGGTACAAATCATAGAAACTTAAAGTGTCAGTCCTCTTGTACTTAAGTCGGCATTGAGCCTTTTGTATTAAATTCGGGTGCCATTTCTGTGTTTGATCGTCAATAAGAAGGTCCATAGGATACAGTAAACCTGAAGTGAAGCATCGGAATCTAAAACTGGACTCACAGGAGAGGTTCACATAATAGTAAGTTAGAGTGTCAGACCTCTTATACTTAAGTCGGCATTAAGCCTTTTGAATTTAATTCCGATGCAATTTCTGTGTTTCATCGTCAATAAGAAGGTGCAAGGTATACAGTAAACCTGAAGTGAAGCATAGGAATCTAAAACTGGTCACACAGGAGAGGTTCAAAACATAGAAAGTGAGAGTATCAGTCCTCTTCTACTTAAGTCTGCATTGTGTCTTTTGTATTAAATTCGGCTGCAATTTCTGTGTTTCATCGTCAATAAGAAGGTCCAAGGGATACAATAAAACTGAAGTGAAGCATCGGAATCTAAAACTGGACTCACAGGAAAGCTTCAAATCATAGAAAGTTAGAGTGTCAGTCCTCTTGTACTTAAGTCGCGGATTGTGCCTTTTGTATAAAATTAGGATGCAATTTCTGTGTTTCATCGTCAATAAGAAGGTCCAGGGAATACAGTAATCCTGAAGTGAAGCATCGGAATCTAAAACTCGACTCACAGGATAGGTTCAAATCATAGAAAGTTAGAGTGTCAATCCTCTTGTACTTAAGTCGGCATTGTGCCTTTTGTACTAAATTCGGATGCAATTTCTGTGTTTCATCGTCAATAAGAAGGTGCAAGGTATACAGTAAACCTGAAGTGAAGCATCGGAATCTAAAACTGGACTCACAGGAGAGGTTCAAATCATAGAAAGTGAGAGTGTCAGTCCTACTGTACTTATGTCGGCATTGTGCCTTTTGTATTAAATTCGGATGCAATTTCTGTGTTTCATCGTCAATAATAAGGTCCAAGGGATACAGTAAACCTGATGTGAAGCATCGGAAACTAAAACTGGACTCACAGGAGAGGTTCAAACCATAGAAAGTGAGAGTGTCAGTCCTCATTTACTTAAGTCGGCATTGTGCCTTTTGTATTATACTCGGATGCAATTTCTGTGTTTCATCGTCAATAAGAAGGTCCAAGGGATACAGTAAACCTGAAGTGAAGCATCGGAATCTAAAACTGGACTCACAGGAGAGGTTGAAATCATAGAATGTGAGAGTGTCAGTCCTCTTTTAACTTAAGTCGGGATTGTGCCTTTTGTATTAAATTCGGATGCAATTTCTGTGTTTCATCGTCAATAAGAAGGTCCAAGTTATACAGTAAACCTGAAGTGAAGCATCGGAATCTAAAACTGGACTCACAGGAGAGGTTCAAATCATAGAAAGTGAGAGTGTCAGTCCTCCTGTACTTAAGTCGGCATTGTGCCTTTTGTATTAAATTCGGATGCAATTTCTGTGTTTCATCGTCAATAATAAGGTGCAAGGTATACAGTAAACCGGAAGTGAAGCATCGGAATCTAAAACTGGACTCACAGGAGAGGTTCAAATCATAGAAAGTGAGAGTGTCAGTCCTCCTGTACTTAAGTCGGCATTGTGCCTTTTGTATTAAATTCGGATGCAATTTCTGTGTTTCATCGTCAATAATAAGGTCCAGGGAATACAGTAATCCTGAAGTGAAGCATCGGAATCTAAAACTGGACTCACAGGAGAGGTTCAAATGCTAGAAAGTTAGAGTGTCAATCCTCTTGTACTTAAGTCGGCATTGTGCCTTTTGTATTAAATTCGGATGCAATTTCTGTGTTTCATCGTCAATAAGAAGGTGCAAGGTAAACAGTAAACCTGAAGTGAAGCATCCAAATCTACAACTGGACTCACAGGAGAGATTCAAATCACAGAGAGTTAGAGTGTTAGTCCTCTTGTACTTAAGTCGGGATTGTGCCTTTTGTATTAACTTCAGATGCAATTTCTGTGTTTCATCGTCAATAAGAAGGTCCAAGTTATACAGTAAACCTGAAGTGAAGCATCGGAATCTAAAACTGGACTCACAGGGGAGGTTCAAATCATAGAATGTGAGAGTGTCAGTCCTCTTGTACTTAATTCAGCATTGTGCATTTTGAATTTAATTCCGATGCAATTTCTGTGTTTCATCGTCAATAAGAAGGTGCAAGGTATACAGTAAACCTGAAGTGAAGCATTGTAATCTATAACTGGACTTACAGGAGAGGCTCAAATCATAGAAAGTTAACGTGTCAGTCTCCTTGTACTTAAGTCGGCACTGTGCCTTTTGTATAAAATTCGGATGCAATTTCTGTGTTTAATCGTTAATATGAAGGTCCAAGGGATACAGTAAAACTGAAGTGAAGTATCGGAATCCAAAACTGGACTCACAGGAAAGGTTCACACAATTGTAAGTTAGAGTGTGAGACCTCTTGTCCTTAAGTCGGCATTGTGCTTTTTGTATAAATTCGGATGCAATTTCTGTGTTTCATAATCAATAAGAAGGTCCAAGGGATACAGTTAACCTGAAGTGAAGCATCGGAATCTAAAAGTGGACTCACAGGAGAGGTACAAATCATAGAAACTTAGAGTGTCAGTCCTCTTGTACTTAAGTCGGCATTGTGCCTTTTGTATTAAAATCGGATGCAATTTCTGTGTTTCATCGTCAATAAGAAGGTCCATGGGTTACAGTGAACCTGAAGTTAAGCATCGGAATGTAAAACTGGACTCACAGGAAAGGTTCACACAATAGTAAGTTAGAGTGTGAGACCTCTTGTACTTAAGACGGCGTTGAGCCTTTTGAATTTAATTCCGATGCAATTTCTGTGTTTCATCGTCAATAAGAAGGTGCAAGGTATACAGTAAACCTGAAGTGAAGCATTGTAATCTATAACTGGACTTACAGGAGAGGTTCAAATCATAGAAAGTTAACGTGTCAGTCCCCTTGTACTTAAGTCGGCACTGTGCCTTTTGTATAAAATTCGAATGCAATTTCTGTGTTTAATCGTTCATATGATGGTCCAAGGGATACAGTAAAACTGAAGTGAAGTATCGGAATCCAAAACTGGACTCACAGGAAAGGTTCACACAATTGTAAGTTAGAGTGTGAGACCTCCTGTCCTTAAGTCGGCATTGTGCTTTTTGTATAAATTCGGATGCAATTTCTGTGTTTCATAATCAATAAGAAGGTCCAAGGGATACAGTTAACCTGAAGTGAAGCATCGGAATCTAAAAGTGGACTCACAGGAGAGGTACAAATCATAGAAACTTAGAGTGTCAGTCCTCTTGTACTTAAGTCGGCATTGTGCCTTTTGTATTAAAATCGGATGCAATTTCTGTGTTTCATCGTCAATAAGAAGGTCCATGGGTTACAGTGAACCTGAAGTTAAGCATCGGAATGTAAAACTGGACTCACAGGAAAGGTTCACACAATAGTAAGTTAGAGTGTGAGACCTCTTGTACTTAAGACGGCGTTGAGCCATTTGAATTTAATTCCGATGCAACTTCTGTGTTTCTTCGTCAATAAGAAGGTGCAAGGTATACAGTGAACCTGAAGTGAAGTGTCGGAATCTAAAACTGGACTCACAAGGGAGGTTCCAATCATAGAAAAAGTGAGTGTCAGTCCTCTTTTACCTATGTCGGCATTGTGCCTTTTGTATTAAATTCGAATGCAATTTCTGTGCTTCATCGTCAATAAGAAGGTCCAAGGGATACAGTAAACCCGAAGTGAAGCATCGGAATCTAAAACTGGACTCACAGGAGAGGTTCTAATCATAGAAAATGAGAGTGTCAGTCCTCTTTTACCTATGTCGGCATTGTGCCTTATGTATTAAATTCGGATGCAATTTCTGTGTTTCATCGTCAATAAGAAGGTCCAAGGGATACAGTAAACCTGAAGTGAAGCATCGGAATCTAAAACTGGACTCACAGGGGAGGTTCAAATCATAGAAAGTGAGAGTGTCACACCTCTTGGATTTAAGTCGGCATTGTGCCTTTTGAATTTAATTCCGATGCAATTTCTATGTTTCATCGTCAATAAGAAGGTGCAAGGTATACAGTAAACCTGAAGTGAAGCATTGTAATCTAAAACTAGACTCACAGGAGAGGTTCAAATCATAGATAGTTAAAGTGTCAGTCGCCTTGTACTTACGTCGGTATTCTGCCTTTTGTATTAAATTCGGATGCAATTTCTGTGTTTCATCGTCAATAAGAATGTCCTAGGGATACAGTAAAACTGAAGTGAAGTATCGGAATCCAAAACTGGACTCACAGGAGAGGTTCAAATCATAGAAAGTTAGAGTGTCAGTCTTCTTGTACTTAGGTCGGCATTATGCCTTTTGTATTAAGTTCGGAATGCGAATTATGTGTTTCATAATCAAAAAGAAGGTCCAAGGGATACAGTAAACCTGAAGTGAAGCATCGGAATCTAAAACTGGACTCACAGGAGAGGTACAAATCATAGAAACTTAAAGTGTCAGTCCTCTTGTACTTAAGTCGGCATTGAGCCTTTTGTATTAAATTCGGGTGCCATTTCTGTGTTTGATCGTCAATAAGAAGGTCCATAGGATACAGTAAACCTGAAGTGAAGCATCGGAATCTAAAACTGGACTTACAGGAGAGGTTCACATAATAGTAAGTTAGAGTGTCAGACCTCTTATACTTAAGTCGGCATTAAGCCTTTTGAATTTAATTCCGATGCAATTTCTGTGTTTCATCGTCAATAAGAAGGTGCAAGGTATACAGTAAACCTGAAGTGAAGCATAGGAATCTAAAACTGGTCACACAGGAGAGGTTCAAAACATAGAAAGTGAGAGTATCAGTCCTCTTCTACTTAAGTCTGCATTGTGTCTTTTGTATTAAATTCGGCTGCAATTTCTGTGTTTCATCGTCAATAAGAAGGTCCAAGGGATACAATAAAACTGAAGTGAAGCATCGGAATCTAAAACTGGACTCACAGGAAAGCTTCAAATCATAGAAAGTTAGAGTGTCAGTCCTCTTGTACTTAAGTCGCGGATTGTGCCTTTTGTATAAAATTAGGATGCAATTTCTGTGTTTCATCGTCAATAAGAAGGTCCAGGGAATACAGTAATCCTGAAGTGAAGCATCGGAATCTAAAACTCGACTCACAGGATAGGTTCAAATCATAGAAAGTTAGAGTGTCAATCCTCTTGTACTTAAGTCGGCATTGTGCCTTTTGTACTAAATTCGGATGCAATTTCTGTGTTTCATCGTCAATAAGAAGGTGCAAGGTATACAGTAAACCTGAAGTGAAGCATCGGAATCTAAAACTGGACTCACAGGAGAGGTTCAAATCATAGAAAGTGAGAGTGTCAGTCCTACTGTACTTATGTCAGCATTGTGCCTTTTGTATTAAATTCGGATGCAATTTCTGTGTTTCATCGTCAATAATAAGGTCCAAGGGATACAGTAAACCTGATGTGAAGCATCGGAAACTAAAACTGGACTCACAGGAGATGTTCAAACCATAGAAAGTGAGAGTGTCAGTCCTCATTTACTTAAGTCGGCATTGTGCCTTTTGTATTATACTCGGATGCAATTTCTGGGTTTCATCGTCAACGAGAAGGTCCATGGGATACAGTAAATATTGAAATGAAGCATCGGAATCTAAAACTGGACTCACAGGAGAGGTTCAAATCATAGAAAGTGTGAGTGTCAGTCCTCTTTTACCTATGTCGGCATTGTGCTTCTTGTATTAAATTCGTATGCAATTTCTGCGTTTCATAATGAATAAGAAGGTCCAAGGGATACAGTTAACCTGAAGTGAAGCATCGGAATCTAAAACTGGACTCACAGGGGAGCATCAAATCATAGAAAGTGAGAGTGTCAGTCCCCTTTTACTTAAGTCGGCATTGTGAATTTTGTATTAAATTCGGATACAATTTCTGTGTTTCATCGTCAATAAAAAGTTCCAAGGGATACAGTAAATATTGAAATGAAGCATCGGAATCTAAAACTGGACTCACAGGAGAGGTTTAAATCATAGAAAGTGTGAGTGTCAGTCCTCTTTTACCTATGTCGGCATTGTGCTTCTTGTATTAAATTTGTATGCAATTTCTGCGTTTCATAATCAATAAGAAGGTCCAAGGGATACAGTTAACCTGAAGAGAAGCATCGGAATCTAAAAGTGGACTCACAGGAGAGGTACAAATCATAGAAACTTAGAGTGTCAGTCCTCTTGTACATAAGTCGGCATTGTGCCTTTTGTATTAAATTCGGATCAATTTCTGTGTTTCATCGTCAATAAGAAGGTCCATGGGATACATTAAAACTGATGTGAAGCATCGGAATCTAAATCTGGACTCACAGGAGAGGTTCACATAATAGTAAGTTAGAGTGTCAGTTATCTTGTACTTAAGTCGGCATTGAGCCTTTTGAATTTAATTCCGATGCAATTTCTGTGTTTTATCCTCAATAAGAAGGTGCAAAGTATACAGTAAACCTGAAGTGAAGCATCGGAACCTAAAAGTGGACTCACATTAGAGGTTCAAATCATAGAACGGGAGAGTGTCAGTCCTCTTGTACTTAAGTGGGCAATGTGCCTTTTGTATTAATTTCGTTTGCAATTTCTGTGTTTCATCATCGTCAATAAGAAGGTGCAAGGTATACAGTAAACCTGAAGTGAAGCATCGGAATCTAAAACTGGTCTTACAGGACAGGTTCAAATCATAGAAAGTGAGAGTATCAGTCCTCTTTTACTTGAGTCTGCATTGTGTCTTTTGTATTAAATTCGGATGCAATTTCTGTGTTTCATCGTCAATAAGAAGGTCCAAGGGATACAGTAAACGTGAAGTGAAGCATCGGAATCTAAAACTGGACTCACAGGAGAGGTTCAAATCATAGAAAGTTAGAGTGTCAGTCCTCTTGTTCTTAAGTCAGCATTGTGCCTTTTGTATTAAATTCGGATGCAATTTCTGTGTTTCATCGTCAATAAGAAGGTGCAGGGAATACAGTAAACCTGAAGTGAAGCATCGGAATCTAAAACTGGAGTCACAGGAGAGTTTCAAATCATAGAAAGTTAGAGTGTCAATCCTCTTGTACTTAAGTCGGCATTGTGCCTTTTGTATTAAATTCGGATGCAATTTCTGTGTTACATCGTCAATAAGAAGGTGCAAGGTATACATTAAACCTGAAGTGAAGCATCGAAATCTAAAACTGGACTCATAGGAGGGGTTCAAATCACAGAGAGTAAGAGTGTTAGTCCTCTTGTACTTAAGTTGGGATTGGGCATTTCGAATTTCATTCCGATGGAATTTCTGTGTTTCATCGTCAATAAGAAGGTGCAAGGTATACAGTAAACCTGAAGTGAAGCATCGGAATCTAAAACTGGACTCACAGGAGAGGTTCAAATCATAGAATGTGGGAGTGTCAGTCTGCCTGTACTTAAGCCGGCATTGTGCTTTCTGTATTAAATTCGGATGCAATTAATGTGTTTCATCGTCAATAATGAGGTCCAAGGGTTACAGTAAACCTGAAGTGAAAGATCGGAATCTAAAACTAAACTCACAGGAGAGGTTCAAATCATAGAAAGTGAGAGTGTCAGTCCTCTTTTTACTTAAGTCGGCATTGTGCCTTTTGTATTAAATTCGGATGCAATTTCTGTGTTTCATCGTCAATGAGAAGGTCCAAGGGATACAGTAAACCTGAAGTGAAGCATCGGAATCTAAAACTGGACTCACAGGAGAGGTTAAAATCATAGAGAGTTAGAGTGTTAGTCCTCTTGTACTTAAGTCGGCATTGTGCCTTTTGAATTTAATTCCGATGCAATTTCTGTAATTCATCGTCAATACGCAGTTGCAAGGTATACAGTAAACCTGAAGTGAAGCATCGGAATCTAAAACTGGACTCACAGGAGAGGTTCAAATCATAGAAAGTGGGAGTGTCAGTCCTCCTGGACTTAAGTCGGCATTGTGCCTTTTGTATTAAATTCGGATGCAATTTCTGTGTTTCATCGTCAATAAGCAGGTCCGAGGGATAGAGTAAACCTGAAGTGAGGGCTCGGAATCTAAAACTGGACTCACAGGAGAGGTTCAAATCATAGAATGAGAGTGTCACACCTCCTGTACTTAAGTCGGCATTGTGCCTTCTGTATTAAATTCGGATGCAATTTCTGTGTTTCATCGTCAATAATAAGGTCCAAGGGTTACAGTAAACCTGAAGTGAAGCATCGGAATCTAAAACTGGACTCACAGGACAGGTTCAAATCATAGAAAGTGAGAGTGTCAGTCCTCTTTTACTTAAGTCGGCATTGTGTCTTTTGTATTAAACTCGGATGCAATTTCTGTGTTTCATCATCAATGAGAAGGTCCAAGGGTTACAGTAAACCTAAAGAGAAGCATCAGAATCTAAAACTGGACTCACAGGAGAGGTTCAAATCATAGAGAGTTAGAGCGTCAGTCCTCTTGTGCTTAAGTCGGCATTGTGCCTTTTGTATTAAATTCGGATGCAATTTCTGTGTTTCATCGTCAATAAGAAGGTCCAAGGGATACAGTAAACCTGAAGTGAAGCATCTGAATCTAAAACTGGACTCACAGGAGAGGTTCAAATCATAGAAAGTGAGAGTGTCAGTCCTCTTGTACTGAGGTCGGCGTTCTGCCTTTTGTATTAAATTCCGGTGCAATTTCTGTGTTCCATCGTCAATAAGAAGGCGCAAGGTATACAGTAAACCTGAAGTGAAGCATCGGAATCTAAAACTGGACTCACGGGAGAGCTTCAAAACATAGAAAGTGAGAGTGTCAGTTCCCTTTCACTTAAGTCGGCATTGTGCATTTTTTATTAAATTCGGATTCAATTTCTGTGTTTCATCGTCAATAAGAAGGTCCAAGGGTAACAGTAAACCTGAAGTGAAGCATCGGAATCTAAAACTGGACTCACAGGAGAGGTTCAAATAGTAGAAAGTTAAAGTGTCAGTCCTCTTGTACTTAAGTCGGCATTGTGCCTTTTGAATTTAATTCCGATACAATTTCTGTGTTTCATCGTCAATAAGAAGGTCCAGGGTATACTGTAAACCTGAAGTGAACCATTGGAATCTAAAACTGGACTCACAGGAGAGCTTCAAATCATAGAAAATTAGAGTGTCAGTCCTCTTGTACTTAAGTCGGCATTGTGCCTTTTGTATAAAATTCGGATGCAATTTCTGTGTTTCTACGTCAATTAGGAGGTGGAAGGTATACGGTAATCCTGAAGTGAAGCATCGGAATCTAAAACAGGATTCACAGGAGAGGTTCAAATCATAGAAAGTGAGAGTGTCAGTCCTCTTTTACATAAGTCGGCATTGTGCCTTTTGTATTAAATTCGGATGCAATTTCTGTGTTTCTTCGTCAATAAGAAGGGCCAAGGGATACAGTGAACCTGAAGTGAAGCATCGGAATCTAAAACTGGACTCACAGGAGAGGTTCAAATCATAGGAAGTGAGAGTGTCAGTCCTCTTTTAGTTAAGTCGGCATTGTGCCTTTGGTATTAAATTCGGATGCAATTTCTGTGTTTCATCGTCAATAAGAAGGTCCAAGGGATACAGTAAACCTGAGGTGAACCATCGGAATCTAAAACTGCACTCACAGGAGAGGTTCATATCATAGAAAGTTAGAGTGTCAGTCCTCTTTTACTTAAGTCGGCATTGTGACTTTTGTAAAAATTCGGATGCAATTTCTGTGTTTTGTCGACAATAAGAAGGTGCAAGGTATACAGTAACCCTGAAGTGAAGTATTGGAATCTAAAACTGGACTCACAGGAGAGGTTCAAATCATAGAAAGTTAGAGTGTCAGTCCTCTTGTACTTAAAACGGCATTATGCCTTTTGTATTTAATTCGGATGCAATTTCTGTGTTTCATCGTCAATAAGAAGGTGCAAGGTATACTGTAAACCTGAAGTGAAGCATCGGAATCTAAAACTGGACACACAGGAGAGATTAAAATCATAGAAAGTTAGAGTGTCACTCCTCTTTTACTTAAGTCGGCATTGTGCCTTTTGTATTAAATTCGGATGCTATTTCTGTGTTTCATCGTCAATAAGAAGGTCCTAGGAATACAGTAAACCTGAAGTGAGGCATCGGAATCTAAAACTGAACTCACAGGACAGGTTCAAATCATAGAAAGTGAGAGTGTCAGTCCTCCTGTACTTAAGTCGGCATTGTGCCTTTTGTATTAAATTCCGGTGCAATTTCTGTGTTTCATCGTCAGTAAGAAGGTGCAAGGTATACAGTAAACCTGAAGTGAGGCATCGGATCTAAAACTGGTCTCACAGGAGAGGTTCAAAACATAGAAAGTGAGAGTGTCAGTCCTCTTTTACTTAGGTCTGTATGTGCCTTTTGTATTAAATTCGGATGGAATTTCTGTGTTCCGTCGTCAATAAGAAGGTCCAAGGAATACAGTAAACGTAAAGTGAAGCATCGGAATCTAAAACTGGACTCACAGGAGAGGTTCAAATCATAGAAAGTGAGAGTGTCAGTCCTCTTGTACATATGTCGACATTGTGCCTTTTGAATTTAATTCCGATGCAGTTTCTTTGTTTCATCGTCAATAAGAAGGTCCAAGGTATACAGTAAAACTGAAGAGAACCATCGGAATCTAAACCTGGACTCACAGGAGAGGTTCAAATCATAGAAAGTTAGAGTGTCAGTCCTCTTTTACTTAAGTCGGCATTGTGACTCTTGTATAAAACTCGGATGCAATTTCTGTGTTTTGTCGACAATAAGAAGGTGCAAGGTATACAGTAACCCTGAAGTGAAGTATCGGAATCTAAAACTGGACTCACAGGAGAGGTTCAAATCATAGAAAGTTAGAGTGTCAGTCCTCTTTTACTTAAGTCGGCATTGTGCCTTTTGTATTAAATTCGGATGCAATTTCTGTGTTTCATCGTCAATAAGAAGGTCCTAGGAACACAGTAAACCTGAAGTGAAGCATCGGAATCTAAAAGAGGACTCACAGGAGAGGTACAAATCATAGAAACTTAGAGCGTCAGTCCTCTTGTACTTAAGTCGGCATTGTGCCTTTTGTATTAAATTCGGATCAATTTCTGTGTTTCATCGTCAATAAGAAGGTCCATGGGATACATTAAAACTGAAGTGAATCATCGGTATCTAAAACTGGACTCACAGGAGAGGTTCACATAATAGTAAGTTAGAGTGTCAGTTCTCTTGTACTTAAGTCGGCATTGAGCCTTTTGAATTTAATTCCGATGCAATTTCTGTGTTTTATCGTCAATACGAAGGTGCAAAGTATACAGTAAACCTGAAGTGAAGCGTCGGAATCTAACAGTGGACCACATTAGAGGTTCAAATCATAGAACGGGAGAGTGTCAGTCCTCTTGTACTTAAGTGGGCAATGTGCCTTTTGTATTAATTTCGTTTGCTATTTCTGTGTTTCATCGTTAATCAGAAGGTGCAAGGGATACAGTAAACGTGAAGTGAAGCATCGGAATCTAAAACTGGACTCACAGGAGAGGTTCAAATCATAGAAAGTTAGAGTGTCAGTCCTCTTGTTCTTAAGTCGGCATTGTGCCTTTTGTATTAAATTTGGATGCAATTTCTGTGTTTCATCGTCAATAAGAAGGTGCAGGGAATACAGTAAACCTGAAGTGAAGCATCGGAATCTAAAACTGGACTCACAGGAGAGTTTCAAATCATAGAAAGTTAGAGTGTCAATCCTCTTGTACTTAAGTCGGCATTGTGCCTTTTGTATTAAATTCGGATGCAATTTCTGTGTTACATCGTCAATAAGAAGGTGCAAGGTATACAGTAAACCTGAAGTGAAGCATCGAAATCTAAAACTGGACTCACAGGAGAGGTTCAAATCACAGAGAGTAAGAGTGTTAGTCCTCTTGTACTTAAGTTGAGATTGTGCATTTCGAATTTCATTCCGATGAAATCTCTGTGTTTCATCGTCAATAAGAAGGTGCAAGGTATACAGTAAACCTGAAGTGAAGCATCGGAATCAAAAACTGGACTCACAGGAGAGGTTCAAATCATAGAATGTGAGAGTGTCAGTCCTCCTGTACTTAAGTCGGCATTGTGCTTTCTGTATTAAATTCGGATGCAATTTCTGTGTTTCATCGTCAGTAATAAGGTCCAAGGGTTACAGTAAACCTGAAGTGAACCATCGGAATCTAAAACTGGACTCACAGGAGAGGTTCAAATCATAGAAAGTGAGAGTGTCAGTCCTCTTTTACTTAAGTCGGCCTTGTGCCTTTTGTATTAAATTCGGATGCAATTTCTGTGTTTCATCGTCAATGAGAAGGTCCAAGGGATACAGTAAACCTGAAGTGAAGCATCGGAATCTAAAACTGGACTCACAGGAGAGGTTCAAATCATAGAGAGTTAGAGTGTTAGTCCCCCTTGTACTTAAGTCGGCATTGTGCCTTTTGAATTTAATTCCGATGCAATTTCTGTGTTTCATCGTCAATAAGAAGGTATAAGGTATACACTAAACCTGAAATGAAGCATCGGAATCTAAAACTGGACTCACAGGAGAGGTTCAAATCATAGAAAGTGAGAGTGTCAGTCCTCCTGGACTTAAGTCGGCATTGTGCCTTTTATATTAAATTCGGATGCAATTTCTGTGTTTCATCGTCAATAAGCAGGTCCAAGGGATACATTAAACCAGAAGTGAAGGCTCGGAATCTAAAACTGGACTCACAGGAGAGGTTCAAATCATAGAATGTGAGAGTGTCAGTCCTCCTGTACTTAAGTCGGCATTGTGCCTTCTGTATTAAATTCGGATGCAATTTCTGTGTTTCATCGTCAATAATAAGGTCCAAGGGTTACAGTAAACCTGTAAGTGAAGCATCGGAATCTAAAACTGGACTCACTGGACAGGTTCAAATCATAGAAAGTGAGAGTGTCAGTCCTCTTTTACTTAAGTCGGCATTGTGCCTTTTGTATTAAATTCGGATGCAATTTCTGTGGTTCATCGTCAATGAGAAGGTCCAAGAGATACAGTAAACCTGAAGTGAAGCATCGGAATCTAAAACTGGACTCACAGGAGAGGTTCAAATCATAGAGAGTTAGAGCGTCAGTCCTCTTGTGCTTAAGTCGGCATTGTGCCTTTTGTATTAAATTCGGATGCAATTTCTGTGTTTCATCGTCAATAAGAAGGTCCAAGGGATACATAAAACCTGAAGTGAAGCATCGGAATCTAAAACTGTACTCACAGGAGAGGTTCAAATCATAGAAAGTGAGAGTGTCAGTCCTCTTGTACTGAGGTCGGCGTTCTGCCTTTTGTATTAAATTCCGGTGCAATTTCTGTGTTCCATCGTCAATACGAAGGCGCAAGGTATACAGTAAACCTGAGGTGAAGCATCGGAATCTAAAAATGGACTCACGGGAGAGCTTCAAAACATAGAAAGTGAGAGTGTCAGTTCCCTTTTACTTAAGTCGGCATTGTGCATTTTGTATTAAATTCGGATTCAATTTCTGTGTTTCATCGTCAATAAGAAGGTTCAAGGGTAACAGTAAACCTGAAGTGAAGCATCGGAATCAAAAACTGGACTCACAGAAGAGGTTCAAATCGTAGAAAGTTAAAGTGTCAGTCCTCTTGTACTTAAGTCGGCATTGTGCCTTTTGAATTTAATTCCGATGCAAGTTCTGTGTTTCATCGTCAATAAGAAGGTCCAGGGTATACTGTAAACCTGAAGTGAACCATTGGAATCTAAAACTGGACTCACAGGAGAGCTTCAAATCATAGAAAATTAGAGTGTCAGTCCTTTTGTACTTAAGTCGGCATTGTGCCTTTTGTATAAAATTCGGATGCAATTTCTGTGTTTCGGCGTCAATTAGAAGGTGGAAGGTATACAGTAATCCTGAAGTGAAGCATCGGAATCTAAAACAGGATTCACAGGAGAGGTTCAAATCATAGAAAGTGAGAGTGTCAGTCCTCTTGTACTTATGTCGAGATTGTGCCTTTTGAATATAATTCCGATGCAGTTTCTGTGTTTCATCGTCAATAAGAAGGTCCAAGGTATACAGTAAAACTGAAGAGAACCATCGGAATCTAAACCTGGACTCACAGGAGAGGTTCAAATCATAGAAACTTAGAGTGTCAGTCCTCTTTTACTTAAGTCGGCATTGTGACTTTTGTATAAAATTCGGATGCAATTTCTGTGTTTTGTCGACAATAAGAAGGTGCAAGGTATACAGTAACCCTGAAGTGAAGTATCGGAATCTAAAACTTTACTCACAGGAGAGGTTCAAATCATAGAAAGTTAGAGTGTCAGTCCTCTTGTACTTAAAACGGCATTATGCCTTTTGTATTAAATACGGATGCAATTTCTGTGATTCATCGTCAGCAAGCAGGTCCAAGGGATACAATAAACCTGAAGTGAAGCATCGGAATCTAAAACTGGACTCACAGGAGAGGTTCAAATCATAGAAAGTGAGAGTGTCAGTCCTCCTGTACTTAAGTCGGCATTGTGCCTTTTGTATTAAATTCCGGTTCAATTTCTGTGTTTCATCGTCAGTAAGAAGGTGCAAGGTATACAGTAAACCTGAAGTGAGGCATCGGAATCTAAAACTGGACTCACAGGAGAGGTTCAAATCATAGAAAGTGTGAGTGTCAGTCCTCTTTTACCTATGTCGGCATTGTGCTTCTTGTATTAAATTCGTATGCAATTTCTGTGTTTCATAATCAATAAGAAGGTCCAAGGGATACAGTTAACCTGAAGTGAAGCATCGGAATCTAAACGTGGATTCACAGGAGACGTACAAATCATAGAAACTTAGAGTGTCAGTCCTCTTGTACTTAGAACGGCATTATGCCTTTTGTATTATATTCGGATGCAATTTCTGTGTTTCATCGTCATTAAGAAGGTGCAAGGTATACTGTAAACCTGAAGTGAAGCATCAGAATCTAAAACTGGACTCACAGGAGAGATTCAAATCATAGAAAGTTAGAGTGTCAGTCTTCTTTTACTTAAGTCGGCATTGTGCCTTTAGTATTAAATTCGGATGCAATCTTTGTGTTTCATCGTCAGTAAGAAAGTCCTAGGAATACAGTAAACCTGAAGTGAAGCATCGGAATCTAAAACTGGACTCACAGGAGAGGTTCAAATTATAGAAAGTGAGAGTGTCAGTCCTCCTGTACTTAAGTCGGCATTGTGCCTTTTGTATTAAATTCCGGTGCAATTTCTGTGTTTCATCGTCAGTAAGAAGGTGCAAGGTATACAGTGAACCTGAATTGAGGCATCGGAATCTAAAACTGGTCTCACAGGAGAGGTTCAAAACATCGAAAGTGAGAGTGTCAGTCCTCTTTTACTTAGGTCTGCATGTGCCTTTTGTATTAAATTCGGATGCAATTTCTGTGTTCCGTCGTCAATAAGAAGGTTCAAGGAATACAGTAAACGTGAAGTGAAGCATCGGAATCTAAAACTGGACTCACAGGAGAGGTTCAAATCATAGAAAGTGAGAGTGTCAGTCCTCTTGTACTTATGTCGACATTGTGCCTTTTGAATATAATTCCGATGCAGTTTCTGTGTTTCATCGTCAATAAGAAGGTCCAAGGTGTACAGAAAATCTGAAGAGAAACCTCGGAATCTAAACCTGGACTCACAGGAGAGGTTCAAATCATAGAAAGTTAGAGTGTCAGTGGTCTTTTACTTAAGTCGGCATTCTGACTTTTGTATAAATTTCGGATGCAATTTCTCTGTTTTGTCGACAATAAGAAGGTGCAAGGTATACAGTAACCCTGAAGTGAAGTATCGGAATCTAAAACTGGACTCACAGGAGAGGTTCAAATCATAGAAAGTTAGTGTCAGTCCTCTTGTACTTAAGTCGGCACTGTGCCTTTTGTATTAAATTCGGATCAATTACTGTGTTTCATCGTCAATAAGAAGGTCCATGGGATACATTAAAACTGAAGTGAAGCATCGGAATCTAAAACTGGACTCACAGGAGAGTTTCACATAATAGTAAGTTAGAGTGTCAGTTCTCTTGTACTTAAGTCGGCATTGGGCCTTTTGAATTTAATTCCGATGCAATTTCTGTGTTTTATCGTCAATAAGAAGGTGCAAAGTATACAGTAAACCTGAAGTTAAGCATCGGAATCTAAAAGTGGACTCACATTAGAGGTTCAAATCATAGGACGGGAGAGTGTCAGTCCTCTTGTACTTAAGTGGGCAATGTGCCTTTTGTATTAATTTCGTTTGCGATTTCTGTGTTTCATCGTCAATAAGAAGGTGAAAGGTATACAGTAAACCTGAAGTGAAGCATCGGAATCTAAAACTGGACTCTCAGAATAGGTTCAAATCATAGAGAGTTAGAGCGTCAGTCCTCTTGTGCTTAAGTCGGCATTGTGCCTTTTGTATTAAATTCGGATGCAATTTCTGTGTTTCATCGTCAATAAGAAGGTCCAAGGGATACAGTAAACCTGAAGTGGAGCATTGGAATCTAAAACTGGACTCACAGGAGAGGTTCAAATCATAGAAAGTGAGAGTGTCAGTCCTCTTGTACTGAGGTCGGCGTTCTGCCTTTTGTATAAAATTCCGGTGCAATATCTGTGTTCCATCGTCAATAAGAAGGCGCAAGGTATACAGTAAACCTGAAGTGAGGCATCGGAATCTAAAACTTGACTCACGGGAGAGCTTCAAAACATAGAAAGTGAGAGTGTCAGTTCCCTTTTACTTATGTCAGCATTGTGCATTTTGTATAAAATTCGGATGCAATATCTGTGTTTCGGCGTCAATTAGAAGGTGGAAGGTATACAGTAATCCTGAAGTGAAGCATCGGAATCTAAAGCAGGATTCACAGGAGAGGTTCAAATCATAGAAAGTGAGAGTGTCAGTCCTATTTTACTTAAGTCGGCATTGTGCCTTTTGTATTAAATTCGGATACAATTTCTGAGTTTCTTCGTCAATAAGAAGGGCCAAGGGATACAGTGAACCTGAAGTGAAGCATCGGAATCTAAAACTGGACTCTCAGGAGAGGTTCAAATCATAGGAAGTGAGAGTGTCAGTCCTCTTTTAGTTAAGTCGGCATTGTGCCTTTGGTATTAAATTCGGATGCAATTTCTGTGTTTCATCGTCAATAAGAAGGTCCAAGGGATACAGTAAACGTGAGGTGAACCATCGGAATCTAAAACTGCACTCACAGGAGAGGTTCAATTCATAGAAAGTGACAGTGTCAGTCCTCTTATACTTATGTCGACATTGTGCCTTTTGAATATAATTCCGATGCAGTTTCAGTGTTTCATCGTCAGTAAGAAGGTGCAAGGTATACAGTAAACCTGAAGTGAGGCATCGGAATCTAAAACTGGTCTCACAGGAGAGGTTCAAAACATAGAAAGTGAGAGTGTCAGTCCTCTTTTACTTAAGTCGGCATTGTGACTTTTGTATAAAATTCGAATGCAATTTCTGTGTTTTGTCGACAATAAGAAGGTGCAAGGTATACAGTAACCCTGAAGTGAAGTATCGGAATCTAAAACTGGACTCACAGGAGAGGTTCAAATCATAGAAAGTTAGATTGTCAGTCCTCTTGTACTTAAAACGGCATTATGCCTTTTGTATTAAATTCGGATGCAATTTCTGTGTTTCATCGTCAATAAGAAGGTGCAAGGTATACTGTAAACCTGAAGTGAAGCATCGGAATCTAAAACTGGACTCACAGGAGAGATTCAAATCATAGAAAGTTAGAGTGTCAGTCCCCTTTTACTTAAGTCGGCATTGTGCCTTTTGTATTAAATTCGGATGGAATTTCTGTGTTTCATCGTCAATAAGAAGGTCCTAGGAATACAGTAAACCTGAAGTGAAGCATCGGAATCTGAAACTGGACTCACAGGAGAGGTTCAAATCATAGAAAGTGAGAGTGTCAGTCCTCCTGTACTTAAGTCGGCATTGTGCCTTTTGTATTAAATTCCGGTTCAATTTCTAGGTTTCATCGTCAGTAAGAAGGTGCAAGGTATACAGTAAACCTGAAGTGAGGCATCGGAATCTAAAACTGGTCTCACAGGAGAGGTTCAAAACATAGAAAGTGATAGTGTCAGTCCTCTTTTACTTAGGTCTGCATGTGCCTTTTGTATTAAATTCGAATGCAATTTCTGTGTTCCGTCGTCAATAAGAAGGTCCAAGGGATACAGTAAACCTGAGGTGGAGCATCGGAATCTAAATCTGGACTCACAGGAGATGTTCAAATCATTGTAAGGGTGAGTGTCAGTCCTCTTGTACCTAAGTCGGCAATGTGCCTTTGGTTTTAAATTCGGATGCAAGTTCTGTGTTTCATCGTTAATAAGAAGGTGCAAGGTATACTGTAAACCTGAAGTGAAGCATCGGAATCTAAAACTGAACTCACAGGAGAGGTTCAAATCATAGAAAGTGAGAGTGTCAGTCTTCTTGTACTTAAGTCGGCATTGTGCCTTTTGTATTAAATTCGGATGCAATTTCTGTGTTTCATCGTCAATAAGAAGGTGCAAGGTATACTGTAAACCTGAAGTGAAGCATCGGAATCTAAAACTGGACTCACAGGAGAGGTTCAAATCATAGAAAGTGAGAGTGTCAGTCTTCTTGTACTTATGTCGGCATTGTGCCTTTTGTATTCAATTCGGATGCAATATCTGTGTTTCATCGTCAATGAGAATGTCCAAGGAATACAGTAAATCTGAAGTGAAGCATCGGAATCTAAAACTGGACTCACGGGAGAGCTTCAAAACATAGAAAGTGAGAGTGTCAGTTCCCTTTTACTTAAGTCGGCATTGTGCCTTTTGAATTTAATTCCGATGCAATTTCTGTGTTTCATCGTCAGTAAGAAGGTGCAAGGTATACAGTAAACCTGAAGTGAGGCATCGGAATCTAAAACTGGTCTCACAGGAGAGGTTCAAAACATAGAAAGTGATAGTGTCAGTCCTCTTTCACTTAGGTCTGCATGTGCCTTTTGTATTCAATTCTGATGCAATATCTGTGTTTCATCGTCAATGAGAATGTCCAAGGAATACAGTAAATCTGAAGTGAAGCATCGGAATCTAAAACTGGACTCACAGGAGAGGTTCAGACCATAGAAAGTGAGAGTGTCAGTCCTCTTGTACTTAAGTCGGCATTGTGCAATTTGAATTTAATTCCGATGCAATTTTTGTGTTTCATCGTCAATAAGAAGGTCCGAGGTATACAGTAAAACTGAAGTGAAGCATCGGAATCTAAAACAGGACTCACAGGAGAGGTTCAAATCATAGAAAGTGAGAGTGTCAGTCCTCTTGTACTTATGTGGGCATTGTGCCTTTTGTATAAAATTCGTATGCAATTTCTGTGTTTCGTTGTCAATAAGAAGGTGCAAGGTATACAGTAAACCTGAAGTGAAGCATCGGAATCTAAAACTGGACTCAAAGGAGACCGTTCAAATCATATAAAGTGAGTCAGTCCTCTTGAACTTAAGTGAGCTTTGTGCATTTTGTATTATATTCGGATGCAATTTCTGTGTTTCATCGACAATAAGAAGGTCCAAGTGATACAGTAAACTTGAAGGGAAGCATCGGAATCTGAAACTGGACTCACAGGAGAGGTTCAAATCATAGAAAGGGAGAGAGTCAATCCTCTTGTACTTAAGTCGGCAATGTGCCTTTGGTATTAAATAGCGGATGCAATTTCTGTGTTTCATCGTCAATAAGAAGGGCCAAGGGATACAGTGAACCTGAAGTGAAGCATCGGAATCTAAAACTGGACTCTCAGGAGAGGTTCAAATCATAGGAAGTGAGAGTGTCAGTCCTCTTTTAGTTAAGTCGGTATTGTGCCTTTGGTATTAAATTCGGATTCAATTTCTGTGTTTCATCGTCAATAAGAAGGTCCAAGGGATACAGTAAACGTGAGGTGAACCATCGGAATCTAAAACTGCACTCACAGGAGAGGTTCAATTCATAGAAAGTGACAGTGTCAGTCCTCTTGTACTTATGTCGACATTGTGCCTTTTGAATATAATTCCGATGCAGTTTCAGTGTTTCATCGTCAGTAAGAAGGTGCAAGGTATACAGTAAACCTGAAGTGAGGCATCGGAATCTAAAACTGGTCTCACAGGAGAGGTTCAAAACATAGAAAGTGAGAGTGTCAGTCCTCTTTTACTTAAGCCGGCATTGTGACTTTTGTATAAAATTCGAATGCAATTTCTGTGTTTTGTCGACAATAAGAAGGTGCAAGGCATACAGTAACCCTGAAGTGAAGTATCGGAATCTAAAACTGGACTCACAGGAGAGGTTCAAATCATAGAAAGTTAGATTGTCAGTCCTCTTGTACTTAAAACGGCATTATGCCTTTTGTATTAAATTCGGATGCAATTTCTGTGTGTCATCGTCAATAAGAAGGTGCAAGGTATACTGTAAACCTGAAGTGAAGCATCGGAATCTAAAACTGGACTCACAGGAGAGATTCAAATCATAGAAAGTTAGAGTGTCAGTCCCCTTTTACTTAAGTCGGCATTGTGCCTTTTGTATTAAATTCGGATGCAATTTCTGTGTTTCATCGTCAATAAGAAGGTCCTAGGAATACAGTAAACCTGAAGTGAAGCATCGGAATCTGAAACTGGACTCACAGGAGAGGTTCAAATCATAGAAAGTGAGAGTGTCAGTCCTCCTGTACTTAAGTCGGCATTGTGCCTTTTGTATTAAATTCCGGTTCAATTTCTAGGTTTCATCGTCAGTAAGAAGGTGCAAGGTATACAGTAAACCTGAAGTGAGGCATCGGAATCTAAAACTGGACTCACAGGAGAGGTTCAAATCATAGAAAGTGAGAGTGTCAGTCCTCCTGTACTTAAGTCGGCATTGTGCCTTTTGTATTAAATTCCGGTTCAATTTCTGTGTTTCATCGTCAGTAAGAAGGTGCAAGGTATACAGTAAACCTGAAGTGAGGCATCGGAATCTAAAACTGGACTCACAGGAGAGGTTCAAATCATAGAAAGTGTGAGTGTCAGTCCTCTTTTACCTATGTCGGCATTGTGCTTCTTGTATTAAATTCGTATGCAATTTCTGTGTTTCATAATCAATAAGAAGGTCCAAGGGATACAGTTAACCTGAAGTGAAGCATCGGAATCTAAAAGTGGATTCACAGGAGACGTACAAATCATAGAAACTTAGAGTGTCAGTCCTCTTGTACTTAGAACGGCATTATGCCTTTTGTATTATATTCGGATGCAATTTCTGTGTTTCATCGTCAATAAGAAGGTGCAAGGTATACTGTAAACCTGAAGTGAAGCATCAGAATCTAAAACTGGACTCACAGGAGAGATTCAAATCATAGAAAGTTAGAGTGTCAGTCTTCTTTTACTTAAGTCGGCATTGTGCCTTTAGTATTAAATTCGGATGCAATCTTTGTGTTTCATCGTCAGTAAGAAAGTCCTAGGAATACAGTAAACCTGAAGTGAAGCATCGGAATCTAAAACTGGACTCACAGGAGAGGTTCAAATCATAGAAAGTGAGAGTGTCAGTCCTCCTGTACTTAAGTCGGCATTGTGCCTTTTGTATTAAATTCCGGTGCAATTTCTGTGTTTCATCGTCAGTAAGAAGGTGCAAGGTATACAGTGAACCTGAATTGAGGCATCGGAATCTAAAACTGGTCTCACAGGAGAGGTTCAAAACATCGAAAGTGAGAGTGTCAGTCCTCTTTTACTTAGGTCTGCATGTGCCTTTTGTATTAAATTCGGATGCAATTTCTGTGTTCCGTCGTCAATAAGAAGGTTCAAGGAATACAGTAAACGTGAAGTGAAGCATCGGAATCTAAAACTGGACTCACAGGAGAGGTTCAAATCATAGAAAGTGAGAGTGTCAGTCCTCTTGTACTTATGTCGACATTGTGCCTTTTGAATATAATTCCGATGCAGTTTCTGTGTTTCATCGTCAATAAGAAGGTCCAAGGTGTACAGTAAATCTGAAGAGAAACATCGGAATCTAAACCTGGACTCACAGGAGAGGTTCAAATCATAGAAAGTTAGAGTGTCAGTCCTCTTTTACTTAAGTCGGCATTCTGACTTTTGTATAAAATTCGGATGCAATTTCTCTGTTTTGTCGACAATAAGAAGGTGCAAGGTATACAGTAACCCTGAAGTGAAGTATCGGAATCTAAAACTGGACTCACAGGAGAGGTTCAAATCATAGAAAGTTAGTGTCAGTTCTCTTGTACTTAAGTCGGCATTGGGCCTTTTGAATTTAATTCCGATGCAATTTCTGTGTTTTATCGTCAATAAGAAGGTGCAAAGTATACAGTAAACCTGAAGTTAAGCATCGGAATCTAAAAGTGGACACACATTAGAGGTTCAAATCATAGGACGGGAGAGTGTCAGTCCTCTTGTACTTAAGTGGGCAATGTGCCTTTTGTATTAATTTCGTTTGCAATTTCTGTGTTTCATCGTCAATAAGAAGGTGAAAGGTATACAGTAAACCTGAAGTGAAGCATCGGAATCTAAAACTGGACTCTCAGAATAGGTTCAAATCATAGAGAGTTAGAGCGTCAGTCCTCTTGTGCTTAAGTCGGCATTGTGCCTTTTGTATTAAATTCGGATGCAATTTCTGTGTTTCATCGTCAATAAGAAGGTCCAAGGGATACAGTAAACCTGAAGTGGAGCATTGGAATCTAAAACTGGACTCACAGGAGAGGTTCAAATCATAGAAAGTGAGAGTGTTAGTCCTCTTGTACTGAGGTCGGCGTTCTGCCTTTTGTATAAAATTCCGGTGCAATATCTGTGTTCCATCGTCTATAAGAAGGCGCAAGGTATACAGTAAACCTGAAGTGAGGCATCGGAATCTAAAACTTGACTCACGGGAGAGCTTCAAAACATAGAAAGTGAGAGTGTCAGTTCCCTTTTACTTATGTCAGCATTGTGCATTTTGTATAAAATTCGGATGCAATATCTGTGTTTCGGCGTCAATTAGAAGGTGGAAGGTATACAGTAATCCTGAAGTGAAGCATCGGAATCTAAAGCAGGATTCACAGGAGAGGTTCAAATCATAGAAAGTGAGAGTGTCAGTCCTATTTTACTTAAGTCGGCATTGTGCCTTTTGTATTAAATTCGGATACAATTTCTGAGTTTCTTCGTCAATAAGAAGGGCCAAGGGATACAGTGAACCTGAAGTGAAGCATCGGAATCTAAAACTGGACTCTCAGGAGAGGTTCAAATCATAGGAAGTGAGAGTGTCAGTCCTGTTTTAGTTAAGTCGGCATTGTGCCTTTGGTATTAAATTCGGATGCAATTTCTGTGTTTCATCGTCAATAAGAAGGTCCAAGGGATACAGTAAACGTGAGGTGAACCATCGGAATCTAAAACTGCACTCACAGGAGAGGTTCAATTCATAGAAAGTGACAGTGTCAGTCCTCTTATACTTATGTCGACATTGTGCCTTTTGAATATAATTCCGATGCAGTTTCAGTGTTTCATCGTCAGTAAGAAGGTGCAAGGTATACAGTAAACCTGAAGTGAGGCATCGGAATCTAAAACTGGTCTCACAGGAGAGGTTCAAAACATAGAAAGTGATAGTGTCAGTCCTCTTTTACTTAGGTCTGCATGTGCCTTTTGTATTCAATTCTGATGCAATATCTGTGTTTCATCGTCAATGAGAATGTCCAAGGAATACAGTAAATCTGAAGTGAAGCATCGGAATCTAAAACTGGACTCACAGGAGAGGTTCAGACCATAGAAAGTGAGAGTGTCAGTCCTCTTGTACTTAAGTCGGCATTGTGCATTTTGAATTTAATTCCGATGCAATTTTTGTGTTTCATCGTCAATAAGAAGGTCCGAGGTATACAGTAAAACTGAAGTGAAGCATCGGAATCTAAAACAGGACTCACAGGAGAGGTTCAAATCATAGAAAGTGAGAGTGTCAGTCCTCTTGTACTTATGTGGGCATTGTGCCTTTTGTATAAAATTCGTATGCAATTTCTGTGTTTCGTTGTCAATAAGAAGGTGCAAGGTATACAGTAAACCTGAAGTGAAGCATCGGAATCTAAAACTGGACTCAAAGGAGACCGTTCAAATCATATAAAGTGAGTCAGTCCTCTTGAACTTAAGTGAGCTTTGTGCATTTTGTATTATATTCGGATGCAATTTCTGTGTTTCATCGACAATAAGAAGGTCCAAGTGATACAGTAAACTTGAAGGGAAGCATCGGAATCTGAAACTGGACTCACAGGAGAGGTTCAAATCATAGAAAGGGAGAGAGTCAGTCCTCTTGTACTTAAGTCGGCAATGTGATTTTGGTATTAAATAGCGGATGCAATTTCTGTGTTTCATCGTCAATAAGAAGGGCCAAGGGATACAGTGAACCTGAAGTGAAGCATCGGAATCTAAAACTGGACTCTCAGGAGAGGTTCAAATCATAGGAAGTGCGAGTGTCAGTCCTCTTTTAGTTAAGTCGGTATTGTGCCTTTTGTATTAAATTCGGATGCAATTTCTGTGTTTCATCGTCAATAAGAAGGTGCAAGGTATACTGTAAACCTGAAGTGAAGCATCGGAATCTAAAACTGGACTCACAGGAGAGATTCAAATCATTGAAAGTTAGAGTGTCAGTCCCCTTTTACTTAAGTCGGCATTGTGCCTTTTGTATTAAATTCGGATGCAATTTCTGTGTTTCATCGTCAATAAGAAGGTCCTAGGAATACAGTAAACCTGAAGTGAAGCATCGGAATCTGAAACTGGACTCACAGGAGAGGTTCAAATCATAGAAAGTGAGAGTGTCAGTCCTCCTGTACTTAAGTCGGCATTGTGCCTTTTGTATTAAATTCCGGTTCAATTTCTAGGTTTCATCGTCAGTAAGAAGGTGCAAGGTATACAGTAAACCTGAAGTGAGGCATCGGAATCTAAAACTGGTCTCACAGGAGAGGTTCAAAACATAGAAAGTGATAGTGTCAGTCCTCTTTTACTTAGGTCTGCATGTGCCTTTTGTATTAAATTCGGATGCAATTTCTGTGTTCCGTCGTCAATAAGAAGGTCCAAGGGATACAGTAAACCTGAGGTGGAGCATCGGAATCTAAATCTGGACTCACAGGAGATGTTCAAATCATTGTAAGGGTGAGTGTCAGTCCTCTTGTACCTAAGTCGGCAATGTGCCTTTGGTTTTAAATTCGGATGCAAGTTCTGTGTTTCATCGTTAATAAGAAGGTGCAAGGTATACTGTAAACCTGAAGTGAAGCATCGGAATCTAAAACTGAACTCACAGGAGAGGTTCAAGTCATAGAAAGTGAGAGTGTCAGTCTTCTTGTACTTAAGTCGGCATTGTGCCTTTTGTATTAAATTCGGATGCAATTTCTGTGTTTCATCGTCAATAAGAAGGTGCAAGGTATACTGTAAACCTGAAGTGAGGCATCGGAATCTAAAACTGGACTTACAGGAGAGGTTCAAAACATAGAAAGTGAGAGTGTCAGTCCTCTTTTACTTAAGCCGGCATTGTGACTTTTGTATAAAATTCGAATGCAATTTCTGTGTTTTGTCGACAATAAGAAGGTGCAAGGCATACAGTAACCCTGAAGTGAAGTATCGGAATCTAAAACTGGACTCACAGGAGAGGTTCAAATCATAGAAAGTTAGATTGTCAGTCCTCTTGTACTTAAAACGGCATTATGCCTTTTGTATTAAATTCGGATGCAATTTCTGTGTTTCATCGTCAATAAGAAGGTGCAAGGTATACTGTAAACCTGAAGTGAAGCATCGGAATCTAAAACTGGACTCACAGGAGAGATTCAAATCATAGAAAGTTAGAGTGTCAGTCCCCTTTTACTTAAGTCGGCATTGTGCCTTTTGTATTAAATTCGGATGCAATTTCTGTGTTTCATCGTCAATAAGAAGGTCCTAGGAATACAGTAAACCTGAAGTGAAGCATCGGAATCTGAAACTGGACTCACAGGAGAGGTTCAAATCATAGAAAGTGAGAGTGTCAGTCCTCCTGTACTTAAGTCGGCATTGTGCCTTTTGTATTAAATTCCGGTTCAATTTCTAGGTTTCATCGTCAGTAAGAAGGTGCAAGGTATACAGTAAACCTGAAGTGAGGCATCGGAATCTAAAACTGGTCTCACAGGAGAGGTTCAAAACATAGAAAGTGATAGTGTCAGTCCTCTTTTACTTAGGTCTGCATGTGCCTTTTGTATTAAATTCGGATGCAATTTCTGTGTTCCGTCGTCAATAAGAAGGTCCAAGGGATACAGTAAACCTGAGGTGGAGCATCGGAATCTAAATCTGGACTCACAGGAGATGTTCAAATCATTGTAAGGGTGAGTGTCAGTCCTCTTGTACCTAAGTCGGCAATGTGCCTTTGGTTTTAAATTCGGATGCAAGTTCTGTGTTTCATCGTTAATAAGAAGGTGCAAGGTATACTGTAAACCTGAAGTGAAGCATGGGAATCTAAAACTGAACTCACAGGAGAGGTTCAAATCATAGAAAGTGAGAGTGTCAGTCTTCTTGTACTTAAGTCGGCATTGTGCCTTTTGTATTAAATTCGGATGCAATTTCTGTGTTTCATCGTCAATAAGAAGGTGCAAGGTATACTGTAAACCTGAAGTGAAGCATCGGAATCTAAAACTGGACTCACAGGAGAGGTTCAAATCATAGAAAGTGAGAGTGTCAGTCTTCTTGTACTTATGTCGGCATTGTGCCTTTTGTATTCAATTCGGATGCAATATCTGTGTTTCATCGTCAATGAGAATGTCCAAGGAATACAGTAAATCTGAAGTGAAGCATCGGAATCTAAAACTGGACTCACGGGAGAGCTTCAAAACATAGAAAGTGAGAGTGTCAGTTCCCTTTTACTTAAGTCGGCATTGTGCCTATTGAATTTAATTCCGATGCAATTTCTGTGTTTCATCGTCAGTAAGAAGGTGCAAGGTATACAGTAAACCTGAAGTGAGGCATCGGAATCTAAAACTGGTCTCACAGGAGAGGTTCAAAACATAGAAAGTGATAGTGTCAGTCCTCTTTTACTTAGGTCTGCATGTGCCTTTTGTATTCAATTCTGATGCAATATCTGTGTTTCATCGTCAATGAGAATGTCCAAGGAATACAGTAAATCTGAAGTGAAGCATCGGAATCTAAAACTGGACTCACAGGAGAGGTTCAGACCATAGAAAGTGAGAGTGTCAGTCCTCTTGTACTTAAGTCGGCATTGTGCATTTTGAATTTAATTCCGATGCAATTTTTGTGTTTCATCGTCAATAAGAAGGTCCGAGGTATACAGTAAAACTGAAGTGAAGCATCGGAATCTAAAACAGGACTCACAGGAGAGGTTCAAATCATAGAAAGTGAGAGTGTCAGTCCTCTTGTACTTATGTGGGCATTGTGCCTTTTGTATAAAATTCGTATGCAATTTCTGTGTTTCGTTGTCAATAAGAAGGTGCAAGGTATACAGTAAACCTGAAGTGAAGCATCGGAATCTAAAACTGGACTCAAAGGAGACCGTTCAAATCATATAAAGTGAGTCAGTCCTCTTGAACTTAAGTGAGCTTTGTGCATTTTGTATTATATTCGGATGCAATTTCTGTGTTTCATCGACAATAAGAAGGTCCAAGTGATACAGTAAACTTGAAGGGAAGCATCGGAATCTGAAACTGGACTCACAGGAGAGGTTCAAATCATAGAAAGGGAGAGAGTCAGTCCTCTTGTACTTAAGTCGGCAATGTGATTTTGGTATTAAATAGCGGATGCAATTTCTGTGTTTCATCGTCAATAAGAAGGGCCAAGGGATACAGTGAACCTGAAGTGAAGCATCGGAATCTAAAACTGGACTCTCAGGAGAGGTTCAAATCATAGGAAGTGCGAGTGTCAGTCCTCTTTTAGTTAAGTCGGTATTGTGCCTTTTGTATTAAATTCGGATGCAATTTCTGTGTTTCATCGTCAATAAGAAGGTGCAAGGTATACTGTAAACCTGAAGTGAAGCATCGGAATCTAAAACTGGACTCACAGGAGAGATTCAAATCATTGAAAGTTAGAGTGTCAGTCCCCTTTTACTTAAGTCGGCATTGTGCCTTTTGTATTAAATTCGGATGCAATTTCTGTGTTTCATCGTCAATAAGAAGGTCCTAGGAATACAGTAAACCTGAAGTGAAGCATCGGAATCTGAAACTGGACTCACAGGAGAGGTTCAAATCATAGAAAGTGAGAGTGTCAGTCCTCCTGTACTTAAGTCGGCATTGTGCCTTTTGTATTAAATTCCGGTTCAATTTCTAGGTTTCATCGTCAGTAAGAAGGTGCAAGGTATACAGTAAACCTGAAGTGAGGCATCGGAATCTAAAACTGGTCTCACAGGAGAGGTTCAAAACATAGAAAGTGATAGTGTCAGTCCTCTTTTACTTAGGTCTGCATGTGCCTTTTGTATTAAATTCGGATGCAATTTCTGTGTTCCGTCGTCAATAAGAAGGTCCAAGGGATACAGTAAACCTGAGGTGGAGCATCGGAATCTAAATCTGGACTCACAGGAGATGTTCAAATCATTGTAAGGGTGAGTGTCAGTCCTCTTGTACCTAAGTCGGCAATGTGCCTTTGGTTTTAAATTCGGATGCAAGTTCTGTGTTTCATCGTTAATAAGAAGGTGCAAGGTATACTGTAAACCTGAAGTGAAGCATCGGAATCTAAAACTGAACTCACAGGAGAGGTTCAAGTCATAGAAAGTGAGAGTGTCAGTCTTCTTGTACTTAAGTCGGCATTGTGCCTTTTGTATTAAATTCGGATGCAATTTCTGTGTTTCATCGTCAATAAGAAGGTGCAAGGTATACTGTAAACCTGAAGTGAAGCATCGGAATCTAAAACTGGACTTACAGGAGAGGTTCAAATCATAGAAAGTGAGAGTGTCAGTCTTCTTGTACTTATGTCGGCATTGTGCCTTTTGTATTAAATTCGGATGCAATATCTGTGTTTCACCGTCAATGAGAATGTCCAAGGAATACAGTAAATCTGAAGTGAAGCATCGGAATCTAAAACTGGACTCACGGGAGAGCTTCAAAACATAGAAAGTGAGAGTGTCAGTTCCCTTTTACTTAAGTCGGCATTGTGACTTTTGTATAAAATTCGAATGCAATTTCTGTGTTTTGTCGACAATAAGAAGGTGCAAGGCATACAGTAACCCTGAAGTGAAGTATCGGAATCTAAAACTGGACTCACAGGAGAGGTTCAAATCATAGAAAGTTAGATTGTCAGTCCTCTTGTACTTAAAACGGCATTATGCCTTTTGTATTAAATTCGGATGCAATTTCTGTGTTTCATCGTCAATAAGAAGGTGCAAGGTATACTGTAAACCTGAAGTGAAGCATCGGAATCTAAAACTGGACTCACAGGAGAGATTCAAATCATAGAAAGTTAGAGTGTCAGTCCCCTTTTACTTAAGTCGGCATTGTGCCTTTTGTATTAAATTCGGATGCAATTTCTGTGTTTCATCGTCAATAAGAAGGTCCTAGGAATACAGTAAACCTGAAGTGAAGCATCGGAATCTGAAACTGGACTCACAGGAGAGGTTCAAATCATAGAAAGTGAGAGTGTCAGTCCTCCTGTACTTAAGTCGGCATTGTGCCTTTTGTATTAAATTCCGGTTCAATTTCTAGGTTTCATCGTCAGTAAGAAGGTGCAAGGTATACAGTAAACCTGAAGTGAGGCATCGGAATCTAAAACTGGTCTCACAGGAGAGGTTCAAAACATAGAAAGTGATAGTGTCAGTCCTCTTTTACTTAGGTCTGCATGTGCCTTTTGTATTAAATTCGGATGCAATTTCTGTGTTCCGTCGTCAATAAGAAGGTCCAAGGGATACAGTAAACCTGAGGTGGAGCATCGGAATCTAAATCTGGACTCACAGGAGATGTTCAAATCATTGTAAGGGTGAGTGTCAGTCCTCTTGTACCTAAGTCGGCAATGTGCCTTTGGTTTTAAATTCGGATGCAAGTTCTGTGTTTCATCGTTAATAAGAAGGTGCAAGGTATACTGTAAACCTGAAGTGAAGCATCGGAATCTAAAACTGAACTCACAGGAGAGGTTCAAGTCATAGAAAGTGAGAGTGTCAGTCTTCTTGTACTTAAGTCGGCATTGTGCCTTTTGTATTAAATTCGGATGCAATTTCTGTGTTTCATCGTCAATAAGAAGGTGCAAGGTATACTGTAAACCTGAAGTGAAGCATCGGAATCTAAAACTGGACTTACAGGAGAGGTTCAAATCATAGAAAGTGAGAGTGTCAGTCTTCTTGTACTTATGTCGGCATTGTGCCTTTTGTATTCAATTCGGATGCAATATCTGTGTTTCACCGTCAATGAGAATGTCCAAGGAATACAGTAAATCTGAAGTGAAGCATCGGAATCTAAAACTGGACTCACGGGAGAGCTTCAAAACATAGAAAGTGAGAGTGTCAGTTCCCTTTTACTTAAGTCGGCATTGTGCCTTTTGAATTTAATTCCGATGCAATTTCTGTGTTTCATCGTCAGTAAGAAGGTGCAAGGTATACAGTAAACCTGAAGTGAGGCATCGGAATCTAAAACTGGTCTCACAGGAGAGGTTCAAAACATAGAAAGTGATAGTGTCAGTCCTCTTTTACTTAGGTCTGCATGTGCCTTTTGTATTCAATTCTGATGCAATATCTGTGTTTCATCGTCAATGAGAATGTCCAAGGAATACAGTAAATCTGAAGTGAAGCATCGGAATCTAAAACTGGACTCACAGGAGAGGTTCAGACCATAGAAAGTGAGAGTGTCAGTCCTCTTGTACTTAAGTCGGCATTGTGCATTTTGAATTTAATTCCGATGCAATTTTTGTGTTTCATCGTCAATAAGAAGGTCCGAGGTATACAGTAAAACTGAAGTGAACCATCGGAATCTAAAACTGGACTCACGGGAGAGCTTCAAAACATAGAAAGTGAGAGTGTCAGTTCCCTTTTACTTAAGTCGGCATTGTGCCTTTTGAATTTAATTCCGATGCAATTTCTGTGTTTCATCGTCAGTAAGAAGGTGCAAGGTATACAGTAAACCTGAAGTGAGGCATCGGAATCTAAAACTGGTCTCACAGGAGAGGTTCAAAACATAGAAAGTGATAGTGTCAGTCCTCTTTTACTTAGGTCTGCATGTGCCTTTTGTATTCAATTCTGATGCAATATCTGTGTTTCATCGTCAATGAGAATGTCCAAGGAATACAGTAAATCTGAAGTGAAGCATCGGAATCTAAAACTGGACTCACAGGAGAGGTTCAGACCATAGAAAGTGAGAGTGTCAGTCCTCTTGTACTTAAGTCGGCATTGTGCATTTTGAATTTAATTCCGATGCAATTTTTGTGTTTCATCGTCAATAAGAAGGTCCGAGGTATACAGTAAAACTGAAGTGAAGCATCGGAATCTAAAACAGGACTCACAGGAGAGGTTCAAATCATAGAAAGTGAGAGTGTCAGTCCTCTTGTACTTATGTGGGCATTGTGCCTTTTGTATAAAATTCGTATGCAATTTCTGTGTTTCGTTGTCAATAAGAAGGTGCAAGGTATACAGTAAACCTGAAGTGAAGCATCGGAATCTAAAACTGGACTCAAAGGAGACCGTTCAAATCATATAAAGTGAGTCAGTCCTCTTGAACTTAAGTGAGCTTTGTGCATTTTGTATTATATTCGGATGCAATTTCTGTGTTTCATCGACAATAAGAAGGTCCAAGTGATACAGTAAACTTGAAGGGAAGCATCGGAATCTGAAACTGGACTCACAGGAGAGGTTCAAATCATAGAAAGGGAGAGAGTCAGTCCTCTTGTACTTAAGTCGGCAATGTGATTTTGGTATTAAATAGCGGATGCAATTTCTGTGTTTCATCGTCAATAAGAAGGGCCAAGGGATACAGTGAACCTGAAGTGAAGCATCGGAATCTAAAACTGGACTCTCAGGAGAGGTTCAAATCATAGGAAGTGCGAGTGTCAGTCCTCTTTTAGTTAAGTCGGTATTGTGCCTTTGGTATTAAATTCGGATGCAATTTCTGTGTTTCATCGTCAATAAGAAGGTCCAAGGGATACAGTAAACGTGAGGTGAACCATCGGAATCTAAAACTGCACTCACAGGAGAGGTTCAATTCATAGAAAGTGACAGTGTCAGTCCTCTTGTACTTATGTCGACATTGTGCCTTTTGAATATAATTCCGATGCAGTTTCAGTGTTTCATCGTCAGTAAGAAGGTGCAAGGTATACAGTAAACCTGAAGTGAGGCATCGGAATCTAAAACTGGTCTCACAGGAGAGTTTCAAAACATAGAAAGTGAGAGTGTCAGTCCTCTTTTACTTAAGCCGGCATTGTGACTTTTGTATAAAATTCGAATGCAATTTCTGTGTTTTGTCGACAATAAGAAGGTGCAAGGCATACAGTAACCCTGAAGTGAAGTATCGGAATCTAAAACTGGACTCACAGGAGAGGTTCAAATCATAGAAAGTTAGATTGTCAGTCCTCTTGTACTTAAAACGGCATTATGCCTTTTGTATTAAATTCGGATGCAATTTCTGTGTTTCATCGTCAATAAGAAGGTGCAAGGTATACTGTAAACCTGAAGTGAAGCATCGGAATATAAAACTGGACTCACAGGAGAGATTCAAATCATAGAAAGTTAGAGTGTCAGTCCCCTTTTACTTAAGTCGGCATTGTGCCTTTTGTATTAAATTCGGATGCAATTTCTGTGTTTCATCGTCAATAAGAAGGTCCTAGGAATACAGTAAACCTGAAGTGAAGCATCGGAATCTGAAACTGGACTCACAGGAGAGGTTCAAATCATAGAAAGTGAGAGTGTCAGTCCTCCTGTACTTAAGTCGGCATTGTGCCTTTTGTATTAAATTCCGGTTCAATTTCTAGGTTTCATCGTCAGTAAGAAGGTGCAAGGTATACAGTAAACCTGAAGTGAGGCATCGGAATCTAAAACTGGTCTCACAGGAGAGGTTCAAAACATAGAAAGTGATAGTGTCAGTCCTCTTTTACTTAGGTCTGCATGTGCCTTTTGTATTAAATTCGGATGCAATTTCTGTGTTCCGTCGTCAATAAGAAGGTCCAAGGGATACAGTAAACCTGAGGTGGAGCATCGGAATCTAAATCTGGACTCACAGGAGATGTTCAAATCATTGTAAGGGTGAGTGTCAGTCCTCTTGTACCTAAGTCGGCAATGTGCCTTTGGTTTTAAATTCGGATGCAAGTTCTGTGTTTCATCGTTAATAAGAAGGTGCAAGGTATACTGTAAACCTGAAGTGAAGCATCGGAATCTAAAACTGAACTCACAGGAGAGGTTCAAGTCATAGAAAGTGAGAGTGTCAGTCTTCTTGTACTTAAGTCGGCATTGTGCCTTTTGTATTAAATTCGGATGCAATTTCTGTGTTTCATCGTCAATAAGAAGGTGCAAGGTATACTGTAAACCTGAAGTGAAGCATCGGAATCTAAAACTGGACTTACAGGAGAGGTTCAAATCATAGAAAGTGAGAGTGTCAGTCTTCTTGTACTTATGTCGGCATTGTGCCTTTTGTATTAAATTCGGATGCAATATCTGTGTTTCACCGTCAATGAGAATGTCCAAGGAATACAGTAAATCTGAAGTGAAGCATCGGAATCTAAAACTGGACTCACGGGAGAGCTTCAAAACATAGAAAGTGAGAGTGTCAGTTCCCTTTTACTTAAGTCGGCATTGTGCCTTTTGAATTTAATTCCGATGCAATTTCTGTGTTTCATCGTCAGTAAGAAGGTGCAAGGTATACAGTAAACCTGAAGTGAGGCATCGGAATCTAAAACTGGTCTCACAGGAGAGGTTCAAAACATAGAAAGTGAGAGTGTCAGTCCTCTTTTACTTAAGCCGGCATTGTGACTTTTGTATAAAATTCGAATGCAATTTCTGTGTTTTGTCGACAATAAGAAGGTGCAAGGCATACAGTAACCCTGAAGTGAAGTATCGGAATCTAAAACTGGACTCACAGGAGAGGTTCAAATCATAGAAAGTTAGATTGTCAGTCCTCTTGTACTTAAAACGGCATTATGCCTTTTGTATTAAATTCGGATGCAATTTCTGTGTTTCATCGTCAATAAGAAGGTGCAAGGTATACTGTAAACCTGAAGTGAAGCATCGGAATCTAAAACTGGACTCACAGGAGAGATTCAAATCATAGAAAGTTAGAGTGTCAGTCCCCTTTTACTTAAGTCGGCATTGTGCCTTTTGTATTACATTCGGATGCAATTTCTGTGTTTCATCGTCAATAAGAAGGTCCTAGGAATACAGTAAACCTGAAGTGAACCATCGGAATCTGAAACTGGACTCACAGGAGAGGTTCAAATCATAGAAAGTGAGAGTGTCAGTCCTCCTGTACTTAAGTCGGCATTGTGCCTTTTGTATTAAATTCCGGTTCAATTTCTAGGTTTCATCGTCAGTAAGAAGGTGCAAGGTATACAGTAAACCTGAAGTGAGGCATCGGAATCTAAAACTGGTCTCACAGGAGAGGTTCAAAACATAGAAAGTGATAGTGTCAGTCCTCTTTTACTTAGGTCTGCATGTGCCTTTTGTATTAAATTCGGATGCAATTTCTGTGTTCCGTCGTCAATAAGAAGGTCCAAGGGATACAGTAAACCTGAGGTGGAGCATCGGAATCTAAATCTGGACTCACAGGAGATGTTCAAATCATTGTAAGGGTGAGTGTCAGTCCTCTTGTACCTAAGTCGGCAATGTGCCTTTGGTTTTAAATTCGGATGCAAGTTCTGTGTTTCATCGTTAATAAGAAGGTGCAGGGTATACTGTAAACCTGAAGTGAAGCATCGGAATCTAAAACTGAACTCACAGGAGAGGTTCAAGTCATAGAAAGTGAGAGTGTCAGTCTTCTTGTACTTAAGTCGGCATTGTGCCTTTTGTATTAAATTCGGATGCAATTTCTGTGTTTCATCGTCAATAAGAAGGTGCAAGGTATACTGTAAACCTGAAGTGAAGCATCGGAATCTAAAACTGGACTTACAGGAGAGGTTCAAATCATAGAAAGTGAGAGTGTCAGTCTTCTTGTACTTATGTCGGCATTGTGCCTTTTGTATTCAATTCGGATGCAATATCTGTGTTTCACCGTCAATGAGAATGTCCAAGGAATACAGTAAATCTGAAGTGAAGCATCGGAATCTAAAACTGGACTCACGGGAGAGCTTCAAAACATAGAAAGTGAGAGTGTCAGTTCCCTTTTACTTAAGTCGGCATTGTGCCTTTTGAATTTAATTCCGATGCAATTTCTGTGTTTCATCGTCAGTAAGAAGGTGCAAGGTATACAGTAAACCTGAAGTGAGGCATCGGAATCTAAAACTGGTCTCACAGGAGAGGTTCAAAACATAGAAAGTGATAGTGTCAGTCCTCTTTTACTTAGGTCTGCATGTGCCTTTTGTATTCAATTCTGATGCAATATCTGTGTTTCATCGTCAATGAGAATGTCCAAGGAATACAGTAAATCTGAAGTGAAGCATCGGAATCTAAAACTGGACTCACAGGAGAGGTTCAGACCATAGAAAGTGAGAGTGTCAGTCCTCTTGTACTTAAGTCGGCATTGTGCATTTTGAATTTAATTCCGATGCAATTTTTGTGTTTCATCGTCAATAAGAAGGTCCGAGGTATACAGTAAAACTGAAGTGAAGCATCGGAATCTAAAACAGGACTCACAGGAGAGGTTCAAATCATAGAAAGTGAGAGTGTCAGTCCTCTTGTACTTATGTGGGCATTGTGCCTTTTGTATAAAATTCGTATGCAATTTCTGTGTTTCGTTGTCAATAAGAAGGTGCAAGGTATACAGTAAACCTGAAGTGAAGCATCGGAATCTAAAACTGGACTCAAAGGAGACCGTTCAAATCATATAAAGTGAGTCAGTCCTCTTGAACTTAAGTGAGCTTTGTGCATTTTGTATTACATTCGGATGCAATTTCTGTGTTTCATCGACAATAAGAAGGTCCAAGTGATACAGTAAACTTGAAGGGAAGCATCGGAATCTGAAACTGGACTCACAGGAGAGGTTCAAATCATAGAAAGGGAGAGAGTCAGTCCTCTTGTACTTAAGTCGGCAATGTGCCTTTGGTATTAAATAGCGGATGCAATTTCTGTGTTTCATCGTCAATAAGAAAGTGCAAGGTATACAGTAAACCTGAAGTGAAGCATCGGAATCTAATACTGGACTCACAGGAGAGGTTCAAATCATAGAAAGTGAGAGTGTCAGTCCTCTTTTACTTAAGTCGGCATTGTGCATTTTGTATTAAATTCGGATGCAATTTCAGTGTTTCATCGTCAATAAGAAGGTCCAAAGGATACAGTAAACCTGAAGTGAAGCATCGGAACCTAAAACTGGAGTCACAGGAGAGGTTCAAATAATAGAAAGTTAGAGTGTCAGTCCTCTTGTACCTAAGTCGGCATTCTGCCTTTTGTATTAAATGCCGGTGCAATTTCTGTGTTCCATCGACAATAAAAAGGCGCAAGGTATACAGTAAACCTGAAGTGAAGCATCGGAATCTAAAATTGGACTCACGGGAGAGCTTCAAATCATAGAATGTGAGAGTGTCAGATCTCTTTTACTTAAGTCGGCATTGTGCAATTTGTATTTAATTCGGATTCAATTTCTGTGTTTCATCGTCAATAAGAAGTTCCAAGGGTAACAGTAAACCTGAAGTGAAGCATCGGAATCTAAAACTGGACTCACAGGAGAGGTTCAAATCGTAGAAAGTTAGAGTGTCAGTCCTCTTGTAGTTAAGTCGGCATTGTGCCTTTTGAATTTAATTCCGATGCAATTTCTGTGTTTCATCGTCAATATGAAGTCCAGGGAATACAGTAAACCTGAAGTGAACCATCGGAATCTAAAACTGGACTCACAGGAGAGGTTCAAATCATAGAAAATTAGAGTGTCAGTCCTCTTGTACTTAAGTCGGCATTGTGCCTTTTTATAAAATTCGGATGCAATTTCTGTGTTTCGGCGTCAATTAGAAGGTGGAAGGTATACAGTAATCCTGAAGTGAAGCATCGGAATCTAAAACACGACTCACAGGAGGGGTTCAAATCATTGAAAGTGAGAGTGTCAGTCCTCTTTTGCTTAGGTCGGCATTGTGCCTTTTGTATTAAATTCGGATGCAATTTCTGTGTTTCACCGTCAATAAGAAAGGCCAAGGGATACAGTGAACATGAAGTGAAGCATCGGAATCTAAAACTGGACTCACAGGAGAGGTTCAAAACATAGGAAGTGAGAGTGTCAGCCCTCTTTTAGTTAAGTCGGCATTGTGTCTTTGGTATTAAATTCGGATGCAATTTCTGTGTTTCATCGTCAATAAGAAGGTCCAAGGGATACAGTAAACCTGAATTGAACCATCGGAATCTAAAACTGCACTCACAGGAGCGGTTCAAATCATAGAAAGTGAGAGTGTCAGTCCTCTTGTACTTAAGTCGACATTGTGCCTTTTGAATTTAATTCCGATGCAGTTTCTGTGTTTCATCGTCAATAAGAAGGTCCAAGGTATACAGTAAACCTGAAGAGAACCATCGGAATCTAAACCTGAACTCACAGGATAGGTTCAGATCATAGAAAGTTAGAGTGTCAGTCCTCTTTTACTTAAGTCGGCATTTTGCCTTTTGTATAAAATTCGGAAGCAATTTCTGTGTTTCGTCGACAATAAGAAGGTGCAAGGTATACAGTAAACCTGAAGTGAAGTATCGGAATCTAAAACTGGACTCACAGATGGGGTTCAAATCATAAAAAGTTAGAGTGTCAGTCCTCTTGTACTTAAGTCGGCATTATGCCTTTGCTATTAAATTCGGATTCAATTTCTGTGTTTCATCGTCAATAAGAAGGTGCAAGGTATACTGTAAACCTGAAGTGAAGCATCGGAATCTAAAACTGGACTCACAGGAGAGGTTCAAATCATAGAAAGATAGAGTGTCAGTCCTCTTTTACTTAAGTTGGCATTGTGCCTTTTATATTAAATTCGGATGCAATTTCTGTGTTTCATCGTCAATAAGAAGGTCCTAGGAATACAGTAAACCTGAAGTGAAGCATCGGAATCTAAAACTGGACTCACAGGAGAGGTTCAAATCATAGAAAGTGAGAGTGTCAGTCCTCTTGTACTTAAGTCGCCATTGTGCCTTTTGTATTTAATTCCGGTGCAATATCTCTGTTTCATCTTCAGTAAGAAGCTGCAAGGTATACAGTAAACCTGAATGAGGCATCGGAATCTAAAACTGATCTCACAGGAGAGGTTCAAATCATAGAAAGTGAGAGTGTCAGTCCTCTTTTACTTAGGTCTGCATGTGCCTTTTGTATTAAATTCGGATGCTATCTCTTTGTTCCGTCGTCAATAAGAAGGTCCAAGGGATACAGTAAACCTGAGGTGAAGCATCGGAATCTAAAACTGGACTCACAGGAGAGGTTCAAATCATTGTACGGGAGAGTGTCAGTCCCCTTGTACTTAAGTCGGCAATGTGCCTTTGGTTTTAAATTCGGATGCAAGTTCTGTGTTTTATCGTCAATAAGAAGGTGCAAGGTATACTGTAAACGTGAAGTGAAGCATCGGAATCTAAAACCGGACTCACAGGAGAGGTTGAAATCATAGAAAGTGAGAGTGTCAGTCTTCTTGTAATTAAGTCGGCATTGTGCATTTGTATTAAATTCGGATGTAATTTCTGTGTTTCATCGTCAATAAGAAGGACCAAGTGATACAGTAAACCTGAAGTGATACATCGAAATCTAAAACTGGACCCTCAGGAGGGGTTCAAATCATAGTAATTTAGAGTGTCAGACCTCTTGCACTTAAGTCGGCATTGTGCCTTTTGAATTTAATTAAGATGCAATTTCTGTGATTCATCGTCAATAAGATTGTGCAAGGTATACAATAAACCTGAATTGAAGCATTGGAATCTAAAACTGGACTCACAGGAGAGGTTCAAATCATAGAAAGAGAGAGTGTCAGTCCTCTTTTACTTAAGTCCACATTGTGCCTTTTGTATTAAATTCGGATGCAATATCTGTGTTTCATCGTCAATGAGAAGGTCCAAGGGATACAGTAAATCTGAAGTGAAGCATCGGAATCTAAAACTGGACTCACACTAGAGGTCCAAATCATAGAAAGTAAGAGTGTCTGTCCTCTTTTACTTAAGTCGGCTTTGTGCCATTTGAATTTAATTCCGATGCAATTACTGTGTTTCATCGTCAATAAGAAGGTCCGAGGTATACAGTAAACCAGAAGTGAAGCATCGGAATATAAAACAGGACCCACAGGAGAGGTTCAAATCATAGAAAGTGAGAGTGTCAGACCTCTTGTACTTAAGTCGGCATTGTGCCTTCTGAATTAAATTGCGACGCAATTTCTGTGTTTCATCGTCAATAAGAAGGTCCAGGGTATACAGTAAACCTGAAGTGAACCATCGGAATCTAAAACTGGACTCACAGGAGAGGTTCAAATCATAGAAAATTAGAGTGTCAATCCTCTTGTACTTAAGTCGGCATTGTGCCTTTTGTGTAAAATTCGGATGCAATTTCTGTGTTTCGGCGTCAATTAGAAGGTGGAAGGTATACAGTAATCCTGAAGTGAAGCATCGGAATCTAAAACAGGACTCACAGGAGAGGTTCAAATCATAGAAAGTGAGCGTGTCAGTCCTCTTTTACTTAGGTCGGCATGTGCCTTTTGTATTAAATTCGGATGCAATTTCTGTGTTCCGTCGTGAATAAGAAGATCCAAGGGATACAGTAAACCTGAGGTGAAGCATCGGAATCTAAAACTGGACTCACAGGAGAGGTTCAAATCATAGAAAGTGAGAGTGTCAGTCCTCTTTTACTTAAGTCGGCATTGTGCATTTTGTATTAAATTCGGATGCAATTTCTGTGTTTCATCGTCAATAAGAAGGTCCAAAGGATACAGTAAACCTGAAGTGAAGCATCGGAACCTAAAACTGGAGTCACAGGAGAGGTTCAAATAATAGAAAGTTAGAGTGTCAGTTCTCTTGTACCTAAGTCGGCATTCTGCCTTTTGTATTAAATGCCGGTGCAATTTCTGTGTTCCATCGACAATAAAAAGGCGCAAGGTATACAGTAAACCTGAAGTGAAGCATCGGAATCTAAAATTGGACTCACGGGAGAGCTTCAAATCATAGAATGTGAGAGTGTCAGATCTCTTTTACTTAAGTCGGCATTGTGCAATTTGTATTTAATTCGGATTCAATTTCTGTGTTTCATCGTCAATAAGAAGTTCCAAGGGTAACAGTAAACCTGAAGTGAAGCATCGGAATCTAAAACTGGACTCACAGGAGAGGTTCAAATCGTAGAAAGTTAGAGTGTCAGTCCTCTTGTAGTTAAGTCGGCATTGTGCCTTTTGAATTTTATTCCGATGCAATTTCTGTGTTTCATCGTCAATATGAAGTCCAGGGAATACAGTAAACCTGAAGTGAACCATCGGAATCTAAAACTGGACTCACAGGAGAGGTTCAAATCATAGAAAATTAGAGTGTCAGTCCTCTTGTACTTAAGTCGGCATTGTGCCTTTTTATAAAATTCGGATGCAATTTCTGTGTTTCGGCGTCAATTACAAGGTGGAAGGTATACAGTAATCCTGAAGTGAAGCATCGGAATCTAAAATACGACTCACAGGAGGGGTTCAAATCATTGAAAGTGAGAGTGTCAGTCCTCTTTTACTTAGGTCGGCATTGTGCCTTTTGTATTAAATTCGGATGCAATTTCTGTGTTTCACCGTCAATAAGAAAGGCCAAGGGATACAGTGAACATGAAGTGAAGCATCGGAATCTAAAACTGGACTCACAGGAGAGGTTCAAAACATAGGAAGTGAGAGTGTCAGCCCTCTTTTAGTTAAGTCGGCATTGTGTCTTTGGTATTAAATTCGGATGCAATTTCTGTGTTTCATCGTCAATAAGAAGGTCCAAGGGATACAGTAAACCTGAATTGAACCATCGGAATCTAAAACTGCACTCACAGGAGCGGTTCAAATCATAGAAAGTGAGAGTGTCAGTCCTCTTGTACTTAAGTCGACATTGTGCCTTTTGAATTTAATTCCGATGCAGTTTCTGTGTTTCATCGTCAATAAGAAGGTCCAAGGTATACAGTAAACCTGAAGAGAACCATCGGAATCTAAACCTGAACTCACCGGATAGGTTCAGATCATAGAAAGTTAGAGTGTCAGTCCTCTTTTACTTAAGTCGGCATTTTGCCTTTTGTATAAAATTCGGAAGCAATTTCTGTGTTTCGTCGACAATAAGAAGGTGCAAGGTATACAGTAAACCTGAAGTGAAGTATCGGAATCTAAAACTGGACTCACAGATGGGGTTCACATCATAAAAAGTTAGAGTGTCAGTCCTCTTGTACTTAAGTCGGCATTATGCCTTTGGTATTAAATTCGGATTCAATTTCTGTGTTTCATCGTCAATAAGAAGGTGCAAGGTATACTGTAAACCTGAAGTGAAGCATCGGAATCTAAAACTGGACTCACAGGAGAGGTTCAAATCATAGAAAGATAGAGTGTCAGTCCTCTTTTACTTAAGTTGGCATTGTGCCTTTTATATTAAATTCGGATGCAATTTCTGTGTTTCATCGTCAATAAGAAGGTCCTAGGAATACAGTAAACCTGAAGTGAAGCATCGGAATCTAAAACTGGACTCACAGGAGAGGTTCAAATCATAGAAAGTGAGAGTGTCAGTCCTCTTGTACTTAAGTCGCCATTGTGCCTTTTGTATTTAATTCCGGTGCAATATCTCTGTTTCATCTTCAGTAAGAAGCTGCAAGGTATACAGTAAACCTGAATGAGGCATCGGAATCTAAAACTGATCTCACAGGAGAGGTTCAAATCATAGAAAGTGAGAGTGTCAGTCCTCTTTTACTTAGGTCTGCATGTGCCTTTTGTACTAAATTCGGATGCTATCTCTTTGTTCCGTCGTCAATAAGAAGGTCCAAGGGATACAGTAAACCTGAGGTGAAGCATCGGAATCTAAAACTGGACTCACAGGAGAGGTTCAAATCATTGTACGGGAGAGTGTCAGTCCCCTTGTACTTAAGTCGGCAATGTGCCTTTGGTTTTAAATTCGGATGCAAGTTCTGTGTTTTATCGTCAATAAGAAGGTGCAAGGTATACTGTAAACGTGAAGTGAAGCATCGGAATCTAAAACCGGACTCACAGGAGAGGTTGAAATCATAGAAAGTGAGAGTGTCAGTCTTCTTGTAATTAAGTCGGCATTGTGCATTTGTATTAAATTCGGATGTAATTTCTGTGTTTCATCGTCAATAAGAAGGACCAAGTGATACAGTAAACCTGAAGTGATACATCGAAATCTAAAACTGGACCCTCAGGAGGGGTTCAAATCATAGTAATTTAGAGTGTCAGACCTCTTGCACTTAAGTCGGCATTGTGCCTTTTGAATTTAATTAAGATGCAATTTCTGTGATTCATCGTCAATAAGATTGTGCAAGGTATACAATAAACCTGAATTGAAGCATTGGAATCTAAAACTGGACTCACAGGAGAGGTTCAAATCATAGAAAGAGAGAGTGTCAGTCCTCTTTTACTTAAGTCCACATTGTGCCTTTTGTATTAAATTCGGATGCAATATCTGTGTTTCATCGTCAATGAGAAGGTCCAAGGGATACAGTAAATCTGAAGTGAAGCATCGGAATCTAAAACTGGACTCACACTAGAGGTCCAAATCATAGAAAGTAAGAGTGTCTGTCCTCTTTTACTTAAGTCGGCTTTGTGCCATTTGAATTTAATTCCGATCCAATTACTGTGTTTCATCGTCAATAAGAAGGTCCGAGGTATACAGTAAACCAGAAGTGAAGCATCGGAATATAAAACAGGACCCACAGGAGAGGTTCAAATCATAGAAAGTGAGAGTGTCAGACCTCTTGTACTTAAGTCGGCATTGTGCCTTCTGAATTAAATTGCGACGCAATTTCTGTGTTTCATCGTCAATAAGAAGGTCCAGGGTATACAGTAAACCTGAAGTGAACCATCGGAATCTAAAACTGGACTCACAGGAGAGGTTCAAATCATAGAAAATTAGAGTGTCAATCCTCTTGTACTTAAGTCGGCATTGTGCCTTTTGTGTAAAATTCGGATGCAATTTCTGTGTTTCGGCGTCAATTAGAAGGTGGAAGGTATACAGTAATCCTGAAGTGAAGCATCGGAATCTAAAACAGGACTCACAGGAGAGGTTCAAATCATAGAAAGTGAGCGTGTCAGTCCTCTTTTACTTAGGTCGGCATGTGCCTTTTGTATTAAATTCGGATGCAATTTCTGTGTTCCGTCGTGAATAAGAAGATCCAAGGGATACAGTAAACCTGAGGTGAAGCATCGGAATCTAAAACTGGACTCACAGGAGAGGTTCAAATCATAGAAAGTGAGAGTGTCAGTCCTCTTTTACTTAAGTCGGCATTGTGCATTTTGTATTAAATTCGGATGCAATTTCTGTGTTTCATCGTCAATAAGAAGGTCCAAAGGATACAGTAAACCTGAAGTGAAGCATCGGAACCTAAAACTGGAGTCACAGGAGAGGTTCAAATAATAGAAAGTTAGAGTGTCAGTTCTCTTGTACCTAAGTCGGCATTCTGCCTTTTGTATTAAATGCCGGTGCAATTTCTGTGTTCCATCGACAATAAAAAGGCGCAAGGTATACAGTAAACCTGAAGTGAAGCATCGGAATCTAAAATTGGACTCACGGGAGAGCTTCAAATCATAGAATGTGAGAGTGTCAGATCTCTTTTACTTAAGTCGGCATTGTGCAATTTGTATTTAATTCGGATTCAATTTCTGTGTTTCATCGTCAATAAGAAGTTCCAAGGGTAACAGTAAACCTGAAGTGAAGCATCGGAATCTAAAACTGGACTCACAGGAGAGGTTCAAATCGTAGAAAGTTAGAGTGTCAGTCCTCTTGTAGTTAAGTCGGCATTGTGCCTTTTGAATTTAATTCCGATGCAATTTCTGTGTTTCATCGTCAATATGAAGTCCAGGGAATACAGTAAACCTGAAGTGAACCATCGGAATCTAAAACTGGACTCACAGGAGAGGTTCAAATCATAGAAAATTAGAGTGTCAGTCCTCTTGTACTTAAGTCGGCATTGTGCCTTTTTATAAAATTCGGATGCAATTTCTGTGTTTCGGCGTCAATTACAAGGTGGAAGGTATACAGTAATCCTGAAGTGAAGCATCGGAATCTAAAACACGACTCACAGGAGGGGTTCAAATCATTGAAAGTGAGAGTGTCAGTCCTCTTTTACTTAGGTCGGCATTGTGCCTTTTGTATTAAATTCGGATGCAATTTCTGTGTTTCACCGTCAATAAGAAAGGCCAAGGGATACAGTGAACATGAAGTGAAGCATCGGAATCTAAAACTGGACTCACAGGAGAGGTTCAAAACATAGGAAGTGAGAGTGTCAGCCCTCTTTTAGTTAAGTCGGCATTGTGTCTTTGGTATTAAATTCGGATGCAATTTCTGTGTTTCATCGTCAATAAGAAGGTCCAAGGGATACAGTAAACCTGAATTGAACCATCGGAATCTAAAACTGCACTCACAGGAGCGGTTCAAATCATAGAAAGTGAGAGTGTCAGTCCTCTTGTACTTAAGTCGACATTGTGCCTTTTGAATTTAATTCCGATGCAGTTTCTGTGTTTCATCGTCAATAAGAAGGTCCAAGGTATACAGTAAACCTGAAGAGAACCATCGGAATCTAAACCTGAACTCACAGGATAGGTTCAGATCATAGAAAGTTAGAGTGTCAGTCCTCTTTTACTTAAGTCGGCATTTTGCCTTTTGTATAAAATTCGGAAGCAATTTCTGTGTTTCGTCGACAATAAGAAGGTGCAAGGTATACAGTAAACCTGAAGTGAAGTATCGGAATCTAAAACTGGACTCACAGATGGGGTTCACATCATAAAAAGTTAGAGTGTCAGTCCTCTTGTACTTAAGTCGGCATTATGCCTTTGGTATTAAATTCGGATTCAATTTCTGTGTTTCATCGTCAATAAGAAGGTGCAAGGTATACTGTAAACCTGAAGTGAAGCATCGGAATCTAAAACTGGACTCACAGGAGAGGTTCAAATCATAGAAAGATAGAGTGTCAGTCCTCTTTTACTTAAGTTGGCATTGTGCCTTTTATATTAAATTCGGATGCAATTTCTGTGTTTCATCGTCAATAAGAAGGTCCTAGGAATACAGTAAACCTGAAGTGAAGCATCGGAATCTAAAACTGGACTCACAGGAGAGGTTCAAATCATAGAAAGTGAGAGTGTCAGTCCTCTTGTACTTAAGTCGCCATTGTGCCTTTTGTATTTAATTCCGGTGCAATATCTCTGTTTCATCTTCAGTAAGAAGCTGCAAGGTATACAGTAAACCTGAATGAGGCATCGGAATCTAAAACTGATCTCACAGGAGAGGTTCAAATCATAGAAAGTGAGAGTGTCAGTCCTCTTTTACTTAGGTCTGCATGTGCCTTTTGTACTAAATTCGGATGCTATCTCTTTGTTCCGTCGTCAATAAGAAGGTCCAAGGGATACAGTAAACCTGAGGTGAAGCATCGGAATCTAAAACTGGACTCACAGGAGAGGTTCAAATCATTGTACGGGAGAGTGTCAGTCCTCTTGTACTTAAGTCGGCAATGTGCCTTTGGTTTTAAATTCGGATGCAAGTTCTGTGTTTTATCGTCAATAAGAAGGTGCAAGGTATACTGTAAACGTGAAGTGAAGCATCGGAATCTAAAACCGGACTCACAGGAGAGGTTGAAATCATAGAAAGTGAGAGTGTCAGTCTTCTTGTAATTAAGTCGGCATTGTGCCTTTTGTATTAAATTCGGATGTAATTTCTGTGTTTCATCGTCAATAAGAAGGACCAAGTGATACAGTAAACCTGAAGTGATACATCGAAATCTAAAACTGGACCCTCAGGAGGGGTTCAAATCATAGTAATTTAGAGTGTCAGACCTCTTGCACTTAAGTCGGCATTGTGCCTTTTGAATTTAATTAAGATGCAATTTCTGTGATTCATCGTCAATAAGATTGTGCAAGGTATACAATAAACCTGAATTGAAGCATTGGAATCTAAAACTGGACTCACAGGAGAGGTTCAAATCATAGAAAGAGAGAGTGTCAGTCCTCTTTTACTTAAGTCCACATTGTGCCTTTTGTATTAAATTCGGATGCAATATCTGTGTTTCATCGTCAATGAGAAGGTCCAAGGGATACAGTAAATCTGAAGTGAAGCATCGGAATCTAAAACTGGACTCACACTAGAGGTCCAAATCATAGAAAGTAAGAGTGTCTGTCCTCTTTTACTTAAGTCGGCTTTGTGCCATTTGAATTTAATTCCGATGCAATTACTGTGTTTCATCGTCAATAAGAAGGTCCGAGGTATACAGTAAACCAGAAGTGAAGCATCGGAATATAAAACAGGACCCACAGGAGAGGTTCAAATCATAGAAAGTGAGAGTGTCAGACCTCTTGTACTTAAGTCGACATTGTGCCTTCTGAATTAAATTGCGACGCAATTTCTGTGTTTCATCGTCAATAAGAAGGTCCAGGGTATACAGTAAACCTGAAGTGAACCATCGGAATCTAAAACTGGACTCACAGGAGAGGTTCAAATCATAGAAAATTAGAGTGTCAATCCTCTTGTACTTAAGTCGGCATTGTGCCTTTTGTGTAAAATTCGGATGCAATTTCTGTGTTTCGGCGTCAATTAGAAGGTGGAAGGTATACAGTAATCCTGAAGTGAAGCATCGGAATCTAAAACAGGACTCACAGGAGAGGTTCAAATCATAGAAAGTGAGAGTGTCAGCCTCTTTTACTTAAGTCGGCATTGTGCCTTTTGTTTTAAATTGGGATGCAATTTCTGGGTTTCATCGTCAATAAGAAGGGCCAAGGGATACTGTGAGCCTGAAGTGAAGCATCGTAATCTAAAACTGGACTCACAGGAGAGGTTCAAATCATAGAAAGTGAGCGTGTCAGTCCTCTTTTACTTAGGTCGGCATGTGCCTTTTGTATTAAATTCGGATGCAATTTCTGTGTTCCGTCGTGAATAAGAAGATCCAAGGGATACAGTAAACCTGAGGTGAAGCATCGGAATCTAAAACTGGCCTCACAGGAGAGGTTCAAATCATTCTAAGGGAGAGTGTCAGTCCTCTTGTACTTTTGTCGGCAATGTGAATTTGGTTTTAAATTCGGATGCAAGTTCTGTGTTTCATCGTCAATAAGAAGGTGCAAGGTATACTGTAAACCTGAAGTGAAGCATCGGAATCTAAAACTGGACTCACAGGAGAGGTTCAAATCATAGAAAGTGAGAGTGTCAGTCTTCTTGTACTTAAGTCGGCATTGTGCCTTTTGTATTAAATTCGGATGCAATATCTGTATTTCATCGTCAATAAGAAGGTCCAAGGGATACAGTAAACCTGAAGTGAAGCATCGGAATCTAAAACTGGACTCACAGGAGAGGTTCAAATCATAGTAATTTAGAGTGTCAGACCTCTTGCACTTAAGTCGGCATTGTGCCTTTTGAATTTAATTCCAATGCAATTTCTGTAATTCATCGTCAATAAGATGGTGCAAGGTATACAGTAAACCTGAAGTGAAGCATTGGAATCTAAAACTGGACTCACAGGAGAGGTTCAAATCATAGAAAGAGAGAGTGTCAGTCCTCTTTTACTTAAGTCGGCATTGTGCCTTTTGTATTCAATTCGGATGCAATTTCTGTGTTTCATCGTCAATAAGAACGTCCAAGGCATACAGTAAACCTGAAGTGAAGCATCGGAATCTAAATCTGGACTCACAGGAGAGGTTCAAATCATAGAAAGTTAGAGTGTCAGTCCTCTTGTACTTAAGTCGGCATTCTGAGTTTTGTATAATTTACGGTCCAATTTCTGTGTTTCATTGTCAATAAGAACGTACAAGGTATACAGTAAACCTGAAGTGAAGCATCGGAATCTAAAACTGGACTCACAGGAGAGCTTCAAATTATAGAACGTGAGAGTGTCAGTCCGCTTTTACTTAAGTCGGCATTGTGCCTTTTGTATTAAATTCGGATTCAATTTCTGTGTTTCAACGTCAATAAGAAGGTCCAAGGTATACAGTAAACCTGAGGTGAAGCATCGGAATCTAAAACAGGACTCACAGGAGAGCTTCACATCATAGAAAGTTAGAGTGTCATCCTCTTGTACTTAAGTCGGCATTGTGACTTTTGAATTTAATTCCGATGCAATTTCTGTGTTTCATCGTCAATAAGAAGGTCCAAAGGATACAGTAAACCTGAAGTGAAGCATCGGAACCTAAAACTGGAGTCACAGGAGAGGTTCAAATAATAGAAAGTTAGAGTGTCAGTCCTCTTGTACTTAAGTCGGCATTCTGAGTTTTGTATAATTTACGGTCCAATTTCTGTGTTTCATTGTCAATAAGAACGTATAAGGTATACAGTAAACCTGAAGTGAAGCATCGGAATCTAAAACTGGACTCACGGGAGAGCTTCAAAACATAGAATGTGAGAGTGTTAGATCTCTTTTACTTAAGTTGGCATTGTGCAATTTGTATTTAATTCGGATTCAATTTCTGTGTTTCATCGTCAATAAGAAGTTCCAAGGGTAACAGTAAACCTGAAGTGAAGCATCGGAATCTAAAACTGGACTCACAGGAGAGGTTCAAAACGTAGAAAGTTAGAGTGTCAGTCCTCTTGTAGTTAAGTCGGCATTGTGCCTTTTGAATTTAATTCCGATGCAATTTCTGTGTTTCATCGTCAATATGAAGTCCAGGGAATACAGTAAACCTGAAGTGAACCATCGGAATCTAAAACTGGACTCACAGGAGAGGTTCAAATCATAGAAAATTAGAGTGTCAGTCCTCTTGTACTTAAGTCGGCATTGTGCCTTTATATAAAATTCGGATGCAATTTCTGTGTTTCGGCGTCAATTAGAAGGTGGAAGGTATACAGTAATCCTGAAGTGAAGCATCGGAATCTAAAACAGGACTCACAGGAGAGGTTCAAATCCTTGAAAGTGAGAGTGTCAGTCCTCTTTTAGTTAAGTCGGCATTGTGTCTTTGGTATTAAATTCGGATGCAATTTCTGTGTTTCATCGTCAATAAGAAGGTCCAAGGGATACAGTAAACCTGAATTGAACCATCGGAATCTAAAACTGCACTCACAGGAGCGGTTCAATACATAGAAAGTGAGAGTGTCAGTCCTCTTGTACTTAAGTCGACATTGTGCCTTTTGAATTTAATTCCGATGCAGTTTCTGTGTTTCATCGTCAATATGAAGGTCCAAGGTATACAGTAAACCTGAAGAGAAACATCGGAATCTAAACCTGAACTCACAGGATAGGTTCAGATCATAGAAAGTTAGAGTGTCAGTCCTCTTTTACTTAAGTCGGCATTTTGCCTTTAGTATAAAATTCGGATGCAATTTCTGTGTTTCGTCGACAATAAGAAGGTGCAAGGTATACAGTAAACCTGAAGTGAAGTATCGGAATCTAAAACTGGACTCACAGGAGAGGTTCAAATCATAAAAAGTTAGAGTGTCAGTCCTCTTGTACTTAAGTCGGCATTATGCCTTTGGTATTAAATTCGGATTCAATTTCTGTGTTTCATCGTCAATAAGAAAGTGCAAGGTATACTGTAAACCTGAAGTGAAGCATCGGAATCTAAAACTGGACTCACAGGAGAGGTAAAAATCATAGAAAGTTAGAGTGTCAGTCCTCTTTTACTTAAGTTGGCATTGTGCCTTTTATATTAAATTCGGATGCTATTTCTTTGTTCCGTCGTCAATAAGAAGGTCCGAGGGATACAGTAAACCTGAGGTGAAGCATCGGAATCTAAAACTGGACTCACAGGAGAGGTTGAAATCATAGAAAGTGAGAGTGTCAGTCTTCTTGTAATTAAGTCGGCATTGTGCCTTTTGTATTAAATTCGGATGTAATTTCTGTGTTTCATCGTCAATAAGAAGGACCAAGTGATACAGTAAACCTGAAGTGAAACATCGAAATCTAAAAGAGGACCCACAGGAGAGATTCAAATCATAGTAATTTAGAGTGTCAGACCTCTTGCACTTAAGTCGGCATTGTGCCTTTTGAATTTAATTAAGATGCAATTTCTGTGATTCATCGTCAATAAGATTGTGCAAGGTATACAGTAAACCTGAATTGAAGCATTGGAATCTAAAACTGGACTCACAGGAGAGGTTCAAATCATAGAAAGAGAGAGTGTCAGTCCTCTTTTACTTAAGTCGGCATTGTGCCTATTGTATTAAATTCGGATGCAATATCTGTGTTTCATCGTCAATGAGAAGGTCCAAGGGATACTGTAAATCTGAAGTGAAGCATCGGAATCTAAAACTGGACTCACAGGAGAGGTCCAAATCATAGAAAGTGAGAGTGTCAGTCCTCTTTTACTTAAGTCGGCATTGTGCCTTTTGTATTAAATACGGATGCAATTTCTGTGTTTCATCGTCAATAAGAAGGTCCAATGGATACAGTAAACCTGAAGTGAAGCATCGGAATCTAAAACTGGACTCACAGGAGGGCTTCAAATCATAGAACGTAAGAGTGTCAGTCCTCATTTACTTAAGTCGGCATTGTGCATTTTGTAATAAATTCGGATTCAATTTCTGTGTTTCAACGTCAATAAGAAGCTCCAAGGGATACAGTAAACCTGAAGTGAAGCATTGGAATCTAAAACTGGACTCACAGGAGAGGTTCACATCATAAAAAGTCAGAGTGTCAGTCCTCTTGTACTTAAGTCGGCTTTGTGCCATTTGAATTTAATTCCGATGCAATTTCTGTGTTTCATCGTCAATAAGAAGGTCCGAGGTATACAGTAAACCTGAAGTGAAGCATCGGAATCTAAAACAGGACCCACAGGAGAGGTTCAAATCATAGAAAGTGAGAGTGTCAGACTTCTTGTACTTAAGTCGGCATTGTGCCTTCTGAATTAAATTGCGACGCAATTTCTGTGTTTCATCGTCAATAAGAAGGTCCAGGGTATACAGTAAACCTGAAGTGGAACATCGGAATCTAAAACTGGACTCACAGGAGAGGTTCAAATCATAGAAAATTAGAGTGTCAGTCCTCTTGTACTTAAGTCGGCATTGTGCCTTTTGTATAAAATTCGGATGCAATTTCTGTGTTTCGGCGTCAATTAGAAGGTGGAAGGTATACAGTAATCCTGAAGTGAAGCATCGGAATCTAAAACAGGACTCACAGGAGAGGTTCAAATCATAGAAAGTGAGAGTGTCAGCCTCTTTTACTTAAGTCGGCATTGTGCCTTTTGTTTTAAATTGGGATGCAATTTCTGTCTTTCATCGTCAATAAGAAGGGCCAAGGGATCCTGTGAGCCTGAAGTGAAGCATCGTAATCTAAAACTGGACTCACAGGAGAGGTTCAAATCATAGAAAGTGAGAGTGTCAGTCCTCTTTTACTTAGGTCGGCATGTGCCTTTTGTATTAAATTCGGATGCAATTTCTGTGTTCCGTCGTGAATAAGAAGGTCCAAGGGATACAGTAAACCTGAGGTGAAGCATCGGAATCTAAAACTGGCCTCACAGGAGAGGTTCAAATCATTGTAAGGGAGAGTGTCAGTCCTCTTGTACTTAAGTCGGCAATGTGCCTTTGGTTTTAAATTCGGATGCAAGTTCTGTGTTTCATCGTCAATAAGAAGGTGCAAGGTATACTGTAAACCTGAAGTGAAGCATCGGAATCTAAAACTGGACTCACAGGAGAGGTTCAAATCATAGAAAGTGAGAGTGTCAGTCTTCTTGTACTTAAGTCGGCATTGTGCCTTTTGTATTAAATTCGGATGCAATATCTGTATTTCATCGTCAATAAGAAGGTCCAAGGGATACAGTAAACCTGAAGTGAAGCATCGGAATCTAAAACTGGACTCACAGGAGAGGTTCAAATCATAGTAATTTAGAGTGTCAGACCTCTTGCACTTAAGTCGGCATTGTGCCTTTTGAATTTAATTCCAATGCAATTTCTGTAATTCATCGTCAATAAGATGGTGCAAGGTATACAGTAAACCTGAAGTGAAGCATTGGAATCTAAAACTGGACTCACAGGTGAGGTTCAAATCATAGAAAGAGAGAGTGTCAGTCCTCTTTTACTTAAGTCGGCATTGTGCCTTTTGTATTCAATTCGGATGCAATTTCTGTGTTTCATCGTCAATAAGAAGGTCCAAGGCATACAGTAAACCAGAAGTGAAGCATCGGAATCTAAATCTGGACTCACAGGAGAGGTTCAAATCATAGAAAGTTAGAGTGTCAGTCCTCTTGTACTTAAGTCGGCATTCTGAGATTTGTATAATTTACGGTCCAATTTCTGTGTTTCATTGTCAATAAGAACGTACAAGGTATACAGTAAACCTGAAGTGAAGCATCGGAATCTAAAACTGGACTCACAGGAGAGCTTCAAATTATAGAACGTGAGAGTGTCAGTCCGCTTTTACTTAAGTCGGCATTGTGCCTTTTGTATTAAATTCGGATTCAATTTCTGTGTTTCAACGTCAATAAGAAGGTCCAAGGTATACAGTAAACCTGAGGTGAAGCATCGGAATCTAAAACTGGACTCACAGGAGAGCTTCACATCATAGAAAGTTAGAGTGTCATCCTCTTGTACTTAAGTCGGCATTGTGACTTTTGAATTTAATTCCGATGCAATTTCTGTGTTTCATCGTCAATAAGAAGGTCCGAGGAATACAGTAAACCTGAAGTGAAGCATCGGAATCTGAAACAGGACTCACAGGAGAGGTTCAAATCATAGAAAGTGAGAGTGTCAGTCCTCTTGCACTGAAGTCGGCATTGTGCATTTGTATTAAATTCGGATGCAATTTCTGTGTTTCATCGTCAATAAGAAGGTCCAAGGGATACAGTAAACCTGAAGTGAAGCATCGGAATCTAAATCTGGACTCACAGGAGAGGTTCAAATCATAGAAAGTTAGAGTGTCAGTCCTCTTGTACTTAAGTCGGCATTGTGCCTTCTGAATTTAATTGCGATGCAATATCAAAGTTTCATCGTCAATAAGAAGATCCAGGGTATACAGTAAACCTGAAGTGAAGCATCGGAATCTAAAACTGGACTCACAGGAGAGGTTCACATCATAGAAAGTTAGAGTGTCAGTCCTCTTGTACTTAAGTCGGCAATGTGCCTTTGGTTTTAAATTCGGATGCAAGTTCTGTGTTTCATCGTCAATAACAAGGTGCAAGGTATACTATAAACCTGAAGTGAAGCATCGGAATCTAAAACTGGACTCACAGGACAGGTTCAAATCATAGAAAGTGAGAGTGTCAGTCTTCGTGTACTTATGTCGGCATTGTGCCTTTTGTATTACATTCGGATGCAATTTCTGTGTTTCATCGTCAATAAGAAGGTCCAAGGGATACAGTAAACCTGAAGTGAAGCACCGGAATCTAAAACTGGACTCACAGGAGAGGTTCAAATCATAGTACTTTAGAGTGTCAGACCTCTTGCACTTAAGTCGGCATTGTGCCTTTTGAATTTAATTCCGATGCAATTTCTGTGATTCATCGTCAATAAGATGGTGCAAGGTAAACAGTAAACCTGAAGTGAAGCATTGGAATCTAAAACTGGACTCACAGGAGATGTTCAAATCATAGAAAGAGAGAGTGTCAGTCCTCTTTTACTTAAGTCGGCATTGTGCCTTTTGTATTAAATTCGGATGCAATATCTGTGTTTCATCGTCAATGAGAATGTCTAAGGGATACAGTAAATCTGAAGTGAAGCATCGGAATCTAAAACTGGACTCACAGGAGAGGTTCAAATCATTGTAAGGGAGAGTGTCAGTCCTCTTGTACTTAAGTCGGCAATGTGCCTTTGGTTTTAAATTCGGATGCAAGTTCTGTGTTTCATCGTCAATAAGAAGGTGCAAGGTATACTGTAAACCTGAAGTGAACCATCGGAATCTAAAACTGCACTCACAGGAGAGGTTCAAATCATATGAAGTGAGAGTGTCAGTCCTCTTGTACTTAAGTCGACATTGTGCCTTTTGAACTTAATTCCGATGCAGTTTCCGTGTTTCATCGTCAATAAGAAGGTCCAAGGTATACAGTAAACCTGACGTGAAGTATCGGAATCTAAATCAGGACTCACAGGAGAGGTTCAAATCATAGATAGTTAGAGTGTCAGTCCTCTTCTACTTAAGTCGGCATTATGCCTTTTGTATTAAATTCGAATGCAATTTCTGTGTTTCATCTTCAATAAGAAGGTGCAAGGTATACTGTAAACCTGGAGTGAAGCATCGGAATCTAAAACTGGACTCACAGGAGAGGTTCAAATCATGGAAAGTTAGAGTGTCAGTCATCTTTTACTTAAGTCGGCATTGTGCCTTTTGTATTAAATTCGGATGCAATTTCTGTGTTTCATCGTCAATATGTAGGTCCTAGGAATACAGTAAACCTGAAGTGAAGCATCGGAATCTAAAACTGGACTCACAGGAGAGGTTCAAATCATAGAAAGTGAGAGTGTCTGTCCTCTGGTAGTTAAGTCGGCATTGTGCCTTTTGTATTAAATTCCGGTGCAATTTCTGTGTTTCATCGTCAGTAAGAAGGTGCAAGGTATACAGTAAACCTGAAGTGAGGCATCGGAATCTAAAACTGGTCTCACAGGAGATGTTCAAATCATAGAAAGTGAGAGTGTCAGTCCTCTTTTACTTAGGTCTGCATGTGCCTTCTGTATTAAATTCGGATGCAATTTCTGTGTTTCGTCGTCAGTAAGAAGGTCCAAGGGTACAGTAAACCAGAGGTGAAGCATCGGAATCTAAAACTGGACCCACAGGAGAGGTTCAAATCATTGTAAGGGAGAGTGTCAGTCCTCTTGTACTTAAGTCGGCAATGTGCCTTTGGTTTTAAATTCGGATGCAAGTTTTGTGTTTCATCGTCAATAAGAAGGTGCAAGATATACTGTAAACCTGAAGTGAAGCATCGGAATCTAAATCTGGACTCACAGGACAGGTTCAAATCATAGAAAGTGAGAGTGTCAGTCTTCTTGTACTTAAGTCGGCATTGTGCCTTTTGTATTAAATTCGGATGCAATTTCTGTGTTCCATCGGCAATATGAAGGTCCAAGGGATACAGTAAACCTGAAGTGAAGCATCGGAATCTAAAACTGGACTCACCGGAGAGGTTCAAATCATAGAATGTGTGAGTGTGAGTCCTCTTGTACTTAAGTCGGCATTGTGCCTTTTGTATAAAATTCAGATGCAATTTCTGTGTTTCGTTGTCAATAAGAAGGTGCAAGGTATACAGAAAAACCTGAAGTGAAGCATCGGAATCTAAAACTGGACTTAAAGGAGACCGTTCAAATCATATAAAGTGAATCAGTCCTCTTGTACTTAAGTCGGCTTTGAGCATTTTGTATTAAATTCGGATGCAATTTCTGTGTTTCATCGACAGTAAGAAGGTCCAAGTGATACAGTAAACTTGAAGTGAAGCATCGGAATCTCAAACTGGACTCACAGGAGAGGTTCAAATCATAGAAAGGGAGAGTGTCAGTCCTCTTGTACTTAAGTCGGCAATGTGCCTTTGGTATTAAATTCGGATGCAATTTCTGTGTTTCATCGTCGATAAGAAGGTCCAAGGGATACAGTAAAGCTGAAGTGAAGCATCGGAATCTAAAAATGGACTCACAGGAGAGGTTCAAATCATAGAAAGTTAGAATGTCAGTCCTCTTGTACTTAAGTCGGCATTGTGCCTTCTGAATTTAATTGCGATGCAATTTCTGTGTTTCATCGTCAATAAGAAGATCCAGGGTATACAGTAAACCTGAAGTGAAGCATCGGAATCTAAAACTGGACTCACAGGAGAGGTCACATCATAGAAAGTTAGAGTGTCAGTCCTCTTATCCTTAAGTCGGCAATGTGCCTTTGGTTTTAAATTCGGATGCAAGTTCTGTGTTTCATCGTCAAAAAGAAGGTGCAAGGTATACAGAAAAACCTGAAGTGAAGCATCGGAATCTAAAACTGGACTTAAAGGAGACCGTTCAAATCATATAAAGTGAGTCAGTCCTCTTGTACTTAAGTCGGCTTTGAGCATTTTGTATTAAATTCGGATGCAATTTCTGTGTTTCATCGTCAATAAGAGGGTCCAAGGGATACAGTAAACCTGAAGTGAAGCATCGGTATCTAAAACTGGACTCACAGGAGAGGTTCAAATCATAGTAATTTAGAGTGTCAGACCTCTTGCATTTAAGTCGACATTGTGCATTTTGAATTTAATTCCGATACAATTTCTGTGATTCGTCGTCAATAAGGTGGTGCAAGGTATACAGTAAACCTGAAGTGAAGCATTGGAATCTAAAACTGGACTCACAGGAGAGGTTCAAATCATAGAAAGAGAGAGTGTCAGTCCTCTTTTACTTAAGCCGACATTGTGCCTTTTGTATTAAGTTCGGATGCAATATCTCTGTTTCATCGTCAATGAGAAGGTCTAAGGGATACAGTAAATCTGAAGTGAAGCATCGGAATCTAAAACTGGACTCACAGGAGAGGTTCAGACCATAGAATGTGAGAGTGTCAGTCCTCTTGTACTTAAGTCGGCATTGTGACTTTTGAATTTAATTCCGATTCAATTTCTGTGTTTCATCGTCAATAAGAAGGTCCGAGGTATACAGTAAAGCTGAAGTGAAGCACCAGAATCTTAAACAGGACTCACAGGAGAGGTTCAAATCATAGAAAGTGAGAGTGTCAGTCCTCTTGTACTTAAGACGGCATTGTGCCTTTTGTATAAAATGCGGATGCAATTTCTGTGTTTCATCGTCAATACGAAGGTACAAGGGATACAGTAAACTTGAAGTGAAGCATCGGAATCTACAACTGGACTCACAGGAGAGGTTCAAATCATAGAAAGTTAGAGTGTCAGTCCTCTTGTACTTAAGTCGACATCGTTCCTTCTGAATTTAATTGCGATGCAATTTCTGTGTTCCATCGGCAATAAGAAGGTCCAAGGTATACTGTAAACCTGAAGTGAACGATCGGAATCTAAAACTGGATTCACAGGAGAGCTTCAAATCGTAGGAAGTTAGAGTGTCAGTCCTCTTGTACTTATGTCGGCATTGTGCCTTTTGTATAAAATTCGTATGCAATTTCTTTGATTCGTTGTCAATAAGAAGTTGCAAGGTATACAGTAAACTTGAAGTGAAGCATCGGAATCCAAAACTGGACCCAAAGGAGACGTTCAAATCATATAAAGGGAGAGTGTCAGTCCTCTTGTACTTAAGTCGGCAATGTGCCTTTGGTATTAAATTCGGATGCAATTTCTGTGTTTCATCGTCAATAAGAAGGTGCAAGGTATACAGTAAAACTGTAGTGAAGCATCGGAATCTAAAACTGTACTCACAGGAGAGCTTCAGATCATAGCACGTGGGAGTGTCAGTCCTCTTTCACTTAAGTCGGCATTGTGCCTTTTGTATTAAAATCGTATGCAATTTCTGAGTTTCATCGTCAATAAGAAGGTCCAAGGCATACAGTTAACCTGAAGTGAAGCATCGGAATCTGAAACTGGACTCATAGGAGAGGTTCAAATCAAAGAAAGTTTGAGTGTCAGTCCTCTTGTACTTAAGTCGTCATTGTGCCTTTTGTATAAAATTCGGATGCAATTTCTGTGCTTCGTCGTCAATAAGAAGAAGCAAGGTGTACAGCAAACCTGAAGTGAAGCATCGGAATCTAAAACTGGAGTCACAGGAGAGGTTCAAATCATAGAAAGTTAGAGTGTCAGTGCTCTTGTACTTAAGTCGGCATTGTGCCTTTAGTATTAAATTCGGATTCAATTTCTGTGTTTCATCGTCAATTACAAGGTCCAAGGTATACTGTAAACCTGAAGTGAAGCATCGGAATCTAAAACAGGACTCACAAGAGAGGTTCAAATCATAGAAAGTGAGAGTGTCTGTCTTCTTTTACTTAAGTCGGCATTGTGCATTTTGTATTAAATTCGGATGCAATTTCTGTGTTTCATCGTCAAAAAGAAGGTCCAAGGGATACAGTAAACCTGAAGTGAAGCGTCGGAATCTAAAACTGGACTCAGAGGAGAGGCTCAAATCATAGAATGTTAGAGTGTTAGTCCTCTTGTCCTTAAGTCGGCGTTGTGCCTTTTGAGTTTAATTCCGATGCAATTTCTGTGTTTCATCGTCAATAAGAAGGTCCACGGGATACAGTAAACCTGAAGTGAAGCATCGGAATCTAAAACTGGACTCACAGGAGAGGTTCAAATTATGGGAAGTGAGAGTGTTAGTCCTCTTTTCTTAAGTGGGCATTGTGGCTTTTGTATTAAATTCCACTGCAATTTCTGTGTTTCATCGTCAATAAGAAGGTGCAAGGTATACAGTAAACCTGAAGTGTAGCATCGGAATCTAAAACTGCATTCACAGGAGAGCTTCAAATCATAGAATGTGAGAGTGTCTGTCCTCTTTTACTTAAGTCGGCATTGTGCCTTTAGTATTAAATTCGGATTCAATTTCTGTGTTTCATCGTCAATAAGAAGGTCCAAGGTATACAGTAAACCTGAAGTGAAGCATCGGACTCAAAAACTGGACTCACAGGAGAGGTTCAAATCATAGGAAGTTAGATTGTCAGTCCTCATGTACTTAAGTCGGCATTGTGACTTTTGAATTTAATTCCAATGCAATTTCTGTGTTTCATCGTCATTAAGAAGGTCCAAGGTTCACAGTTAACCTGAAGCGAACCATCGGAATCTAAAACTGGACTCACAGGAGAGGTTCAATTCGTAGAAAGTTAGAGTGTCAGTCCTCTTGTTCTTAAGTCGGCATTGTGCCTTTTGTATAAAATTCGGATGCAATTTCTGTGTTTCGGTGTCAATAAGAAGGTGCAAGGTATACAGTAAACCTGAAGTGAAGCATCGGTATCTAAAACTGGACCCACTGGAGTGGTTCAAATCATATAAAGTGAGAGTGTCAGTCCTCTTGTACTTAAGTCGGCATTGTGCCTCGGTTGCAATTTCTGTGTTTCATCGCCAATAAGAAGGTCCAAGTGATACAGTAAACATGAAGTTAAGCATTGGAATCCATAACTGGACTCACAGGAGAGGTTCAAATCATAGAAAGACAGAGTGTCAATCCTCTTGTACTTAAGTCGGCAATGTGCCTATGGTATTAAATACGGATGCAATTTCTGTGTTTTATCGTCAATTATAAGGTGCAAGGTATACTGTAAACCTGAAGTGAAGCATCGGAATCTAAAACTGGACTCACAGGAGACCTTCAAATCACAGAAAGTGAGAGTGTCAGTCCTCTTTCACTTACGTCGGCATTGTGCCTTTTGTATTAAATTCGGATTCAATTTCTGTGTTTCATCGTCAATAAGAAGGACCAAGGGATACAGTAAACCTGAAGTGAACCATCGGAATCTAAAACTGGACTCACAGGAGAGGTTCAAATCATAGAAAATTAGAGTGTCAGTCCTCTTGTACTGAAGTCGGGATTGTGCCTTTTGTATAAAATTCGGATGCATTTTCTGTGCTTCGTCGTCAATATGAAGGTGCAAGGTATACAGTAAACCTTAAGTGAAGCATCGAAAACTAAATCTGGACTCACAGGAGAGTTTCAAATCATATCAAGAGAGAGTGTCAGTCCTCATGTAGTTAAGTCCTCATTGTACCTTTTGTATTAAATTCGGATGCAATTACTGTGTTTCATCAACAATAAGAAGGTCCAAGTTATACAGTAAACCAGAAGTGAACCATCGGAATCTAAACCTGGACTCACAGGAGAGGTTCAAATCATAGAAAATTAAAGTGTCAGTCCTCTTGTACTTAAGTCGGCATTGTGCCTTTTGTATAAAATTCGGATGCAATTTCTATGCTTCGTCGTCAATATGAAGGTGCAAGGTATACAGTAAAAATAAAGTGAAGCATCGGAATCTAAAACTCGACTCACAGGAGAGGTTCAAATCATAGGGAGTTAGAGCGTCAGTCCTCTTGTACTTAAGTCGGCATTGTGCCTTTTGAATTTAATTCCGATACAATTTCTGTGTTTCATCGTCAATAAGAAGGTCCAAGGTATACAGTAATCCTGAAGTGAACCTTCGGAATCTAAAACTGGACTCACAGGAGAGGTTCAAATCATAGAAAATTAGAGTGTCAGTCCTCTTGTACTTATGTCGGCATTGTGCCTTTTGTATAAAATTCGGATGCAATTTCTGTGCTTCGTCGTCAATATGAAGGTGCAAGGTATACAGTTAACCTGATGTGAAGCATCGGAATCTAAAACTGGACTCACAGGAGAGGTTCAAATCATATAAAGTGAGAGTGTCAGTCCTCTTGTAGTTAAGTCCTCATTGTGCATTTTGTATTAATTTCGGATGCAATTTCTGTGTTTTTTCGACAATGAGAAGGTCCAAGTGGTACAGTAAACCTGAAGTGAAGCATCGGAATCTAAAACTGTACTCACAGGAGAGGTGCAAATCATTGAAAGGGAGAGTGTAATTCCTCTTGTACATAAGTCGGCAATGTGATTTTGGTATTAAATTCGGATGCAATTTCTGTGTTTCATCGTCAATTATAAGGTGCAATGTATACTGTAAACCTGAAGTGAAGGATCGGGATCTAAAGCTGGAATCACAGAAGAGGTTCAAATCATAGAAAGAGAGAGTGTGAGTCCTCTTTTACTTAAGTCGGCATTGTGCCTTTTGTATTAAATTCAGATGCAATTTCTGTGTGTCATCGTCAATAAGAAGGTCCAAGGGATACAGTAAACCTGAAGTGAAGCATCGGAATCTAAAACTCGACTCACAGGAGAGCTTCAAATCATAGAAAGTGAGAGTGTCAGTTTTTTTTTACTTAAGTCGGCATTGTGCCTTTTGTATTAAATTCGGATTCAATTTCTGTGTTTCATCGTCAATAAGAAGGTCCCAGGGATACAGTAAACCTGAAGTGAAGCATAGGAATCTATAACTGGACTCGCAGGAGAGGTTCAAATCATATAAAGTGAGAGTGTCAGTCCTCTTGTACTTAAGTCGGCATTGTGCCTTTTGTATTAAATGCGGATGCAATTTCTGTGTTTCATCGACAATAAGAAGGTGCAAGTGATACAGTAAACCTGAAGTGAAGCATTGGAATCTAAAACTGGACTCACAGGAGAGGTTCAAATCATAGAAAGACAGAGTGTCAATCCTCTTGTACTTAAGTCGGAAATGTGCCTATGGTATTAAATACGGATGCAATTTCTGTGTTCCATCGTCAATTATAAGGTGCAAGGTATACTGTAAACCTGAAGTGAAGCATCGGAATCTAAAACTGGACTCACAGGAGAGGTTCAAATCATAGAAAATTAGAGTGTCAGTGCACTTGTACTTAAGTCGGCATTGTGCCTTTTGTATAAAATTCGGATGCAATTTCTGTGCTTCGTCGTCAATATGAAGGTGCAAGATATACAGTAAAAATGAAGTGCAGCATCGGAATCTAAAACTGGACTCACAGGAGTGGTTCAAATCATAGAGAGTTAGAGCGTCAGTCCTCTTGTACTTAAGTCGGCATTGTGCCTTTTGAACTTAATTCCGATGCAATTTCTGTGTTTCATCGTCAATAAGAAGGTCCAAGGTATACAGTAAACCTGAAGTGAACCATCGGAATCTAAAACTGGACTCACAGGAGAGGTTCAAATAATAGAAAATTAGAGTGTCAGTCCTCTTGTACTTAAGTCGGCATTGTGCCTTTTGTATAAAATTCGGATGCAATTTCTGTGCTTCGTCGTCAATATGAAGGTGCAAGTTATACAGTAAACCTGAAGTGAAGCATTGGAATCTAAAACTGGACTCACAGGAGAGGTTCAAATCATATAAACTGAGGGTGTCAGTCCTCTTGTAGTTAAGTCCTCATTGTGCTTTTTGTATTAAATTCGGATGCAATTTCTGTGTTTCATCGACAATAAGAAGGTCCAAGTGATACAGTAAACCTGAAGTGAAGCATCGGAATCTAAAACTGGACTCACAGGAGGCGTTCAAATCATAGAAAGTGAGAGTGTCAGTCCTCCTGTACATAAGTCATCATTGTGCTTTTTGTATTAAATTCGGATGCAATTTCTGTGTTTCATCGACAATAAGAAGGTCCAAGTGATACAGTAAACCTGAAGTGAAGCATCGGAATCTAAAACTGGACTCACAGGAGGCGTTCAAATCATAGAAAGTGAGAGTGTCAGTCCTCCTGTACTTAAGCCGGCATTGTGCCTTTTGAATTTAATTCCGATGCAATTTCTGTGTTTCATCGTCAATAAGAAGGTCCAAGGTATACAGTAAACCTGAAGTGAACCATCGGAATCTAAAACTGGACTCACAGGAGAGGTTCAAATCATAGAAAGTGAGAGTGTCAGTCCTCTTTTACTTAAGTCGGCATTGAGCCTTTTGTATTAAGTTCGTATGCAATTTCTGTGTTTCATCGTCAAAAAGAAGGTTCAAGGGATACAGTAAACCTGAAGTGAAGCGTCGGAATCTAAAACTGGACTCACAGGAGAGCTTCAAATCATAGAAAGTTTGATTGTCAGTCCTCTTGTACTTAAGTCGGCATTGTGCCTTTTGAATTTAATTCCGATGCAATTTCTGTGTTTCATCGTCAATAAGAAGGTCCAAGGTATACAGTAAACCTGAGGTGAACCATCGGAATCTTAGACTGGACTCACAGGAGAGGTTCAAATCGTAGAAAGATACAGTGTCAGTCCCCTTGTACTTAGGTCGGCATTGTGCCTTTTGTATAAAATTCGGATGAAATTTCTGTGTTTCGTTGTCAATAAGAAGGTGCAAGGTATACAGCAAACCTGATGTGAAGCATCGGAATCTAAAGCTGGACTCACTGGAGAGGTTAAATAATATGAAGTGAGAGAGTCAGTCCTCTTGTACTTAAGTCGGTATTGTGCCTTTTGTATTAAATTCGGATGCCATTTCTGTGTTTCATCGTCAATAAGAAGGTCCAAGTGATACAGTAAACCTGAAGTGAAGAATCGGAATCTAAAAATGGACTCACAGGAGAGGTTCAAATCATAGAAAGTGAGAATGTCAGTCCTCTTGTACTTAAGTCGGCATTGTCCCTTTTGAATTTAATTCCGATGAAATTTCTGTGTTTCATCGTCAATAAGAATGTGTAAGGTATACAGAAAACCTGAAGAAAAGCATCGGAATCTAAAACTGGACTCACTGGAGAGGTTCAAATAATATGAAGTGAGAGAGTCATCCTCTTGTACTTAAGTCGGTATTGTGCCTTTTGTATTAAATTCGGATGCCATTTCTGTATTTCATCGTCAATAAGAAGGTCGAAGGGATACATTAAACCTGAAGTGAAGCATCGGAATCTAAAACTTGACTCACAGGAGAGGTTCAATTCATAGAAAGTGAGAGTGTCAGTCCTCTTGTACGTAAGTCGGCATTGTGCCTTTTGAACTTAATTCCGATGCAATTTCTGTGTTTCGACGTCAATAAGAAGGTCCAAGGTATACAGTAAACCTGAAGTGAAAAATCGGAATCTAATACAGGACTCACAGGAGAGGTTCAAGTCATAGAAAATTAGAGTGTCAGTATTCTTGTACTTAAGTCGGCATTGTGCCTCTCGTATAAAATTCAGATGCAATTTCTGTACTTCGTCGTCAATAAGAAGGTGCAAGGTATCCAGTAAACATGAAGTGAAGCATCGGAATCTAAAACTGGACTCACAGGAGGCGTTCAAATCATAAAAAGGGAGAGTGTCAGTCCTCCTGAACATAAGTCGGGATTGTGCTTTTGTATTAAATTCGGATGCTATTTTTGTGTTTCATCGTCAATACGAATGTCCAACGGATACAGTAAATCTGAAGTGAAGCATCGGAATCAAATACTGGACTCACAGGGGAGGTTCAAACCATAGAAAGTGAGAGTGTCAGTCCTCTTTTACTTAAGTCGGCATTGAGCCTTTTGTATTAAATTCGTAAGCAATTTCTGTGTTTCATAGCCAATAAGAAGGTTCAAGGGATACAGTAAAAATGAAGTGAAGCATCGGAATCCAAAACTGGGTTCACAGGAGTGGTTCAAATCTTAGAAAGTTAGAGCGTCAGTCCTCTTGTACTTAAGTCGGCATTGTGCCTTTTGAATTTAATTCCGATGCAATTTCTGTGTTTCATCGTCAATAAGAAGGTCCAAAGTATACAGAAAACCTGAAGTGAACCATCGGAATCTAAAACTGGACTCACAGGAGAGGTTCAAATAATAGAAAATTAGAGTGTCAGTCCTCTTGTACTTAAGTCGGCATTGTGCCTTTTGTATAAAATTCGGATGCAATTTCTGTGCTTCGTCGTCAATATGAAGGTGCAAGGTATACAGTAAACCTGAAGTGAAGCATTGGAATCTAAAACTGGACTCACAGGAGAGGTTCAAATCATATAAACTGAGGGTGTCAGTCCTCTTGTAGTTAAGTCCTCATTGTGCTTTTTGTATTAAATTCGGATGCAATTTCTGTGTTTCATCGACAATAAGAAGGTCCAAGTGATACAGTAAACCTGAAGTGAAGCATCGGAATCTAAAACTGGACTCACAGGAGGCGTTCAAATCATAGAAAGTGAGAGTGTCAGTCCTCCTGTACTTAAGTCGGCATTGTGCCTTTTGAATTTAATTCCGATGCAATTTCTGTGTTTCATCGTCAATAAGAAGGTCCAAGGTATACAGTAAACCTGAAGTGAACCATCGGAATCTTAGACTGGTCTCACAGGAGAGGTTCAAATCGTAGAAAGATACAGTGTCAGTCCTCTTGTACTTAGGTCGGCATTGTGCCTTTTGTATAAAATTCGGATGAAATTTCTGTGTTTCGTTGTCAATAAGAAGGTGCAAGGTATACAGCATACCTGATGTGAAGCATCGGAATCTAAAACTGGACTCACTGGAGAGGTTCAAATAATATGAAGTGAGAGAGTCAGTCCTCTTGTACTTAAGTCGGTATTGTGCCTTTTGTATTAAATTCGGATGCCATTTCTGTGTTTCATCGTCAATAAGAAGGTCCAAGTGATACAGTAAACCTGAAGTGAAGAATCGGAATCTAAAAATGGACTCACAGGAGAGGTTCAAATCATAGAAAGTGAGAATGTCAGTCCTCTTGTACTTAAGTCGGCATTGTGCCTTTTGAATTTAATTCCGATGCAATTTCTGTGTTTCATCGTCAATAAGAATGTGTAAGGTATACAGAAAACCTGAAGAAAAGCATCGGAATCTAAAACTGGACTCACTGGAGAGGTTCAAATAATATGAAGTGAGAGAGTCAGTCCTCTTGTACTTAAGTCGGTATTGTGCCTTTGTATTAAATTCGGATGCCATTTCTGTATTTCATCGTCAATAAGAAGGTCGAAAGGATACATTAAAAATGAAGTGAAGCATCGGAATCTAAAACTTGACTCACAGGAGAGGTTCAATTCATAGAAAGTGAGAGTGTCAGTCCTCTTGTACGTAAGTCGGCATTGTGCCTTTTGAACTTAATTCCGATGCAATTTCTGTGTTTCGACGTCAATAAGAAGGTCCAAGGTATACAGTAAACCTGAAGTGAAAAATCGGAATCTAATACAGGACTCACAGGAGAGGTTCAAGTCATAGAAAATTAGAGTGTCAAAATTCTTGTACTTAAGTCGGCATTGTGCCTCTCGTATAAAATTCAGATGCAATTTCTGTACTTCGTCGTCAATAAGAAGGTGCAAGGTATCCAGTAAACATGAAGTGAAGCATCAGAATCTAAAACTGGACTCACAGGAGGCGTTCAAATCATAAAAAGTGAGAGTGTCAGTCCTCCTGAACATAAGTCGGGATTGTGCTTTTGTATTAAATTCGGATGCTATTTTTGTGTTTCATCGTCAATACGAATGTCCAACGGATACAGTAAATCTGAAGTGAAGCATCGGAATCAAATACTGGACTCTCAGGGGAGGTTCAAACCATAGAAAGTGAGAGTGTCAGTCCTCTTTTACTTAAGTCGGCATTGAGCCTTTTGTATTAAATTCGTAAGCAATTTCTGTGTTTCATAGCCAATAAGAAGGTTCAAGGGATACAGTAAAAATGAAGTGAAGCATCGGAATCTAAAACTGGGTTCACAGGAGTGGTTCAAATCATAGAGAGTTAGAGCGTCAGTCCTCTTGTACTTAAGTCGGCATTGTGCCTTTTGAATTTAATTCCGATGCAATTTCTGTGTTTCATCGTCAATAAGAAGGTCCAAAGTATACAGTAAATCTGAAGTGAACCATCGGAATCTAAAACTGGACTCATAGGAGAGGTTCAAATAATAGAAAATTAGAGTGTCAGTCCTCTTGTACTTAAGTCGGCATTGTGCCTTTTGTATAAAATTCGGATGCAATTTCTGTGCTTCGTCGTCAATATGAAGGTGCAAGGTATACAGTAAACCTGAAGTGAAGCATTGGAATCTAAAACTGGACTCACAGGAGAGGTTCAAATCATATAAACTGAGGGTGTCAGTCCTCTTGTAGTTAAGTCCTCATTGTGCTTCTTGTATTAAATTCGGATGCAATTTCTGTGTTTCATCGACAATAAGAAGGTCCAAGTGATACAGTAAACCTGAAGTGAAGCATCGGAATCGAAAACTGGACTCACAGGAGAGGATCATATCATAGAAAGGGCGAGTGTCAGTCCTCTTGTACTTAAGCCGGCAATGTGATTTTGGTATTAAATTCGGATGCAATTTCTGTGTTTCATCGTCAATAATATGGCGCAAGGTATCCTGTAAACCCGAAGTGAAGCATCGGGATCTAAAGCTGGAATCACAGAAGAGGTTCAAAACATAGAAAGAGAGAGTGTGAGTCCTCTTTTACTTAAATCGGCATTGTGCCTTTTGTATTAAATTCGGATGCAATTTCTGTGTTTCATCGTCAATAAGAAGGTCCAAGGTATACAGTAAACCTGAAGTGAAGCATCGGAATCTAAAACTGGACTCACAGGAGAGGTCAAATCATAGAAAGTTGGGGTGTCGGTCCTCTTGTACTTAAGTCGGCATTGTGCCTTTTGAATTTAATTCCGATGCATTATCTGTGCTTAGTCGTCAATAAGAATGTCCAAGGTATACAGTAAACCTGAAGTGAAGCATCGAAATCTAAAACTGGACTCACAGGAAGGTTCAAATTATAGAAAGTTAGAGTATCCGTCCTCTTGTAGTTAAGTCGGCATTGTGACTTTTGAATTTATATCCGATGCAATTTCTGTGTATCATCGTCAATAATAAGGTCCAAGGTATACAGTAAACCTGAAGTGAAGCATCGGAATCTAAAACTGGACTCACAGCAGAGGTTCAAATGATAGAAAGTTAGAGTGTCAGTCCTCTTGTACTTAAGTCGGCATTGTGCCTTTTGAATTTAGTTCCGATGCATTATCGGTGCTTAATCGTGAATAAGAATGTCCAATGTATACAGTAAACCTGAAGTGAAACATCGAAATCTAAAACTGGACTCACAGGAGAGGTTCAAATCATAGAAAGTTAGAGTATCCGTCCTCTTGTAGTTAAGTCGGCATTGTGACTTTTGAATTTAATTCCGATGCAATTTCGGTGTTTCATCGTCAATAATAAGGACCAAGGTATACAGTAAACCTGAAGTGAAGCATCGGAATCTAAAACTGGACTCACAGCAGAGGTTCAAATCATAGAAAGTTAGAGTGTCAGTCCTCTTGTACTTAAGTCGGCATTGTGCCTTTTGAATTTAATTCCGATGCAATTTCTGTGTTTCATCGTCAATAAGAAGGTCCAAGGTATACAGTAAACCTGAAGTGTAGCATCGGAATCTAAAACTGGACTCACAGGAGATGTTCAAATCATTGAAAGTTAGAGTGTCAGTCCTTTTGTACTTAAGTCGGCATTGTGCCTTTTGTATTAAATTCGGATGCAATTTCAGTGTTCCTCCGTCAATAAGAAGATCCAAGGGATACAGTAAACCTGAAGTGAAGTATCAGAATCAAAAACTGGACTCACTGGAGAGGTTCATATCATAGAAATTTGGAGTGTCGGTCCTCTTGTACTTAAGTCTGCATTGTGCCTTATGAATTTAATTCCGATGCATTTTCTGTCCGTCATCGTCAATAAGAAGGTCCAAGGTATACAGTAAACCTGAAGTGAAGCATCGGAATCTGAAACTGGACTCACAGCAGAGTTTCAAATCATAGAAAGTTAGAGTGTCAGTCCTCTTGTACTTAAGTCGGCATTTTGCCTTTTTAATTTAGTTCCGATGCTATTTCTGTGTTTCATCGTCAATATGAAGGTACACGGTATACAGTAAACCTGAAGTGAAGTATCGGAATCTCAAATTGGACTCACAGGAGAGGTTCAAATCATAGAAATTTAGAGTGTCAGTCCTCTTGTACTTAAGTCGGCATTGTGCCTTTTGAATTTAATTCCGGTGCAATTTCTGTGTTTCATCGTCAATAAGAAGGTCCATGGTATACAGTAAACCTAAAGTGAAGCATTGGAATCCAAAAATGGACTCACAGGAGAAGTTCAAATCATAGAGTGTTAGAGTGTCAGTCCTCTTGTACTTCAGTCGGCATTGTTCGTTTTGTATTTAATTCCGATGCAATTTCTGTGCTTCATCGTCAATTAGAAGGTCCAAGGTATACAGTAAACCTGAAGTGAAGCATCGGAATCTAAAACTGGACTCACAGGAGAGGTTTAAAATCATAGAAAGTTATACAGTCAGTCCTCTTGTACTTAAGTCAGCATTGTGCGTTTTGTATTTAAATCCGATGCAATTTTTGTGATTCATCGTCAATAAGAGGGTCCAAGGTATACAGTAATCCTGAAGTGAATCATCGGAATCTAAACCTGGACTCACAGGAGAGGTTCAAATCATAGAAAGTTAGAGTGTCAGTCCGCTTGTACTTACGTCGGCATTGTGCCTTTTGAAATTAATTCCGATGCGTTTTCTGTGCTTCATCGTCAATACGAAGGTCCTTGGTATACAGTAAACCTGAAGTGTAGCATCGGAATCTAAAAGTGGACTCACAATAGATGTTCTAATCATAGTAAGTTAGAGTGTCCGTCCTCTTGTACTTAAGTCGGCATGGTGCCTTTTGAATTTAATTCCGATGTAATTTCTGTGTTTCATCGTCAATAGGTAGGTCCAAGGTATACAATAAACCTAAAGTAAAGCATCGGAATCTAAAACTGGACTCACAGGAGAGGTTCAAATCATAGAAACTTAGAGTATCCGTCCTCTTGTAGTTAAGTCGGCATTGTGACTTTTGAATTTAATTCCGATGCAATTTCTGTGTATCATCGTCAATAATAAGGTCCATGGTATACAGTAAACCTGAAGTTTAGCATCGGAATCCAAAACTGGACCCACAGGAGAGGTTCAAATCATAGAAAGTTAGAGTGTCCGTCCTCTTGTTCTTAAGGCGGCATTGTGCCTTTTGAATTTAATTCCGATGCAATTTCTGTGTTTCATCGTTAATCAGAAGGTCCAAGGTATACAGTAAACCTGAAGTGAAGCATCGGAATCTAAAACTGGACTCACAGGAGAGGTCAAAACACAGAAAGTTGGGGTGTCGGTCCTCTTGTACTTAAGTCGGCATTGTGCCTTTTGAATTTAATTCCGATGCATTATCTGTGCTTAATCGTCAATAAGAATGTCCAAGGTATACAGTAAAAATGAAGTGAAGCATCGAGATCTAAAACTGGAGTCACAGGAGAGGTTCAAATTATAGAAAGTTAGAGTATCCGTCCTCTTGTAGTTAAGTCGACATTGTGACTTTTGAATTTAATTCCGATGCAATTTCTGTGTATCATCGTCATTAATAAGGTCCAAGGTATACAGTAAACCTGAAGTGAAGCATCGGAATCTAAAACTGGACTCACAGCAGAGGTTCAAATTATAGAAAGTTAGAGTATCCGTCCTCTTGTAGTTAAGTCGGCATTGTGCTTTTTAAATTTAATTCCGATGCAATATCTGTGTTTCATCGTCAATATGAAGGTCCAAGGTATACACTAAACCTGAAGTGAAGCATCGGAATCTAAAACTGGACTCACAGGGGAGGTTCAAATCATAGAAAGTTAGAGTGTCAGTCCTCTTGTACGTAAGTCGGCATTGTGCCTTTTGAACTTAATTCCGATGCAATTTCTGTGTTTCGACGTCAATAAGAAGGTCCAAGGTATACAGTAAACCTGAAGTGAAAAATCGGAATCTAATACAGGACTCACAGGAGAGGTTCAAGTCATAGAAAATTAGAGTGTCAAAATTCTTGTACTTAAGTCGGCATTGTGCCTCTCGTATAAAATTCAGATGCAATTTCTGTACTTCGTCGTCAATAAGAAGGTGCAAGGTATCCAGTAAACATGAAGTGAAGCATCAGAATCTAAAACTGGACTCACAGGAGGCGTTCAAATCATAAAAAGTGAGAGTGTCAGTCCTCCTGAACATATGTCGGGATTGTGCTTTTGTATTAAATTCGGATGCTATTTTTGTGTTTCATCGTCAATACGAATGTCCAACGGATACAGTAAATCTGAAGTGAAGCATCGGAATCAAATACTGGACTCTCAGGGGAGGTTCAAACCATAGAAAGTGAGAGTGTCAGTCCTCTTTTACTTAAGTCGGCATTGAGCCTTTTGTATTAAATTCGTAAGCAATTTCTGTGTTTCATAGCCAATAAGAAGGTTCAAGGGATACAGTAAAAATGAAGTGAAGCATCGGAATCTAAAACTGGGTTCACAGGAGTGGTTCAAATCATAGAGAGTTAGAGCGTCAGTCCTCTTGTACTTAAGTCGGCATTGTGCCTTTTGAATTTAATTCCGATGCAATTTCTGTGTTTCATCGTCAATAAGAAGGTCCAAAGTATACAGTAAATCTGAAGTGAACCATCGGAATCTAAAACTGGACTCACAGGAGAGGTTCAAATAATAGAAAATTAGAGTGTCAGTCCTCTTGTACTTAAGTCGGCATTGTGCCTTTTGTATAAAATTCGGATGCAATTTCTGTGCTTCGTCGTCAATATGAAGGTGCAAGGTATACAGTAAACCTGAAGTGAAGCATTGGAATCTAAAACTGGACTCACAGGAGAGGTTCAAATCATATAAACTGAGGGTGTCAGTCCTCTTGTAGTTAAGTCCTCATTGTGCTTCTTGTATTAAATTCGGATGCAATTTCTGTGTTTCATCGACAATAAGAAGGTCCAAGTGATACAGTAAACCTGAAGTGAAGCATCGGAATCGAAAACTGGACTCACAGGAGAGGATCATATCATAGAAAGGGCGAGTGTCAGTCCTCTTGTACTTAAGCCGGCAATGTGATTTTGGTATTAAATTCGGATGCAATTTCTGTGTTTCATCGTCAATAATATGGCGCAAGGTATCCTGTAAACCCGAAGTGAAGCATCGGGATCTAAAGCTGGAATCACAGAAGAGGTTCAAAACATAGAAAGAGAGAGTGTGAGTCCTCTTTTACTTAAATCGGCATTGTGCCTTTTGTATTAAATTCGGTTGCAATTTCTGTGTTTCATCGTCAATAAGAAGGTCCAAGGTATACAGTAAACCTGAAGTGAAGCATCGGAATCTAAAACTGGACTCACAGGAGAGGTCAAATCATAGAAAGTTGGGGTGTCGGTCCTCTTGTACTTAAGTCGGCATTGTGCCTTTTGAATTTAATTCCGATGCATTATCTGTGCTTAGTCGTCAATAAGAATGTCCAAGGTATACAGTAAACCTGAAGTGAAGCATCGAAATCTAAAACTGGACTCACAGGAGAGGTTCAAATTATAGAAAGTTAGAGTATCCGTCCTCTTGTAGTTAAGTCGGCATTGTGACTTTTGAATTTATATCCGATGCAATTTCTGTGTATCATCGTCAATAATAAGGTCCAAGGTATACAGTAAACCTGAAGTGAAGCATCGGAATCTAAAACTGGACTCACAGCAGAGGTTCAAATGATAGAAAGTTAGAGTGTCAGTCCTCTTGTACTTAAGTCGGCATTGTGCCTTTTGAATTTAGTTCCGATGCATTATCGGTGCTTAATCGTGAATAAGAATGTCCAATGTATACAGTAAACCTGAAGTGAAACATCGAAATCTAAAACTGGACTCACAGGAGAGGTTCAAATCATAGAAAGTTAGAGTATCCGTCCTCTTGTAGTTAAGTCGGCATTGTGACTTTTGAATTTAATTCCGATGCAATTTCTGTGTTTCATCGTCAATAATAAGGACCAAGGTATACAGTAAACCTGAAGTGAAGCATCGGAATCTAAAACTGGACTCACAGCAGAGGTTCAAATCATAGAAAGTTAGAGTGTCAGTCCTCTTGTACTTAAGTCGGCATTGTGCCTTTTGAATTTAATTCCGATGCAATTTCTGTGTTTCATCGTCAATAAGAAGGTCCAAGGTATACAGTAAACCTGAAGTGTAGCATCGGAATCTAAAACTGGACTCACAGGAGATGTTCAAATCATTGAAAGTTAGAGTGTCAGTCCTTTTGTACTTAAGTCGGCATTGTGCCTTTTGTATTAAATTCGGATGCAATTTCAGTGTTCCTCCGTCAATAAGAAGATCCAAGGGATACAGTAAACCTGAAGTGAAGTATCAGAATCAAAAACTGGACTCACTGGAGAGGTTCATATCATAGAAAGTTGGAGTGTCGGTCCTCTTGTACTTAAGTCTGCATTGTGCCTTATGAATTTAATTCCGATGCATTTCCTGTCCGTCATCGTCAATAAGAAGGTCCAAGGTATACAGTAAACCTGAAGTGAAGCATCGGAATCTGAAACTGGACTCACAGCAGAGTTTCAAATCATAGAAAGTTAGAGTGTCAGTCCTCTTGTACTTAAGTCGGCATTTTGCCTTTTTAATTTAGTTCCGATGCTATTTCTGTGTTTCATCGTCAATATGAAGGTACACGGTATACAGTAAACCTGAAGTGAAGTATCGGAATCTCAAATTGGACTCACAGGAGAGGTTCAAATCATAGAAATTTAGAGTGTCAGTCCTCTTGTACTTAAGTCGGCATTGTGCCTTTTGAATTTAATTCCGGTGCAATTTCTGTGTTTCATCGTCAATAAGAAGGTCCATGGTATACAGTAAACCTAAAGTGAAGCATTGGAATCCAAAAATGGACTCACAGGAGAAGTTCAAATCATAGAGTGTTAGAGTGTCAGTCCTCTTGTACTTCAGTCGGCATTGTTCGTTTTGTATTTAATTCCGATGCAATTTCTGTGCTTCATCGTCAATTAGAAGGTCCAAGGTATACAGTAAACCTGAAGTGAAGCATCGGAATCTAAAACTGGACTCACAGGAGGCGTTCAAATCATAGAAAGTGAGAGTGTCAGTCCTCCTGTACTTAAGTCGGCATTGTGCCTTTTGAATTTAATTCCGATGCAATTTCTGTGTTTCATCGTCAATAAGAAGGTCCAAGGTATACAGTAAACTTGAAGTGAACCATCGGAATCTAAAACTGGACTCACAGGAGAGGTTCAAATCATAGAAAGTGAGAGTGTCAGTCCTCTTTTACTTAAGTCGGCATTGAGCCTTTTGTATTAAGTTCGTATGCAATTTCTGTGTTTCATCGTCAAAAAGAAGGTTCAAGGGATACAGTAAACCTGAAGTGAAGCGTCGGAATCTAAAACTGGACTCACAGGAGAGCTTCAAATCATAGAAAGTTTGATTGTCAGTCCTCTTGTACTTAAGTCGGCATTGTGCCTTTTGAATTTAATTCCGATGCAATTTCTGTGTTTCATCGTCAATAAGAAGGTCCAAGGTATACAGTAAACCTGAAGTGAACCATCGGAATCTTAGACTGGACTCACAGGAGAGGTTCAAATCGTAGAAAGATACAGTGTCAGTCCTCTTGTACTTAGGTCGGCATTGTGCCTTTTGTATAAAATTCGGATGAAATTTCTGTGTTTCGTTGTCAATAAGAAGGTGCAAGGTATACAGCATACCTGATGTGAAGCATCGGAATCTAAAACTGGACTCACTGGAGAGGTTCAAATAATATGAAGTGAGAGAGTCAGTCCTCTTGTACTTAAGTCGGTATTGTGCCTTTTGTAATAAATTCGGATGCCATTTCTGTGTTTCATCGTCAATAAGAAGGTCCAAGTGATACAGTAAACCTGAAGTGAAGAATCGGAATCTAAAAATGGACTCACAGGAGAGGTTCAAATCATAGAAAGTGAGAATGTCAGTCCTCTTGTACTTAAGTCGGCATTGTGCCTTTTGAATTTAATTCCGATGCAATTTCTGTGTTTCATCGTCAATAAGAATGTGTAAGGTATACAGAAAACCTGAAGAAAAGCATCGGAATCTAAAACTGGACTCACTGGAGAGGTTCAAATAATATGAAGTGAGAGAGTCAGTCCTCTTGTACTTAAGTCGGTATTGTGCCTTTTGTATTAAATTCGGATGCCATTTCTGTATTTCATCGTCAATAAGAAGGTCGAAAGGATACATTAAACCTGAAGTGAAGCATCGGAATCTAAAACTTGACTCACAGGAGAGGTTCAATTCATAGAAAGTGAGAGTGTCAGTCCTCTTGTACGTAAGTCGGCATTGTGCCTTTTGAACTTAATTCCGATGCAATTTCTGTGTTTCGACGTCAATAAGAAGGTCCAAGGTATACAGTAAACCTGAAGTGAAAAATCGGAATCTAATACAGGACTCACAGGAGAGGTTCAAGTCATAGAAAATTAGAGTGTCAAAATTCTTGTACTTAAGTCGGCATTGTGCCTCTCGTATAAAATTCAGATGCAATTTCTGTACTTCGTCGTCAATAAGAAGGTGCAAGGTATCCAGTAAACATGAAGTGAAGCATCAGAATCTAAAACTGGACTCACAGGAGGCGTTCAAATCATAAAAAGTGAGAGTGTCAGTCCTCCTGAACATAAGTCGGGATTGTGCTTTTGTATTAAATTCGGATGCTATTTTTGTGTTTCATCGTCAATACGAATGTCCAACGGATACAGTAAATCTGAAGTGAAGCATCGGAATCAAATACTGGACTCTCAGGGGAGGTTCAAACCATAGAAAGTGAGAGTGTCAGTCCTCTTTTACTTAAGTCGGCATTGAGCCTTTTGTATTAAATTCGTAAGCAATTTCTGTGTTTCATAGCCAATAAGAAGGTTCAAGGGATACAGTAAAAATGAAGTGAAGCATCGGAATCTAAAACTGGGTTCACAGGAGTGGTTCAAATCATAGAGAGTTAGAGCGTCAGTCCTCTTGTACTTAAGTCGGCATTGTGCCTTTTGAATTTAATTCCGATGCAATTTCTGTGTTTCATCGTCAATAAGAAGGTCCAAAGTATACAGTAAATCTGAAGTGAACCATCGGAATCTAAAACTGGACTCACAGGAGAGGTTCAAATAATAGAAAATTAGAGTGTCAGTCCTCTTGTACTTAAGTCGGCATTGTGCCTTTTGTATAAAATTCGGATGCAATTTCTGTGCTTCGTCGTCAATATGAAGGTGCAAGGTATACAGTAAACCTGAAGTGAAGCATTGGAATCTAAAACTGGACTCACAGGAGAGGTTCAAATCATATAAACTGAGGGTGTCAGTCCTCTTGTAGTTAAGTCCTCATTGTGCTTCTTGTATTAAATTCGGATGCAATTTCTGTGTTTCATCGACAATAAGAAGGTCCAAGTGATACAGTAAACCTGAAGTGAAGCATCGGAATCGAAAACTGGACTCACAGGAGAGGATCATATCATAGAAAGGGCGAGTGTCAGTCCTCTTGTACTTAAGCCGGCAATGTGATTTTGGTATTAAATTCGGATGCAATTTCTGTGTTTCATCGTCAATAATATTGCGCAAGGTATCCTGTAAACCCGAAGTGAAGCATCGGGATCTAAAGCTGGAATCACAGAAGAGGTTCAAAACATAGAAAGAGAGAGTGTGAGTCCTCTTTTACTTAAATCGGCATTGTGCCTTTTGTATTAAATTCGGTTGCAATTTCTGTGTTTCATCGTCAATAAGAAGGTCCAAGGTATACAGTAAACCTGAAGTGAAGCATCGGAATCTAAAACTGGACTCACAGGAGAGGTCAAATCATAGAAAGTTGGGGTGTCGGTCCTCTTGTACTTAAGTCGGCATTGTGCCTTTTGAATTTAATTCCGATGCATTATCTGTGCTTAGTCGTCAATAAGAATGTCCAAGGTATACAGTAAACCTGAAGTGAAGCATCGAAATCTAAAACTGGACGCACAGGAGAGGTTCAAATTATAGAAAGTTAGAGTATCCGTCCTCTTGTAGTTAAGTCGGCATTGTGACTTTTGAATTTATATCCGATGCAATTTCTGTGTATCATCGTCAATAATAAGGTCCAAGGTATACAGTAAACCTGAAGTGAAGCATCGGAATCTAAAACTGGACTCACAGCAGAGGTTCAAATGATAGAAAGTTAGAGTGTCAGTCCTCTTGTACTTAAGTCGGCATTGTGCCTTTTGAATTTAGTTCCGATGCATTATCGGTGCTTAATCGTGAATAAGAATGTCCAATGTATACAGTAAACCTGAAGTAAAACATCGAAATCAAAACTGGACTCACAGGAGAGGTTCAAATCATAGAAAGTTAGAGTATCCGTCCTCTTGTAGTTAAGTCGGCATTGTGACTTTTGAATTTAATTCCGATGCAATTTCTGTGTTTCATCGTCAATAATAAGGACCAAGGTATACAGTAAACCTGAAGTGAAGCATCGGAATCTAAAACTGGACTCACAGCAGAGGTTCAAATCATAGAAAGTTAGAGTGTCAGTCCTCTTGTACTTACGTCGGCATTGTGCCTTTTGAATTTAATTCCGATGCAATTTCTGTGTTTCATCGTCAATAAGAAGGTCCAAGGTATACAGTAAACCTGAAGTGTAGCATCGGAATCTAAAACTGGACTCACAGGAGATGTTCAAATCATTGAAAGTTAGAGTGTCAGTCCTTTTGTACTTAAGTCGGCATTGTGCCTTTTGTATTAAATTCGGATGCAATTTCAGTGTTCCTCCGTCAATAAGAAGATCCAAGGGATACAGTAAACCTGAAGTGAAGTATCAGAATCAAAAACTGGACTCACTGGAGAGGTTCATGTCATAGAAAGTTGGAGTGTCGGTCCTCTTGTACTTAAGTCTGCATTGTGCCTTATGAATTTAATTCCGATGCATTTTCTGTCCGTCATCGTCAATAAGAAGGTCCAAGGTATACAGTAAACCTGAAGTGAAGCATCGGAATCTGAAACTGGACTCACAGCAGAGTTTCAAATCATAGAAAGTTAGAGTGTCAGTCCTCTTGTACTTAAGTCGGCATTTTGCCTTTTTAATTTAGTTCCGATGCTATTTCTGTGTTTCATCGTCAATATGAAGGTACACGGTATACAGTAAACCTGAAGTGAAGTATCGGAATCTCAAATTGGACTCACAGGAGAGGTTCAAATCATAGAAATTTAGAGTGTCAGTCCTCTTGTACTTAAGTCGGCATTGTGCCTTTTGAATTTAATTCCGGTGCAATTTCTGTGTTTCATCGTCAATAAGAAGGTCCATGGTATACAGTAAACCTAAAGTGAAGCATTGGAATCCAAAAATGGACTCACAGGAGAAGTTCAAATCATAGAGTGTTAGAGTGTCAGTCCTCTTGTACTTCAGTCGGCATTGTTCGTTTTGTATTTAATTCCGATGCAATTTCTGTGCTTCATCGTCAATTAGAAGGTCCAAGGTATACAGTAAACCTGAAGTGAAGCATCGGAATCTAAAACTGGACTCACAGGAGAGGTTTAAAATCATAGAAAGTTATACAGTCAGTCCTCTTGTACTTAAGTCAGCATTGTGCGTTTTGTATTTAAATCCGATGCAATTTTTGTGATTCATCGTCAATAAGAAGGACCAAGGTATACAGTAATCCTGAAGTGAATCATCGGAATCTAAACCTGGACTCACAGGAGAGGTTCAAATCATAGAAAGTTAGAGTGTCAGTCCGCTTGTACTTACGTCGGCATTGTGCCTTTTGAAATTAATTCCGATGCGTTTTCTGTGCTTCATCGTCAATACGAAGGTCCTTGGTATACAGTAAACCTGAAGTGTAGCATCGGAATCTAAAAGTGGACTCACAGGAGATGTTCTAATCATAGTAAGTTAGAGTGTCCGTCCTCTTGTACTTAAGTCGGCAAGGTGCCTTTTGAATTTAATTCCGATGTAATTCCTGTGTTTCATCGTCAATAGGTAGGTCCAAGGTATACAATAAACCTAAAGTAAAGCATCGGAATCTAAAACTGGACTCACAGGAGAGGTTCAAATCATAGAAACTTAGAGTATCCGTCCTCTTGTAGTTAAGTCGGCATTGTGACTTTTGAATTTAATTCCGATGCAATTTCTGCGTATCATCGTCAATAATAAGGTCCATGGTATACAGTAAACCTGAAGTTTAGCATCGGAATCCAAAACTGGACCCACAGGAGAGGTTCAAATCATAGAAAGTTAGAGTGTCCGTCCTCTTGTTCTTAAGGCGGCATTGTGCCTTTTGAATTTAATTCCGATGCAATTTCTGTGTTTCATCGTCAATCAGAAGGTCCAAGGTATACAGTAAACCTGAAGTGAAGCATCGGAATCTAAAACTGGACTCACAGGAGAGGTCAAAACACAGAAAGTTGGGGTGTCGGTCCTCTTGTACTTAAGTCGGCATTGTGACTTTTGAATTTAATTCCGATGCATTATCTGTGTTTCATCGTCAATATGAAGGTCCAAGGTATACACTAAACCTGAAGTGAAGCATCGGAATCCAAAACTGGACTCACAGGGGAGGTTCAAATCATAGAAAGTTAGAGTGTCAGTCCTCTTGTACTTAAGTCGGCATTGTGCCTTTTGAATTTAATTCCGATGCAATTTCTGTGTTTCATCGTCAATAAGAATGTCCAAGGTATACAGTAAACCTGAAGTGAAGCATCGAAATCTAAAACTGGAGTCACAGGAGAGGACCAAATTATAGAAAGTTAGAGTATCCGTCCTCTTCTAGTTAAGTCGACATTGTGACTTTTGAATTTAATTCCGATGCAATTTCTGTGTATCATCGTCAATAATAAGGTCCAAGGTATACAGTAAACCTGAAGTGAAGCATCGGAATCTAAAACTGGACTCACAGCAGAGGTTCAAATTATAGAAAGTTAGAGTATCCGTCCTCTTGTAGTTATGTCGGCATTGTGCTTTTTAAATTTAATTCCGATGCAATATCTGTGTTTCATCGTCAATATGAAGGTCCAAGGTATACACTAAACCTGAAGTGAAGCATCGGAATCCAAAACTGGACTCACAGGGGAGGTTCAAATCATAGAAAGTTAGAGTGTCAGTCCTCTTGTACTTAAGTCGGCATAGTGCCTTTTGAATTTAATTCCGATGCATTTTCAATGCTCTATCGTCAATAAGAAGGTCCAAGGTATACAGTAAATCTGAAGTGAAGCATCGGAATCTAAAACTGGACTCACAGGAGAGGTTCAAATCATAGAAAGTTAGAGTGTCTCTCCTCTTGAACTTAAGTCGGCATTGTGGCTATTGACATTAATTCCGATGCATTTTCTGTGCTTCATCGTCAATAAGTAGGTCCATGGTATACAGTAAACCTGACGTGTAGCATCGGAATCTAAAACTGGACCCACAGGAGGGGTTCCATTCATAGAATGTTAGAGTGTCCGTCCTCTTGTACTTATGACGGAATTGTGTCTTTTCAATTTAATTCCGATGCAATTTCTGTGTTTCATCGTCAATGAGAAGGTCCAATGTATACAGTAAACCTGAAGTGAAGCATCGGAATCTAAAACTGGACTCACAGGAGAGGTTCAAACCACAGGAAGTTAGAGTGTCAGTCCTCATGTACTTCGGCCAGCATTGTGCCTTTTGAATTTAATTCCGATGAAGTTTCAGAGCTTCATCGTCAATAAGAAGGTCCATGGCATACAGTAAACCTGAAGTGTAGCATCGACATCTAAAACTGGACTCACAGGAGAGGTTAAAATCATAGAAAGTTGGGGTGTCGGTCCTCTTGTACTTAAGTCGGCATTGTGCCTTTTGAATTTATTCCGATTCATTTTCTGTGCTTCATCGTCAATAAGAATGTCCAAGGTATACAGTAAACCTGAAGTGAAGCATCGAAATCTAAAACTGTACTCACAGGAGAGGTTCAAATCATAGAAAGTTAGAGTGTCTGTCCTCTTGTACTTAAGCCGGCATTGTGACTATTGAATTTAATTCCGATGGAATTTCTGTGTATCATCGTCAATAAGGAGGTCCAAGATATACAGTAAGCCTGAAGTGAAGCATCGGAATCTAAAACTGGACTCACAGCAGAAGTTCAAATCATAGATAGTTAGAGTGTCAGACCTCTTGTACTTAAGTCGGCATTGTGCCTTTTGAATTTAATTCCGATGCCATTTCTGTGTTTCATCGTCAATAAGAAGGTCCAAGGAATTCACTAAACCTCAAGTGAAGCATCGCAATCTGAAACTTGACTCACAGGAGAGGTTCAAATCATAGAAAGTTAGAGTGTCAGTCCTCTTGTACTTAAGTCTGCATTGTGCCATTTGAATTTAATTCCGATGCATTTTCAGTGCTTCATCGTCAATAAGAAGGTCCAAGGTATACAGTAAACCTGAAGTGAAGCATTGGAATCAAAACTGGACTCACAGGAGAGGTTCAAATATTAGATGGTCAGAGTGTCAGTCCTTTTGTACTTAAGTCGGCATTGTGCGTTTTCAAAAGGCACAATGCCGACTTAAGTACAAGAGTAACGACACTCCAACTTTCTATGATTTGAACCTCTCCAGTGAGTCCAGTTTTATATTCCGATGCTTCACTCCAGTTTTACTGTATACCTTGGACCTTCTTATTGACGATGAAACTCAGAAATTGCATCGGAAATTAATTCAAAAGGCACAATGCCGACTTAAGTACAAGAGGACTGACACTCTAACTTTCTATTATTTGAACCTCTCCTGTGAGTCCAGTTTTAGATTCCGATACTTCACTTCAGGTTTACTGTATGCCTTGGACCTTCTTATTGACGAAGGAACACAGAAATTGCATCAGAATTTAATACAAAAGACACAATGCCGACTTAAGTACAAAAGGACTGACATTGTAACTTTCAATGATTTGAACATCTCCTGTGAGTCCAGTTTTAGATTCCGATGCTACACTTCAGGTTTACTGTATACCATGGACCTTCGTATTGACGATGAAGCACAGAAACTGCATCGGAATTAATTTCAAAAGGCACAATGCCGACTTAAGTACAAGCGGACTGACACTCTAACTTTCTATGATTTGAATCTCTCCTGTGAATCCAGGTTTAGATTCCGATGCTTCACTTCAGGTTTACTGTATACCTTGGACATTCTTATTGACGATGAAACACAGAAATTGCATCCGAATTCAATACAAAAGGCACAATGCTGACTTAAGTACAAGAGGACTGAAACTATAACTTTCTATGATTTGAACCTCTCCTGTGAGTCCAGTTTTAGATTCCGATGGTTCTCTTCAGGTTTACTGTATACCTTGGACCTTGTTATTGCCAATGAAGCACAGAAATTGCATCGGAATTAAATACAAAATGCAGAATGCCGACTTAGGTACAAGAGGACACACACTCTAACTTTCTATGATTTCAACCACTCCTGTGAGTCCAGTTTTGGATTCCGATGCTTCACTTCAGGTTTACTGTATACCTTGGACCTTCTTGTTGACGATGAAACACAGAAATTGCATCCGAATTAAATTCAAAAGCCACAATGCCGACTTAAGTGCAAGAGGACAGACACTCTAACTTTCTATGATTTGAACTTCTCCTGTGAGTCCAGTTTTAGATTCCGATGCTTCACTACAGGTTTACTGTATACCTTGGACCTACTTATTGACGATGAAACACAGAAATTGCATCGGAATTAAATTCAAAAGTCACAATGCCGACTTAAATACAAGAGGACGGATACTCAAACTTTCTATGATTTCAACCCCTAAAGTGAGGCCAGTTTTCGATTTCGATGCTTCACTTCAGGTTTACTGTATACCTTGGACCTTCTTATTGACGATGAATCACAAAAATTGCATCGGAATTAAATTCAAAAGTCACAATGCCGACTTAACTACAAGAGGACGGATACTTAAACTTTCTGTGATTTGAACCCCACCTGTGAGTCAAGTTTTCTATTCCGATGCTTCACTTCAGGATTACTGTATACCTTGGACCTTCTTATTGACGATGAAACTCACAAATTGCATCGGAATTAAATTCAAAATTCACAATGCCGACATAAGTACAAGAGGACTGACATTCTAACATTCTATGATTTGAACCTCTCCTGTGAGTCCAGTTTTAGATGCCGATGCTACACTTCAGGTTTACTGTATACCATGGACCTTCTTATTGACGATGAGGCACAGATATTGCATCGGAATTGAATTAAAAAGACACAATGCCGACTTCAGTACAAGAGGACGGACCCTCTAACTTTCTATGATTAGAACATCTCCTGTGAGTCCAGTTTTAGATTCCGATGCTACACTTCAGGTTTACTGTATACCATGGACCTTCGTATTGACGATGAAGCACAGAAAATGCATCGGAATTAATTTCAAAAGGCACAATGCCGACTTAAGTACAAGCGGACGGACACTCTAACTTTCTATGATTTGAACCGATCCTGTGAGTCCAGTTTTAGATTCCGATGCTTCGTTTCAGGGACACTGTATACCTTGGACCATCTTGTTGACGATGAAACACAGAAATTGCATCGGAATTACATTCAAAAGGAACAATGCCGACTTATGTACAAGAGGACTGACAATCTAACTTTCTATGATTTGAACCTCTGCTGTGAGTCCAGGTTTAGATTCCGATGTTTCACTTCAATTTTACTGTATACCTTGGACCTTCTTATTGACGATGAAGCACAGACAATGCTTCGGAATTAAATTCAAATGGCACAATGCCGACTTAAGTACAAGAGGACTGACACTCTAACTTTCTATGATTTGAACCCCTCCTGTGAGTCCAGTTTTAGATTCCGATGCTTCACTTCAGGTTTACTGTATACCTTGGACCTTCTTATTGACGATGAAACACAGAAATTGCATCGGAATTAAATTCATAAGGCAAAATACCGACTTAAGCACAAGATGACTGACACTCAAACTTTCTCATACTTGAACCTCTGCTGTGAGTCCAGTTTTAGATTCCGATGCTTCACCTCAGGTTTACTGTATACCTTGGACCATCTTATTGACGATGAAACTCAGAAATTACATCGGAATTAAATTCAAAAGGCAAAATACCGACTTAAGTAGAAGAGGACTGACACTCAAACTTTCTCTGACTTGAACCTCTGCTGTGAGTCCAGTTTTAGATTCCGATGCTTCACTTCAGGTTTACTGTATACCATGGACCTTCGTATTGACGATGAAGCACAGAAAATGCATCGGAATTAATTTCAAAAGGCACAATGCCGACTTAAGTACAAGCGGACGGACACTCTAACTTTCTATGATTTGAACCGATCCTGTGAGTCCAGTTTTAGATTCCGATGCTTCATTTCAGGGACACTGTATTCCTTGGACCATCTTGTTGACGATGAAACACAGAAATTGCATCGGAATTACATTCAAAAGGAACAATGCCGACTTATGTACAAGAGGACTGACAATCTAACTTTCTATGATTTGAACCTCTGCTGTGAGTCCAGGTTTAGATTCCGATGTTTCACTTCAATTTTACTGTATACCTTGGACCTTCTTATTGACGATGAAGCACAGACAATGCTTCGGAATTAAATTCAAATGGCACAATGCCGACTTAAGTACAAGAGGACTGACACTCTAACTTTCTATGATTTGAACCTCTCCTGTGAGTCCAGTTTTAGATTCCGATGCTTCACTTCAGGTTTACTGTATACCTTGGACCTTCTTATTGACGATGAAACACAGAAATTGCATCGGAATTAAATTCATAAGGCAAAATACCGACTTAAGCACAAGATGACTGACACTCAAACTTTCTCTTACTTGAACCTCTGCTGTGAGTCCAGTTTTAGATTCCGATGCTTCACCTAAGGTTTACTGTATACCTTGGACCATCTTATTGACGATGAAACTCAGAAATTACATCGGAATTAAATTCAAAAGGCAAAATACCGACTTAAGTAGAAGAGGACTGACACTCAAACTTTCTCTGACTTGAACCTCTGCTGTGAGTCCAGTTTTAGATTCCGATGCTTCACTTCAGGTTTACTGTATACCTTGGACCTTCTTATTGACGATGAAGCACAGAAAATGCTTCGGAATTAAATTCAAGTTTCACAATGCCGACTTAAGTACAAGAGGACTGACACTCTAACTTTCTATGATTTGAACGTCTCCTGTGAAACCAGTTTTAGATTCCGATGCTTCACTTCAGGTTTACTGTATACCTTGGACCTTCTTATTGACGATGAAACACAGAAATTGCATCGGAATTAAATTCAAAAGGCAAAATACCGACTTAAGTACAAGATTACTGACACTCAAACTTTCTCTGACTTGAACCTCTGCTGTGAGTCCAGTTTTAGATTCCGATGCTTCCCTTCAGGTTTACTGTATACCTTGGACCATCTTATTGACGATGAAACACAGAAATTACATCGGAATTAAATTCAAAAGGCAAAATACCGACTTAAGTACAAGAGGACTGACACTCAAACTTTCTCTGACTTGAACCTCTGCTGTGAGTCCAGTTTTAGATTCCGATGCTTCACTTCAGGTTTACTGTATACCTTGGACATTCTTATTGACGATGAAGGACAGAAAATGCATCGGAATTAAATTCAAAAGGCACAATGACGACTTAAGTACAAGAGGACCGACACTCCAACTTTCTATGATTTGAACCTCTCCAGTGAGTCCAGTTTTAGATTCCGAAGCTTCACTTCAGGTTTACTGTATACCTTGGACCTTCTTATTGACGATGAAACACAGAAATTGCATCGGAATTAAATTCAAAAGCCACAATGCCGACTTAAGTACAAGAGGACAGACACTCTAACTTCGTTGATTTGAACCACTCCTGTGAGTCCAGTTTTAGATTCCGATGCTTCACTTTAGGTTTACTGTATACCTTGGACCTACTTATTGACGATAAAACACAGAAATTGCATCGGAATTAAATTGAAAAGTCACAATGCCGACTGAACTACAAGAGGACGGATACTCAAACTTTCTATGATTTGAACCCCTCCTGTGATGCCAGTTATCTATTCCGATGCTTCACTTCAGGTTTACTGTATACCTTGGACATTCTTATTGACGATGAATCACAAAAATTGCATCGGAATTAAATTCAAAAGTCACAATGCCGACTTAACTACAAGAGGACGGATACTCAAACTTTCTATGATTTGAAAACCTCCTGTGAGTCAAGTTTTCGATTCCGATGCTTCACTTCAGGATTACTGTATACCTTGGACCTTCTTATTGACGATGAAACTCAGAAATTGCATCGGAATTAAATTCAAAAGGCACAATGCCGACTTAAGTACAAGAGGACTGACATTCTAACTTTCTATGATTTGAACATCTCCTGTGAGTCCAGCTTTAGATTCCGATACTTCACTTCAGGTTTACTGTATCCCTTGGACATTCGTATTGACGAAGGAACACAGCAATTGCATCCGAAATTAATACAAAAGGCACAATGCCGACTTAAGTACAAGTGGACTGACACTCTAAGTTTCTATGATGTGAACCTCTCCTGTGAGTCCAGTTTTAGATGCCGATGCTACACTTCAGGTTTACTGTATACCATGGGCCTTCTTATTGACGATGAGGCACAGATATTGCATCGGAATTGAATTCTAAAGACACAATGCCGACTTAAGTACAAGAGGACGGACCCTCTAACTTTCTATAATTAGAACATCTCCTGTGAGTCCAGTTTTAGATTCCGATGCTACACTTCAGGTTTACTGTATACCATGGACCTTCGTATTGACGATGAAGCACAGAAATTGCATCGGAATTAATTTCAAAAGGCACAATGCCGACTTAAGTACAAGCGGACGGACACTCTAACTTTCGATGATTTGAACCGATCCTGTGAGTGCAGTTTTAGATTCCGATGCTTCATTTCAGGTTCACTGTATACCTTGGACCATCTTGTTGAGGATGAAACACAGAAATTGCATTGGAATTACATTCAAAAGGAACAATGCCGACTTATGTACAAGAGGACTGACAATCTAACTTTCTATGATTTGAACCTCTGCTGTGAGTCCAGGTTTAGATTCCGATGCTTATCTTCAATTTTACTGTATACCTTGGACCTTCTTATTGACGATGAAGCACAAAAATTGCAACGGAATTAAATACAAAAGGAACAATGAAGACTTAACTACATGTGGACTGACACTCTAACTGTATATGATTTGAACCTCTCCTGTAAGTCCAGTTTTGGATTCCGATGCTTCACTTCAGGTTTACTGTATACCTTGGACCTTTTTATTGACGATGAAACACAGAAATTGCATCGGAATTAAATTCAAAAGCCACAATGCCGACTTAAGTACAAGAGGACAGACACTCTAACTTTCTATGATTTGAACCTCTCCTGTGAGTCCAGTTTTAGATTCCGATGCTTCACTTCAGGTTTACTGTATACCTTGGAACTACTTATTGACGATAAAACACAGAAATTGCATCGGAATTAAATTCAAAAGTCACAATGCCGACTTAACTACAAGAGGACGGATACTCAAACGTTCTATGATTTGAACCCCTCCTGTGAGGCCAGTTATCGATTCCGATGCTTCACTTCAGGTTTACTGTATACCTTGGACCTTCTTATTGACGATGAATCACAAAAATTGCATCGGAATTAAATTCAAAAGTCACAATGCCGACTTAACTACAAGAGGACGGATACTCAAACTTTCTATGATTTTAACCCCTCCTGTGAGTCAAGTTTTCGATTCCGATGCTTCACTTCAGGATTACTGTATACCTTGGACCTTCTTATTGACGATGAAACTCAGAAATTGCATCGGAATTAAATTCAAAAGGCACAATGCCGACATAAGTACAAGAGGACTGACATTCTAACTTTCTATGATTTGAACCTCTCCTGTGAGTCCAGCTTTAGATTCCGATACTTCACTTCAGGTTTACTGTATCCCTCGGACATTCGTATTGACGATGGAACACAGCAATTGCATCCGAAATTAATACAAAAGGCACAATGCCGACTTAAGTACAAGCGGACGGACACTCTAACTTTCGATGATTTGAACCGATCCTGTGAGTCCAGTTTTAGATTCCGATGCTCCATTTCAGGTTCACTGTATACCTTGGACCATCTTGTTGAGGATGAAACACAGAAATTGCATCGGAATTACATTCAAAAGGAACAATGCCGACTTATGTACAAGAGGACTGACAATCTAACTATCTATGATTTGAACCTCTGCTGTGAGTCCAGGTTTAGATTCCGATGCTTATCTTCAATTTTACTGTATACCTTGGACCTTCTTATTGACGATGAAGCACAGAAATTGCAACGGAATTAAATACAAAAGGAACAATGAAGACATAACTACATGTGGACTGACACTCTAACTTTATATGATTTGAACCTCTCCTGTAAGTCCAGTTTTGGATTCCGATGCTTCACTTCAGGTTTACTGTATACCTTGGACCTTCGTATTGACGATGAAACACAGAAATTACATCGGAATGAAATTCAAAAGGCAAAATACCGACTTAAGTACAACAGGACTGACACTCAAACTTTCTCTGACTTGAACGTCTGCTGTGAGTCCAGTTTTAGATTCCGATGCTTCACTTCAGGTTTACTGTATACCTTGGACCATCTTATTGACGATGAAACACAGAAATTACATCGGAATGAAATTCAAAAGGCAAAATACCGACTTAAGTACAAGAGGACTGACACTCAAACTTTCTCTGACTTGAACCTCTGCTGTGAGTCCAGTTTTAGATTCCGATGCTTCACTTCAGGTTTACTGTATACCTTGGACATTCTTATTGACGATGAAGGACAGAAAATGCATCGGAATTAATTTACAAGGCACAATGCCGACTTAAGTACAAGCAGGCTGACACTCTAATTTTCTATGATTTGAACCTCTCCTGTGAGTCCAGGTTTAGATTCCGATGCTTTACTTCAGGTTTACTGTATACCTTGGACCTTCTTATTGACGATGAAACACAGATATTGCATCGGAATTAAATTCAAAAGCCAGAATGCCGACTTAAGTACAAGAAGTCAGACACTCTAGCTTTCTATGCTTTGAACCTCTCCTGTGAGTCCAGTTTTAGATTCCGATGCTTCACTTCAGGTTTACTGTATACCTTGGACATTCTTATTGACGATGAAGCACAGAAAATGCATCGGAATTAAATTCAAAAGGCACAATGCCGACTTAAGTACATAAGGACTGACACTCTAACTTTCTTTGATTTGAACCTCTCCTGTGAGTCCAGTTTTAGATTCCGATGCTTTACTTCAGGTTTAGTGTATCCCTTGGACCTTCTTATTGACGATGAAACACAGAAAATGCATCGGAATTAAATTCAAAAGGCGCAATGTCAACTTAAGTACAAGAGGACTGACACTCTAACATTCTATGATTTGAACCTCTACTGTGAGTCCAGTTTTAGATTCCGATGCTTCAGTCAGGTTTACTGTATACCTTGGACCTTCTTATTGACGATGAAACACAGAAATCGCATCGGAAATAAATTCAACAGTCACAATGCCGACTTAATTACAAGAGGACAGATACTCTAATTTTCTATGATTTTAACCCCTCCTGTGAGTCCAGTTTTAGATTCCGATGCTTCACTTCAGGCTTACTGTATACCTTGGACCTTCTTATTGACGATGAAGCATAGAAAATGCATCGGAATTAAATTCAAAAGGCACAATGCCGACTTAAGTACAAGAGGACCGACACTCCAACTTTTTATGATTTGAACCTCTCCTGTGAGTCCAGTTTTAGATTCCGATGCTTCACTTCAGGTTTACTGTATACCTTGGACCTTCTTATTGACGATGGATCCCTGAAATTGCATGGGAATTAAATTCAAAAGGCACAATGTCGACTGAAGTACAAGCGGACTGACACCCTAACTTACTATGATTTGAAACTCTCCTGTGAGTCCAGTTTTAGAATCCGATACTTCACTTCAGGTTAACTGCATCCCTTGGACCTACGTATTGACGAAGAAACACAGAAATTGCATCCGAATTTAATAAAAAAGGCACAATGCCGACTTAAGTACAAAAGGACTGACACTCAAACTGTCTATGATTTGATCCTCTCCTGTGAGATCAGTTTTTTGATTCCGATGCTTCACTTCAGGTTTAGTGTATCCCTTGGACCTTCTTATTGACGATGAATCACAGAAATTAAATGGGAATTAAATACAAAAGGCACAATGCTGACTTAAGTAAAAGAGGACTGACACTATAACTTTCTATGATTTGAACCTCTCCTGTGAGTCCAGTTTTAGATTCCGATACTTCACTTCAGGTTAACTGCATCCCTTGGACCTACGTATTGACGAAGAAACACAGAAATTGCATCCGAATTTAATAAAAAAGGCACAATGCCGACTTAAGTACAAAAGGACTGACACTCAAACTGTCTATGATTTGATCCTCTCCTGTGAGATCAGTTTTTTGATTCCGATGCTTCACTTCAGGTTTAGTGTATCCCTTGGACCTTCTTATTGACGATGAATCACAGAAATTAAATGGGAATTAAATACAAAAGGCACAATGCTGACTTAAGTAAAAGAGGACTGACACTATAACTTTCTATGATTTGAACCTCTCCTGTGAGTCCAGTTTTAGATTCCGATACTTCACTTCAGGTTTAGTGTATCCCTTGGACCTTCGTATTGACGAGGAAACACAGAAAATGCATCGGAATTAAATTCAAAAGGCAAAATACCGACGTAAGTACAAGAGGACTGACACTCAAACTTTCTCTGACTTGAACCTCTGCTGTTAGTCCAGTTTTAGATTCCGATGCTTCACTTCAGGTTTACTGTATACCTTGGACCATCTTATTGACGATGAAACACAGAAATTACATCGGAATTAAATTCAAAAGGCAAAATACCGACTTAAGTACAAGAGGACTGACACTCAAACTTTCTGTGACTTGAACCTCTCCTGTGAGTCCAGTTTTAGATTCCGATGCTTCACTTCAGGTTTACTGTATACCTTGGACATTCTTATTGACGATGAAGCACAGAAAATGCATCGGAATTAAATTCAAAAGGCACAATGCCGACTTAAGTACATAAGGACTGACACTCTAACTTTCTTTGATTTGAACCTCTCCTGTGAGTCCAGTTTTAGATTCCGATACTTCACTTCAGGTTTAGTGTATCCCTTGGACCTTCGTATTGACGAGGAAACACAGAAAATGCATCGGAATTAATTTAAAAGGCACAATGCCGACCTAAGTACAAGCAGGCTGACACTCTAATATTCTATGATTTGAACCTCTCCTGTGAGTCCAGGTTTAGATTCCGATGCTTCACTTCAGGTTTACTGTATACCTTGGACCTTCTTATTGACGATGAAACACAGAAATTGCATCGGAAATTAAATACAAAAGGCACAATGCTGACTTAAGTACAAGACGACTGACACTATAACTTTCTATGATTTGAACCTCTCCTGTGAGTCCAGTTTTAGATTCCGATGCTTCACTTCAGGTTTACTGTATACCTGGGACCTTCTTATTGACGATGAAGCACAGAAATTGATCCGAATTTAATACAAAAGCAGAATGCCGACTTAAGTACAGGAGGACTGACACTCTGTCTATGATTTCAACCTCTCCTGTGAGTCCAGTTTTGGATTTTGATGCTTCACTTCAGGTTTACTCTATACCTTGGACCTTCTTATTGACGATGAAACACAGATATTGCATCGGAATTAAATTCAAAAGCCAGAATGCCGACTTAAGTACAAGAGGTCAGACACTCTAGCTTTCTATGCTTTGAACCTCTCCTGTGAGTCCAGTTTTAGATTCCGATGCTTCACTTCAGGTGTACTGTATACCTTGGACATTCTTATTGACGATGAAGCACAGAAAATGCATCGGAATTAAATTCAAAAGGCACAATGCCGACTTAATACATTAGGACTGACACTCTCTACTTTCTTTGATTTGAACCTCTCCGGTGAGTCCAGTTTTAGATTCCGATGCTTTACTTCTGGTTTAGTGTATCCCTTGGACCTTCTTATTGACGATGAATCACAGAAATTAAATGGGAATTAAATACAAAAGGCACAATGCTGACTTAAGTACAAGTGGACTGACACTATAACTTTCTATGATTTGAACCTCTCCTGTGAGTCCAGTTTTAGATTCCGATACTTCACTTCAGGTTTAGTGTATCCCTTGGACCTTCGTGTTGACGAGGAAACATAGAAAATGCATCGGAATTAAATTAAAAAGGCAAAATACCGACTTAAGTACAAGAGGACTGACACTCAAACTTTCTCTGACTTGAACCTCTGCTGTGAGTCCAGTTTTAGATTCCGATGCTTCACTTCAGGTTTACTGTATACCTTGGACATTCTTATTGACGATGAAGGACAGAAAATGCATCGGAATTAATTTAAAGTCACAATGCCGACTTAAGTACAAGCAGGCTGACACTCTAACTTTCTATGATTTGAACCTCTCCTGTGAGTCCAGGTTTTGATTCCGATGCTTCACTTCAGGTTTACTGTATACCTTGGACCTTCTTATTGACGATGAAACACAGAAATTGCATCGGAATTAAATACAAAAGGCACAATGCTGACTTAAGTACAAGCAGGCTGACACTCTAATTTTCTATGATTTAAACCTCTCCTGTGAGTCCAGGTTTAGATTCCGATGCTTCACTTCAGGTTTACTGTATACCTTGGACCTTCTTATTGACGATGAAACACAGAAATTGCATCGGAATTAAATACAAAAGGCACAATGCTGACTTAAGTACAAGAGGACTGACACTATAACTTTCTATGATTTGAACCTCTCCTGTGAGTCCAGTTTTAGATTCCGATGCTTCACTTCATGTTTACTGTATACTTTGGACCTTCTTATTGACGATGAAGCACAGAAATTGATCCGAATTAAATACAAAAGCAGAATGCCAACTTAAGTACAAGAGGACTGACACTCTAACTGTCTATGATTTCAACCCCTCCTGTGAGTCCAGTTTTGGATTTTGATGCTTCACTTCAGGTTTACTGTATACCTTGGACCTTCTTATTGACGATGAAACACAGATATTGCATCGGAATTAAATTCAAAAGCCAGAACGCCGACTTAAGCACAAGAGGTCAGACACTCTAGCTTTCTATGCTTTGAACCTCTCCTGTGAGTCCAGTTTTAGATTCCGATGCTTCACTTTAGGTTTACTGTATACCTTGGACATTCTTACTGACGATGAAGCACAGAAAATGCATCGGAATTAAATTCAAAAGGCACAATGCCGACTTAAGTACATAAGGACTGACACTCTAACTTTCTTTGATTTGAACCTCTCCTGTGAGTCCAGTTTTAGATTCCGATGCTTTACTTCAGGTTTAGTGTATCCCTTGGACCTTCTTATTGACGAGGAAACACAGAAAATGCATCGGAATTAAATTCAAAAGGCGTAATGCCAACTTAAGTACAAGAGGACTGACACTCTAACTTTCTATGATTTGAACCTCTACTGTGAGTCCAGTTCTAGATTCCGATGCTTCAGTCAGGTTTACTGTATACCTTGGACCTTCTTATTGACGATGAAACACAGAAATCGCATCGGAAATAAATTCAACAGTCACAATGCCGACTTAATTACAAGAGGACGGATACTCTAATTTTCTATGATTTTAACCCCTCCTGTGAGTCCAGTTTTAGATTCCGATGCTTCACTTCAGGCTTACTGTGTACCTTGGACATTCTTATTGACGATGAAGCATAGAAAATGCATCGGAATTAAATTCAAAAGGCACAATGCCGACTTAAGTACAAGAGGACCGACACTCCAACTTACTATGATTTGAACCTCTCCTGTGAGTCCAGTTTTAGATTCCGATACTTCACTTCAGGTTAACTGCATCCCTTGGACCTACTTATTGACGAAGAAACACAGAAATTGCATCCGAATTTAATAAAAAAGGCACAATGCCGACTTAAGTACAAAAGGACTGACACTCTAACTGTCTATGATTTGAACCTCTCCTGTGAGTCCAGTTTTTTGATTCCGATGCTTCACTTCAGGTTTAGTGTACCCCTTAGACCTTCTTATTGACGATGAATCACAGAAATTAAATGGGAATTAAATACAAAAGGCACAATGCTGACTTAAGTACAAGAGGACTGACACTATAACTTTCTATGATTTGAAACTCTCCTGTGAGTCCAGTTTTAGATTCCGATACTTCACTTCAGGTTTAGTGTATCCCTTGGACCTTCTTATTGACGAGGAAACACAGAAAATGCATCGGAATTAAATTCAAAAGGCACAATGCCAACTTAAGTACAAGAGGACTGACACTCTAACTTTCTATGATTTGAACCTCTACTGTGAGTCCAGTTTTAGATTCTGATGCTTCAGTCAGGTTTACTGTATACCTTGGACCATCTTACTGACGATGAAACACAGAATTTACATCGGAATTAAATTCGAAAGGCAAAATACCGACTTAAGTACAAGAGGACTGACACTCAAACTTTCTCTGACTTGAACCTCTGCTGTGAGTCCAGTTTTAGATTCCGATGATTCACTTCAGGTTTACTGTATACCTTGGACATTCTTATTGACGATGAAGGACAGAAAATGCATCGGAATTAATTTAAAAGGCACAATGCCGACTTAAGTACAAGAGGACGGATACTCTAATTTTCTATGATTTTAACTCCTCCTGTGAGTCTAGTTTTAGATTCCGATGCTTCACTTCAGGCTTACTGTCTACCTTGGACCTTCTTATTGACGATGAAGCATAGAAAATGCATCGGAATTAAATTCAAAAAGCACAATGCCGACTTAAGTTCCAGAGGCCCGACACTCCAACTTTCTATGATTTGAACCTCTCCTGTGAGTGCAGTTTTAGATTCCGATGCTTCACTTCAGGTTTACTGTATACCTTGGACCTTCTTATTGACGATGAATCACTGAAATTGCATGGGAATTAAATTCAAAAGGCACAATGTCGACTAAAGTACAAGCGGACTGACACCCTTACTTACTATGATTTGAACCTCTCCCGTGAGTCCTGTTTTAGATTCCGATACTTCACTTCAGGTTTACTGTATCCCTTGGACCTACTTATTGACGAAGAAACACAGAAATTGCATCCGAATTTAATAAAAAAGGCACAATGCCGACTTAAGTACAAAAGGACTGACACTCTAACTGTCTATGATTTGAACCTCTCCTGTGAGTCCAGTTTTTTGATTCCGATGCTTCACTTCTGGTTTAGTGTATCCCTTGGACCTTCTTATTGACGATGAATCACAGAAATTAAATGGGAATTAAATACAAAAGGCACAATGCTGACTTAAGTACAAGTGGACTGACACTCTAACTTTCTATGATTTGAACCTCTCCCGTGAGTCCTGTTTTAGATTCCGATACTTCACTTCAGGTTTAGTGTATCCCTTGGACCTTCGTATTGACGAGGAAACATAGAAAATGCATCGGAATTAAATTAAAAAGGCAAAATACCGACTTAAGTACAAGAGGACTGACACTCAAACTTTCTCTGACTTGAACCTCTGCTGTGAGTCCAGTTTTAGATTCCGATGCTTCACTTCAGGTTTACTGTATACCTTGGACATTCTTATTGACGATGAAGGACAGAAAATGCATCGGAATTAATTTAAAGTCACAATGCCGACTTAAGTACAAGCAGGCTGACACTCTAACTTTCTATGATTTGAACCTCTCCTGTGAGTCCAGGTTTAGATTCCGATGCTTCACTTCAGGTTTACTGTATACCTTGGACCTTCTTATTGACGATGAAACACAGAAATTGCATCGGAATTAAATACAAAAGGCACAATGCTGACTTAAGTACAAGAGGACTGACACTCTAACTTTCTATGATTTGAACCTCTCCTGTGAGTCCAGTTTTAGAGTCCGATACTTCACTTCAGGTTAACTGCATCCCTTGGACCTACGTATTGACGAAGAAACACAGAAATTGCATCCGAATTAAATAAAAAAGGCACAATGCCGACTTAAGTACAAAAGGACTGACACTCTGTCTATGATTTGAACCTCTCCTGTGAGTCCAGTTATTTTGTTTCCGATGCTACACTTCAGGTTTAGTGTATCCCTTGGACCCTCTTATTGACGATGAATCACAGAAATTAAATGGGAATTAAATACAAAAGGCACAATGCTGACTTAAGTACAAGAGGACTGACACTATTACTTTCTATGATTTGCACCTCTCCTGTGAGTCCAGTTTTAGATTCCGATACTTCACTTCAGGTTTAGTGTATCCCTTGGACCTTCGTATTGACGAGGAAACATAGAAAATGCATCGGAATTAAATTCAAGAGGCAAAATACCGACTTAAGTACAAGAGGACTGACACTCAAACTTTCTCTGACTTGAACCTCTGCTGTGAGTCCAGTTTTAGATTCCGATGCTTCACTTCAGGTTTACTGTATACCTTGGACCATCTTATTGACGATGAAACACAGAAATTACATCGGAATTAAATTCAAAATTCAAAATACCGACTTAAGTACAAGAGGACTGACACTCAAACTTTCTCTGACTTGAACCTCTCCTGTGAGTCCAGTTTTAGATTCCGATGCTTCACTTCAGGTTTACTGTATACCTTGGACATTCTTATTGACGATGAAGGACAGAAAATGCATCGGAATTAATTTAAAAGGCACAATGCCGACTTAAGTACAAGCAGGCTGACACTCTAATTTACTATGATTTGAACCTCTCCTGTGAGTCCAGGTTTAGATTCCGATGCTTCACTTCAGGTTTACTGTATACCTTGGACCTTCTTATTGACGATGAAACACAGAAATTGCATCGGAATTAAATACAAAAGGCACAATGCTGACTTAAGTACAAGAGGACTGACACTATAACTTTCTATGATTTGAACCTCTCCTGTGAGTCCAGTTTTAGATTCCGATGCTTCACTTCAGGTTTACTGTATACTTTGGACCTTCTTATTGACGATGAAGCACAGAAATTGATCCGAAATAAATACAAAAGCAGAATGCCAACTTAAGTACAAGAGGACTGACACTCTAACTGTCTATGATTTCAACCCCTCCTGTGAGTCCAGTTTTGGATTTTGATGCTTCACTTCAGGTTTACTGTATACCTTGGACCTTCTTATTGACGATGAAACACAGATATTGCATCGGAATTAAATTCAAAAGCCAGAACGCCGACTTAAGCACAAGAGGTCAGACACTCTAGCTTTCTATGCTTTGAACCTCTCCTGTGAGTCCAGTTTTAGATTCCGATGCTTCACTTTAGGTTTACTGTATACCTTGGACATTCTTATTGACGATGAAGCACAGAAAATGCATCGGAATTAAATTCAAAAGGCACAATGCCGACTTAAGTACATGAGGACTGACACTCTAACTTTCTTTGATTTGAACCTCTCCTGTGAGTCCAGTTTTAGATTCCGATGCTTTACTTCAGGTTTAGTGTATCCCTTGGACCTTCTTATTGACGAGGAAACACAGAAAATGCATCGGAATTAAGTTCAAAAGGCGTAATGCCAACTTAAGTACAAGAGGACTGACACTCTAACTTTCTATGATTTGAACCTCTACTGTGAGTCCAGTTCTAGATTCCGATGCTTCAGTCAGGTTTACTGTATACCTTGGACCTTCTTATTGACGATGAAACACAGAAATCGCATCGGAAATAAATTCAACAGTCACAATGCCGACTTAATTACAAGAGGACGGATACTCTAATTTTCTATGATTTTAACCCCTCCTGTGAGTCCAGTTTTAGATTCCGATGCTTCACTTCAGGCTTACTGTGTACCTTGGACCTTCTTATTGACGATGAAGCATAGAAAATGCATCGGAATTAAATTCAAAAGGCACAATGCCGACTTAAGTACAAGAGGACCGACACTCCAACTTTCTATGATTTGAATCTCTCCTGTGAGTCCAGTTTTAGATTCCGATGCTTCACTTCAGGTTTACTGTATACCTTGGACCTTCTTATTGACGATGGATCACTGAAATTGCATGGGAATTAAATTCAAAAGGCACAATGTCGACTGAAGTACAAGCGGACTGACACCCTAACTTACTATGATTTGAACCTCTCCTGTGAGTCCAGTTTTAGATTCCGATACTTCACTTCAGGTTAACTGCATCCCTTGGACCTACTTATTGACGAAGAAACACAGAAATTGCATCCGAATTTAATAAAAAAGGCACAATGCCGACTTAAGTACAAAAGGACTGACACTCTAACTGTCTATGATTTGAACCTCTCCTGTGAGTCCAGTTTTTTGATTCCGATGCTTCACTTCAGGTTTAGTGTACCCCTTGGACCTTCTTATTGACGATGAATCACAGAAATTAAATAGGAATTAAATACAAAAGGCACAATGCTGACTTAAGTACAAGAGGACTGACACTATAACTTTCTATGATTTGAAACTCTCCTGTGAGTCCAGTTTTAGATTCCGATACTTCACTTCAGGTTTAGTGTATCCCTTGGACCTTCTTATTGACGAGGAAACACAGAAAATGCATCGGAATTAAATTCAAAAGGCACAATGCCAACTTAAGTACAAGAGGACTGACACTCTAACTTTCTATGATTTGAACCTCTACTGTGAGTCCAGTTTTAGATTCTGATGCTTCAGTCAGGTTTACTGTATACCTTGGACCATCTTATTGACGATGAAACACAGAATTTACATCGGAATTAAATTCAAAAGGCAAAATACCGACTTAAGTACAAGAGGACTGACACTCAAACTTTCTCTGACTTGAACCTCTGCTGTGAGTCCAGTTTTAGATTCCGATGCTTCACTTCAGGTTTAGTGTATCCCTTGGACCTTCTTATTGACGATGAATCACAGAAATTAAATGGGAATTAAATTCAAATGGCACAATGCTGACTTAAGTACAAGAGGACTGACACTATAACTTTCTATGATTTGAACCTCTCCTGTGAGTCCAGTTTTAGATTCCGATACTTCACTTCAGGTTTAGTGTATCCCTTGGACCTTCGTATTGACGAGGAAACATAGAAAATGCATCGGAATTAAATTAAAAAGGCAAAATACCGACTTAAGTACAAGAGGACTGACACTCAAACTTTCTCTGACTTGAACCTCTGCTGTGAGTCCAGTTTTAGATTCCGATGCTTCACTTCAGGTTTACTGTATACCTTGGACATTCTTATTGACGATGAAGGACAGAAAATGCATCGGAATTAATTTAAAGTCACAATGCCGACTTAAGTACAAGCAGGCTGACACTCTAACTTTCTATGATTTGAACCTCTCCTGTGAGTCCAGGTTTAGATTCCGATGCTTCACTTCAGGTTTACTGTATACCTTGGACCTTCTTATTGACGATGAAACACAGAAATTGCATCGGAATTAAATACAAAAGGCACAATGCTGACTTAAGTACAAGAGGACTGACACTCTAACTTTCTATGATTTGAACCTCTCCTGTGAGTCCAGTTTTAGAGTCCGATACTTCACTTCAGGTTAACTGCATCCCTTGGACCTACGTATTGACGAAGAAACACAGAAATTGCATCCGAATTAAATAAAAAAGGCACAATGCCGACTTAAGTACAAAAGGACTGACACTCTGTCTATGATTTGAACCTCTCCTGTGAGTCCAGTTATTTTGTTTCCGATGCTACACTTCAGGTTTAGTGTATCCCTTGGACCCTCTTATTGACGATGAATCACAGAAATTAAATGGGAATTAAATACAAAAGGCACAATGCTGACTTAAGTACAAGAGGACTGACACTATTACTTTCTATGATTTGAACCTCTCCTGTGAGTCCAGTTTTAGATTCCGATACTTCACTTCAGGTTTAGTGTATCCCTTGGACCTTCGTATTGACGAGGAAACATAGAAAATGCATCGGAATTAAATTCAAGAGGCAAAATACCGACTTAAGTACAAGAGGACTGACACTCAAACTTTCTCAGACTTGAACCTCTGCTGTGAGTCCAGTTTTAGATTCCGATGCTTCACTTCAGGTTTACTGTATACCTTGGACCATCTTATTGACGATGAAACACAGAAATTACATCGGAATTAAATTCAAAAGGCAAAATACCGACTTAAGTACAAGAGGACTGACACTCAAACTTTCTCTGACTTGAACCTCTCCTGTGAGTCCAGTTTTAGATTCCGATGCTTCACTTCAGGTTTACTGTATACCTTGGACATTCTTATTGACGATGAAGGACAGAAAATGCATCGGAATTAATTTAAAAGGCACAATGCCGACTTAAGTACAAGCAGGCTGACGCTCTAATTTACTATGATTTGAACCTCTCCTGTGAGTCCAGGTTTAGATTCCGATGCTTCACTTCAGGTTTACTGTATACCTTGGACCTTCTTATTGACGATGAAACACAGAAATTGCATCGGAATTAAATACAAAAGGCACAATGCTGACTTAAGTACAAGAGGACTGACACTATAACTTTCTATGATTTGAACCTCTCCTGTGAGTCCAGTTTTAGATTCCGATGCTTCACTTCAGGTTTACTGTATACTTTGGACCTTCTTATTGACGATGAAGCACAGAAATTGATCCGAATTAAATACAAAAGCAGAATGCCAACTGAAGTACAAGAGGACTGACACTCTAACTGTCTATGATTTCAACCCCTCCTGTGAGTCCAGTTTTGGATTTTGATGCTTCACTTCAGGTTTACTGTATACCTTGGACCTTCGTATTGACGATGAAACACAGATATTGCATCGGAATTAAATTCAAAAGCCAGAACGCCGACTTAAGCACAAGAGGTCAGACACTCTAGCTTTCTATGCTTTGAACCTCTCCTGTGAGTCCAGTTTTAGATTCCGATGCTTCACTTTAGGTTTACTGTATACCTTGGACATTCTTATTGACGATGAAGCACAGAAAATGCATCGGAATTAAATTCAAAAGGCACAATGCCGACTTAAGTACATAAGGACTGACACTCTAACTTTCTTTGATTTGAACCTCTCCTGTGAGTCCAGTTTTAGATTCCGATGCTTTACTTCAGGTTTAGTGTATCCCTTGGACCTTCTTATTGACGAGGAAACACAGAAAATGCATCGGAATTAAATTCAAAAGGCGTAATGCCATCTTAAGTACAAGAGGACTGACACTCTAACTTTCTATGATTTGAACCTCTACTGTGAGTCCAGTTCTAGATTCCGATGCTTCAGTCAGGTTTACTGTATACCTTGGACCTTCTTATTGACGATGAAACACAGAAATCGCATCGGAAATAAATTCAACAGTCACAATGCCGACTTAATTACAAGAGGACGGATACTCTAATTTTCTATGATTTTAACCCCTCCTGTGAGTCCAGTTTTAGATTCCGATGCTTCACTTCAGGCTTACTGTGTACCTTGGACCTTCTTATTGACGATGAAGCATAGAAAATGCATCGGAATTAAATTCAAAAGGCACAATGCCGACTTAAGTACAAGAGGACCGACACTCCAACTTTGTATGATTTGAATCTCTCCTGTGAGTCCAGTTTTAGATTCCGATGCTTCACTTCAGGTTTACTGTATACCTTGGACCTTCTTATTGACGATGGATCACTGAAATTGCATGGGAATTAAATTCAAAAGGCACAATGTCGACTGAAGTACAAACGGACTGACACCCTAACTTACTATGATTTGAACCTCTCCTGTGAGTCCAGTTTTAGATTCCGATACTTCACTTCAGGTTAACTGCATCCCTTGGACCTACTTATTGACGAAGAAACACAGAAATTGCATCCGAATTTAATAAAAAAGGCACAATGCCGACTTAAGTACAAAAGGACTGACACTCTAACTGTCTATGATTTGAACCTCTCCTGTGAGTCCAGTTTTTTGATTCCGATGCTTCACTTCAGGTTTAGTGTACCCCTTGGACCTTCTTATTGACGATGAATCACAGAAATTAAATGGGAATTAAATACAAAAGGCACAATGCTGACTTAAGTACAAGAGGACTGACACTATAACTTTCTATGATTTGAAACTCTCCTGTGAGTCCAGTTTTAGATTCCGATACTTCACTTCAGGTTTAGTGTATCCCTTGGACCTTCTTATTGACGAGGAAACACAGAAAATGCATCGGAATTAAATTCAAAAGGCACAATGCCAACTTAAGTACAAGAGGACTGACACTCTAACTTTCTATGATTTGAACCTCTACTGTGAGTCCAGTTTTAGATTCTGATGCTTCAGTCAGGTTTACTGTATACCTTGGACCATCTTATTGACGATGAAACACAGAATTTACATCGGAATTAAATTCAAAAGGCAAAATACCGACTTAAGTACAAGAGGACTGACACTCAAACTTTCTCTGACTTGAACCTCTGCTGTGAGTCCAGTTTTAGATTCCGATGCTTCACTTCAGGTTTAGTGTATCCCTTGGACCTTCTTATTGACGATGAATCACAGAAATTAAATGGGAATTAAATTCAAATGGCACAATGCTGACTTAAGTACAAGAGGACTGACACTATAACTTTCTATGATTTGAACCTCTCCTGTGAGTCCAGTTTTAGATTCCGATACTTCACTTCAGGTTTAGTGTATCCCTTGGACCTTCTTATTGACGATTAAACACAGAAATTGCTTCGGAATTAAATTCAAAAAGCACAATGCCGACTTAAGTACAAGAGGTCAGACTTTCTAACTTTCTATGATTTGAACCTCTCCTGTGAGTCCAGTTTTAGATTCCGATGCTTCACTTCGTGTTTAGTGTATACCTTGGACATTCTTATTGACGATAAAGCACAGAAAATGCATCGGAATTAAATTCAAAAGGCACAATGCCGACTTAAGTACAAAAGGACTGACACTCTAACTTTCTTTGATTTGAACCTCGCCTGTGAGTCCAGTTTTAGATTACGATGCTTCACTTCAGGTTTAGTGTATCTCTTGGACCTTCTTACTGACGAAGAAACACAGAAAATGCATCGGAATTAAATTCAAAAGGCACAATGCCGACTTAAGTACAAGAGGAATGACACTCTAACTTTCTATGATTTGAACTTCTGCTGTGAGTCCAGTTTTAGATTCCGATGCTTCACTTCAGGTTTACTGTATACCTTGGACCTTCTTATTGACGATGAAACACAGAAATCGCATCGGAAGTAATTTCAACAGTCACAATGCCGACCTAATTACAAGAGGACGGATACTCTAATTTTCTATGATTTTAACCCCTCCTGTGAGTCCAGTTTTAGATTGCGATGTTTCACTTCAGGTTTACTGTATACCTTGGACCTTATTATTGACGATGAAGCACAGAAAATGCATCGGAATTAAATTCAAAAGGCACAATGCCGACTTAAGTACAAGAGAACCGACACTTCAACTTTCTATGATTTGAACCTCTCCTGTGAGGCCAGTTTAAGGTTCCGATGCTTCACTTCAGGGTTACTGTATACCTTGGACCTTCTTATTGACGATGAAACACAGAAATTGCATCGGAATTAAATTCAAAAGGCACAATGTTGACTGAAGTACAAGCTGACTGACACCCTAACTTACTATAATTTGAACCTCTCCTGTGAGTCAAGTTTTAGATTCCGATACTTCACATCAGGTTTACTGTATCCCTTGGACCTACATATTGACGAAGAAACACAGAAATTGCATCCGAATTTAATACAAAAGGCACATTGCCGACTTAAGTACATATGGAATGACACTCTAACAGTCTATGATTTGAACCTCTCCTGTGAGTCCACTTTTAGATTCCGATGCTTCACTTCAGGTTTATTGTATCCCTTGGACCTTCTTATTGACGATGAATCACAGAAATTAAATGGGAATTAAATACAAAAGGCACAATGCTGACTTAAGTACAAGAGGACTGACACTCTAACTGTCTATGATTTCAACCTCTCCTGTGAGTCCAGTTTTGGATTCCGATGTTTCACTTCAGGTTTACTGTATACCTTGGACCTTCTTATTTACGATGAAACACAGAAATTGCATCGGAATTAAATTCAAAAGCCACAATGACGACTTAAGTAGAAGAGGTCAGACACTTTAACTTTCTATGATTTGAACCTCTGCTGTGAGTCCAGTTTTAGATTCCGATGCTGCACTTCAGGTTTACTGTATACCTTGGAGCTTCTTATTGACGATGAATCACAGAAATTGCATCAGAATTAAATTCAAAAGGCACAATGTCGACTGATGTACAAGCGGACTGACACCCTAACTTACTATAATTTCAACCTCACCTGTGAGTCCAGTTTTGGATTCCGATGCTTCACTTCAGGTTTACTGTATACTTTTGACCTTCGTATTTACGATGAAACACAGAAATTGCATCGGAATTAAATTCAAAAGCCACAATGCCGACTTAAGTAGAAGAGGTCAGACACTCTAACTTTCTATGATTTGAACCTCTCCTGTGAGTCCAGTTTTAGAATCCGATGCTTCACTTCAGGTTTACTGTATACCTTGGACCTTCTTATTGACGATGAAGCACAGAAAATGCATCGGAATTAAATTCAAAAGTCACAATGCCGACTTAAGTACAAAAGGACTGACACTCTAACTTTCTATGATTTGAACCTCTCCTGTGAGTCCAGTTTTAGATTACGATGCTTCTCTTCAGGTTTACAGTATACCTTGGACCTTCTTATTGACGATGAAGGACAGAAAATGCATCGGAATTAAATTCAAAAGGCACAATGCCGACTTAAGTACAAGAGGACCGACACTCCAACTTTCTATGATTTGAACCTTTGCTGTGAGTCCAGGTTTGGATTCCGATGTTTCACTTCAGGTTTACTGTATACCTTGGACCTTCTTATTGACGATGAATCACATTAATTAAATGGCAATTAAATACAAAATGCACAATGCCGACTTAAGTACAAAAGGACTGACACTCTAACTTTCTATGATTTGAACCTCTCCTGTGAGTCCAGTTTTAGATTACGATGCTTCACTTCAGGTTTACTGTATACCTTGGACCTTCTTATTGACGATGAAGGACAGAAAATGCATCGGAATTAAATGCAAAAGGCACAATTCTGACTTAAGTACAAGAGGACTGACACTATAACTTTCTATGCATTGAACCTCTCCTGTGAGTCCAGTTTTAGATTCCGATACTTCACTTCAGGTTTACTGTATCCCTTGGACCTTCTTGTTGACGAAGGAACACAGAATTTGCATCCGAATTTAATACAAAATGCACAATGCCGACTTAAGTACTGAAAGGACTGACACTCTAACTATCTATGAATTGAACATCTCCTGTGAGACCAGTTTTAGATTCCGAAGCTTCACTTCAGGTTTACTGTATACCTTGGACCTTCTTATTGACAATGAAACACAGAAATTGCATCGGAATTAAATTCAAAAGCCACAATGCCGACTTAAGTACAAGAGGTCAGACACTCTAACTTTCTATGATTTGAACCTCTCCTGTGAGTCCAGTTTTAGATTCCGATGCTACATTTCAGGTATACTGTATACCTTGGACCTTCTTATAGACGTTGAAGCACAGAAAATGCATCGGAATTAAATTCAAAAGGCACAATGCCGACTTAAGTACAAAAGGACTGACACTCTAACTTTCTTTGATTTGAACCTCTCCTGTGAGTCCAGATTTGGATTACGATGCTTCATTTCAGGTTTAGTGTATCCCTTGTACCTTCTTATTGACGATGAAACACAGAAATTGCATCGGAATGAAATTCAAAAGGCACAATGCCGACTTAAGTACAAGAGGACGGATACTCAAATTTTCTATGATTTGAACCCCTCCTGTGAGTCCAGTTTTAGATTCCGATGCTTCACTTAAGGTTTACTGGATACCTTGGACTTTCTTATTGACAACGAAGCACAGAAAATGAATCGGAATTAAATTCAAAAGGCACAATGCCGACTTAAGTACAAAAGGCCCGACACTCCAACTTTCTATGATATGAACCTCTCTTGTGAGTCCAGTTGTAGATTCCGATGCTTCATTTCAGGTTTACTGTATCCCTTGGACCTACTTATTGACGAAGAAACACAGAAACCGCATCCGAATTTAATACAAAAGGCACAATGCCGACTTCAGTACTAAAGGACTGACACTCTAACTGTCTATGATTTGAACCTCTCCAGTGAGTCCAGTTTTAGATTCCGATGCTTCACTTCAGGTTTAGTGTATCCCTTGGACCTTCTTATTGACGATGAAACACAGAAATTGCATCCGAATTTAATACTAAAATCACAATGCCGCTTTAAGTACAAGACGACTGACACTCTAACTTTCTATGATTTGAACATCTCCTGTGAGTTCAGTTTTAGATTCCGATGCTTCACTTCAGGTTTACTTTATCCCTTGGACGATCTTAATGACGATGAAAGACAGAAATAGCATCCGAATTTAATAAAAAGGCACATTGCCGACTTAAGTACTAGAGGACTGACACTCTAACATTCTATGATTTGAACCTCTCCAGTGAGTCCAATTTTAGATTCCGATGCTTCCCTTCAGGTTTACTGTATCCCTTAGACCTTCATATTGACGAAGGAACACAGAAATTGCATCCGACTTTAATACAATAAGCACAATGCCGACTTCAGTACAAGAGGACTGACACTACAACTTTCTATGATTTGAACCTCTCCTGTGAGTCCAGTTTTAGATTCCGATGCTACACTTCACGTTTATTGTATACCATGGACCTTCGTATAGAAGATGAAGCACAGAAAATGCATCGGAAGTAATTTCAAAAGGCACAATGCCGACTTAAGTACAAGCGGTATGACACTCTAACTTTCTATGATTTGAACCTCTCCTGTGAGTCCAGGTTTGGATTCCGATGCTTCACTTCAGGGTTACTGTATACCTTTGACCTTCTTATTGACGATGAAACACAGAAATTGCATCGGAATTAAATTCAAAATGCACAATGCCGACTTATGTACAAGAGGACTGAGACTCTAAAGTTCTATGATTTGATCCTCTCCTGTGAGTCCAGTTTGTAGATTCCGATGCTTCACTTCAGGTTTAGTGTATACCTTGGACATTCTTATTGTCGATGAAACACAGAAATTGCATCGGAATTACATTCAAAAGGCACAATGCCGACTTATGTACAAGAGGACTGACACTATAAATTTCTATGATTTGAACCTCTGCTGTGAGTCCAGTTTTAGCTTCCGATGCTTCACTTCAGGTTTACTGTATACCTTGGACCTTCTTGTTGACGATGAAACACAGAAATTACATCGGAATTAAATTCAAAAGTCACAATGCCGACTCAAGTACAAGAGGACGGATACTCCTACTTTCTATGATTTGAACCTCTCCTGTGAGCCCAGTTTTAGATTCCGCTGCTTCACTTCAGGGTTACTGTGTACCTTTGACCTTCTTATTGACGATGAAACACCGAAACTGCATCGGAATTAAATACAAAAGGCACAATGCTGACTTAAGTACAAGAGGACTGACACTATAACTTTCTATGATTTGAACCTCTCCTGTGAGTCGAGTTTTAGAATCCGTTGCTTCACTTCAGGTTTACTGTATACCTTGGACTTTCTTATTGACGATGAAGCACAGAAATTGCATCGGAATTGAATACAAAAGGCAGAATGCCGACTTAAGTACAAGAGGACTGACACTCTAACTGTCTATGATTACAACCACTCCTGTGAGTCCAGTTTTGGATTCCGATGCTTCACTTCACGTTTACTGTAATCCTTGGACCTTCTTATTGACGATGAAACACAGAAATTGCATCTAAATTAAATTCAAAAGCCACAATGCCGACTTAAGTACAAGAGGTCAGACACTCTAACTTTCTATTATTTGAACAACTGCTGTGAGTCCAGTTTTGGATTCCGATGCTTCAGTTCAGGTTTACTGTATACCTTGGATCTTCTTGTTGACGATGAAGCACAGAAAATACATCGGATTTAAATTCAAAAGGCACAATGACGACTTAAGTACAAAAGGACTGACATTCTAACTTTCTTTGATTTGAGCCTCTCCTGTGAGTCCAGTTTTAGATTCCGATGCTTCACTTCAGGTTTAGTGTATCCCTTGGACCTTCATATTGACGATGAAACACAGAAATTGCATCGGAATTAAATTCAATAGCCTCAATGCCTACTTAAGTACAAGAGGACTGTCACTCTAACTTTCTATGATTTGAAACCCTCCTGTGAGTCCAGTTTCAGATTCCGATGCTTCACTACAGGTTTACAGTATACCTTAGACCTTCTTATTGACGATGAAGCACAGAAAATTCATCGGAATTAAATTCAAAAGGCACAATGCCGACTTAAGTCCAAGAGGACCGACACTCCAACTTTCTACGATTTTAACCTCTCCTGGGAGTCGAGTTTTAGATTCTGATGCTTCACTTCACGTTTACTGTATACTTTGCACCTTCTTATTGACGATGAAACACAGAAATTGCATCGGAATTAAATTAAAAAGGCACAATGTCGACTGAAGTACAAGGCGACCGACACCCTAACATCATATGATATGAACCTCTCCAGTGAGTCCATTTTTAGATTCCGATACTTCACTTCAGGTTTAGTGTATCTCTTGGACCTTCTTGTTGACGAAGAATCACAGAAATTGCATCCGAATTTAATATTAAAGGGTCAATTCCGTCTTATGTACAAGACGACTGACACTCTAACTTTCTATGATTTGAACCTCTCCTGTGAGTTCAGTTTGAGATTCTGATGCTTCACTTCAGGTTTACTGTATCCCTTGGAAGTTCTTATTGGTGATGAAACACAGAAATTGCATCCGAATTTAATAAAAAGGCACAATGCCGACTTAAGTACAAGAGGACTGACACTCTAACTTTCTATGATTTGAACCTATCCTGTGAGTCCAGTATTAGATTCTGATGTTTCACTTCAGGTTTACTGTATACATTGGACCTACTTATTGACGATGAAACACAGAAATTGCATCGGAATTAAATTCAAAAGGCACAATGTCGACTGAAGTACAAGCGGACTGACACCCTAACTTACTATAATTTGAACCTCTCCTGTGAGTCAAGTTTTAGATTCCGATACTTCACATCAGGTTTACTGTATCCCTTGGACCTACATATTGACGAAGAAACACAGAAATTGCATCCGAATTTAATACAAAAGGCACAATGCCGACTTAAGTACAAAAGGACTGACACTCTAACAGTCTATGATTTGAACCTCTCCTGTGAGTCCACTTTTAGATTCCGATGCTTCACTTCAGGTTTAGTGTATCCCTTGGACCTTCTTATTGACGATGAATCATAGAAATTAAATGGAAATTAAATACAAAAGGCACAATGCTGACTTAAGTACAAGAGGACTGACACTCTAACTGTCTATGATTTCAACCTCTCCTGTGAGTCCAGTTTTGGATTCCGATGCTTCACTTCAGGTTTACTGTATACCTTGGACCTTCTTATTTACGATGAAACACAGAAATTGCATCGGAATTAAATTCAAAAGCCACAATGACGACTTAAGTAGAAGAGGTCAGACACTTTAACTTTCTATGATTTGAACCTCTCCTGTGAGTCCAGTTTTAGATTCCGATGCTGCACTTCAGGTTTACTGTATACCTTGGAGCTTCTTATTGACGATGAAACACAGAAATTGCATCAGAATTAAATTCAAAAGGCACATTGTCGACTGATGTACAAGCGGACTGACACCCTAACTTACTATAATTTCAACCTCACCTGTGAGTCCAGTTTTGGATTCCGATGCTTCACTTCAGGTTTACTGTATACTTTTGACCTTCGTATTTACGATGAAACACAGAAATTGCATCGGAATTATATTCAAAAGCCACAATGCCGACTTAAGTAGAAGAGGTCAGACACTCTAACTTTCTATGATTTGAACCTCTCCTGTGAGTCCAGTTTTAGAATCCGATGCTTCACTTCAGGTTTACTGTATACCTTGGACCTTCTTATTGACGATGAAGCACAGAAAATGCATCGGAATTAAATTCAAAAGTCACAATGCCGACTTAAGTACAAAAGGACTGACACTCTAACTTTCTATGATTTGAACCTCTCCTGTGAGTCCAGTTTTAGATTACGATGCTTCTCTTCAGGTTTACTGTATACCTTGGACCTTCTTATTGACGATGAAGGACGGAAAATGCATCGGAATTAAATTCAAAAGGCACAATGCCGACTTAAGTACAAGAGGACCGACACTCCAACTTTCTACGATTTGAACCTTTGCTGTGAGTCCAGGTTTGGATTCCGATGTTTCACTTCAGGTTTACTGTATACCTTGGACCTTCTTATTGACGATGAATCACATTAATTAAATGGCAATTAAATACAAAATGCACAATGCCGACTTAAGTACAAAAGGACTGACACTCTAACTTTCTATGATTTGAACCTCTCCTGTGAGTCCAGTTTTAGATTACGATGCTTCACTTCAGGTTTACTGTATACCTTGGACCTTCTTATTGACGATGAAGGACAGAAAATGCATCGGAATTAAATACAAAAGGCACAATTCTGACTTAAGTACAAGAGGACTGACACTATAACTTTCTATGCTTTAAACCTCTCCTGTGAGTCCAGTTTTAGATTCCGATACTTCACTTCAGGTTTACTGTATCCCTTGGACCTTCTTGTTGACGAAGGAACACAGAATTTGCATCCGAATTTAATACAAAATGCACAAAGCCGACTTAAGTACTGAAAGGACTGACACTCTAACTATCTATGAATTGAACATCTCCTGTGAGGCCAGTTTTAGATTCCGAAGCTTCACTTCAGGTTTACTGTATACCTTGGACCTTCTTATTGACAATGAAACACAGAAATTGCATCGGAATTAAATTCAAAAGCCACAATGCCGACTTAAGTACAAGAGGTCAGACACTCTAACTTTCTATGATTTGAACCTCTCCTGTGAGTCCAGTTTTAGATTCCGATGCTACATTTCAGGTATACTGTATACCTTGGACCTTCTTATAGACGTTGAAGCACAGAAAATGCACCGGAATTAAATTCAAAAGGCACAATGCCGACTTAAGTACAAAAGGACTGACACTCTAACTTTCTTTGATTTGAACCTCTCCTGTGAGTCCAGATTTGGATTCCGATGCTTCATTTCAGGTTTAGTGTATCCCTTGTACCTTCTTATTGACGATGAAACACAGAAATTGCATCGGAATGAAATTCAAAAGGCACAATGCCGACTTAAGTACAAGAGGACGGATACTCAAATTTTCTATGATTTGAACCCCTCCTGTGAGTCCAGTTTTAGATTCCGATGCTTCACTTAAGGTTTACTGGATACCTTGGACTTTCTTATTGACAACGAAGCACAGAAAATGAATCGGAATTAAATTCAAAAGGCACAATGCCGACTTAAGTACAAAAGGCCCGACACTCCAACTTTCTATGATATGAACCTCTCTTGTGAGTCCAGTTGTAGATTCCGATGCTTCACTTCAGGTTTACTGTATCCCTTGGACCTACTTATTGACGAAGAAACACAGAAATCGCATCCGAATTTAATACAAAAGGCACAATGCCGACTTCAGTACTAAAGGACTGTCACTCTAACTGTCTATGATTTGAACCTCTCCAGTGAGTCCAGTTTTAGATTCCGATGCTTCACTTCAGGTTTAGTGTATCCCTTGGACCTTCTTATTGACGATGAAACACAGAAATTGCATCCGAATTTAATACTAAAATCACAATGCCGTTTTAAGTACAAGACGACTGACACTCTAACTTTCTATGATTTGAACATCTCCTGTGAGTTCAGTTTTAGATACCGATGCTTCACTTCAGGTTTACTTTATCCCTTGGAGGATCTTAATGACGATGAAAGACAGAAATAGCATCCGAATTTAATAAAAAGGCACAATGCCGACTTAAGTACTAGAGGACTGACACTCTAACATTCTATGATTTGAACCTCTCCAGTGAGTCCAATTTTAGATTCCGATGCTTCCCTTCAGGTATACTGTATACATTGGACCTTCATATTGACGATGAAACACAGAAATTGCATCGGAATTATATTCAAAAGGCACAATGCCGACTTAAGTACGAGAGGACTGACACTCTAACGTTCTATGATTTGAACCTCGCCTGTGAATCCAGTTTTAGTTTCCGATACTTCACTTCTGGTTTACTGTATCCCTTGGACCTTCATATTGACGAAGGAACACAGAAATTGCATCCGACTTTAATACAAAAAGCACAATGCCGACTTTAGTACAAGAGGACTGACACTACAACTTTCTATGATTTGAACCTCTCCTGTGAGTCCAGTTTTAGATTCCGATGCTACACTTCACGTTTATTGTATACCATGGACCTTCATATAGAAGATGAAGCACAGAAAATGCATCGGAAGTAATTTCAAAAGGCACAATGCCGACTTAAGTACAAGCGGTATGACACTCTAACTTTCTATGATTTGAACCTCTCCTGTGAGTCCAGGTTTGGATTCCGATGCTTCACTTCAGGGTTACTGTATACCTTTGACCTTCTTATTGACGATGAAACACAGAAATTGCATCGGAATTAAATTCAAAATGCACAATGCCGACTTATGTACAAGAGGACTGAGACTCTAAAGTTCTATGATTTGATCCTCTCCTGTGAGTCCAGTTTGTAGATTCCGATGCTTCACTTCAGGTTTAGTGTATACCTTGGACCTTCTTATTGACGATGAAACACAGAAATTGCATCGGAATTACATTCAAAGGGCACAATGCCGACTTATGTACAAGAGGACTGACACTATAAATTTCTATGATTTGATCCTCTGCTGTGAGTCCAGTTTTAGCTTCCGATGCTTCACTTCAGGTTTACTGTATACCTTGGACCTTCTTGTTGACGATGAAACACAGAAATTACATCGGAATTAAATTCAAAAGTCACAATGCCGACTCAAGTACAAGAGGACGGATACTCCTGCTTTCTATGATTTGAACCTCTCCTGTGAGCCCAGTTTTAGATTCCGATGCTTCACTTCAGGGTTACTGTGTACCTTTGACCTTCTTATTGACGATGAAACACCGAAACTGCATCGGAATTAAATACAAAAGGCACAATGCTGACTTAAGTACAAGAGGACTGACACTATAACTTTCTATGATTTGAACCTCTCCTGTGAGTCGAGTTTTAGAATCCGTTGCTTCACTTCAGGTTTACTGTATACCTTGGACCTTCTTATTGACGATGAAGCACAGAAATTGCATCGGAATCGAATACAAAAGGCAGAATGCCGACTTAAGTACAAGAGGACTGACACTCTAACTGTCTATGATTACAACCACTCCTGTGAGTCCAGTTTTGGATTCCGATGCTTCACTTCACGTTTACTGTAATCCTTGGACCTTCTTATTGACGGTGAAACACAGAAATTGCATCTAAATTAAATTCAAAAGCCACAATGCCGACTTAAGTACAAGAGGTCAGACACTCTAACTTTCTATGATTTGAACAACTGCTGTGAGTCCAGTTTTGGATTCCGATGCTTCAGTTCAGGTTTACTGTATACCTTGGATCTTCTTGTTGACGATGAAGCACAGAAAATACATCGGATTTAAATTCAAAAGGCACAATGACGACTTAAGTACAAAAGGACTGACACTCTAACTTTCTTTGATTTGAGCCTCTCCTGTGATTCCAGTTTTAGATTCCGATGCTTCACTTCAGGTTTAGTGTATCCCTTGGACCTTCATATTGACGATGAAACACAGAAATTGCATCGGAATTAAATTCAATAGCCTCAATGCCTACTTAAGTACAAGAGGACTGTCACTCTAACTTTCTATGATTTGTACCTCTGCTGTGAGTCCAGTTTTAGATTCCGATGCTTCACTTCAAGTTAACTGTATTCCTTGGACCTTCTTATTGACGATGAAAAACAGAAATAGCATCCGAATTAATACAAAATCCACAATGCCGAGTTAAGTACAAGAGGACTGAAACTCTAACTTTCTATGATTTGAGCCTCTCCTGTGAGTCCAGTTTTAGATTCCGATGCTTCACTTCAGGTTTACTGTATCCGTTGGACCTTCTAATTGACGATGAATCACAGATATTGCCTCTGAATTTAATACAAAAGGCACAATGCCGACTTAAGTACAAGAGGACTGACACTCTAACTTTCTTTGATTTGAAACTCTCGTGTGAGTCCAGTTTTAGATTCCGTGCTTCACATCAAGTTTACTGTATTCCTTGGACCTTCTTATCGACGATGAACTACTTATATTGCATCCGAATTTAATACAAGAGGCACAATGCCGACTTAAGTACAAGAGGACTGACACTCGCACTTTCTATGATTTAAACCTCTCCTGAGAGTCCAGTTTAGATTACTATGCTTCACTTCAGTTTTACTGTATAACTTGGATATTCTTATTGGGGATGAAAAACAGAAATTGCATCCGAATTTAATACAAAAGGCACAATGCTGACTTAAGTACAAGAGCACTGACACACTTTCTATGATTTGAACCTCTCATTTGAGTCCAGTTTTAGATTCCGATGCCTCACTTCAGGTTTACTGTATCCCTTGGACTTTCTTATTGACGATGAAACACAGAAATTGCATCCGAATTTAATACAAAAGGAACAATGCCGTCTTAAGTACAGGGGGACTGACACTCTAACGTTCTATGATTTGAACCTCTCCTGTAAATCCAGTTTAGATTCCGATGCTTTACTTCAGGTTTACTGTGTACCTTGGACCTTCTAATTGACTATGAAGCACAGAAATTGCATCGGAATTAAATTCAAAAGTCACAATGTGAGTTAAGTACAAGAGGACTGACACTCTAACTTTCTCTGATTTGAACTTCTCCTGTGAGTCCAGTTTTCAATTCTGATGCTTCACTTCAGGTTTAATGTGTCCCTTGGACCTCCTTATTGACGAACAAACACAGAAATTGCATCCGAATTTAAAACAAAAGGCACAATGCCGACTTAAGTACAAGAGTACTGACACTCTATCTCTCTATAATTTGAACCTCTCCGGTGAGTCGAGTTTTAGATTGCGATGCTTCACTTCGGGTTTATTGTATACCTTGGACCTTCTTATTGACGAAGAAAAACAGATATTGCATCCGAATTTAATACAAAAGGCACAATGCACACTTATGTACAAGAGGACTGACACTCTCACTTTCTATGATTTGAACCTCTCCGGTGAGTCGAGTTTTAGATTCCGATGCTTCACTTCAGGTTTCCTGTATACCTTGGACCTTCTTATTGACGATGAAAGACAGAAATTGCATCCGAATTTAATACAAAAGGCACAATGCAAACTTAAGTACAAGAGGACTGACACTCTCACTTTCTATGATTTGAACCTCTCCTGTGAGTCCAGTTTTAGATTCCGATGCATCACTTCAAGTTTACTTTATTCCTTGGACCTTCTTATTGACGATGAAACACAGAAATTGCATCGAAATTAAATTCAAAAGGCACAATGCCGTCTTAAGTACAAGAGGACTGAAACTCTAACTTTCTTTGATTTGAAACTCTCCTGTGTGTCCAGTTTTAGATTCCGTGCTTCACATCAGGTTTACTGTATTCCTTGGACCTTCTTATCGACGATGAACTACTTATATAGCATCCGCATTTAATACAAGAGGCACAATGCCGACTTAAGTACAAGATGACTGACACCCTCACTTTCTATGATTTAAACCTCTCCTGAGAGTCCAGTTTTAGATTACTATGCTTCACTTTAGTTTTACTGTATAACTTGGATATTCTTATTGAGGATGAAAGACAGAAATTGCATCCGAATATAATACAAAAGGCACAATACCGACTTAAGGACAAGAGCACTGACACACTTTCTATGATTAGAACCTCTCCTGTGAGTCCAGTTTTAGATTCCGATGCCTCACTTCAGGTTTACTGTATCCCTTGGACTTTCTTATTGACGATGAAACACAGAAATTGCATCCGAATTTAATAGAAAAGGCACAATGCCGACTTCAGTACAGGAAGACTGACACGCTAACTTTCTATGATTTGTACCTCTCCTGTAAATCCAGTTTAGATTTCGATGCTTCACTTCAGGTTTACTGTATACCTTGGACCTTCTTATTGACGATGAAACACAGAAATTGCATCGAAATTAAATTCAAAAGGCACAATGCCGTCTTCAGTACAAGAGGACTGAATCTCTAACTTTCTATGATTTGAACCTCTCCTGTGAGTCCAGTTTTAGATTCCGTTGCTTTACTTCAGGATTACTGTGTACCTTGGACCTTCTAATTCACTGTGAAGCACAGAAATTTCATCGGAATTAAATTCAAAAGTCACAATGTGAGTTAAGTACAAGAGGACTGACACTCTAACTTTCTATGATTTGAACCTCTCCTGTGAATCCAGTTTTAGATTCCGATGCTTCACTTCATATTTACTGTATTTCTTGGACCTTCTTATTGACGATGAAACACAGAAATTGCATCCGAATTTAATACAAAATGCACAAAGCCGAATTAAGTACAAGAGGACTGACACTCAAACTTTCTATGATTTGAGCCTCTCCTGTGAGTCCAGTTTTAGATTCCGATGCTTCACTTCAGGTTTACTGTATCCCTTGGACCTTCTTACTGACGATGAATCACAGAAATTGCATCCGAATTTAATACAAAAAGCACAATGGCGACTTAACTACAAGAGGACTGACACTCTAACATTCTTTGATTTGAAACTCTCCTGTGAGTCCAATTTTAGATTCCGTGCTTCACTTTAGGTTAACTGTATTCCTTGGACATTCTTATCGACGATGAACTACAGATATTGCATCCGAATTTAATACAAGAGGCACAATGCCGACTTAAGTACAAGAGCACTGACACACTTTCTATGATTTGAACCTCTCCTGTGAGTCCAGTTTTAGATTCCGATGCTTCACTTCAGGTTTACTGTATCCCTTGGACCATCTTTTTGACGATGAAGCTTAGAAATTGCATCGGAATTAAATTCAAAAGGCACAATGCCGACTTAAGTACAAGAGGACAGACACTCTCACTTTCTATGATTTGAACCTCTCCAGTGAGTCGAGTTTTAGATTTCGATGCTTCACTTCAGGTTTCCTGTATACCTTGGACCTTCTTATTGACGATGAAAGACAGAAATTGCATCCGAATTTAATTCAAAAGGCACAATGCCGTCTTAAGTACAAGAGGACTGACACTCTAAATCTCTATGATTTGAACCGCTCCTGTGAGTCCAGTTTTAGATTTCGATGCTTCACTTCAGGTTTACTGTGCACCTTGGACCTTCTTATTGACGATGAAGCACAGAAATTGCATCGGAATTAAAATCAAAAGGCATAATGTGAGTTAAGTACAAGAGGACTGACACTCTAACTTTCTATGATTTGAACCTCTCCTGTGAGTCCAGTTTAAAATTCCACGCTTCACTTCAGGTTTACTGTATCCCTTGGACCTCCTTATTGACGATGAAACACAGAAATTGCATCCGAATTTAATACAAGAGGCACAATGCCGACTTAAGTACAAGAGCAGTGACACACTTTCTATGATTTGAACCTCTCCTGCGAGTCCAGTTTAAGATTCCGATGCCTCACTTCACGTTTACTGTGCACCTTGGACCTTCTTATTGACGATGAAGCGTAGAAATTGCATCGGAATTAAATTCAAAAGCCACAATGTGAGTTAAGTACAAGAGGACTGACACTCTAACTTTCTATGATTTGAACCTCTCCTCTGAGTCCAGCTTTAGATTCCGATGCTTCACTTCAGGTTTGCTGTATCACTTGGACCATCTTTTTTACGATGAAGCTTAGAAATTGCATCGGAATTAAATTCAAATGGCACAATGCAGACTAATGTACAAGAGGACTGACACTCTCACTCTCTATGATTTGAACCTCTCCGGTGAGTCGAGTTTTAGATTCCGATGCTTCACTTCAGGTTTCCTGTATACCTTGGACCTTCTTATTGACGATTAAAGACAGAAATTGCATCCGAATTTAATACAAAAGGCACAATGCAAACTTAAGTACAAGAGGACTGACACTCTCACTTTCTATGATTTGAACCTCTCCTGTGAGTCCAGTTTTAGATTCCGATGCATCACTTCAAGTTTACTTTATTCCTTGGACCTTCTTATTGACGATGAATTTCAGAAATTGCATCCGAATTTAATACAAAAGGCACAATGCCGACTTCAGTACAGGAGGACTGACACTCTAACTTTCTATGATTTGTACCTCTCCTGTAAATCCAGTTTAGATTTCGATGCTTCACTTCAGGTTTACTGTATACCTTGGACCTTCTTATTGACGATGAAACACAGAAATTGCATCGAAATTAAATTCAAAAGGCACAATGCCGTCTTCAGTAAAAGAGGACTGAATCTCTAACTTTCTATGATTTGAACCGCTCCTGTGAGTCCAGTTTTAGATTCCGATGCTTTACTTCAGGTTTACTGTGTACCTTGGACCTTCTAATTGACTATGAAGCACAGAAATTGCATCGGAATTAAATTCAAAAGTCACAATGTGAGTTAAGTAGAAGAGGACTGACACTCTAACTTTCTATGATTTGAACCTCTCCTGTGAATCCAGTTTTAGATTCCGATGCTTCACTTCATATTTACTGTATTCCTTGGACCTTCTTATTGACGATGAAACACAGAAATTGCATCCGAATTTAATACAAAATGCACAAAGCCGAATTAAGTGCAAGAGGACTGACACTCAAACTTTCTATGATTTGAGCCTCTCCTGTGAGTCCAGTTTTAGATTCCGATGCTTCACTTCAGGTTTACTGTATCCCTTGGACCTTCTTACTGACGATGAATCACAGAAATTGCATCCGAATTTAATACAAAAAGCACAATGGCGACTTAACTACAAGAGGACTGACACTCTAACATTCTTTGATTTGAAACTCTCCTGTGAGTCCAATTTTAGATTCCGTGCTTCACTTTAGGTTAACTGTATTCCTTGGACATTCCTACCGACGATGAACTACAGATATTGCATCCGAATTTAATACAAGAGGCACAATGCCGACTTAAGTACAAGAGCACTGACACACTTTCTATGATTTGAACCTCTCCTGTGAGTCCAGTTTTAGATTCCGATGCTTCACTTCAGGTTTACTGTATACCTTGGACCTTCTTATTGACGATGAAACACAGAAATTGCATCGAAATTAAATTCAAAAGACACAATTCCGTCATAAGTACAGTAGGACTGACACTATAACTTTCTATGATTTGAACCTCTCCGCTGAGTCCAGCTTTAGATTCCGATGCTTCACTTCAGGTTTGCTGTATCCCTTGGACCATCTTTTTGACGATGAAGCTTAGAAATTGCATCGGAATTAAATTCAAAAGGCACAATGCCGACTTAAGTACAAGAGGACAGACACTCTCACTTTCTATGATTTGAACCTCTCCAGTGAGTCGAGTTTTAGATTTCGATGCTTCACTTCAGGTTTCCTGTATACCTTGGACCTTGTTATTGACGATGAAAGACAGAAATTGCATCCGAATTTAATTCAAAAGGCACAATGCCGTCTTAAGTACAAGAGGACTGACACTCTAACTCTCTATGATTTGAACCGCTCCTGTGAGTCCAGTTTTAGATTTCGATGCTTCACTTCAGGTTTACTGTGCACCTTGGACCTTCTTATTGACGATGAAGCACAGAAATTGCATCGGAATTAAAATCAAAAGCCATAATGTGAGTTAAGTACAAGAGGACTGACACTCTAACTTTCTATGATTTGAACCTCTCCTATGAGTCCAGTTTAAAATTCCGATGCTTCACTTCAGGTTTACTGTATCCCTTGGACCTCCTTATTGACGATGAAACACAGAAATTGCATCCGAATTTAATACAAGAGGCACAATGCCGACTTAAGTACAAGAGCAGTGACACACTTTCTATGATTTGAACCCCTCCTGCGAGTCCAGTTTTAGATTCCGATGCCTCACTTCAGGTTTACTGTATCCCTTGGACTTTCTTATTGACGATGAAACACAGAAATTGCATCGGAATTTAATACTAAAGGCACAATGCCGACTTAAGTACAAGAGTACTGACACTCTAACTTTCTATGATTTGAACCTCTCCTCTGAGTACAGCTTTAGCTTCCGATGCATCACTTCAGGTTTGCTGTATCCCTTGGACCATCTTTTTGACGGTGAAGCTTAGATATTGCATCGGAATTAAATTGAAAAGGCACAATACCGACTTAAGTACAAGAGGACTGACACTCTCAGTTTCTATGATTTGAACCTTTCCGGTGAGGCAAGTTTTGGATTCCGATGATTCACTTCAGGTTTCCTGTATACCTAGGACCATCTTATTGACGATGAAAGACAGAAATTGCATCCGAATTTTATACAAAAAGCACAATGCAAACTGAAGTACAAGAGGACTGACACTCTCACTTTCTATGATTTGAACCTCTCCTGTGAGTCCAGTTTTAGATTCCAATGCTTCACTTCAAGTTTACTGTATTCCTTGGACCTTCGTATTGACGAAGAAACACAGAAATTGCATCCGAATTTAATACAAAATGCACAATGCCGAGTTAAGTACAAGAGGTCTGACACTCTAACTTTCTATGATTTGAGCCAGTCCTGTGAGTCCAGTTTTAGATGCGGTGCTTCACTTCAGGTTTACTGTATTCCTTGGTTCTTCTTATCGACGATGAACTACAGATATAGCATGCGAATTAAATACAAGAGGCACAATGCCGACTTAAGTACAAGAGGACTGACACTCTCACTTTCTATGATTTAAACCTCTCCTGTGAGTCCAGTTTTAGATGTCTTTGCTTCACTTCAGGTTTACTGTATAACTTGGACCACCTTATTGACGATGAAAGTCAGAAATTGCATCCGAATTTAATACAATAGTCACAATGCCGACTTAAGTACAATAGTACTGACACAATAACTTTCTATGATTTGAACCTCTCCTCTGAGTCCAGCTTTAGATTCCGATGCTTCACTTCAGGTTTGCAGTATCCCTTGGACCATCTTTTTGACGATGAAGCTTAGAAATTGCATCGGAATTAAATTCAAAAGGCACAATGCCGACTTAAGTACAAAAGGACTGACACTCTCACTATCTATGATATGAACCTCTCCGGTGAGTCGAGTTTTGGATTCCGATGCTTCACTTCAGGTTTCCTGTATACCTTGGACATTCTTATTGACGATGAAAGACAGAAATTGCATCCGAATTTAAAACAAATGGCACAATGCAAACTGAAGTACCAGAGGACTGACACTCTCACTTTCTATGATTTGAACCTATCCTGTGAGTCCACTTTTAGATTCCGATGCTTCACTTCATATTTACTGTATTCCTTGGACCTTCTTATTGACGATGAAACACAGAAATTGCATCCGAATGTAATACAAAATGCACAAAGCCAAATTAAGTACAAGTGGACTGACACTCTAACTTTCTATGAGTTGAGCCTCTCCTGTGAGTCCAGTTTTACATTCCGATGCTTCACTTCAGGTTTACTGTATCCCTTGGACCTTCTTACTGACGAGGAATCACAGAAATTGCATCCGAATTTAATACAAAAAGCACAATGCCGACTTAACTACAAGAGGACTGACACTCTAACATTCTTTGATTTGAAAGTCTCCTGTGAGTCCAGTTTTAGATTCCGTGCTGCACTTCAGGTTAACTGTATTCCTTGGAGTTTCTTATCGACGATGAACTACAGATATTGCATCCGAATTTAATACAAGAGGCACAATGCCGAATTAAGTACAAGAGCACTGACACACTTTCTATGATTTGAAACTCTCCTGTGAGTCCAGTTTTAGATTCCGATGCTTCACTTCAGGTTTACTGAATCCATTGGACCATCTTTTTGACGATGAAAGACAGAAATTGCATCGAAATTAAATTCAAAAGGCACAATGCCGTCTTAAGTACAAGAGGACTGACACTCTAACTTTCTACGATTTGAACCTCTCCTGTGGGTCCATTTTTAGATTCCGATGCTTCACTTTAGGTTTACTGTGTAACTTGGACCTTCTTATTGACGATGAAGCACAGAAATTGCATCGGAATTAAATTCAAAATGCACAATGTGACTTAAGTACAAGAGGACTGACACTGTAATTTTCTATGATTTGAACCTCTAATGTGAGTACAGTTTTAAATTCCGATGCTTCACTTCAGGTTTACTGTATACCTTGGACCTTCTTATTGACGATGAAACACAGAAATTGCATCGAAATTAAAATCAAAAGGCACAATGTGAGTTACGTACAAGAGGACTGACACTCTAACTTTCCATGATTTGAACCTCTCCTGTGAGTCCAGATTTAAATTCCGATGCTTCACTTCAGGTTTACTGTATCCCTTGGACCTCCATATTGTCGATGAAACACAGAAATTGCATTAGAATTTAATACAAGGGGCACAATGCCGACTTAAGTTCTAGAGCAGTGACACACTTCCTATGATTTTAACCTCTCCTGTGAGTCCAGTTTTCGATTCCGATGCCTCACTTCAGGTTTACTGTATCCCTTGGACTTTTTTATTGACGATGAAACACAGAAATTGCATCCGAATTTAATACAAAAGGCACAATGCCGAATTAAGTACAAGAGGACTGACACTCTAACTTTCTATTATTTGAACCTCTTCTGGAAGTCCAGTTTTAGATTCCAATGCTTCACTTCAAGTTTACTGTATACCTTGGACCTTCTTATTGACGATGAAACACAGATATTGCATCGAAATTAAATTCAAAAGGCACAATGCCGTCTTAAGTACAAGAGGACTGACACTCTATTTTTCTACGATTTGAACCTCTCCTGTGGGTCCAGTTTTAGATTCCGATGCTTCACTTCAGGTTTACTGTATATCTTGGACCTTCTTATTGACGATGAAAGACAGAAATTGCATCCGAATTTAATACAAAAGGCACAATGCAAACTTAAGTACAAGAGGACTGACACTCTAACTTTCTACGATTTGAACCTCTCCTGTGAGTCCAGTTTTAGATTCCGATGCTTCACTTCAGGTTTACTGTGTAACTTGGACCTTCCTATTGACGATGAAGCACAGAAATTGCATCGGAATTAAATTCAAAATGCACAATGTGAGTTAAGTACAAGAGGACTGACACTCTCACTTTCTTTGATTTGAACCTCTCCTCTGAGTCCAGTTTTAGATTCCGATGCTTCACTTCAGGTTTACTGTATCCCTTGGACCTCCTTATTGACGATGAAACACAGAAATTGCACCGGAAATTAATACAAAATGCACAATGCCGACTTAAGTACAAGAGTACTGACACTCTAACTTTCTATGATTTGAACCTCTCCTCTGAGTCCAGCTTTAGATTCCGATGCTTGACTTCAGGTTTGCTTTATCCCTTGGACCATCTTTTTGACGGTGAAGCTTAGATATTGCATCGGAATGAAATTCAAAAGGCACAATGCCGACTTAAGTACAAGAGAACTGACACTCTCACTTTCTATGATTTGAACCTTTCCGGTGAGTTGAGTTTTAGATTCCGATGCTTCACTTCAGGTTTCCTGTATACCTAGGACCATCTTATTGACGATGAAAGACAGAAATTGCATCCGAATTTTATACAAAAGGCACAATGCAAACTTAAGTGCAAGAGGACTGACACTCTCACTTTCTATGATTTGAACCTCTCCTGTGAGTCCAATTTTAGATTCCGATGCTTCACTTCAAGTTTACTGTATTCCTTGGACCTTCTTATTGACGAAGAAACACAGATATTGCATCCGAATTTAATACAAAATGCACAATGCCGAGTTAAGTACAAGAGGTCTGACACTCTAACTTTCTATGATTTGAGCCTCTCCTGTGAGTCCAGTTTTAGATTCCGATGCTTCACTTCAGGTTTACTGTATCCCATGGACTTTCCTGTTGACGATGAATCACAGAACTTGCATCCGAATTTAATACAAAAGGCACAATGCCGACTTATGCACAAGAGGACTGAAACTCTAACTTTCTTTGATTTGAAACTCTCCTGTGAGTCCAGTTTTAGATTCGGTGCTTCACTTCAGGTTTACTGTATTCCTTGGAACTTCTTATTGACGATGAACTACAGATATTGCATCCGAATTAAATACAAGAGGCCCAATGCCGACTTAAGTACAAGAGGACTGACACTCTCACTTTCTATGAATTAAACCTCTCCTGTGAGTCCACTTTTAGATTACTATGCCTCTCTTCAGGTTTTCAGTATAACTTCGACCTTCTTATTGACGATGAAAGACAGAAATTGCATCAGAATTTAATACAAAAGGCACAATGCCGACTTAAGTACAAGAGCACTGACACACTTTCTATGATTTGAACCTCTCCTGTGAGTCCAGTTTTAGATTCCGATGCTTCACTTCAGGTTTCCTGTATACCTAGGCCCTTTTTATTGACGATGAGACACAGAAATTGCATCCGAATGTAATACAAAAAGCACAATGCCGACTTAAGTACAAGAGGACTGACACTCTCATTTTCTATGATTTGAACCTCTTCTGTGAGTCCCGTTTTAGATTCCGATGCTTCATTTCAGGTTTACTGTATACCTTGGACCTTCTTATTGACGATGAAACACAGAAATTGCATCGAAATTAAAATCAAAAGTCACAATGTGAGTTACGTACAAGAGGACTGACACTCTAACTTTCTATGATTTGAACCTCTCCTGTGAGTCCAGTTTTAAATTCCGATGCTTCACTTCAGGTTTACTGTATCCCTTGGACGTCCTTATTGACGATGAAACACAGAAATTGCATCGGAATTAAAATCAAAAGGCACAATGTGAGTTACGTAGAAGAGGACTGACACTCTAACTTTCTATGATTTGAACCTCTCCTGTGAGTCCAGATTTAAATTCCGATGCTTCACTTCAGGTTTACTGTATCCCTTGGACCTCCATATTGTCGATGAAACACAGAAATTGCATTAGAATTTAATACAAGAGGCACAATGCCGACTTAAGTACAAGAGCAGTGACACACTTCCTATGATTTTAACCTCTCCTGTGAGTCCATTTTTCGATTGCGATGCCTCACTTCAGGTTTACTGTATCCCTTGGACTTTCTTATTGACGATGAAACACAGAAATTGCATCCGAATTTAATACAAAAGGCACAATGCCGAATTAAGTACAAGAGGACTGACACTCTAACTTTCTATGATTTGAACCTCTTCTGGAAGTCCAGTTTTAGATTCCAATGCTTCACTTCAGGTTTACTGTATACCTTGGACCTTCTTATTGACGATGAAGCACAGAAATTGCATCGGAATTAAATTCAAAATGCACAATATGAGTTAAGTACAAGAGGACTGACACTCTAACTTTCTATGATTTGAACCTCTCCTGGGAGTCCAGTTTTAAATTCCGATGCTTCACTTCTGGTTTACTGTATCCCTTGGACCTCCTTATTGACGATGAAACACAGAAATTGCACCGGAATTTAATACAAAAGGCACAATGCCGACTTAAGTACAAGAGTACTGACACTCTAACTTTCTATGATTTGAACCTCTCCTCTGAGTCCAGCTTTAGATTCCGATGCTTGACTTCAGGTTTGTTTTATCCCTTGGACCATCTTTTTGACGGTGAAGCTTAGATATTGCATCGGAATTAAATTCAAAAGGCACAATGCCGACTTAAGTACAAGAGGACTGACACTCTCACTTTCTATGATTTGAACCTTTCCGGTGAGTTGAGTTTTAGGTTCCGATGCTTCACATCAGGTTTCCTGTATACCTAGGACCATCTTATTGACGATGAAAGGCAGAAATTGCATCCGAATTTTATACAAAAGGCACAATGCAAACTTAAGTGCAAGAGGACTGACACTCTCACTTTCTATGATTTGAACCTCTCCTGTGAGTCCAGTTTTTGATTCCGATGCTTCACTTCAAGTTTACTGTATTCCTTGGACCTTCTTATTGACGAAGAAACACAGAAATTGCATCCGAATTTAATACAAAATGCACAATGCCGAGTTAAGTACAAGAGGTCTGACACTCTAACTTTCTATGATTTGAGCCTCTCCTGTGAGTCCAGTTTCAGATTCCGATGCTTCATTTGAGGTTTACTGTATCCCTTGGGCTTTCCTGTTGACGATGAATCAAAGAAATTGCATCCGAATTTAATACAAAAGGCATAATGCCGACTTATGGACAAGAGGACTGAAACTCTAACTTTCTTTGAGTTGAAACTCTCCTGTGAGTCCAGTTTTAGATTCGGTGCTTCACTTCAGGTTTTCAGTATAGCTCGGACCTTCTTATTGACGATGAAAGACAGAAATTGCATCAGAATTTAATACAAAAGGCACAATGCCGACTTAAGTGCAAGAGCACTGACACTCTCACTTTCTATGATTTAAACCTCTCCTGTGAGTCCAGTTTTAGTTTCCGATGCTTCACTTCAGGTTTCCTGTATACCTAGGACCTTTTTATTGACGATGAGACACAGAAATTGCATCCGAATGTAATACAAAAAGCACAATGCCGACTTAAGTACAAGAGGACTGACACTCTCATTTTCTATGATTTGAACCTCTTCTGTGAGTCCAGTTTTAGATTCCGATGCTTCATTTCAGGTTTACTGTATAACTTGGACCTTCTTATTGACGATGAAAGACAGAAATTGCATCCGAATTTAATTCAAAAGGCACAATGCCGCCTTAAGGACAAGAGGACTGACACTCTAACTCTCTATGATTTGAACCTCTCCTGTGAGTCCAGTTTTAGATTTCGATGCTTTACTTCAGGTTTACTGTGCACCTTGGACCTTCTTATTGACGATGAAGCACAGAAATTGCATCGGAATTAAAATCAAAAGCCACAATGTGAGTTACGTACATGAGGACTGACACTCTAACTTTCTATGATTTGAACCTCCCCTGTGAGTCCAGTTTTAAATTCCGATGCTTTACTTCAGGTTTACTGTATACCTTGGACCTCCTTATTGACGATGAAACACAGAAATTGCATCCGAATTTAATATAAGAGGCACATTGCCGACTTAAGTACAAGAGCATTGACACACATTCTATGATTTGAACCTCTCCTGTGAGTCCAGTTTTAGATTCCGATGCCTCACTTCAGGTTTACTGTATCCCTTGGACTTTCTTATTGACGATGAAACACAGAAATTGCATCCGAATATAATACAAAAGGCACAATGCCGAATGAAGTACAAAAGGACTGACACTCTAACTTTCTATGATTTGAACCTCTTCTGGAAGTCCAGTTTTAGATTCCGATGCTTCACTTCAGGTTTACTGTACGCCTTGGACCTTCTTATTGACGATGAAACACAGAAATTGCATCGAAATTAAATTCAAAAGGCACAATGCCGTCTTAAGTACAAGAGGACTGACACTCTGACTTTCTATGATTTGAACTTCTCCTGTGAGTCCAGTTTTAGATTCCGATGCTTCACTTCAGGTTTACTGTGTACCGTGGACCTTCTTATTCACGTTGAAGCACAGACATTGCATCGGAATTAAATTCAAAACACACAATGTGAGTTAAGTACAAGAGGACTGACAATCTAACTTTCTATGATTTGAACCTCTCCTGTGAGTCCAGTTTTAAATTCCGATGCTTCACTTCAGGTTTACTGTATCCCTTGGACCTCCTTATTGACGATGAAACACAGAAATTGCATCCGAATTAAAAACAAAAGTCACAATGCCGACTTAAGTACAAGAGGACTGACACTCTCACTTTCTATGATATGAACCTCTCCGGTGAGTCGTGTTTTAGATTCCGATGCTTCACTTCAGGTTTCCTGTATACCTTGGACCTTCTTATTGACGATGAAAGACAGAAATTGCATCCGAATTTAATACATAAGGCACAATGCAAACTTAAGTACAAGAGGACTGACACTCTAACTTTCTACGATTTGAACCTCTCCTGTGAGTCCAGTTTTAGATTCCGATGCTTCACTTCAGGTTTAATGTATCCCTTGGACTTTCCTGTTGACGATGAATCACAGAAATTGCACCCGAATTTAATACAAAAGGCACAATGCCGACTTATGCACAAGAGGACTGAAACTTTAACTTTCTTTGATTTGAAACTCTCCTGTGAGTTCAGTTTTAGATTCGGTGCTTCACTTCAGGTTTACTGTATTCCTTGGACCTTCTTATTGGCGATGAACTACAGATATTGCATCCGAATTAAATACAAGAGGCACAATGCCGACATAAGTACAAGAGGACTGACACTCTCACTTTCTATGATTTAAACCTCTCCTGTGAGTCCACTTTTAGATTACTATGCTTCACTTCAGGTTTTCAGTATAACTTGGACCTTCTTATTGACGATGAAAGACAGAAATTGCATCAGAATTTAATACAAAAGGCACAATGCCGACTTAAGTACAAGAGCACTGACACACTTTCTATGATTTGAACCTCTCCTGTGAGTCCAGTTTTAGATTCCGATGCTTCACTTCAGGTTTCCTGTATACCTAGGACCTTCTTATTGACGATGAATCACAGAAATTGCATTCGAATTTAATACAAAAGGCACAATGCAAACTTAAGTACAAGAGGACTGACACTCTAACTTTCTACGATTTAAACCTCTCCTGTGGATCCAGTTTTAGATTCCGATGCTTCACTTCTGGTTTACTGTGTAACTTGGACCTTATTATTGACGATGAAGCACAGTAATTGCATCGGAATTAAATTCAAAATGCACAATGTGAGTTAAGTACAAGAGGACTAACACTCTAACTTTCTATGATTTGATCCTCTCCTGTGAGTCCAGTTTTAAATTCCGATGCTTCACTTCAGGTTTCCTCTATACCTAGGACCTTTTTATTGACGATGAGACACAGAAATTGCATCCGAATGTAATACAAAAGGCACAATGCCGACTTAAGTACAAGAGGACAGACAACTCTCATCTTCTATGATTTGAACCTCTTCTGTGAGTCCAGTTTTAAATTCCGATGCTTCACTTCAGGTTTACTGTATCCCTTGGACCTCCTTATTGACGATGAAACACAGAAATTGCATCCGAATTTAATACAAAAGGCACAATGCCGACTTAAGTACAAGAGTACTGACACTCTAACTTTCTATGATTTGAAACTCTCCTCTGAATCCAGCTTCAGATTCCGATGCTTCACTTCAGGTTTGCTGTATCCCTTGGACCATCTTTTTGACGATGAAGCTTAGAAATTGCATCGGAATTAAATTCAAAAGGCTCAATGCCGACTTATGTACAAGAGGACTGACACTCTCACTTTCTATGATTTGAACCTCTCCGGTGAGTCGAGTTTTATATTCCGATGCTTCACTTCAGGTTTCCTGTATACCTTGGACCTTCTTATTGACGATGAAAGACAGAAATTGCATCTGAATTTAATACAAAAAGCACAATGCAAACCTAAGTACAAGAGGACTGACAATCTCACTTTCAATGATTTGAACCTCTCCTGTGAGTCCAGTTTTAGATTCCGATGCTTCACTTCAAGTTTACTGTATTCCTTGGACCATCTTATTGACGATGAAATACAGATATTGCATCCGAATTTAATACAAAACGCACAATGCCCAGTTAGGTACAAGAGGACTAACACTCTAACTTTCTGTGATTTGAGCCTCTCCTGTGAGACCAGTTTTAGATTCCGATGCTTCACTTTAGGTTTACTGTATACCTTGGAACTTCTTATTGACGATTAATCACAGAAATTGCATCCAAATTTAATACAAAAGGCACAATGCCGACTAAAGTACAAGAGGACTGACACACTAACTTTCTTTGATTTGAAACTCTCCTGTGAGTCCAATTTTAGATTCCGTGCTTAACTTCAGATTTACTGTATTCCTTGGTTCTTCTTATCGACGATGAACTACAGATATTGCATCCGATTTTAATACAGGAGGCACAATGCCGACTTATGTACAAGAGGACTGACACTCTCACTTTCTATGATTTAAACCTCTCCTGTGAGTCCAGTTTTAGATTTCTTTGCTTCACTTCAGGTTTACAGTATAACTTGGACCTTCTTATTGACGATGAAAGTCAGAAATTGCATCCGAATTTAATACAAGAGGCACAATGCCGACTTCAGTACAAGAGCACTGACCCAATTTCTATGATTTGAACCTCTCCTCTGTATCCAGTTTTAGATTCCGATGCCTCACTTCAGGTTTAATGTATCCCTTGGACTTTCTTATTGACGATGAAACACAGAAATTGCATCCGAATTTAATACAAAAGGTACAATGCCGACTTAAGTACAAGAGGACTGACACTCTAACTTTCTATGATATGAACCTCTCCTGTAAGTCCATTTTTAGATTCCGATGCTTCGCTTCAGGTTTACTGTATACCATGGACCTTCTTATTGACGATGAAACACAGAAATTGCATCGAAATTAAATTCAAAAGGCACAATGCCGTCTTAAGTACAAGTGGACTGACACTCTAACTTTCTATGATTTGAACCTTTCCTGTGAGTCCAGTTTTAGATTCCGATGCTTCACCTCAGGTTTACTGTGTACCTTGGACCTTCTTATTGACGATGAAGCACAGACATTGCAACGGAATTAAATTCAAAAGGCACAATGTGAGTTAAGTACAAGAGGACTGACACTCTAACTTTCTATGATTTGAACCTCTCCTGTGAGTCCAGTTTTAGATTACGAAGCTTCACATCAGGTTTACTGTATGCCTTGGACCTTCTTATTGACGATGAAACACAGAAATTGTATCGGAATTAAATTCAAAAGGCACAATGCCAACTTAAGTTCTAGGGGACTGACACTCTAACTTTCTATCATTTGAACCCCTCCTGTGAGTCCAGTATTAGATTCCGATGCTTCACTTGTGGTTTATTGTATCCCTTGGATCTTCATATTGACGATGAAACACAGAAATTTCATCCGAATTTAGTACAAAAGGCACAATGCCGACTTAAGTACAAGAGGACTGACACTCTCACTTTCTATGATTTAAACCTCTCCTGTGAGTCCAATTTTAGGTTACTATGCTTCACTTCAGGTTTACTGTATAACCTGGACCTCCTTATTGACGATGAAAGACAGAAATTGCATCCGAATTTAGTACAAAAGGCACAATGCCGACTTAAGTACAAGAGCACTGACACACTTTCTATGATTTTAACCTCTCCTGTGATTCCAGTTTTAAATTCCGATGCTTCACTTCAGGTTTCCTGTATACCTCGGACCTTCTTATTGACGATGAAAAACAGAAATTGCACCCGAATTTAATACAAAAGGCACAATCCACACTTAAGTACAACAGGACTGACACTCTAAATTTCTATGATTTGAACCACTCCTGTGAGTCCAGCTTTAGATTCCGATGCCTCACTTCAGGTTTACTGTATCCCTTGGACTTTCTTATTGACGATGAAACACAGAAATTGCATCCGAATTTAATACAAAAGGCACAATGCCGACTTAAGTACAAGAGGACTGACACTCTAACTCTCTATGATTTGAACCTCTCCTCTGAGTCCAGCTCTAGATTCCGATGCTTTACTTCAGGTTTGCTGTATCCCTTGGACCATCTTTTTGACGATGAAGCTAAGAAATTGCATCGGAAATAAATTCAAAGGGCACAATGCCGACTTAAGCACAAGAGGACTGACACTCTCAATTTCTATGATTTGAACCCCTCCGGTGTGTCGTGTTTTAGATTCCGATGCTTCACTTCAGGTTTCCTGTATACCTTGGACCTTCTTATCTACGATGAAAGACAGAAATTGCATACGAATTTAGTTCAAAAGGCACAATGCCGTCTTAAGTACAAGAGGACTGACACTCTAACTCTCTATGATTTGAACCTCTCCTGTGAGTCTAGTTTTAGATTCCGATGCTTCACTTCACGTTTACTGTGTACCTTGGATCTTCTTATTGACGATGAAGCACAGAAATTGCATCTGAATTAAATTCAAAAGGCACAATGCCGACTTAAGTACAAGAGGACTGACACTCTAACTTTCTATGATTTGAGCCTCTCCTGTGAGTCCAGTTTTAGATTCCGATGCTTCACTTCAGGTTTACTGTATCCCTTGGACCTTCTTGTTGACGATGAATCACAGAAATTGCATCCGAATTTAATACAAAAGGCACAATGCCGACTGAAGTACAAGAGGACTGACACACTAACGTTCTTTGATTTGAAACTCTCCTGTGTGTCCGGTTTTAGATTCCGTTCTTCACTTCAGGTTTACTGTATTCCTTGGTTCTTCTTATCGAGGATGAACTACAGATATAGCATCAGAATTTAATACAAGAATCACAATGCCGACTTAAGTACAAGAGGACTGACACTCTAACTTTCTATGATTTAAACCTCTCCTGTGAGTCCAGTTTTAGATTTCTTTGCTTCACTTCAGTTTTACTGTATAACTTGGACCTCCTTATTGACGATGAAAGTCAGAAATTGCATCCGAATTTAATACAAGAGGCACAATGCCGACATACGTACAAGAGCACTTACACACTTTCTATGATTTGAACCTCTCCTGTGAGTCCAGTTTTAAATTCCGATGCCTCACTTCATTTTCACTGTATCCCTTGGACTTTCTTATTGACGATGAAACACAGAAATTGCACCCGAATTTAATACAAAAGTCACAATGCCGACTTAAGTGCAAGAGGACTGACACTCTCACTTTCTATGACATGAACCTCTCCGCAGAGTCGAGTTTTAGATTCCGATGCTTCACTTCAGGTTTCCTGTATACCTTGGACATTCTTATTGACGATGAAAGACAGAAATTGCATCCGAATATAATACAAAAGGCACAATGCAAAGTTAAGTACAAGAGGACTGACACTCTCACTTTCTATGATTTGAACCTCTCCTGTGAGTCCAGTTTTAGATTCCGATGCTTCATTTCATATTTACTGTTTTCCTTGGACCTTCTTATTGACGATGAAACACAGGAATTGCATCCGAATTTAATACAAAATGCACAAAGCCGAATTAAGTACAAGAGGACTGACACTCCAACTTTCTATGATTTGAGCCTCTCCTGTGAGTCCAGTTTTAGATTCCGATGCTTCACTTCAGGTTTACTGTATCCGTTGGACCTTCTTACTGACGATGAATCACAGAAATTGCATCCGAATTTAATATAAAAAGCACAATGCCGACTTAACTACAAGAGGACTGACACTCTAACATTCTTTATTTGAAACTCTCCTGTGAGTCCAGTTTTAGATTCCGTGCTTCACTTCAGGTTAACTGTATTCCTTGGACCTTCTTATCGACGATGAACTACAGATATTGCATCCGAATTTAATACAAGAGGCACAATGCCGACTTAAGTACAAGAGCACTGACACACTTTCTATGATTTGAACCTCTCCGATGAGTCGAGTTTTAGATTCCGATGCTTCACTTCAGGTTTCCTGTATACCTTGGACCTTCTTATTGGCGATGAAAGACAGAAATTGCATCCGAATTTAATTCAAAAGGCACAATGCCGTCTTAAGTACAAGAGGACTGACACTCTAACTCTCTATGATTTGAACCTCTCCTGTGAGTCCAGTTTTAGATTTCGATGCTTCACTTCAGGTTTACTGTGCACCTTGGACCTTCTTATTGACGATGAAGCATAGGAATTGCATCGGAATTAAATTCAAAAGGCACAATGTGAGTTTAGTACATGAGGACTGTCACTCTAACTTTCTATGATTTGAAACTCTCCTGTGAGTCCAGTTTTAAATTTCGATGCTTCAGTTCAGGTTTACTGTATCCCTTGGACCTCCTTATTGACGATGAAACACAGAAATTGCAACCGAATTTAATACAAGAGGCACAATGCCGACTTAAGTACAAGAGTAGTGACACACTTTCTATGATTTGAACCTCTCCTGTGAGTCTAGTTTTAGATTCCGATGCCTCACTTCAGGTTTACTGTATCCCTTGGACTGTCTTATTGACGATGTATAGCGTCCCGAGTGCCATATTACGAAAAGACTTTAAATTATTTATAAAGAAAACATTCATAATTTGTAAGAGATTTTTTTTTCATATAGCCGTAAAATAATAATTTCTTTGTCCAAGTCTCAAGTGCAAAGAAATAATTTATGACAAAATGATCTAAAGAGGTGACAAGATACGCTCTTTTGTTAATTTTTTAGTCGACTTCATTTCTTCTTTTGTCTTGAATGTGTCTAGAGGGACATCTTGTGTGTGCTGACAAATGTAAGCATATTTGTATGAGTTAAACATATAATATAACTATTTAATATTATTGTGCACTCTTAATTTGTAAGAGGTGATCCCGATTTCATGTCCGCCTTCCTTGAATTAACCTGCATTCAAGTAATTTACAGCTCAACAATCGCAGCGGCCGATGCAGCCAACGACGCCATTACGTGGCGATATTAACTTATGAAAAATTAGCGGAAGCGGAAAACTCGCCCGCTATTAGCATAATATTAATTTTTCTCCACAGCCGCACGAAGTTGCAGAAATACTCAGCTTTAAGATTCTTATTTTCAGTACCATAGCTGAGAGCCAGAGCCAGGACTCCGACTACAATACAATGGTTAACGGAGGTAAGAAAATACTCTCGCGCGTGTGTGGGCCGCAATTGTAATTAATAACTAAAGATCTTTTGCTTTAACGTCAACTGACTAGCCGAGGAAATTTATATGAAAAGTTTATTACATTGTTCAACTTAAACATCATTTTTATGAAGGCCCACCGCGTAAGTCGGCAACAATCAAAAAATAATAATAACAATAATAATATATACATTAAATTACGACGACCGACGGACGCGAGATTGGCGCCCAACGTGGGGCCACAATACACAACATTTATTATTATATTGTAACTCTTTACAGACCACTTTCTTTTCATGTATCATAGACATCCTGAGGAGATCTGGAGAGGAAAAAGTGTAGAAAAGAAAAAGGATTGCGAGAAAGAAAAATAATTAAGGTAAGGCCTATTGTGCAAGCATCCTGTGTAGCTCTGTGCGGAATATCGAACCCATGTGCACATGAGATACCTTCGGTGTTTTGTATATTTATGTGTTTATTTTTGGAGGGGATAATTATTCGTTTTGTTTATTTATATGTTTATTTTTGGAGGGGATAATTATTCGCGTGTGTATCAGTGTTAAAGATTTGTCAGTGGCTTAAAGTGAATTTATTATGGGTAAGATAGGACAACCTAAAACATCTGTACCAGAAGAACAAAATTCTGTTAATATGGAAAGTGAGGATCATTTGCAATACGTAAACGAATTCCCAGCCACCGCCTCGGATAACATAATTTCCGGAGCGGGAGGCGAGGATCTGTGGACGGTGAATGACGCTCCATAGCAGAATGGGAATAGAGTAACAACTCCACTGCCTGGGGGGGGGGGGGGGGGCAATCGTGTGCTAGATTAAGCGGGGCACCAGTATGCTCACCGATTGCAGACCCATTTGCAGAATTTCTGCGTAGGTTAGAAGAAAGAGTTAGGGAAAGAGATCAGAAACTGGCTCAGATGCTACGTGAGCAAGAGCAGCGCAATGAAGCAAAACTAGATAGGATCCAAAGCGAACTTGCCGAGATGCGGGACGCGTGCAAAGAAATACCCGATCTTGTGCAAAGCTTAGCCGGCGAAATGCAAAAATTACAGATATCGCAGGCTAGGCTTGAAGATAATGTCCAGACTTTAACCAACCGCGTAGATAATGTGGAGATAGATGCACGGAAAAGTATTGACGCATATTTGGAAGTGCAAGCTCAAAAAGTAGAAAAAGAATTAAAGGAATGGCTAGAAGTAAAGGATCGCGAGATATCTGCAAAGATTGAAAGCGACGTAAAAACAGCTGTAGAACAAGCGACTGCGGCCGCGAGTGTAAATATTGACGCTAGTGCTGCCGCACTACATGCCGAATTAGCACAGATCAAGTCCCGTGTGACAGCGGAGTTGCCAAATTGGCAACAGGAGGTCGCGCGAAGACTGTCTGCGTTGGAAAGCAATGTAAACAGTGGCGGACAGATCATGAATCCGACTCCGCGCACTGATTACTGTAATAACGCTGACGGTATGCAGGGTACGAGTGCGCAACCGCAACCTAATGCGAATTATGAGCACGAACAACATGCGATACCGTGCAGCGCACATCACGAAGTGATGAATGTCCCAGAATGTAGCAATCAGACGTGCAAAAAAGAGGACAATGTAATAAAACACAGGACATTCCAACCCTTCAATAGCGAAAAACGAAATGTCCACCCTGTTGTATTTATTAAGAGCTTTAGGAATGTGTTTCCCAGGACATGGACGGAAAGACAAAGAATACAGTTCGTGGTCTCCTTTATTCAAGGTGACGCGGCACTGTGGGCCACCGACGTGTCCGAAAAATGTCTAACGATGCAACAGTTTGAAGGTGCATTCTTGCAAAAATTCTGGTCCGATAGCGTCCAAGAAAGACTACGAAAGGAGTTGTACAGTCCAGAAATGTACAATCCTAAGATGGGAACGTTACGCAAATATTTCGAAAAGTATATAAACAAAACCAGGTACTGGGACGAGCCAATGTCCGATCGTGACATAATCAGATTAATAAAAATGAAGTTGCCTAGTGAAATTAAAAGATATTTCATCAATGTGCCGGAATACGATATAGAACAATTCATGGAAATAGTGGATTCTGTTGACTTATTGATCGAAGATATGAAAACCGAAAACAATTGGAACCATGCAGGCTGTAATCAACAAAAAGCCGATTACAATAGCAGCCACAGTAACGGTAGTAACTTAGTACCAAATGGTAACGGGAATAGGCAAGAGCACCGGCAACAGAATCGAGGCACAAACAATGGCAATGGTTATAACGGCAACGGTTATAATCGTCAAAATCGAAAGAGACATCATGATGGACGCATGAGTAATGGATATAATGGTAACGGCAATCCGCAATGGCGCAACAACCGAAACCAGTGGCGTGGTCGTAACGAACCGGCACCACAGTGGCAACAAAACACAGCGCCACAATGGAACGCCAACCCAGGTCCGTCACAGAACATGTCAGGGAGTTACAACCGACCACCACAAAACCAGAGCCATACACAATATCAAAATACACCATCGGGGAGGCAGGGCGGCCAACCCAACAGTAGCAACAACAACAACCAGAACCACAATGTGAGGTTAGTGGAAGTGACAGACAACTGTCAACCCACTAATGCTCATCCGTTAAACTAAAGACAGCCACAATACGCTCTCCGTTGTTGGCTGCAGGATGGTGTAGTGAGGGCACATTCACGGATGACAGCCATAAACTTTGTATGCTGAGATACTATGAAGGAACAAAAATTGAAAAGGAACTTGTAGACATACCGCTGAAATGTAACCGAACCGACAAAAGTGTTGTGCAGGCTATATTGCAAGCAGATATGTATGGAGCACCAATACAGATAATAGTCGATACCGGTGCGTCAACCAATGTCATGAGTGCAAATTTTTACAAGTACTTGAGTCAAAATAATATAATACCAGTATTGCCAGTGAAGAATTGTCGTGTTACAGGTGCAATAGGTGCACAATCTCATATCATAAAGCACCAGGTGCAAGTCGAGTTTACGGTAGGAAATGAAGCAATGAAAAGCTCGTTCCTAGTAGTTAGGGGATAAGGTGTTGCTTGCATCCTGGGGATGGAATTTTTACGCCAGAGGGACGCAAAAATCGACCTCTTGTGCGGGGAAGTAAGCCTTATGAATGAGGGTACACGTGTAATTTTGCCATTGTTGAGGACACGGGAAGTGCACGGTAAATATTGCCGGAGCTTTCAAACGAGATTCGAAGGAATACAGGTAATGAATTTATATTCTGACTTAAGTACAAGACAAGCATATTATAAAGAATTCATTACTGAAGATAAAGAGGAAAAAAGGAAACTGATAGCCATGAAAGTTAGGGAGTCAGAACATTTGACTGAAGCACAACAAAACGAATTGACTCAGCTACTTACAGATTATGAGAATGTGTTTTCGGAAAAACCTGGTGTTATCGAGGGCTACACCTATAACATCGAAGTGGTACCTCACGTTACTTTCTGTCACGCAAACTACACCATCCTGTGGTCGAATAAGGAGGCAATTACTAAGGAAACAAGAAAAATACTTACAAAGACTTAAAGAAGTTCGCTCAGTAGAGCAACGTTTACATTTGTGTGTAGTAGGTTAAGTTTATAGCGTATTTTTTCTGTGTGTAAATGTTCCGATTTTAGTGTAATATTTTAAGACAATGAGGCACACAAGATTAGTGCGATTCAATTTTGTAGATGTTAAGGAATAATAGTATTTTTAAACAATTGCATTTTGAAGAAAAAAAAATGAACGTAGGTTTAAGAATATGTTAAAAATTGCATGTTGAAAAATTCTTTAAAAAATATTTAAAAAAAAAATTCAATAGCATGTAATGATGACAGAATTTTTCATTAGAGTGTCATGAATATTTTTGAACTGTAGTAGTAATGCAACTTATGAAATTCAATATTATAGTGTATAAGTCGTTTCATGTATTCATGTCTATACCGATCTTGAAATATGCTCAATCATAATCTACTTAACAATACCAGTGCAGGGTGTACATCACCCAAGGTACCTCATGTGTTGTGGTCAAGGTACAAAGCAAATCAGTAAACGCGACTACCGCTAAGCACTGTTAAAATATATTGCCATCTGCTAAGGCAGAGATTTGCACGAATTTGTAGTGTAAACAAAAGTCACAAATCTAACATTAATCTAGGAACTTGCACGCTAGGCCTAGATTATAAAATGTCTACAATAATGCGAGAGGCAAAGTTTTGTAAAGTCGAGCCTGGCTCTGGAGAGCAAGTACGCAATGAGTGGGCAGACATGACATGGGAACTTACCTCAGATCAGACGGAAATACAATTGTATAGTCAAAAAATCTGAAGGCAAGTACGACTCGTAAGTGGAAAATAAAAAGAGATAATTAGTGCGAGAGACTGGTAAAATCCAGCACGAACCAAAATCTAGTTCAGACTGAATGAAATACATTAGTGTTTGTGAACTAATCGAAACAGTTACTTTAAGCAGTGTGAAAAACTGTGAAGGTGAAACTGTGATATGGACAGTGAAGTGCTAGTATTGAACGTTCAACAGCGGTAAGGACGCCAAACGCCAATATTACGCACGAAAAACTGTGAATATGCCTATAAATGTGAACTGTTAACGTGAAGTGAACCCACAGTCAATATTTTTGGGACAGACTGTAGTTTCAGTGAGCACAATAATGCGAGATTGGAATGCGATGCGTGGACTGTTGCAAAACAGCAACCGCAGAAACGGCGAATGTTTGTGCTAAACTCGTATTGGGACACTCACCAGTGCCTGCGAGTGCGGCGAAAACATAAATAACTTTTGTCAAGACAAAAACTGACGTATGATGGAAACAGTATTGCATCAAAACTGCATTCACGGGAGAAGATCCATGTCATGTATTCTGCAAGACAGTGCTAGCTTGACACTCGGAAACTGGCGAAAACTTAACAACAACCGCCGCGCTAATAAATTCCTCTTTCCCACTAGCGTAACCATCTGCGGTGGGAAACAAATATTACGTTTGTTGTGTGTATGTTTCATGTACTACGTCGGAGATGCGTAGCAGAGCTGACTCCTGCCAACAAGAGCGGGGGGCGAATATCATCCCACTCCGCCACGCCTGGCCGAGACAGAAGCGCATCGCCAACCGTGCAGCCGATCAGCTGATTCTGACGTTCCGCGACGGCGAGAGACACGCTGGCGTCGAGCGGGCGTTGACCTCTCCGCAGCCGCCGCGAACGCCGAGCACCGAACACACCAACCGACGCCGTCGCGAGCCAAACGTCGCGGCGCAGATCATCAAGTGTTATAATGACCTCATTTTTTTGCATAGTGCAACAAAAATATTTGTATGCACATCCTGTACTCCAATGACATTCCATAAACAATTAAGTGAAAGTGAACAAAGCAGTTAGTCTGTCGCTCCACCGAGGTTTTCCCCAGGTTTCCCTACGGCCGCGCCAAATGGGGAGCGAACAGTTGACACCCCTGGGACTTCAAATATTCCGGACTAACTCGTGGTTGTATACCTTGAACCTCATCTGTATTACACTTTGTGTGCAACGCACCTCAGTAATTACAATATACGATGTGTCATATTAAAAATTGTGAAAGAAAAATCTGCGTGTGGACACTGTGGACTTGAAAGTGGAAACATTTATGTCAAAAAACACGAACATTTTTTATGACATAAGCATTTCGGGGGGCAATATAGCGTCCCCAGTGCCATATTACGAAAAGACTTTAAATTATTTATAAAGAAGACATTCATAATTTGTAAGAGATTTTTTTTTCATGTAGCCGTAAAATAATAATTTCTTTGTCCAAGTCTCAAGTGCAAAGAAATAATTTATGACAAAATGATCTAAAGAGGTGACAAGATACGCTCTTTTGTTAATTTTTTAGTCGACTTCACTTCTTCTTTTGTCTTGAATGTGTCTAGAGGGACATCTTGCGTGTGCTGACAAATGTAAGCATATTTGTATGAGTTAAACATATAATATAACTATTTAATATTATTGTGCACTTTTAATTTGTAAGAGGTGATCCCGATTTCATGTCCGCCTTCCTTGAATTAACCTGCATTCAAGTAATTTACAGCTCAACAATCGCAGCGGCCGATGCAGCCAACGATGCCATTACGTGGCGATATTAACTTATGAAAAATTAGCGGAAGCGGAAAACTCGCCCGCTATTAGCATATTATTAATTCTTCTCCACAGCCGCACGAAGTTGCAGATATACTCAGCTTTAAGATTCTTATTTTCAGTACCATAGCTGAGAGCCAGAGCCAGGACTCCGACTACAATACAATGGTTAACGGAGGAAAGAAAATACTCTCGCGCGTGTGTGGGCCGCAAGTGTAATTAATAACTAAATATCTTTTGCTTTAACGTCAACTGACTAGCCGAGGAAATTTATATGAAAAGTTTATTACATTGTTCAACTTAAACATCATTTTTATGAAGGCCCACCACGTAAGTCGGCAACAATCAAAAAATAATAATAACAATAATAATATATACATTAAATTACGACGACCGACGGACGCGAGAGATGAAACACAGAAATTGCATCCGAATTTAATACAAAAGGCACAATGTCGACTTAAGTACAAGAGGACTGACACTCTAACTTTCTATGATTTGAACCTCTCCAGGAAGTCCAGTTTTAAATTCCGATGCTTCACTTCAGGTTTACTGTATAGCTTGGACCTTCTTATTGAGGATGAAACACAGAAATTGCATCGAAATTAAATTCAAAAGGCACAATGCCGTCTTAAGTACAAGAGGGCTGACACTCTAACTTTCTATGATTTGAACCTCTCCTGTGAGTCCAGGTTTAGATTCCGATGCTTCACTTCAGATTTACTGTGTACCTTGGACCTTCGTATGGACGATGAAACACAGAAATTGCATCGGAATTTAATACAATAGGCACAATGCCGACTTAAGTACAAGAGTACTGACACTCTAATTTTCTATGATTTGAACCTCTCCTCTGAGTCCAGCTTTAGATTCCGATGCTTCACTTCAGGTTTGCTGTATACCTTGGACCATCTTTTTGACGATGAAGCTTAGATATTGCAACGGAATTAAATTCAAAAGGCACAATGCCGACTTAAGTACAAGAGGACTGACACTCTCACTTTCTATGATTTGAACCTTTCCGGTGAGTCGAGTTTTAGATTCCGATGCTTCACTTCAGGTTTCCTGTATACCTAGGACCATCTTATTGACGATGAAAGACAGAAATTGCATCCGAATTTTATACAAAAGGCACAATGCAAACTTAAGTACAAGAGGACTGACACTCTCACTTTCTATGATTTGAACCTCTCCTGTGAGTCCAGTTTTAGATTCCGATGCTTCACCTCAAGTTTACTGTATTCCTTGGACCTTCTTATTGACGAAGAAACACAGAAATTGCATCCGAATTTAATACAAAATGCACAATGCCGAGTTAAGTACAAGAGGTCTGACACTCTAACTTTCTATGATTTGAGCCTCTCCTGTGAGTCCAGTTTTATATTCCGATGCTTCACTTCAGGTTTACTGTATCCCATGGACCATCCTGTTGACGATGGATCACAGAAATTGCATCCGAATTTAATACAAAAGGCACAATGCCGACTTATGTACAAGAGGACTGACACTCTAACTTTCTTTGATTTGAAACTCTCCTGTGAGTCCAGTTTTAGATTCGGTGCTTCACTTCAGGTTTACTGTATTCCTTGGACCTTCCTATTGACGATGAACTACAGATATTGCATCCGAATTAAAAACAAGAGGCACAATGCCGACTTAAGTACAAGAGGACTGACACTCTCACTTTCAATGATTTAAACCTCTCCTGTGAGCCAGTTTTAAATTACTATGCTTCACTTCAGGTTTTCTGTATAACTTGGACCTTCTTATTGACGATGAAAGACATAAATTGCATCAGAATTTAATACAAAAGGCACAATGCCGACTTAAGTACAAGAGCACTGACACACTTTCTATGATTTGAACCTCTCCTGTGAGTCCAGTTTTAGATTCCGATGCTTCTTTTCAGGTTTCCTGTATACCTAGGACCTTTTTATTGACGATGAAACACAGAAATTGCATTGGAATGTAATACAAAAGGCACAATGCCGACTTAAGTACAAGCGGACTGACACTCTCATTTTCTATGATTTGAACCTCTTCTGTGGGTCCAGTTTTAGATTCTGATGCTTCACTTCAGGTTTACTGTATACCTTGGACCTACTTATTGACGATGAATCACAGAAATTGCATCCGAATTTTATACAAGAGGCACAATGCCGACTTAAGTACAAGACGACTGACACTCTAGCTTTCTATGATTTGAACCTCTCCTGTGAGTCCAGTTTTAGATTCCGATGCTTCACTTTAGATTTACTGTATCAATTGGACCTTCTTATAGACGATAAAACACAGAAATGGCATCCGAATTTAATACAAAAGGCACAATGCCGACTTATGTACAAGAGGACTGACACTCTAACTTTCTATGATTTGAACCTCTCCTGTGAGTCCAGTTTTAGATTCCGATGAGTCACTTCAGGTTTACTGTATCCCTTGGACCTTCTTATTGACGATGAAACACAGAAATTGCATCCGAATTCAATACAAAATGCACAATGCCGACTTAAGTTCAAGAGGACAGACACTCTAACATTCTATGATTTGAACCTCTCCTGTGAATCCAGTTTTAGATTCCGATGCCTCACTTCAGCTTTACTGTATCCCTTGGACTTTCTTATTGACGATGAAACACAGAAATTGCATCCGAATTTAATAAAAAAGGCACAATGCCGACTTATGTACAAGAGGACTGACACTCTAACTTTCTATGATTTGAACCTCTCCAGTAAGTCCAGTTTTAGATTCCGATGCTTCACATCAGGTTTACTGTATACCTTGGACTTTCCTATTGACGATGAAACACAGAAATTGCATCGAAATTAAATTGAAAAGGCACAATGCCGACTTAAGTACAAGAGGACTGACACTCTAACTTTCTACGATTTGAACCTCTCCTGTGAGTCCAGTTTTAGATTCCGATGCCTCCCTTCAGGTTTGCTGTATCCCTTGGACCTTCTTATAGACGATGAAGCACAGAAAATGCATCGGAATTAAATTCAAAAGGCACAATGCCGACTTAGGTCCAAGGGGGGTGACACTCTAACTTTCTATGATTTGAACCTCTCCTGTGGGTCCAGATATAGATTCCGGTGCTTTACTTCAGGCTTACTGTATCCCTTGGACCTCCTTATTGACGATGAAACACAGAAATTGCATTCGAATTTAAAACAAAAGTCACAATGCCGACTTAAGTACAAGAGTACTGACACTCTAACTTTCTATGATTTGAATTTCTCCTCTGAGTCCAGCTTTAGATTCCGATGCTTCACTTCAGGTTTGCTGTATCCCTTGGACCTTCTTACTGCAGATGAATCACAGAAATTGCATCCGAATTCAATACAAAAGGCACAATGCCAACTTAAGTACAAGAGGACTGACACTCTAACTTTTTATGATTTGAACCTCTCCCGAGAGCCCAGTTTCAGATCCCGAAGCTTCACATCAGGTTTACTGTATACCTTGGACCTTCTTATTGACGATGAAAGACAGAAATTGCATCCGAATTTAATACAAAAGGCACAATGCAAAGTGAAGTACAAGTGGACTGACACTCTAACTTTCTACGATTTGAACCTCTCCTGTGAGTACAGTTTTAGATTCCGAAGCTTCACATCTGGTTTACTGTAAACCTTGGACCTTCTCATTGACGATGAAACACAGAAATTGCATCGGAATTAAATTCAAAAGGCACAATGCCAACTTAAGTTCTAGAGGACTGACACGCTAACTTTCTATGATTTGAACCTCTTCTGTGAGTCCAGTTTTAGATTCCGATGCTTCACTTCTGGTTGATTGTATCCCTTGGATCTTCGTATTGACGATGAGACACAGAAATTTCATCCGAATTTAGTACAAAAGGCACAATGCCGACTTAAGTACAAGAGGCCTGACACTCTAACTTTCTATGATTTGAACCTCTCCTGTGAGTCCAGTTTTAGATTCCGATGCTTCACTTCAGGTTTACTGTATCCCTTGGACCTTCTTACTGCAGATGAATCACAGAAATTGCATCCGAATTCAATACAAAAGGCACAATGCCGACTTAAGTACAAGAGGACTGACACTCTAACTTTTTGTGATTTGAACCTCTCCTGAGAGCCCAGTTTCAGATCCCGAAGCGTCACATCAGGTTTACTGTATACCATGGACCTTCTTATTCACGATGAAGCACAGAAATTGCATCGGAATTAAATTCAAAAGGCAAAATGCCAACTTAAGTTCTAGAGGACTGACACTTTAACTTTCTATGATTTGAACCTTTCCTGTGAGTCCAGTTTTAGTTTCCGATGCTTCACTTCAGGTTTACTGTATCTCTTGGACCTTCTTGTTGTAGATGAAACACAGAAATTGCATTCGAATTTAATTCAAAAGGCATAATGCCGACATAAGTACAAGATGTCTGACACTCTAACTTTCTATGATTTGAACCTCTCCTGTGAGTCCCGTTTTAGATTCCGATGCCTCACTTCAGGTTTACTGTATCCCTTGGACTTTCTTATTGACGATGAAACACAGAAATTGCATCCGAATTTAATACAAAAGGCACAATGAAGACATAAGTAAAAGAGGACTGACACTCTACCTTTTTATGATTTGAACCTCTCCTGTGAGTCCAGTTTTTGATTCCGAAGATTCACATCAGGTTTACTGTATACCTTGGACTTTCATATTGACGATGAAATACAGAAATTGCTTCGGAATTAAATTCAAAAAGGCACAATGCCAACTTATGTTCTAGAGGACTGACACTCTAACTTTCTATGATTTGAACCTCTCCTGTGAGTCCAGTGTTAGATTCCGATGTTACATTTCAGATTAACTGTATCCCTTGGACCTACTTATTGACAAAGAAAAATAGAAATTGCATCCGAATTTAATACAAAAGGCACAATGCCGACTTTAGTACAAGAGGACTGACACTCTAAAATTCTATGATTTGAACCTCTCCTGTGAGTCCAGTTTCAGATTCCGAAGCTTCACTTCAGGTTTACTGTATACCTTGGACCTTCTTATTGACGATGAAACACCGAAATTTCATCGGAATTAAAATCAAAAGGCACAATGCCAACATACGTTCTAGTGGGCTGACACTCTAACTTTCTATGATTTGAACCTCTCCTGTGAGTCCCGTTTTAGATTCCGATGCTTCACTTCAGATTTACTGTATCCCTTGGACCTTCTTATAGACGATGAAACACCGAAATTGCATCCGAATTTAATACAAAATGCACAATGCCGACTTAAGTACAACAGGACTGATACTATAACTTTCTATGATTTGAACCTTTCCTGTGAGTCCAGTTTTAGATTCCGATGCCTAACTTCAGGTTTACTGCATCCCTTGGACTTTCTTATTGACGATTAACACAGAAAATGCATCCGAATTTAATACAAAAGGCACAATGCCGACTTAAGTACAAGAGGACTGACACTCTCACTTTCTATCATTTGAACCTCTCCTGTGAGTCCAGTTTTTGGTTCCGATGCTTCACTTCAGGTGTACTGTATCCCTTGGACCTTCTTATAGACGATGAAACACAGATATTGCATCCAAATTCAATATAAAAGGCACAATGCCGACTTAAGTACAAGAGAACTGGCACTTTAACTCTTTATGATTTAAACCTCTCCTGTGATCCCAGTTTTAGATTCCGAAGCTTCACATCAGGTTTACTGTACACCTTGGACCTTCGTATTGACGATGAAACATAGAAATTGCATCGGAATTAAATTCAAATGGCACAATGCCAACTTAAGTTCTAGAGGACTGACACTCTAACTTTCTATGAGTTGAACCTCTCCTGTGAGTCCAGTTTTAGATTCCGTTGCTTCACTTCAGTTTTACTGTATCCCTTGGACCTTCTTACTGACGATGAATCACAGAAATTTCATCCGAATTCAATACAAAAGGCACAATGCCGACTTAGGTACAAGGGGAGTGACACTCTAACTTTCTATGATTTGATCCTCTCCTGTGAGTCCAGTTTTAGTTTCCGATGCCTCACTTCAGGTTTGCTGTATCCCTTGGACCTTCTTACTGACGATGAATCACAGAAATTGCATCCGAATTCAATACAAAAGGCACAATGCCGACTTAAGTACAAAAGGACTGACACTCAAACTTTTTATGATTTGAACCTCTCCTGAGAGTCCAGTTTTAGATTCCGAAGCTTCACATCAGGTTTACTGTATCCCTTGGACCCTCTTACTGACGATGAAACACAGATATTGCATCCAAATTTAATACAATAGGCACAATGCCGACTTTAGTACAAGAGGACTGCCACTCTAATTCTCTATGATTTGAACCTCTCCTGTGAGTCCCGTTTTAGATTCCGATGCCTCACTTCAGGATTACTGTATCCCTTGGACTTTCTTATTGACGATGAAACACAGATATTGCATCCGAATTTAATACAAAAGGCACAATGCCGACTGAAGTGCAAGAGGACCGACACTCAATCTTTTTATGATTTGAACCTCTCCTGTGAGTCCAGTTTTAGATTCTGAAGCTTCGCATCGGATTTACTGTATACCTTGGACCTTCGTATTGACGATGAAACACAGAAATTGCATCGGAATTAAACTCAAAAGGCACAATGCCAACTTAAGTTCTAGAGGACTGACACTCTAACTTTCTATGAGTTGAACCTCTCCTGTGAGTCCAGTTTTAGATTCCGTTGCTTCACTTCAGTTTTACTGTATCCCTTGGACCTTCTTACTGACGATGAATCACAGAAATTGCATCCGAATTCAATACAAAAGTCACAATGCCGACTTAAGTACAAGAGGACTGACACTCAAACTTTTTATGATTTGAACCTCTCCTGTGAGTCCAGTTTTAGATTCTGAAGCTTCGCATCGGATTTACTGTATACCTTGGACCCTAGTATTGACGATGAAACACAGAAATTGCATCGGAATTAAACTCAAAAGGCACAATGCCAACTTAAGTTCTAGAGGACTGACACTCTAACTTTCTATGATTTGAACCTCTCCTGTGAGTCCAGTTTTAGATTCCGATGCTTCACTTCTGGTTTATTGTATCCCTTGGATCTTCGCATTGACGATGAAACACAGAAATTTCATCCGAATTTAGTACAAACGGCACAATGCCGACTTAAGTACAAGAGGACTGACACTCTAACTTTTTCTGATTTGAACCTCTCCTGAGAGTCCAGTTTCAGATTCCGATGCTTCACCTCAGGTTTACTGTATCCCTTGGACCTTCTTATTGACGATGAAACACAGAAATTGCATCCGAATTTAATACAAAGGGCACAATGCCGACTTAAGTACAAGAGGACTGACACTCTTACATTCTATGATTTGAGCCTCTCCTGTGAGTCCAGTTTTAGATTCCGATGCTTCACTTCAGGTTTACTGTATCCCTTGGACTTTCTTATTGGCGAAGAAAAACAGAAATTGCATCCGAATTTAATACAAAAGGCACAATGCCGACTTAAGTACAAGCGGACTGACAATCTAACAATCTATGATTTGAACCTCTCCTGTGAGTCCTGTTTTAGATTCCGATGCTTCACTTCAGGTTTACTGTATCCCTCGGACTTTCTTATTGACGATGAAACACAGAAATTGCATCCGAATTTAATATAAAAGGCACAATGCCGACTTCAGTACAAGAGGACTGACACTCTAACTTTTTATGATTTGAACCTCTCCTGTGAGTCCTGTTTTAGATTCCGATGCTTCACTTAAGGGTTACTGTATCCCTCAGTCATTCTTATTGACGATAAAACACAGAAATTGCATCCGAATTTAATACAAAAGCACAATGCCGACTTAAGTACAAGAGGACTGACACTCTCACTTTCCATGATTTTAACCACTCCTGTAAGTCCAGTTTTAGATTCCGATGCTTAACTTCAAGTTTACTGTATCCCTTGGACTATCCTATTGACGATGAAAGACAGAAATTGCATCCGACTTTAAACAAAAGGCACAATGCCGAGTTAAGTACAAGAGGACCGACACTCTAAGTTTCTATGATTTGAACCTCTCCTGTGAGTCCAGTTTTAGATTCCGATGCCTCACTTCAGGTTTACTGTATCCCTTGGACTTTCTTATTGACGATGATAAACAGAAATTGCATCCGAATTTAATACAAAAGGCACAATGCCGACTTAAGTACAGGAGGACTGACACTCTAACTCTCTATGATTTGAACCTCTCCTGTAAGTCCAGTTTTAGATTCCGATGCTACACTTCAGGTTTACTGTATACCTTGGACCTTCTTATAGACGATGAAACACAGAAATGGCATCCGAATTTAATACAAAATGCACAAAGCCGACTTAAGTACAAGAGCACTGACACACTTTCTATGATTTGAACCTCTCCTGTGAGTCCAGTTTTGGATTCCGAAGCTTCACTTCAGGTTTCCTGTATACCTTTGAGCTTCTTATTGACGATGAAACACAGAAATTGCATCCGAATTTAATACAAAAGGCACAATGCCGATTGAAGTTTAAGAGGACTGACACTCTCACTTTTTATGATTTTAACCTCTCCTGTGAGTCCAGTTTTAGATTCCGAAGCTTAACATCAGGTTTACTGTACACCTTGGACCTTCTTATTGACGATGAAACACAGAAATTGCATCGGAATTAAATTCAAATGGCACAATGCCAACATAAGTTCTATAGGACTGACACTCTAACTTTCTATGATTTGAACCTCTCCTGTGAGTCCAGTTTTTGATTCCGATGCTTCACTTCAGGTTTACTGTATCCCTTGGACCTTCTTATTGACGATGAAACACAGAAATTGCATCCGAATTTAATACAAAAGGCACAATGCCGACTTAAGTACAAGAGGACTGACGCTATAACTTTCTATGATTTGAACCTCTCCTGTGAGTCCAGTTTTAGATTCCGATGCATCACTTCAGGTTTACTGTATCCCTTGGACCTTCTTATTGACGATGAAACATAGAAATTGCATCCGAATTCAATACAAAATGCACAATGCCGACTTAAATTCAAAAGGACTGACACTCTAACTTTCTATGATTTGAACCTCTCCTGTGAGTCCAGTTTTAGATTCCGATGCCTCACTTCAGGTTTACTGTATCCCTTGGACTTTCTTATTGACGATGAAACACAGAAATTACATCCGAATTTAATACAAAAGGCACAATGCCGACTTATGTATAAGAGGACTGACACTCTAACATTCTATGATTTGAACCTCTCCAGTAAGTCCAGTTTTAGATTCCAATGCTTCACATCAGGTTTTCTGTATACCTTGGACCTTCTTATTTACGATGAAACACAGAAATTGCATCGAAATTAACTTCAAAAGGCACAATGCCGACTTAAGTACAAGAGGACTGACACTCTAACTTTCTATGATTTGAACAGCTCCTGTGAGTCCAGTTTTAGATTCCGATGCTTCAATTCAGGTTTACTGTATCCCTTGTACATTCTTGTAGACGATGAAGCACAGAAAATGCATCGGAATTAAATTCAAATGGCACAATGCCGACTTAGGGACAAGGGGAGTGACACTCTAACTTTCTTTGATATGAACCACTCCTGTGGGTCCAGATATAGATTCCGGTGCTTCACTTCAGGTCTACTGTATCCCTTGGACCTTCTTACTGACGATGAATCACAGAAATTGCATTCGAATTCAAAAAAAAAAAATGCACAATGCCGACTTAAGTACAAGAGGACTGACACTCAAACTTTTTATTATTTGAACCTCTCCTGAGAGTTCAGTTTTAGATTCTGAAGCTTCACATCAGGTTTACTGTATCCCTTGGACCTTCTTATTGACGATGAGACACAGATATTGCATCCAAATTTAATACAAAAGGCACAATGCCGACTTAAGTACAAGAGGACTGCCACTCTAATTCTCTATGATTAGAACCTCTTTTGTGAGTCCAGTTTTAGATTCCGATGCCTCACTTCAGGATTACTGTATCCCTTGGACTTTCTTATTGACGATGAAACACAGACATTGCATCCGAATTTAATACAAAAGGCACAATGACGATTGAAGTTTAAGAGGACTGACACTCAAACTTTTTATTATTTGAACCTCTCCTGTGAGTCCAGTTTTAGATTCTGTAGCTTCGCATCGGATTTACTGTATACATTGGACCTTCTTATTGACGATGAAACACAGAAAGAGTATCGGAATTAAACTCAAAAGGCACAATGCCAACTTAAGTTCTGGAGGACTGACACTCTAACTTTCTATGATTTGAACCTCTTTTGTGAGTCCAGTTTTAGATTCCGATGCCTCACTTCAGGATTACTGTATCCCTTGGACTTTCTTATTGACGATGAAACACAGATATTGCATCCGAATTTAATACAAAAGGCACAATGACGATTGAAGTTTAAGAGGACTGACACTCTCACTTTTTATGATTTGAACCTCTCCTGTGAGTCCAGTTTTAGATTCCGAAGCTTCACATCAGGTTTACTGTACACCTTGGACGTTCTTATTGACGATGAAACACAGAAATTGCATCGGAATTAAATTCAAATGGCACAATGCCAACATAAGTCCTATAGGACTGACACTATAACTTTCTATGATTTGAACCCCTTCTGTGAGTCCAGTTTTTGATTCCGATGCTTCACTTCATGTTTACTGTATCCCTTGGACCTTCTTATTGACGATGAAACACAGAAATTGCATCCGAATTTAATACAAAAGGCACAATGCCGACCTAAGTACAAGAGGACAGACACTATAACTTTCTATGATTTGAACCTCTCCTGTGAGTCCAGTTTTAGATTTCGATGCTTCACTTCAGGTTTACTGCATCCGTTGAACCTCCTTATAGACGATGAAACACAGAAATTGCATACGATTTTAATACAAAAGGCACAATGCCGACTTACGTACAAGAGCACTGACACACTTTCTATGATTTGAACCTCTCCTGTAAGTCCAGTTTTGGATTCCGAAGCTTCTCTTCAGGTTTCCTGTATACCTTTGACCTTCTTATTGACGATGAAACACAGAAATTGCATCCGAATTTAATACAAAAGGCACAATGCCGACCTAAGTACAAGAGGACTGACACTATAACTTTCTATGATTTGAACCTCTCCTGTGAGTCCAGTTTTAGATTCCGATGCATCACTTCAGGTTTACTGTATCCCTTGGACCTTCTTATTGACGATGAAACACAGAAATTGCATCCGAATTCAATACAAAATGCACAATGCCGACTTAAGTTCAAGAGGACTGACACTCTAACTTTCTATGATTTGAACCTCTCCTGTGAGTCCAGTTTTAGATTCCGATGCCTCACTTCAGGTTTACTGTATCCCTTGGACTTTCTTATTGACGATGAAACACAGAAATTACATCCGAATTTAATACAAAAGGCACAATGCCGACTTATGTACAAGAGGACTTACACTCTAACTTTCTATGATTTGAACCTCTCCAGTAAGTCCAGTTTCAGATTCCAATGCTTCACATCAGGTTTTCTGTATACCTTGGACCTTCTTATTACGATGAAACACAGAAATTGCATCGAAATTAAATTCAAAAGGCACAATGCCGACTTAAGTACAAGAGGACTGACACTCTAACTTTCTATGATTTGATGCACTCCTGTGAGTCCCGTTTTAGATTCCGATGCTTAACTTCAGGTTTACTGTATCCCTTGGACCTTCTTATAGACGATGAAGCACAGAAAATGCATCGGAATTAAATTCAAAAGGCACAATGCCGACTTAGGAACAAGGGGAGTGACACTCTAACTTTCTTTGATATGAACCTCTCCTGTGGGTCCAGATATAGATTCCGGTGCTTCACTTCAGGTTTACTGTATCCCTTGGACCATCTTACTGACGATGAATCACAGAAATTGCATTCGAATTCAAAAAAAATGCACAATGCCGACTTTAGTACAAGAGGACTGACACTCTAACTTTTTATGATTTGAACCTTTCCTGAGAGTCCAGTTTTAGATTCCGAAGCTTAACATCAGGTTTACTGTATACCTTGGACCTTCGTATTCACGATGAAACACAGAAATTGCATCGGAATTAAATTCAAAAGGCACAATGCCAACTTAAGTTCTAGATGACTGCCACTTAAACTTTCTACGATTTGAACCTCTCCTGTGAGTCCAGTTTTAGATTTCGATGCTTCACTTCAGGTTTACTGTATCCCTTAGACCTTCGTATTGACGATGAAACACAGAAATTGCATCCGAATTTAATACAAAAGGCACAATGCCGACTTAAGTACAAGAGGACTGACACTCTAACATTCTATGATTTGAACCTCTCCTGTGGGTCCCGTTTTAGATTCCGATGCTTCACTTCAGGTTTACTGTATCCCTCGGACTTTCTTATTGATGATGAAACACAGAAATTGCATCCGATTTTAATATATAAGGCACAATGCGGACTTAAGTACAAGAGGACTGACACTCTAACTTTCTATGATTTGAACCTCTCCTGGTAGTCCGGTTTTAAATTCCGATGCTTCACATCAGGTTTTCTGTATACCTTGGACCTTCTTATTTACGATGAAACACAGAAATTGCATCGAAATTAACTTCAAAAGGCACAATGCCGACTTAAGTACAAGAGGACTGACACTCTAACTTTCTATGATTTGAACCTCTCCTGTGGGTCCAGATATTGATTCCGGTGCTTCACTTCAGGTTTACTGTATCCCTTGTACCATCTTACTGACGATGAATCACAGAAATTGCATTCGAATTCAAAAAAAAATGCACAATGCCGACTTTAGTACAAGAGGACTGACACTCTAACCTTTTATGATTTGAACCTTTCCTGAGAGTCCAGTTTTAGATTCCGAAGCTTAACATCAGGTTTACTGTATACCTTGGACCTTCTTATTTACGATGAAACACAGAAATTGCATCGAAATTAACTTCAAAAGGCACAATGCCGACTTAAGTACAAGAGGACTGACACTCTAACTTTCTATGATTTGAACCTCTCCTGTGAGTCCAGTTTTAGATTCCGATGCTTCACTTCAGGTTTACTGGATCCGTTGAACCTCCTTATAGACGATGAAACACAGAAATTGCATACGATTTTAATACAAAAGGCACAATGCCGACTTACGTACAAGAGCACTGACACACTTTCTATGATTTGAACCTCTCCTGTGAGTCCAGTTTTGGATTCCGAAGCTTCTCTTCAGGTTTCCTGTATACCTTTGACCTTCTTATTGACGATGAAACACAGAAATTGCATCCGAATTTAATACAAAAGGCACAATGCCGACCTAAGTACAAGAGGACTGACACTATAACTTTCTATGATTTGAACCTCTCCTGTGAGTCCAGTTTTAGATTCCGATGCATCACTTCAGGTTTACTGTATCCCTTGGACCTTCTTATTGACGATGAAACACAGAAATTGCATCCGAATTCAATACAAAATGCACAATGCCGACTTAAGTTCAAGAGGACTGACACTCTAACTTTCTATGATTTGGACCCCTCCTGTGAGTCCAGTTTTAGATTCCGATGCCTCACTTCAGGTTTACTGTATCCCTTGGACTTTCTTATTGACGATGAAACACAGAAATTACATCCGAATTTAATATAAAAGGCACAATGCCGACTTATGTACAAGAGGACTGACACTCTAACTTTCTATGATTTGAACCTCTCCAGTAAGTCCAGTTTCAGAATCCAATGCTTCACATCAGGTTTTCTGTATACCTTGGACCTTCTTATTTACGATGAAACACAGAAATTGCATCGAAATTAACTTCAAAAGGCACAATGCCGACTTAAGTACAAGAGGACTGACACTCTAACTTTCTATGATTTGGACCTCTCCTGTGAGTCCAGTTTTAGATTCCGATGCTTCAATTCAGGTTTACTGTATCCCTTGGACATTCTTATAGACGATGAAGCACAGAAAATGCATCGGAATTAAATTCAAAAGGCACAATGCCGACTTAGGGACAAGGGGAGTGACACTCTAACTTTCTTTGATATGAACCTCTCCTGTGGGTCCAGATATAGATTCCGGTGCTTCACTTCAGGTTTACTGTATCCCTTGGACCTTCTTACTGACGATGAATCACAGAAATTGCATTCGAATTCAAAAAAAAATGCACAATGCCGACTTAAGTACAAGAGGACTGACACTCAAACTTTTTATGATTTGAACCTCTCCTGAGAGTTCAGTTTTAGATTCCGAAGCTTAACATCAGGTTTACTGTACACCTTGGACCTTCTTATTGACGATGAAACACAGAAATTGCATCGGAATTAAATTCAAATGGCACAATGCCAACATAAGTTCTATAGGACTGACACTCTAACTTTCTATGATTTGAACCTCTCCTGTGAGTCCAGTTTTTGATTCCGATGCTTCACTTCAGGTTTACTGTATCCCTTGGACCTTCTTATTGACGATGAAACACAGAAATTGCATCCGAATTTAATACAAAAGGCACAATGCCGACTTAAGTACAAGAGGACTGACGCTATAACTTTCTATGATTTGAACCTCTCCTGTGAGTCCAGTTTTAGATTCCGATGCATCACTTCAGGTTTACTGTATCCCTTGGACCTTCTTATTGACGATGAAACATAGAAATTGCATCCGAATTCAATACAAAATGCACAATGCCGACTTAAATTCAAAAGGACTGACACTCTAACTTTCTATGATTTGAACCTCTCCTGTGAGTCCAGTTTTAGATTCCGATGCCTCACTTCAGGTTTACTGTATCCCTTGGACTTTCTTATTGACGATGAAACACAGAAATTACATCCGAATTTAATACAAAAGGCACAATGCCGACTTATGTATAAGAGGACTGACACTCTAACATTCTATGATTTGAACCTCTCCAGTAAGTCCAGTTTTAGATTCCAATGCTTCACATCAGGTTTTCTGTATACCTTGGACCTTCTTATTTACGATGAAACACAGAAATTGCATCGAAATTAACTTCAAAAGGCACAATGCCGACTTAAGTACAAGAGGACTGACACTCTAACTTTCTATGATTTGAACAGCTCCTGTGAGTCCAGTTTTAGATTCCGATGCTTCAATTCAGGTTTACTGTATCCCTTGTACATTCTTGTAGACGATGAAGCACAGAAAATGCATCGGAATTAAATTCAAATGGCACAATGCCGACTTAGGGACAAGGGGAGTGACACTCTAACTTTCTTTGATATGAACCACTCCTGTGGGTCCAGATATAGATTCCGGTGCTTCACTTCAGGTCTACTGTATCCCTTGGACCTTCTTACTGACGATGAATCACAGAAATTGCATTCGAATTCAAAAAAAAAAATGCACAATGCCGACTTAAGTACAAGAGGACTGACACTCAAACTTTTTATTATTTGAACCTCTCCTGAGAGTTCAGTTTTAGATTCTGAAGCTTCACATCAGGTTTACTGTATCCCTTGGACCTTCTTATTGACGATGAGACACAGATATTGCATCCAAATTCAATACAAAAGGCACAATGCCGACTTAAGTACAAGAGGACTGCCACTCTAATTCTCTATGATTTGAACCTCTTTTGTGAGTCCAGTTTTAGATTCCGATGCCTCACTTCAGGATTACTGTATCCCTTGGACTTTCTTATTGACGATGAAACACAGATATTGCATCCGAATTTAATACAAAAGGCACAACGACGATTGAAGTTTAAGAGGACTGACACTCAAACTTTTTATTATTTGAACCTCTCCTGTGAGTCCAGTTTTAGATTCTGTAGCTTCGCATGGGATTTACTGTATACATTGGACCTTCTTATTGACGATGAAACACAGAAAGAGTATCGGAATTAAACTCAAAAGGCACAATGCCAACTTAAGTTCTGGAGGACTGACACTCTAACTTTCTATGATTTGAACCTCTTTTGTGAGTCCAGTTTTAGATTCCGATGCCTCACTTCAGGATTACTGTATCCCTTGGACTTTCTTATTGACGATGAAACACAGATATTGCATCCGAATTTAATACAAAAGGCACAATGACGATTGAAGTTTAAGAGGACTGACACTCTCACTTTTTATGATTTGAACCTCTCCTGTGAGTCCAGTTTTAGATTCCGAAGCTTCACATCAGGTTTACTGTACACCTTGGACGTTCTTATTGACGATGAAACACAGAAATTGCATCGGAATTAAATTCAAATGGCACAGTGCCAACATAAGTCCTATAGGACTGACACTGTAACTTTCTATGATTTGAACCTCTTCTGTGAGTCCAGTTTTTGATTCCGATGCTTCACTTCATGTTTACTGTATCCCTTGGACCTTCTTATTGACGATGAAACACAGAAATTGCATCCGAATTTAATACAAAAGGCACAATGCCGACCTAAGTACAAGAGGACAGACACTATAACTTTCTATGATTTGAACCTCTCCTGTGAGTCCAGTTTTAGATTTCGATGCTTCACTTCAGGTTTACTGCATCCGTTGAACCTCCTTATAGACGATGAAACACAGAAATTGCATACGATTTTAATACAAAAGGCACAATGCCGACTTACGTACAAGAGCACTGACACACTTTCTATGATTTGAACCTCTCCTGTAAGTCCAGTTTTGGATTCCGAAGCTTCTCTTCAGGTTTCCTGTATACCTTTGACCTTCTTATTGACGATGAAACACAGAAATTGCATCCGAATTTAATACAAAAGGCACAATGCCGACCTAAGTACAAGAGGACTGACACTATAACTTTCTATGATTTGAACCTCTCCTGTGAGTCCAGTTTTAGATTCCGATGCATCACTTCAGGTTTACTGTATCCCTTGGACCTTCTTATTGACGATGAAACACAGAAATTGCATCCGAATTCAATACAAAATGCACAATGCCGACTTAAGTTCAAGAGGACTGACACTCTAACTTTCTATGATTTGAACCTCTCCTGTGAGTCCAGTTTTAGATTCCGATGCCTCACTTCAGGTTTACTGTATCCCTTGGACTTTCTTATTGACGATGAAACACAGAAATTACATCCGAATTTAATACAAAAGGCACAATGCCGACTTATGTACAAGAGGACTTACACTCTAACTTTCTATGATTTGAACCTCTCCAGTAAGTCCAGTTTCAGATTCCAATGCTTCACATCAGGTTTTCTGTATACCTTGGACCTTCTTATTACGATGGAACACAGAAATTGCATCGAAATTAAATTCAAAAGGCACAATGCCGACTTAAGTACAAGAGGACTGACACTCTAACTTTCTATGATTTGATGCACTCCTGTGAGTCCCGTTTTAGATTCCGATGCTTAACTTCAGGTTTACTGTATCCCTTGGACCTTCTTATAGACGATGAAGCACAGAAAATGCATCGGAATTAAATTCAAAAGGCACAATGCCGACTTAGGAACAAGGGGAGTGACACTCTAACTTTCTTTGATATGAACCTCTCCTGTGGGTCCAGATATAGATTCCGGTGCTTCACTTCAGGTTTACTGTATCCCTTGGACCATCTTACTGACGATGAATCACAGAAATTGCATTCGAATTCAAAAAAAATGCACAATGCCGACTTTAGTACAAGAGGACTGACACTCTAACTTTTTATGATTTGAACCTTTCCTGAGAGTCCAGTTTTAGATTCCGAAGCTTAACATCAGGTTTACTGTATACCTTGGACCTTCGTATTCACGATGAAACACAGAAATTGCATCGGAATTAAATTCAAAAGGCACAATGCCAACTTAAGTTCTAGATGACTGCCACTTAAACTTTCTACGATTTGAACCTCTCCTGTGAGTCCAGTTTTAGATTTCGATGCTTCACTTCAGGTTTACTGTATCCCTTAGACCTTCGTATTGACGATGAAACACAGAAATTGCATCCGAATTTAATACAAAAGGCACAATGCCGACTTAAGTACAAGAGGACTGACACTCTAACATTCTATGATTTGAACCTCTCCTGTGGGTCCCGTTTTAGATTCCGATGCTTCACTTCAGGTTTACTGTATCCCTCGGACTTTCTTATTGATGATGAAACACAGAAATTGCATCCGATTTTAATATATAAGGCACAATGCGGACTTAAGTACAAGAGGACTGACACTCTAACTTTCTATGATTTGAACCTCTCCTGGTAGTCCGGTTTTAAATTCCGATGCTTCACATCAGGTTTTCTGTATAGCTTGGACCTTCTTATTTACGATGAAACACAGAAATTGCATCGAAATTAACTTCAAAAGGCACAATGCCGACTTAAGTACAAGAGGACTGACACTCTAACTTTCTATGATTTGAACCTCTCCTGTGGGTCCAGATATTGATTCCGGTGCTTCACTTCAGGTTTACTGTATCCCTTGTACCATCTTACTGACGATGAATCACAGAAATTGCATTCGAATTCAAAAAAAAATGCACAATGCCGACTTTAGTACAAGAGGACTGACACTCTAACCTTTTATGATTTGAACCTTTCCTGAGAGTCCAGTTTTAGATTCCGAAGCTTAACATCAGGTTTACTGTATACCTTGGACCTTCTTATTTACGATGAAACACAGAAATTGCATCGAAATTAACTTCAAAAGGCACAATGCCGACTTAAGTACAAGAGGACTGACACTCTAACTTTCTATGATTTGAACCTCTCCTGTGAGTCCAGTTTTAGATTCCGATGCTTCACTTCAGGTTTACTGGATCCGTTGAACCTCCTTATAGACGATGAAACACAGAAATTGCATACGATTTTAATACAAAAGGCACAATGCCGACTTACGTACAAGAGCACTGACACACTTTCTATGATTTGAACCTCTCCTGTGAGTCCAGTTTTGGATTCCGAAGCTTCTCTTCAGGTTTCCTGTATACCTTTGACCTTCTTATTGACGATGAAACACAGAAATTGCATCCGAATTTAATACAAAAGGCACAATGCCGACCTAAGTACAAGAGGACTGACACTATAACTTTCTATGATTTGAACCTCTCCTGTGAGTCCAGTTTTAGATTCCGATGCATCACTTCAGGTTTACTGTATCCCTTGGACCTTCTTATTGACGATGAAACACAGAAATTGCATCCGAATTCAATACAAAATGCACAATGCCGACTTAAGTTCAAGAGGACTGACACTCTAACTTTCTATGATTTGAACCCCTCCTGTGAGTCCAGTTTTAGATTCCGATGCCTCACTTCAGGTTTACTGTATCCCTTGGACTTTCTTATTGACGATGAAACACAGAAATTACATCCGAATTTAATACAAAAGGCACAATGCCGACTTATGTACAAGAGGACTGACACTCTAACTTTCTATGATTTGAACCTCTCCAGTAAGTCCAGTTTCAGAATCCAATGCTTCACATCAGGTTTTCTGTATACCTTGGACCTTCTTATTTACGATGAAACACAGAAATTGCATCGAAATTAACTTCAAAAGGCACAATGCCGACTTAAGTACAAGAGGACTGACACTCTAACTTTCTATGATTTGGACCTCTCCTGTGAGTCCAGTTTTAGATTCCGATGCTTCAATTCAGGTTTACTGTATCCCTTGGACATTCTTATAGACGATGAAGCACAGAAAATGCATCGGAATTAAATTCAAAAGGCACAATGCCGACTTAGGGACAAGGGGAGTGACACTCTAACTTTCTTTGATATGAACCTCTCCTGTGGGTCCAGATATAGATTCCGGTGCTTCACTTCAGGTTTACTGTATCCCTTGGACCTTCTTACTGACGATGAATCACAGAAATTGCATTCGAATTCAAAAAAAAATGCACAATGCCGACTTAAGTACAAGAGGACTGACACTCAAACTTTTTATGATTTGAACCTCTCCTGAGAGTTCAGTTTTAGATTCCGAAGCTTCACATCAGGTTTACTGTATCCCTTGGACCTTCTTATTGACGATGAGACACAGATATTGCATCCAAATTTAATACAAAAGGCACAATGCCGACTTAAGTACAAGAGGACTGCCACTCTAATTCTCTATGATTTGAACCTCATTTGTGAGTCCAGTTTTAGATTCCGATGCCTCACTTCAGGATTACTGTATCCCTTGGACTTTCTTTTTAACGATGAAACACAGATATTGCATCCGAATTTAATACAAAAGGCACAATGACGACTGAAGGACAAGAGGACCGACACTCAATATTTTTATTATTTGAACCTCTCCTGTGAGTCCAGTTTTAGATTCTGTAGCTTCGCATCGGATTTACTGTATACATTGGACCTTCTTATTGACGATGAAACACAGAAAGAGTATCGGAATTAAACTCAAAAGGCACAATGCCAACTTAAGTTCTGGAGGACTGACACTCTAACTTTCTATGATTTGAACCTCTCCTGTGAGTCCAGTTTTAGATTCCGATGCTTCACTTCTGGTTTCCTGTATACCTTTGACCTTCTTATTGACGATGAAACACAGAAATTGCATCCGAATTTAATACCAAGGCACAATGCCGATTGAAGTTTAAGAGGACTGACACTCTCACTTTTTATGATTTGAACCTCTCCTGTGAGTCCAGTTTTAGATTCCGAAGCTTCACATCAGGTTTACTGTACACCTTGGACCTTCTTATTGACGATGAAACACAGAAATTGCATCGGAATTAAATTCAAATGGCACAATGCCAACATAAGTCCTATAGGACTGACACTATAACTTTCTATGATTTGAACCTCTCCTGTGAGTCCAGTTTTTGATTCCGAAGCTTCACTTCAGGTTTCCTGTATACCTTTGACCTTCTTATTGACGACGAAACACAGAAATTGCATCCGATTTTAATACAAAAGGCACAATGCCGACTTACGTACAAGAGCACTGACACACTTTCTATGATTTTAACCTCTCCTGTGAGTCCAGTTTTGGATTCCGAAGCTTCACTTCAGGTTTCCTGTATACCTTTGACCTTCTTATTGACGATGAAACACAGAAATTGCATCCGAATTTAATACAAAAGGCACAATGCCGATTGAAGTTTAAGAGGACTGAAACTCTCACTTTTTATGATTTGAACCTCTCCTGTGAGTCCAGTTTTAGATTCCGAAGCTTCACATCAGGTTTACTGTACACCTTGGACCTTCTTATTGACGATGAAACACAGAAATTGCATCGGAATTAAATTCAAATGGCACAATGCCAACATAAGTCCTATAGGACTGACACTATAACTTTCTATGATTTGAACCTCTCCTGTGAGTCCAGTTTTTGATTCCGATGCTTCACTTCAGGTTTACTGTATCCCTTGGACCTTCTTATTGACGATGAAACACAGAAATTGCATCCGAATTTAATACAAAAGGCACAATGCCGACCTAAGTACAAGAGGACAGACACTATAACTTTCTATGATTTGAACCTCTCCTGTGAGTCCAGTTTTAGATTCCGATGCTTCACTTCAGGTTTACTGCATCCGTTGAACCTCCTTATAGACGATGAAACACAGAAATTGCATACGATTTTAATACAAAAGGCACAATGCCGACTTACGTACAAGAGCACTGACACACTTTCTATGATTTGAACCTCTCCAGTGAGTCCAGTTTTGGATTCCGAAGCTTCTCTTCAGGTTTCCTGTATACCTTTGACCTTCTTATTGACGATGAAACACAGAAATTGTATCCGAATTTAATACAAAAGGCACAATGCCGACCTAAGTACAAGAGGACTGACACTATAACTTTCTATGATTTGAACCTCTCCTGTGAGTCCAGTTTTAGATTCCGATGCATCACTTCAGGTTTACTGTATCCCTTGGACCTTCTTATTGACGATGAAACACAGAAATTGCATCCGAATTCAATACAAAATGCACAATGCCGACTTAAGTTCAAGAGGACTGACACTCTAACTTTCTATGATTTGAACCTCTCCTGTGAGTCCAGTTTTAGATTCCGATGCCTCACTTCAGGTTTACTGTATCCCTTGGACTTTCTTATTGACGATGAAACACAGAAATTACATCCGAATTTAATACAAAAGGCACAATGCCGACTTATGTACAAGAGGACTTACACTCTAACTTTCTATGATTTGAACCTCTCCAGTAAGTCCAGTTTCAGATTCCAATGCTTCACATCAGGTTTTCTGTATACCTTGGACCTTCTTATTACGATGAAACACAGAAATTGCATCGAAATTAAATTCAAAAGGCACAATGCCGACTTAAGTACAAGAGGACTGACACTCTAACTTTCTATGATTTGAACCACTCCTGTGAGTCCCGTTTTAGATTCCGATGCTTCACTTCAGGTTTACTGTATCCCTTGGACCTTCTTATAGACGATGAAGCACAGAAAATGCATCGGAATTAAATTCAAAAGGCACAATGCCGACTTAGGAACAAGGGGAGTGACACTCTAACTTTCTTTGATATGAACCTCTCCTGTGGGTCCAGATATAGATTCCGGTGCTTCACTTCAGGTTTACTGTATCCCTTGGACCATCTTACTGACGATGAATCACAGAAATTGCATTCGAATTCAAAAAAAATGCACAATGCCGACTTTAGTACAAGAGGACTGACACTCTAACTTTTTATGATTTTAACCTTTCCTGAGAGTCCAGTTTTAGATTCCGAAGCTTAACATCAGGTTTACTGTATACCTTGGACCTTCGTATTCACGATGAAACACAGAAATTGCATCGGAATTAAATTCAAAAGGCACAATGCCAATTTAAGTTCTAGAGGACTGCCACTTAAACTTTCTATGATTTGAACCTCTCCTGTGAGTCCAGTTTTAGATTTCGATGCTTCACTTCAGGTTTACTGTATCCCTTAGACCTTCGTATTGACGATGAAACACAGAAATTGCATCCGAATTTAATACAAAAGGCACAATGCCGACTTAAGTACAAGAGGACTGACACTCTAACATTCTATGATTTGAACCTCTCCTGTGGGTCCCGTTTTAGATTCCGATGCTTCACTTCAGGTTTACTGTATCCCTCGGACTTTCTTATTGATGATGAAACACAGAAATTGCATCCGATTTTAATATATAAGGCACAATGCGGACTTAAGTACAAGAGGACTGACACTCTAACTTTCTATGATTTGAACCTCTCCTGGTAGTCCGGTTTTAAATTCCGATGCTTCACATCATTTTTTCTGTATACCTTGGACCTTCTTATTTACGATGAAACACAGAAATTGCATCGAAATTAACTTCAAAAGGCACAATGCCGACTTAAGTACAAGAGGACTGACACTCTAACTTTCTATGATTTGAACCTCTCCTGTGGGTCCAGATATTGATTCCGGTGCTTCACTTCAGGTTTACTGTATCCCTTGTACCATCTTACTGACGATGAATCACAGAAATTGCATTCGAATTCAAAAAAAAAATGCACAATGCCGACTTTAGTACAAGAGGACTGACACTCTAACCTTTATGATTTGAACCTTTCCTGAGAGTCCAGTTTTAGATTCCGAAGCTTAACATCAGGTTTACTGTATACTTTGGACCTTCTTATTTACGATGAAACACAGAAATTGCATCGAAATTAACTTCAAAAGGCACAATGCCGACTTAAGTACAAGAGGACTGACACTCTAACTTTCTATGATTTGAACCTCTCCTGTGAGTCCAGTTTTAGATTCCGATGCTTCACTTCAGGTTTACTGGATCCGTTGAACCTCCTTATAGACGACGAAACACAGAAATTGCATACGATTTTAATACAAAAGGCACAATGCCGACTTACGTACAAGAGCACTGACACACTTTCTATGATTTGAACCTCTCCTGTGAGTCCAGTTTTGGATTCCGAAGCTTCTCTTCAGGTTTCCTGTATACCTTTGACCTTCTTATTGACTATGAAACACAGAAATTGCATCCGAATTTAATACAAAAGGCACAATGCCGACCTAAGTACAAGAGGACTGACACTATAACTTTCTATGATTTGAACCTCTCCTGTGAGTCCAGTTTTAGATTCCGATGCATCACTTCAGGTTTACTGTATCCCTTGGACCTTCTTATTGACGATGAAACACAGAAATTGCATCCGAATTCAATACAAAATGCACAATGCCGACTTAAGTTCAAGAGGACTGACACTCTAACTTTCTATGATTTGAACCTCTCCTGTGAGTCCAGTTTTAGATTCCGATGCCTCACTTCAGGTTTACTGTATCCCTTGGACTTTCTTATTGACGATGAAACACAGAAATTACATCCGAATTTAATACAAAAGGCACAATGCCGACTTATGTACAAGAGGACTGACACTCTAACTTTCTATGATTTGAACCTTTCCAGTAAGTCCAGTTTCAGAATCCAATGCTTCACATCAGGTTATCTGTATACCTTGGACCTTCTTATTTACGATGAAACACAGAAATTGCATCGAAATTAACTTCAAAAGGCACAATGCCGACTTAAGTACAAGAGGACTGACACTCTAACTTTCTATGATTTGAACCTCTCCTGTGAGTCCAGTTTTAGATTCCGATGCTTCAATTCAGGTTTACTGTATCCATTGGACATTCTTATAGACGATGAAGCACAGAAAATGCATCGGAATTAAATTCAAAAAGCACAATGCCGACTTAGGGACAAGGGGAGTGACACTCTAACTTTCTTTGATATGAACCTCTCCTGTGGGTCCAGATATAGATTCCGGTGCTTCACTTCAGGTTTACTGTATCCCTTGGACCTTCTTACTGACGATGAATCACAGAAATTGCATTCGAATTCAAAAAAAAATGCACAATGCCGACTTAAGTACAAGAGGACTGACACTCAAACTTTTTATGATTTGAACCTCTCCTGAGAGTTCAGTTTTAGATTCCGAAGCTTCACATCAGGTTTACAGTATCCCTTGGACCTTCTTATTGACGATGAGACACAGATATTGCATCCAAATTTAATACAAAAGGCACAATGCCGACTTAAGTACAAGAGGACTGCCACTCTAATTCTCTATGATTTGAAACTCTTTTGTGAGTCCAGTTTTAGATTCCGATGCCTCACTTCAGGATTACTGTATCCCTTGGACTTTCTTTTTGACGATGAAACACAGATATTGCATCCGAATTTAATACAAAAGGCACAATGACGACTGAAGTACAAGAGGACCGACACTCAATATTTTTATGATTTGAACCTTTCCTGTGAGTCCAGTTTTAGATTCTGTAGCTTCGCATCGGATTTACTGCATACATTGGACCTTCTTATTGACGATGAAACACAGAAAGAGTATCGGAATTAAACTCAAAAGGCACAATGCCAACTTAAGTTCTGGAGGACTGACACTCTAACTTTCTATGATTTGAACCTCTCCTGTGAGTCCAGTTTTAGATTCCGATGCTTCACTTCTGGTTTATTGTATCCCTTGGATCTTCATATTGACGATGAAACACAGTAATATTATCCGAATTTAGTACAAACGGCACAATGCCGACTTAAGTACAAGAGGACTGACACTCTAACTTTTTATGATTTGAATCTTTCCTGAGAGTCCAGTTTTAGATTCCGAAGCTTCACATCAGGTTTACTGTATACCTTGGACCTTCGTATTCACGATGAAACACAGAAATTGCATCGGAATTATATTCAAAAGGCACAATGCCAACTTAAGTTCTAGAGGACTGACACTTTAACTTTCTCTGATTTGAACCTCTCCTGTGAGTCCAGTTTTAGATTTCGATGCTTCACTTCAGGTTAACTGTATCCCTTGGATCTTCTTATTGACGATGAAACACAGACATTGCATCCGAATTTAATACAAAAGGCACAATGCCGACTTAAGTACAAGAGGACTGACACTCTAACATTCTATGATTTCAACCTCTCCTGTGAGTCCCGTTTTAGATTCCGATGCTTCACTTCAGGATTACTGGATCCGTTGAACCTCCTTATAGACGATGAAACACGGAAATTGCATCCGATTTTAATACAAAAGGCACAATGCCGACTTACGTACAAGAGCACTGACACACTTTCTATGATTTTAACCTCTCCTGTGAGTCCAGTTTTGGATTCCGAAGCTTCACTTCAGGTTTCCTGTATACCTTTGACCTTCTTATTGACGATGAAACGCAGAAATTGCATCCGAATTTAATACAAAAGGCACAATGCCGATTGAAGTTTAAGAGGACTGACACTCTCACTTTTTATGATTTGAACCTCTCCTGTGAATCCAGTTTTAGATTCCGAAGCTTCACATCAGGTTTACTGTACCCCTTGGACCTTCTTATTGTCGATGGAACACAGAAATTGCATCGGAATTAAATTCAAATGGCACAATGCCAACATAAGTCCTATAGGACTGACACTATAACTTTCTATGATTTGAACCTCTCCTGTGAGTCCAGTTTTTGATTCCGATGCTTCACTTCAGGTTTACTGTATCCCTTGGACCTTCTTATTGACGATGAAACACAGAAATTGCATCCGAATTTAATACAAAAGGCACAATGCCGACCTAAGTACAAGAGGACAGACACTATAACTTTCTATGATTTGAACCTCTCCTGTGAGTCCAGTTTTAGATTCCGATGCTTCACTTCAGGTTTACTGGATCCGTTGAACCCCTTATAGACGATGAAACACAGAAATTGCATCCGAATTCAATACAAAATGCACAATGCCGACTTAAGTTCAAGAGGACTGACACTCTAACTTTGAATGATTTGAACCTCTCCTGTGAGTCCAGTTTTAGATTCCGAAGCTTCACATCAGGTTTACTGTATCCCTTGGACCTTCTTATTGACGATGAGACACAGATATTGCATCCAAATTTAATACAAAAGGCACAATGCCGACTTAAGTACAAGAGGACTGCCACTCTAATTCTCTATGATTTGAACCTCTTTTGTGAGTCCAGTTTTAGATTCCGATGCCTCACTTCAGGATTACTGTATCCCTTGGACTTTCTTTTTGACGATGAAACACAGATATTGCATCCGAATTTAATACAAAAGGCACAATGACGACTGAAGTACAAGAGGACCGACACTCAATATTTTTATGATTTGAACCTTTCCTGTGAGTCCAGTTTTAGATTCTGTAGCTTCGCATCGGATTTACTGTATACATTGGACCTTCTTATTGACGATGAAACACAGAAAGAGTATCGGAATTAAACTCAAAAGGCACAATGCCAACTTAAGTTCTGGAGGACTGACACTCTAACTTTCTATGATTTGAACCTCTCCTGTGAGTCCAGTTTTAGATTCCAATGCTTCACATCAGGTTTTCTGTATACCTTGGACCTTCTTATTACGATGAAACACAGAAATTGCATCGAAATTAAATTCAAAAGGCACAATGCCGACTTAAGTACAAGAGGACTGACACTCTAACTTTCTATGATTTGAACCTCTCCTGTGAGTCCCGTTTTAGATTCCGATGCTTCACTTCAGGTTTACTGTATCCCTTGGGCCTTCTTATAGACGATGAAGCACAGAAAATGCATCGGAATTAAATTCAAAGGGCACAATGCCGACTTAGGAACAAGGGGAGTGACACTCTAACTTTCTTTGATATGAACCTCTCCTGTGGGTCCAGATATAGATTCCGGTGCTTCACTTCAGGTTTACTGTATCCCTTGGACCATCTTACTGACGATGAATCACAGAAATTGCATTCGAATTCAAAAAAAAATGCACAATGCCGACTTTAGTACAAGAGGACTGACACTCTAACTTTTTATGATTTGAACCTTTCCTGAGAGTCCAGTTTTAGATTCCAAAGCTTAACATCAGGTTTACTGTATACCTTGGACCTTCGTATTCACGATGAAACACAGAAATTGCATCGGAATTAAATTCAAAAGGCACAATGCCAACTTAAGTTCTAGAGGACTGACACTTTAACTTTCTATGATTTGAACCTCTCCTGTGAGTCCAGTTTTAGATTTCGATGCTTCACTTCAGGTTTACTGTATCCCTTAGACCTTTGTATTGACGATGAAACACAGAAATTGCATCCGAATTTAATACAAAAGGCACAATGCCGACTTAAGTACAAGAGGACTGACACCCTAACATTCTATGATTTGAACCTCTCCTTTGGGTCCCGTTTTAGATTCCGATGCTTCACTTCAGGTTTACTGTATCCCTCGGACTTTCTTATTGATGATGAAACACAGAAATTGCATCCGATTTTAATATATAAGGCACAATGCGGACTTAAGTACAAGAGGACTGACACTCTAACTTTCTATGCTTTGAACCTCTCCTGGTAGTCCGGTTTAAAATTCCGATGCTTCACGTCAGGTTTACTGTATCCCTTGGACCTTCTTATTCACGATGAAACACAGAAATTGCATCGAAATTAAATTCAAAAGGCACAATGCCGACTTAAGTACACGTGGACTGACACTCTAACTTTCTATGATTTGAACCTCTCCTGTGAGTCCAGTTTTACATTCCGATGCTTCACTTCAGGTTTACTGGATATCTTGAACCTCCTTATAGACGATGAAACACAGATATTGCATCCGATTTTAATACAAAAGGCACAATGCCGACTTACGTACAAGAGGACTGACACTCAAACTTTCTATGATTTGAACCTCTTCTGTGAGTCCAGTTTTAGATTCCGTTGCTTCACTTCAGTTTTACTGTATCCCTTCGACCTTCTTATTGACGATGAAACACAGAAATTGCATCGGAATTAAATTCAAAAGGCACAATGCCAACTTAAGTTCTAGAGGACTGACACTCTAACATTCTATGATTTGAACCTCTCCTGAGAGTCCAGTATTAGATTCCGATGCTTCACTTCAGGTTTACTGTATCCCTTGGACCTTCGTATTGACGATGAAACACAGAAATTGCATCCGAATTTAATACAAAAGGCACAATGCCGACTTAAGCACAAGAGGACTGACACTCTAACATTCTATGATTTGAACCTCTCCTGTGAGTCCAGTTTTAGATTCCGATGCTTCACTTCAGATTTACTGGATCCGTTGAACCTCCTTATAGACGATGAAACACAGAAATTGCATCCAATTTTAATACAAAAGGCACAATGCCGACTTACGTACAAGAGGACTGACACTCTAACTTTCTATGATTTGAACCTCTCCTGTGAGTAAAGTTTTAGATACCGATGCTATACTTCAGGTTTGTTGTATCCCTTAGACCATCTTTTAGACGATGAAGCTTAGAAATTACATCGGAATTAAATTCAAAATGCACAATGCCGACTTAAGTACAAGAGGACTGACACTCGAACTTACTATAATTTGAACCTCTCCTGTGAGACCAGTTTTCGATTCCGATGCTTCTCTTCAGGTTTACTGTATCCCATGGACCTTCTTATTTAAGATGAAACACAGAAATTGAATCCCAATTTAATACAAAAGGCACAATGCCGACTTAAGTACAAGGGGACTGACACCTTAACATTCTATAATTTGAACCTCTCCTGTGAGTCTTGTTTTAGATTCCGATGCTTCACTTAAGGTTTACTGTATCCCTCGGACCATCTTATTGACGATAAAACACAGAAATTGCACCCGAATGTAATACAAATGGCACAATGCTGAATTAAGTACAAGAGGACTGACACTCTAACTTTCTATGATTTGAAACTCTCCTGTGAGTCCAGTTTTATATCCCGATGCTTCACTTAAGGTTTACTGTATACCTTGGACCTTCTTATTGACGATGAAACACAGAAATTGCATCCGACTTTAAACAAAAGCCACAATGTCGAGTTAAGTACAAGAGGACCGACACTCTAAGTTTCTATGATTTGAACCTCTCCTGTGAGTCCAGTTTTAGATTCCGATGCCTCACTTCAGGTTTACTGTATCCCTTGGACTTTCTTATTGACGATGATAAACAGAAATTGCATCCGACTTTAAACAAAAGCCACAATGACGAGTTTAGTACAAGAGGACTGACACTCTAACTTTCTATGATTTGAACCTCTCCTGTGAGTCCAGTTTTAGATTTCGATGCTTCACTTCAGGTTAACTGTATCCCTTGGATCTTCTTATTGACGATGAAACACACAAATTGCATCCGAATTTAATACAAAGGGCACAATGCCGACTTAAGTACAAGAGGACTGATACTCTAACATTCTTTGATTTGAACCTCTCCTGTGAGTCCAGTTTTAGATTCCGATGCTTCACTTCAGGTTTACTGTATAACTTAGACCTTCTTATTGACGATGAAAAACAGAAATTGCATCCGAATTTAATGCAAAAGGTACAATGCCGACTTATGTACAAGAGGACTGACACTCTAACTTTCTATGATTTGAATCTCTCCTGTGAGTCCAGTTTCAGATTCCGATGCTTCACTTCAGGTTTACTGTATCCCTTGTACCTTCTTATTGACGATGAAACACAGAAATTGCATCCGAATTTAATACAAAGGGCACAATGCCGACTTAAGTACAAGAGGACTGACACTCTAACATTCTTTGATTTGAACCTCTCCTGTGAGTCCAGTTTTAGATTCCGATGCTTCACTTCAGTTTTACTGTATCCCTTGGACCTTCGTATTGACGATGAAACACAGAAATTGCATCTGAATGTAATACAAAAGGCACAATGCCGACTTAAGTACAAGAGGACTGACATTCTAACTTTCTATGATTTGAACCTCTCCTGGAAGTCCAGTTTTAAATTCCGATGCTTCACGTCAGGTTTACTGTATCCCTTGAACCTTCTTTTTGACGATGAAACACAGAAATTGCATCGAAATTAAATTCAAAAGGCACAATGCCGACTTAAGTACAAGAAGACTGACACTCTAACTTTCTATGATTTGAACCTCTTCTGTGAGTCCAGTTTTAGATTCAGATGCTTCACTTCAGGTTTACTGGACCCCTTGAACCTCTTTATAGACGATGAAACACAGAAATTGCATCCGATTTTAATACAAAGATCACAATGCCGACTTACGTACAAGAGGACTGACACTCTAACTTTCTATGATTTGAACCTCTCCTGTGAGTCCAGTTTTAGATACCGATGCTATACTTCAGGTTTACTGTATCCCTTAGACCATTTTTTAGACGATGAAGCTTAGAAATTACATCGGAATTAAATTCAAAAGGCACAATGCTGACTTAAGTACAAGAGGACTGACACTCGAAAATTTTATAATATGAACCTCTCCTGTGAGTCCAGTTTTAGATTCCGATGCTTCTCTTCAGGTTTACTGTATCCCTTGGACCCTCTTATTTATGATGAAACACAGAAATTGCATCCGAATGTAATACAAAAGGCACAATGCCGACTTAAGTACAAGAGGACTGACACTCTAATATTCTATGATTTGAACCTCTCCTGTGAGTCCTGTTTTAGATTCCGAAGCTTCACTTAAGGTTTACTGTATCTATCGGACCTTCTTATTGACGATAAAACACAGAAATTGCATCCGAATTTAATACAAATGGCACAATGCCGACTTAAGTACAAGAGGACTGACACTCTCACATTCTATGATTTGAACCTCTCCTGTAAGTCAAGTTTTAGATTCCGATGCTTCACTTCAAGTTTACGGTATCCCTTGGACTATCCTATTGACGATGAATGGCAGAAATTGCATCCGACTTTAAACAAAAGGCACAATGCCGAGTTAAGTACAAGAGGACTGACACTCAAACTTTCTATGATTTGAACCTCTCCTGTGAGTCCAGTTTTAGATTTCGATGCTTCACTTCAGGTTAACTGTATCCCTTGGATCTTCTTATTGACGATGAAACACAGAAATTGCATCGGAATTGAATTCAAAAATCACAATGCCAACTTAAGTTTTAGAGGACTGACACTTTACATTTCTATGATTTGAACCTCTCCTGTAAGTCCAGTTTTAGATTCCGATGCTTCACATCAGGTTTACTGTATCCCTCGGAATTTCTTATTGACGATGAAACACAGAAATTGCATCCGAATTTAATACAAAAGGCACAATGCCGACATAAGTACAAGATGACTGACACTCTAACTGTTTATGATTTGAACCTCTCCTGTGAGTCCACTTTTAGATTCCGAAGCTTCACATCAGGTTTACTGTATACCTTGGACCTTCTTATTGACGATGACACACAGAAATTGCGTCGGAATTGAATTCAAAAGGCACAATGCCAACTTAAGTTTTAGAGGACTGACACTTTAACTTTCTATGATGTGAACCTCTCCTGTGAGTCCAGTTTTAGATTCCGATGCTTCACTTCAGGTTTACTGTATCCCTTGGACCTTCTTGTTGACGATGACACACAGAAATTGCATCCGAATTTAATACAAAAGGCACAATGCCGACATAAGTACAAGATCACTGACACTCTAACATTCTATGATTCGAACCTCTCCTGTGAGTCCAGTTTTAGATTCCGATGCCTCACTTCAGGTTTACTGTATCCCTTGGACTTTCTTATTGACTATGAAACACAGAAATTGCTACCGAATTTAATACAAAAGGCACAATGCCGACTTAAGTACAAGAGTACTGACTCTCTAACTTTCTATGATTTGAACCTCTCCTGTGAGTCCAGTTTTAGATACCGATGCTATACTTCAGGTTTGCTGTATCCCTTCGACCATTTTTTAGACGATGAAGCTTAGAAATTACATCGGAATTAAATTCAAAAGGCACAATGCTGACTTAAGTACAAGAGGACTGACACTCGAAAATTTTATAATTTGAACCTCTCCTGTGAGTCCAGTTTTGGATTCCGATGCTTCTCTTCAGGTTTACTGTATCCCTTGGACCCTCTTATTTATGAAGAAACACAGAAATTGCATCCGATTTAATACAAAAGGCACAATGCCGACTTAAGTACAAGAGGACTGACACTCTAATATTCTATGATTTGAACCTCTCCTGTGAGTCCTGTTTTAGATTCCGATGCTTCACCTAAGGTTTACTGTATCCCTCGGACCTTCTTATTGACGATAAAACACAGAAATTGCATCCGAATTTAATACAAAATGTACAATGCCGACCTAAGTACAAGAGGACTGACACTCTAACTTTCTATGATTTGAACATCTCCTGTGAGTCCAGTTTTAGATTCCGATGCATCACTTCAGGTTTACTGTATCCCTTGGAACTTCTTGTGGACGATGAAACACAGAAATTACATCCGAATTTAATACATAAGGCACAATGCCGACTTAAGTACAAGAGGACTGACACTCTAACTTTTTATGATATGAACCTCTCCTGAGAGTCCAGATTTAGATTCCGAAGCTTCACATCAGGTTTACTGTATACCTTGGACCTTCTTATTGACGATGAAACACAGAAATTGCATCGGAATTGAATTCAAAATGCACAAAGCCAACTTAAGTTTTAGAGGACTGACACATTAACTTTCTATGATATGAACCTCTCCTGTGAGTCCAGTTTTAGATTCCGATGCTTCACTTCAGGTTTACTGTATACCTTGAACTTTCTTATTGACGGTGAAACACAGAAATTGCTACCGAATTTAATACAAAAGGCACAATGCCGACATAAGTACAAGAGGACTGACTCTCTAACTTTCTATGATTTGAACCTCTCCTTTGAGTCCAGTTCAAGATTCCGATGCTTCACTTCAGGTTTACTGTATCCCTTGGACCTTGTAATTGACGATGAAACACAGAAATTGCATCCGAATTTAATACAAAGGGCACAATGCCGACTTCAGTACAAGAGGACTGACACTCTAACTTTTTATGATTTGAACCTCTCCTGAGAGTCCAGTTTTAGATTCCGAAGCTTCACATCAGGTTTACTGTATACCTTGGACATTCTTATTGACGATGAAACAAAGAAATTGCATCTTAATTGAATTCAAAAGGCACAATGCCAAATTAAGTTTTAGAGGACTGACACTTTATCTTTCTATGATTTGAACCTCTCCTGTGAGTCCAGTTTTAGATTCCGATGCTGCACTTCAGGTTTACTGTATCCCTTGGACCTTCTTGTTGACGATGAAACACAGAAATTGCATCCGAATTTAATACAAAAGGCACAATGCCGATATAAGTACAAGATGACTGACACTCTAACTTTCTATGATTTGAACCTCTCCTGTGAGTCCAGTTTTAGTTTCCGATGCCTCACTTCAGGTTTACTGTATCCCTTGGACTTTCTTATTGACGATCAAACACAGAAATTGCTACCGAATTTAATACAAAAGTCACAATGCAGACTTAAGTTCAAGAGGACTGACTGTCTAACTTTCTATGATTTGAACCTCTCCTGTGAGTCCAGTTATAGATTCCGAAGCTTCACATCAGGTTTACTGCATACCTTGGACCTTCTTATTGACGATGAAACACAGAAATTGCATCCGAATTTAATACAAAGGGCACAATGACGACTTAAGTACGAGAGGACTGACACTCTAACTTTTTATGATTTGAACCACTCCTGTGAGTCCAGTTTTAGATTCCGAAGCTTCACATCAGGTTTACTGTATACCTTGGACCTCCTTATTGACGATGAAACACAGAAATTGCATCGGAATTAAATTAAAAAGGCTCAAAGCCAAGTTAAGTTCTAGACGGCTGACACTCTAACTTTCTTTGATTTGAACCTCTCCTGTGAGTCCAGTATTAGATTCCGATGCTTGACTTCACATTTACTGTATCCCTTGGGCCTTCTTGTTGACGATGAAACACAGAAATTGCATCCGAATTTAATACAAAACGTACACTGCCGACTTAAGTACAACAGGACCGACACTCTAACTTTCTATGATTTGAACCCCTCCTGTGAGTCCAGATTAAGATTCCGATGCCTCACTTCAGGTTTGCTGTATCCCTTGGACTTTCTTATTGACGATGAAACACAGAAATTGCATCCGAATTTAATACAAAAGGCACAAAGCCGACTTAAGTACAAGAGGACTGGCACTCTAACTTTCTATGATTTGAACCTCTCCTGTAAGTCCAGTTTTAGATTCCGATTCTTCACTTCAGGTTTTCAGAATACCTTGGACCTTCTTACTGACGATGAAACACAGAAATTGGATCAAAATTAAATTCAAAATGCACAATGCCGACTTAAGTACAAGAGGACTGACCCTCTAACTTTCTATGATTTGAACCTCTCCTGTGAGTCCAGTTTTAGATTACGATGCTTCACTTTAGGTTTACTGTATCCCTTGGACCTTCTTATTGACGATGAAACACAGAAATTGCATCGGAATAGAATTCAAAAATCACAATGCCAACTTAAGTTTTAGAGGACTGACACTTTACCTTTCTATGATTTGAACCTCTCCTGTAAGTCCAGTTTTAGATTCCGATGCTTCACATCAGGTTTACTGTATCCCTCGGAATTTCTTATTGACGATGAAACACAGAAATTGCATCCGTATTTAATACAAAAGGCACAATGCCGACATAAGTACAAGATGACTGACACTCTAACTGTTTATGATTTGAACCTCTCCTGTGAGTCCACTTTTAGATTCCGAAGCTTCACATCAGGTTTACTGTATACCTTGGACCTTCTTATTGACGATGACACACAGAAATTGCGTCGGAATTGAATTCAAAAAACACAATGCCAACTTAAGTTTTAGAGGACTGACACTTTAACTTTCTATGATTTGAACCGCTCCTTTGAGTCCAGTTCAAGATTCCGATGCTTCACTTCAGGTTTACTGTATCCCTTGGACCTTCCTATTGACGATGAAACACAGAAATTACATCCGAATTTAATGCAAAGGGCACAATGCCGATGTAAGTACAAGAGGACTAACACTCTAACTTTATATGATTTGAACCACGCCTGTGAGTCCAGTTTTAGATTCCAAAGCTTCACATCAGGTTTACTGTATACCGTTGACCTCCTTATTGACGATGAAACACAGAAATTGCATCGGAATTAAATTAAATAGGCACAATGCCAACTTAAGTTCTAGAGGGCTGACACTCTAACTTTCTATGATTTGAACCTCTCCTGTGAGTCCAGTATTAGATTCCGATGCTTCACTTCAGATTTACTGTATCCCTTGGACCTTCTTGTTGACGATGAAACACAGAAATTGCATCCGAATTCAATACAAAAGGCACAACGCAGACTTAAGTACAAGAGGACTGACACTCTAACTTTTTATGATTTGAACCCCTCCTGTGAGTCCAGTTTTAGATTCCGAAGCTTCACATCAGGTTTACTGTATACCTTGGACCTTCTTATTGACGATGAAACACAGAAATTGCATCGGAATTGAATTCAAAACGCACAATGCCAACTTAAGTTCTAGAATACTGACACTTTAACTTTCTATGACTTGAACCTCCCCTGTGAGTCCAGTTTTAGATTCCGATGCTTCACTTCAGGTTTACTGTATCCCTTGGACCTTCTTATTGACGATGAAACACAGAAATTGCATCCGAATTTAATACAAAAGACACAATGCCGACTTAAGTACAGGAGGACTGACACTCTAACTTTCTATGATTTGAATCCCTCCTGAGAGTCCAGTTTAAGATTCCGATGCTTCACTTCAGGTTTACTGTATCCCTTGGACCTTCTTATTGACGATGAAACAGAGAAATTGCATCCGAATTTAATACAAAGGGCACAATGCCGACTTAAGTACGAGAGGACTGACACTCTAACTTTTTATGATTTGAACCACTCCTGTGAGTCCAGTTTTAGATTCCGAAGCTTCACATCAGGTTTACTGTATACCTTGGACCTCCTTATTGACGATGAAACACAGAAATTGCATCGGAATTAAATTAAAAAGGCTCAAAGCCAACTTAAGTTCTAGACGGCTGACACTCTAACTTTCTTTGATTTGAACCTCTCCTGTGAGTCCAGTATTAGATTCCGATGCTTGACTTCACATTTACTGTATCCCTTGGACCTTCTTGTTGACGATGAAACACAGAAATTGCATCCGAATTTAATACAAAAGGCACAATGCCGACTTAAGTACAAGAGGACTGACCCTCTAACTTTCTATGATTTGAACCTCTCCTGTGAGTCCAGTTTTAGATTACGATGCTTCTCTTCAGGTTTACTGTATCCCTTGGACCTTCTTATAGACGATGAAGCACAGAAATTGCATCGGAATTAAATTCAAAAGGCACAATGCCGACTTAGGTACAAGAGGAGTGACACTCTAACTTTCTATGATTTGAACCTCTCCTGTGAGTCCAGTTTTAGATCCATATGCTTCACTTCAGGTTTACTGTTTCCCTTGGACCTTCTTATAGACGATGAAACACAGAAATTGAATCCGAATTTAGTACAAAAGGCACAATGCCGACTTAAGTACAAGATAACTGACAATCTAACTTTCTATGAGATGAAACTCTCCTGTTAGTCCAGTGTAACATTCCGATGCTTCACTTCAGGTTTACTGTATCCCTTGGACCTTTCTTATTGACGATGAACCACAGAAATTACATCCGAATGAAATACAAAGGGCACAATTCCGACTTAAGTAAAAGAGGACTGACACTCTAATTTTTATGATCTGAACCGCTACTGTAAGTCCAGTTTTGGATTCCGATGCTTCACTTCAGGTTTACTGTATACATTGTACCTTCGTATTGACGATGAAATACAGAAATTGCATCGAAATTAAGTTCAAGAGGCACAATGCCGACTTAAGTACAAGAGGAATGACACTCTAACTTTCTATGATTTGAACCTCTCCTGTGAGTCCAGTTTCAGATTCCGATGGTTCACTTCAGGTTTACTGTATTCCTTGGACCTTCTTATAGACGATGAAGCACAGAAATTGCATCGGAATTAAATTCAAAAGGCACAATGCCGATTTAGGTACAACAGGAGTGACACTCTAACTTTCTATGATTTGTACCTCTCCTGTGAGTACAGTTTAGATTCCGATGCTTCACTTCAGGTTTACTGTATCCCTTGGACCTTCTTATAGACGATGAAACTCAGAAATTGCATCCGAATTTAGTACAAGAGGCATAATGCCGACTTATGTACAAGAGGGCCGAGACTCTAACTTTCTATGATTTGAACCTCTCCTGTGAGTCGAGTTTTAGATTCCGATGCTTGACTTCAGATTTACTGTATCCCTTGGACCTTCTTGTTGACGATGAAACACAGACATTGCATCCGAATTTAATACAAAATGTACAATGCCGACTTAAGTACAAGAGGACCGACACTCTAACTTTCTATGATTCGAACCTCTCCTGCAAGTCCAGTTTTAGATTCCGATTCTTCACTTCAGGTTTTCTGAATATCTTGGACTTTCTTATTGACGATGAAACATAGAAATTTGATCGAAATTAAAATCAAAAGGCACAATGCCGACTTAAGTACAAGAGGACTGAAACTCTAACTTTCTATGATTTGAACCACTCCTGTGAGTCCACTTTTAGATTCCGATGCTTCACTTCAGGTTTACTGTATCCCTTGGACATTCTTATTGAAGATGAAGCACAGAAATTGCATCGGAATTAAATTCAAAAGGCACAATGCCGACATAGGTACAAGAGGAGTGACACTCTAACTTTCTATGATTTGAACCTCTCCTGTGAGTCCAGTTTTAAATTCCGATGCTTCACTTCAGGTTTACTGTTTCCCCTGGACCTTCTTATAGACGATGAAACACAGAAATTGAATCCGAATTTACTACAATAGGCACAATGCCGACTTAAGTACAAGAGGACTGACAATCTAACTTTCTATGAGTTGAACCTCTCCTGTGAGACCAGTTTTAGATTCCGATGCTTCACTTCAGGTTTACTGTATCCCTTGGTTCTTCTTATTGACGATGAAACGCAGAAATTGCATCAGAATTTAATACAAAAGGCACAATGCCGACTTAAGTACAAGAGGACTGACACTCTAACATTTTATGATTTGAATCTCACCTGTGAGTCCAGTTTTAGATTCCGAAGCTTCACATCAGGTTTACTGTATACCTTGGACCTTCTTATTGACGATGAAACACAGAAATTGCATCGGAAATAAATTCAAAAGGCACAATGCCAACGTAAGTTCTAGAGGACTGACACTCAAACTTCCTATGATTTGAACCTCTGCTGTGAGTCCAGTTTTAGATTCCGATGCTTCACTTCAGGTTTACTGTATCCCTTGGACCTTCTTATTGACGATGAAACACAGAAATTGCATCCGAATTTAATACAAAGGGCACAATTCCTACGTAAGTAAAAGAGGACTGACACTCTAACTGTTTATGATTTGAACCTCTACTGTAAGTCCAGTTTTAGATTCCGATGCTTCACTTCAGGTCTACTGTATACCTTGTACCTTCGTATTGACGATGAAACACAGAAATTGCATCGAAATTAAATTCAAAAGGCACAATGCCGACTTAAGTACAAGAGGACTGACACTCTAACTTTCTATGATTTGAACCTCTCCTGTGAGTCCAGTTTTAGATTCCGATGGTTCACTTCAGGTTTACTGTATCCCTTGGACCTTCTTATAGACGATGAAGCACATACATTGCATCGGAATTAAATTCAAAAGGCACAATGCCGACTTAGGTACAATAGGAGTGACACTCTAACTTTCTATGATTTGAACCTCTCCTGTGAGTACAGTTTTAGATTCCGATGCTTCACTTCAGGTTAACTGTATCCCTTGGACCTTTTTATAGACGATGAAACACAGATATTGCATCCGAATTTAGTACAATAGGCACAATGCCGACTTAAGTACAAGAGGACCGACACTCTAACTTTCTATGATTTGAACCTCTCCTGTGAGTCCAGTTTTAGATTCCGATGCTTCACTTCAGGGTTACTGTATCCCTTGGACTTTCTTATTGTCGTTGAAACACAGAAATTGCATCCGAATTTTATACAAAAGGCACAAAGCCGACTTAAGTACAAGAGGACTGACACTCTGACTTTCTATGATTTGAACCTCTACTGTAAGTCCAGTTTTAGATTCCGATTCTTCACTTCAATTTTTCAGAATACCTTGGACCTTCTTACTGACGATGAAACACAGAAATTGGATCGAAATTAAATTCAAAAGGCACAATGCCGACTTAAGTACAAGAGGACTGACCCTCTAACTTTCTATGATTTGTACCTCTCCTGTGAGTCCAGTTTTAGATTCCGATGCTTCACTTCAGGTTTACTGTATCCCTTGGACCTTCTTATAGACGATGAAGCACAAAAATTGCATCGGAATTTAATACAAAAGGCACAATGCCGACTTAAGTACAAGAGGACTGACACTCTAACTTTTTATGATTTGAATCTCTCCTGTGAGTCCAGTTTTAGATTCCGAAGCTTCACATCAGGTTTACTGTATACCTTGGACTTTGTAATTGACGATGAAACACAGAAATTGCATGGGAAATAAATACAAAAGGCACAATGACAACGTAAGTTCAAGAGGACTGACACTCAAACTTCCTATGATTTGAACCTCTCCTGTGAGTCCAGTTGTAGATTCCGATGCTTCACTTCTGGTTTACTGTATTCTTGGACCTTCTTATTGACGATGAAACACAGAAATTGCATCCGAATTTAATACAAAAGGCGCAATGCCGACATAAGTACAAGAGGACAGGCACTCTAACTTTCCATGATTTGGACGTCTCCTGTGAGTCCAGTTTAACATTCCGATGCTTCACTTCAGGTTTACTGTATCCCTTGGACCTTTCTTATTGACGATGAACCACAGAAATTGCATCCGAATTAAATACAAAAGGCACAATTCCGACTTAAGTAAAAGAGGACTGACACTCTAATTTTTATGATTTGAACCGCTACTGTAAGTCCAGTTTTAGATTTCGATGCTTCACTTCAGGTTTACTGTATACATTGTACCTTCGTATTGACGATGAAATACAGAAATTGCATCGAAATTAAGTTCAAAAGGCACAATGCCGACTTAAGTACAAGAGGAATGACACTCTAACTTTCTATGATTTGAACCTCTCCTGTGAGTCCAGTTTTAGATTCCGATGGTTCACTTCAGGTTTACTGTATTCCTTGGACCTTCTTATACACGATGAAGCACAGATATTGCATCGGAATTAAATTCAAAAGGCACAATGCCAACGTAAGTTCTAGAGGACTGACACTCAAACTTCCTATGATTTGAACCTCTGCTGTGAGTCCAGTTTTAGATTCCGATGCTTCACTTCAGGTTTACTGTATCCCTTGGACCTTCTTATTGACGATGAAACACAGAAATTGCATCCGAATTTAATACAAAGGGCACAATTCCTACGTAAGTAAAAGAGGACTGACACTCTAACTGTTTATGATTTGAACCTCTACTGTAAGTCCAGTTTTAGATTCCGATGCTTCACTTCAGGTCTGCTGTATACCTTGTACCTTCGTATTGACGATGAAACACAGAAATTGCATCGAAATTAAATTCAAAAGGCACAATGCCGACTTAAGTACAAGAGGACTGACACTCTAACTTTCTATGATTTGAACCTCTCCTGTGAGTCCAGTTTTAGATTCCGATGGTTCACTTCAGGTTTACTGTATCCCTTGGACCATCTTATTGACGATGAAGCACATAAATTGCATCGGAATTAAATTCAAAAGGCACAATGCCGACTTAGGTACAAGAGGTGTGACACTCTAACTTTCTATGATTTGAACCTCTCCTGTGAGTACAGTTTTAGATTCCGATGCTTCACTTCAGGTTAACTGTATCCCTTGGACCTTTTTATAGACGATGAAACACAGATATTGCATCCGAATTTAGTACAAAAGGCACAATGCCGACTTAAGTACAAGAGGACCGACACTCTAACTTTCTATGATTTGAACCTCTCCTGTGAGTCCAGTTTTAGATTCCGATGCTTCACTTCAGGGTTACTGTATCCCTTGGACTTTCTTATTGTCGATGAAACACAGAAATTGCATCCGAATTTAATACAAAAGGCACAAAGCCGACTTAAGTACAAGAGGACTGACACTCTAACTTTCTATGATTTGAACCTCTACTGTAGGTCCAGTTTTAGATTCCGATTCTTCACTTCACTTTTTCAGATTACCTTGGACCTTCTTACTGACGATGAAACACAGAAATTGGATCGAAATTAAATTAAATGGCACAATGCCGACTTAAGTACAAGAGGACTGACCCTCTAACTTTCTATGATTTGAACCTCTCCTGTGAGTCCAGTTTTAGATTCCGATGCTTCACTTCAGGTTTACTGTATCCCTTGGACCTTCTTATAGACGATGAAGCACAGAAATTGCATCGGAATTTAATACAAAAGGCACAATGCCAACTTAAGTACAAGTGGACTGACACTCTAACTTTTTATGATTTGAATCACTCCTGTGAGTCCAGTTTTAGATTCCGAAACTTCACATCAGGTTTACTGTATACCTTGGACTTTGTAATTGACGATGAAACACAGAAATTACATGGGAAATAAATACAAAAGGCACAATGACAACGTAAGTTCAAGAGGACTGACACTCAAACTTCCTATGATTTGAACCTCTCCTGTGAGTCCAGTTGTAGATTCCGATGCTTCACTTCTGGTTTACTGTATTCTTGGACCTTCTTATTGACGATGAAACACAGAAATTGCATCCGAATTTAATACAAAAGGCGCAATGCCGACATAAGTACAAGAGGACAGACACTCTAACTTTCCATTATTTGGACGTCTCCTGTGAGTCCAGTTTAACATTCCGATGCTTCACTTCAGGTTTACTGTATCCCTTGGACCTTTCTTATTGACGATGAACCACAGAAATTGCATCCGAATTAAATACAAAAGGCACAATTCCGACTTAAGTAAAAGAGGACTGACACTCTAATTTTTATGATTTGAACCGCTACTTTAAGTCCAGTTTTAGATTTCGATGCTTCACTTCAGGTTTACTGTATACATTGTACCTTCGTATTGACGATGAAATACAGAAATTGCATCGAAATTAAGTTCAAAAGGCACAATGCCGACTTAAGTACAAGAGGAATGACACTCTAACTTTCTATGGTTTGAACCTCTCCTGTGAGTCCAGTTTTAGATTCCGATGGTTCACTTCAGGTTTACTGTATTCCTTGGACCTTCTTATACACGATGAAGCACAGAAATTGCATCGGAATTAAATTCAAAAGGCACAATGCCGACTTACGTACAAGAGGAGTGACACTCTAACTTTCTATGATTTGAACCTCTCCTGTGAGTACAGTTTAGATTCCGATGCTTCACTTCAGGTTTACTGTATCCCTTGGACCTTCTTATAGACGATGAAACTCAGAAATTGCATCCGAATTTAGTACAAAAGGCACAATGCCGACTTAAGTACAAGAGGACTGACACTCTAACTTTTTATGATTTGAATCTCTCCTGTGAGTCCAGTTTTAGATTCCGAAGCTTAACTTCAGGTTTACTGTATCCCTTGGACCTTCTTATTGACGATGAAACACAGAAATTGCATCGGAAATAAATTAAAAAGCCACAATGCCAACATAAGTTCTAGAGGACTGACACTCTAACTTTTTATGATTTGAATCTCTCCTGTGAGTCCAGTTTTAGATTCCGAAGCTTAACGTCAGGTTTACTGTATACCTTGGACCTTCTTATTGACGATGAAGCTCAGAAACTGCATCGGAAATAAATTAAAAAGCCACAATGTCAACGTAAGTTCTAGAGGACTGACACTTTAACTTTCCATGAGTTGAACCTCTCCTGTGAGTCCAGTTTTAGATTCCGATGCTTGGCTTCAGATTTACTGTATCCCTTGGACCTTCTTGTTGACGATGAAACACAGACATTGCATCCGAATTTAATACAAAATGTACAATGCCGACTTAAGTACAAGAGGACCGACACTCTAACTTTCTATGATTTGAACCTCTCCTGTAAGTCCAGTTTTAGATTCCGATTCTTCACTTCAGGTTTTCTGAATAAGTTGGACTTTCTTATTGACGATGAAACACAGAAATTGGATCGAAATTAAATTCAAAAGGCACAATGCCGACTTAAGTACAAGTGGACTGAAACTCTAACTTTCTATGATTCGAACCACTCCTGTGAGTCCACTTCTAGATTCCGATGCTTCGCTTCAGGTTTACTGTATCCCTTGGACATTCTTATAGACGATGAAGCACAGAAATTTCATCGGAATTAAATTCAAAAGGCACAATGCCGACTTAGGTACAAGAGGAGTGACACTCTAACTTTCTATGATTTGAACCTCTCTTGTGAGTCCAGTTTTAAATTCCGATGCTTCACTTCAGGTTTACTGTTTCCCCTGGACCTTCTTATAGACGATGAAACACAGAAATTGAATCCGAATTTAGTACAATAGGCACAATGCCGACTTAAGTACAAGAGGACTGACAATCTAACTTTCTATGAGTTGAACCTCTCCTGTGAGACCAGTTTTAGATTCCGATGCTTCACTTCAGGTTTACTGTATCCCTTGGACCTTCTTATTGACGATGAAACACAGAAATTGCATCCGAATTTAATACAAAAGGCACAATGCCGACATAAGTACAAGAGGAGTGACACTCTTACTTACTATGATTTGAACCTCTCCTGTGAGTTTAGTTTTAGATTACGATGCTTCAGTTCAGGTTTACTGTATCCCTTGGACCTTCTTATAGACGAAGAAACACAGAAATTGAATCCAATTTAGTACAAAAGGCACAATGCCGACTTAAGTACAAGAGGACTGACAATCTAACTTTCTATGAGTTGAACCTCTCCTGTGAGACCAGTTTTAGATTCCGATGCTTCACTTCAGGTTTACTGTACCACTTCGACCTTCTTATTGACGCTGAAACACAGAAATTGCATACGAATTTAATACAAAGGGCACAATTCCTACTTAAGTAAAAGAGGACTGACACTCTAACTGTTTATGATTTGAACCTCTACTGTAAGTCCAGTTTTAGATTACGATGCTTCACTTCAGGTTTACAGTATACCTTGTACCTTCGTATTGACGATGAAACACAGAAATTGCATCGAAATTAAATTCAAAAGGCACAATGCCGACTTAAGTACAAGAGGACTGACACTCTAACCTTCTATGATTTGAACCTCTCCTGTGAGTCCAGTTTTAGATTCCGATGGTTCACTTCAGGTTTACTGTATCCCTTGGACCTTCTTATAGACGATGAAGCACATAAATTGCATCGGAATTAAATTCAAAAGGCACAATGCCGACTTAGGTACAAGAGGAGTGACAATCTAACATTCTATTATTTGAACCTCTCCTGTGAGTACAGTTTTAGATTCCGATGCTTCACTTCAGGTTTACTGTATCCCTTGGACCTTTTTATAGACGATGAAACACAGATATTGCATCCGAATTGAGTACAAAAGGCACAATGCCGACTTAAGTACAAGAGGACCGACACTCTAACTTTCTATGATTTGAACCTCTCCTGTGAGTCCAGTTTTAGATTCCGATGCTTCTCTTCAGGGTTACTGTATGCCTTGGACTTTCTTATTGTCGATGAAACACAGAAATTGCATCCGAATTTAATACAAAAGGCACAATGCCGACTTAAGTACAAGAGGACTGACACTCTAACATTTTATGATTTGAACCTCTCCTGAGAGTCCAGTTTTAGATTCCGAAACTTCACTTCAGGTTTACTGTATCCCTCGGACCTTCTTATAGACGATGAAGCACAGAAATAGCATCGGAATTAACTTCAAAAGGCACAATGCCGACTTAGGTACAAGAGGAGTGACACTCTAACTTTCTATGATTTGAACCTCTCCTGTGAGTCCAGTTTTAGATTCCGATGCTTCACTTCAGGTTTACTGTATCCCTTGGACCTTCTTATTGACGATGAAACACAGAAATTGCATCCGAATTTAATACAAAAGGCACATTGCCGACTTAAGTACAAGAGGACTGACACTCTAACTATTTGTGATTTGAATCTCTCCTGTGAGTCCAGTTTTAGATTCAGAAGCTTCACATCAGGTTTACTGTATACCTTTGACCTTCTTATTGACGATGAAACACAGAAATTGCATCGGAAATAAATTCAAAATGCACAATGCCAACGTAAGTTCTAGAGGACTGACACTCTAACTTTCTATGATTTGAACCTCTCCTGTGAGTCCAGTTTTAGATTCCGATGCTCCACTTTAGGTTTACTGTATCCCTTGGACCTTCTTATAGACGATGAAACACAGAAATTGCATCCGAATTTAGTACAAAAGGCACAATGCCGACGTAAGTACATGAGGACCGACACCTTATCTTTCTATGATTTGAACCTCTCCTGTGAGTCCAGTTTTAGATTCCGATGCTTCACTTCAGGTTTACTGTAACCCTTGGACCTTCGTATTGACGATGAAACACAGAAATTGCATCGAAATTAAATTCAAAAGGCACAATGCCGACTTAAGTACAAGAGGACTGACACTCTAACTTTCTATGATTTGAACCTCTCCTGTAAGTTCAGTTTTAGATTCCGATGCTTCACTTCAGGTTTACTGGATCCCTTGGACCTTCTTATAGACGATGAAACACAGAAATTGCATCTGAATTTAATACAAAAGGCAGAATGCCGACTTAAGTACAGGGGGACTGACACTCTAACTTTCCATGATTTGAACCACTCCTTATGAGTCCAGTTTTAGATTCCGATGCTTCACTTCAGGTTTGCTGTACCCCTTAGACCATCTTTTAGACGATGAAGCTTAGAAATTGCATCGGAATTAAATTCAAAAGGCACAATACCGGCTTTAGTACAAGAGGACTGACACTCAAACTTTCTATAATTTGAACCTCTCCTGTGAGTCCAGTTTTAGAATCCGTTGCTTCACTTCAGGTATCCATTGGACCTTCTTATTGACGATGAAACACAGAAATAGCATCTGAATTTAATACAAATGGCACAATGCCGACTTAAGTACAAGAGGACTGACACTCTAACTTTATATGATTTGAACCTCTCCTGTGAGTCCAGTTTTAGATTCTGATGCTTCACTTAAGGTTTATTGTAGACCTTGGACCTTCTTATTGACGATGAAACACAGAAATTGCATCCGAATTTAATACAAAAGGCACAATGCCGACTTAAGTACAAGAGTACTGACACTCTAACTATTTATGATTTAAACCTCTCCTGTGAGTCCAGTTTTAGATTCCGAAGCCTCACATAAGATTTACTGTATACCTTGGACCTTCTTATTGGCGATGAAACACAGAAATTGCATCGGAATTAAATTCAAAAGGCACAATGCCAACTTAAGTTCCAAAGGACTGACACTCTAACTTTCTATGATTTGAACTTCTCCTGTGAGTCCAGTTTTAGATTCCGATGCTTCACTTCAGGTTTACTGTATCCCTTGGACTTTCTTATTGACGATGAAAAACAGAAATTGCATCCGAATTTAATACAAAAGGCACAATGCCGACTAAAGTACAAGAGGACTGACACTCTAACTTTCTATGATTTGAACCTCTCCTGTGAGTCCAGTTTTAGATTCCGATGCTTCACGTCAGGTTTACTGTATACCTTGGATCTTCTTATTGACGATGAAACACAGAAATTGGATCCGACTTTATTACAAAAGCCACAATGCCGACTTAAGTACAAGAGGACTGACACTATAACTCTCTATGATTTGAACCTCTTCTGTGAGTCCAGTGATAGATTCCGATGCCTCACTTCAGGCTTACTGTATCCCTTGGACTTTCTTATTGACGATGAAACACAGAAATTGCATCCGAATTTAATACAAAAGGCACAATCCCGACTTAAGTACAAGAGGACCGACACCCAAACTTTTCATGATTTGAAACTCTCCTGTGAGTCCAGTTTTAGATTCCGATGCTTCACTTCTGGTTTATTGTATCCCTTGGATCTTCTTATTGACGATGAAACACAGAAATTGCGTCCGAATTTAGTACTAAATTCACAATGCCGACTTAAGTACAAGAGGACTGACACTCTAACTTTCTATGATTTGAACCTCTCCTATGAGTCCAGTTTTAGATTCCCATGCTTCACTTCAGGTTTACTGTATCCCTTGGACCTTCTTATTGACGATGAAACACAGAAATTGCATCCGACTTTATTACAAAGGGCACAATGTCGACTTAAGTACAAGAGGACTGACACTCTAACTTTTTATGATTTGAACCACTCCTGTGAGTCCAGAGTTAGATTCCGATGCTTCACTTAAGGTTTACTGTATCCCTTGGACCTTCGTATTGTCGATGAATAACAGAAATTGCATCCGAATTCAATACAAAAGGCACAATGCCGACTTAAGTACAAGAGGACTGACACTCTAACCGTCTATGATTTGAACCTCTCCTGTGAGTCCAGCTTAAGATTCCGATGCGTCACTTCAGGTTTACTGTATCCCTTGGACCTCCTTATTGACGATGAAACACAGAAATTGCATCCTAATGTAATACAAAGGGCACAATGCCGACTTAAGTACAAGAGGACTGACACTCTAACATTTTATGATTTGAACCACTCCTGTGAGTCCAGTTTTAGATTCCGATGTTTCACTTCAGCTTTACTGTATCCCTTGGATCTTCTTATTGACGATGAAACACAGAAATTGCATCCGAATTTAGTACAAAAGGCACAATGCCGACTTAAGTACAAGAGGACTGACACTCTAATTTTTTTTGATTTGAACCTCTCCTGAGAGTCCAGTTTTAGATTCCGAAACTTCACATCAGGTTTACTGTGTACCTTGGAACTTCTTATTGACGATGAAACACAGAAATTGCATCGGAATTGAATTCAAAAGGCACAATGCCAACTTAAGTTCTAGAGGACTGACACTTTAACTTTCTATGATTTGAACCTCTCCTGTGAGTCCAGTTTTAGATTCCGATGCCTCACTTCAGGTTCACTGTATTCCTTGGACTTTCTTATTGACAATGAAACACAGAAATTGAATCCAAATTTAATGCAATAGGCACAATGCCGACTTAAGTACAAGAGGACTGACACTCTAACTTTCTATGATTTGAACCTCTCCTGTGAGTCCAGTTTAAGATTCCGATGCTTCACTTCAGGTTTACTGTATCCCTTGGACCTTCGTATTGACGATGAAACACAGAAATTGCATCCGAATTTAATACAAAATGCACAATGCGCGACTTAAGTACAAGTGGACTTACACTCTAACTTTTTGTGATTTGAACCACTCCTGTGAGTCCAGTTTTAGATTCCGAAGCTTCACATCAGGTTTACTGTATACCTTGGACCTCCTTATTGACGATGAAACACAGAAATTGCATCGGAATTAAATTCAAAAGCCACAATGCCAACTTAAGTTCTAGAGGACTGACACTCTAACTCTCTATGATTTGAATCTCTCCTGTGAGACCAGTTTTGAATTCCGATGCTTCACTTCAGGTATACTGTATCCCTTGGACCTTCTTATTGACGATGAAAAACAGAAATTGCATCCGAATTTAATACAAAAGGCACAATGCCGACTTAAGTACAAGAGGACTGACACTCTAACTTTCTATGATTTGAACCTCTCCTGTGAGTCCAGTTTTAGATTCCGATGTTTCACTTCAGGTTTACTGTATCCCTTGGACCTACTTATAGACGATGAAGCATAGAAATTGCATTGGAATTAAATTCAAAAGGCACAATGCCGTCTTAGGTACAAGAGGAGTGACACTCTAACTTTCTATGATTTGAACCTCTCCTGTGAGTCCAGTTTTAGATTCCGAAGCTTCACTTCAGGTTTACTGTATCGATTGGACCTTCTTATAGACGATGAAACACAGAAATTGCATCCGAATTTAGTACAAAAGGCACAATGCCGACGTAAGTACAAGAGGACCGACACTCTATCTTACTATGATTTGAACCTCTCCTGTGAGTCCAGTTTTAGATTCCGATGCTTCACTTCAGGTTCACTGTAACCCTTGGACCTTCTTATTGACGATGAAACACAGAAATTGCATCGAAATTAAATTCAAAAGGCACAATGCCGACTTAAGTACAAGAGGACTGACACTCTAACTTTCTATGATTTGAACCTCTCCTGTGAGTCCAGTTTTAGATTCCGATGCTTCACTTCAGGTTTACTGGATCCCTTGGACCTTCTTATAGACGATGAAACACAGAAGTTGCATCCGAATTTAATACAAAACGCAGAATGAAAACTTAAGTACAGGGGGACTGACACTCTAACTTTCTATGATTTGAACCACTCCTGTGAGTCCAGTATTAGATTCCGATAATGCACTTCAGGTTTGCTCTACCCCTTAGACCATCTTTGAGACGATGAAGCTTAGAAATTGCATCGGAATTAATTTCAAAAGGCACAATGCCGGCTTTAGTACAAGAGGACTGACACTCGAACTTGCTATAATTTGAACCTCTCCTGTGAGTCCAGTTTTAGATTCCGTTGCTTCAGTTCAGGTTTACTGTATCCCTTGGACCTTATTATTGACGATGAAACACAGAAATAGCATCTGAATTTAATACAAATGGCACAATGCCGACTTCAGTACAAGAGGACTGACACTCTAACTTTATATGATTTGAACCTCTCCTGTGAGTCCAGTTTTAGATTCCGATGCTTCACTTAAGGTTTACTGTATACCTTGGACCTTCTTATTGACGATGAAACACAGAAATTGCATCCGAATTTAATACAAAAGCACAATGCCGACTTAAGTACAAGAGGACTGACACTCTCACTTTCTATGATTTAAACCTCTCCTGTAAGTCCAGTTTTAGACTCCGATGCTTCACTGCAAATTTACTGTATCCCCTGGACTTTCTTATTGACGATGAAAGACAGAAATTTCATCCGAATTTAGTACAAAAGGCACAATGCCGAGTTAAGTACAAGAGGACTGACACTCTAACTTTCTATGATTTGAACCTATCCTGTGAGTCCAGTTTGAAATTCCGATGCCTCACTTCAGTTTTACTGTATCCTTTAGACCTTCTAATTGACGATGAAACACAAAAATTGCATCCGAATTTAATACAAAAGGCACAATGCCGACTTAAGTACAAGAGGACTGATACTCTAACTATTTATGATTTAAACCTCTCCTGTGAGTCCAGTTTTAGATTCCGAAGCCTCACATAAGGTTTACTGTATGCCTTGGACCTTCTTATTGACGATGAAACACAGAAATTGCATCGGAATTAAATTCAAAAGGCACAATGCCAACTTAAGTTCTAGAGGACTGACACCCTAACTTTCTATGATTTCAACCTCTCCTATGAGTCCAGTTTTAGATTCCGATGCTTCACTTCAGGTTTACTGTATCCCTTGGACCTTCTTATTGACGATGAAAAACAGAAATTGCATCCGAATTTAATACAAAAGGCACAATGCCGACTTAAGCACAAGAGGACTGCCACTATAACTCTCTATGATTTGAATCTCTTCTGTGAGTCCAGTATTAGATTCCGATGCCTCACTTCAGGCTTACTGTATCCCTTGGACTTTCTTATTGACGATGAAACACAGAAATTGCATCCGAATTTAATACAATAGGCACAATGCCGACTTAAGTACAAGAGGACCGACACCCAAACTTTTCATGATTTGAAACTCTCCTGTGAGTCCAGTTTTAGATTCCGAAGCTTCACATCAGGTTTACTGTATACCTTGGACCCTCCTATTGACGATGAAACACAGATAATGCATCGGAATTAAATTCAAAAGGCACAATGCCAACTTAAGTTCTAGAGGACTGACACTCTAACTTTCTATGATTTGAACCTCTCCTGTGAGTCCAGTTTTAGATTCCGATGCTTCACTTCTGGTTTATTGTATCCCTTGGACCTTCTTATTGACGATGAAACACAGAAATTGCATCCGAATTTAATACAGAAATCACAATGAAGACCTAAGTAAAACAGGACTGACACCCTAACTTTATATGATTTGAATCTCTCCTGTGAGTCCAGAGTTAGATTCCGATGCTTCACTTCAGGTTTACTGTATCCCTTGGACCTTCGTATTGACGATGAAAAACAGAAATTGCATCCGAATTCAATATAAAAGGCACAATGCCGACTTAAGTACAAGAGGACTGACACTCTAACCTTCTATGATTTGAACCTCTCCTGTGAGTCCAGTTTAAGATTCCGATGCTTCACTTCAGGTTTACTGTATCCCTTGGACCTTCTTATTGACGATGAAACACAGAAATTGCATCCGAATTTAATACAAAGGGCACAATGCCGACTTAAGTACAAGAGGACTGACACTCTAACATTTTATGATTTGAACCACTCCTGTGAGTCCAGATTTAGATTCCGAAGCTTCACATCAGATTTACTGTATACCTTGGACCTTCTTACTGACGATGAAACGCAGAAATTGCATCGGAATTGAATTCAAAAGGCACAATGCCAACTTTAGTTCTAGAAGGCTGACACTCTAAATTTCTATGATTTGAACCACTCCTGTGAGTCCAGTATTAGACTCCGATGCTTCACTTCAGGTTTACTGTATCCCTTGGACCTTCTTATCGACGATGAAACACAGAAATTGCATCCGAATTTAATACAAAATGCACAATGCCGACTTAAGTACAAGAGGACCGACACTCTAACTTTCTATGATTTGAACCTCTCCTGTGAGTCCAGTTTTATATTCCGATGCTTCACTACAGGTTTACTGTATCCCTTGGACCTTCTTATTGACGATGAAACACAGAAATTGCATCCGAATTTAATACAAAAGGCACAATGCCGACTTAAGTACAAGAGGACTGACTCTCTAACTTCCTATGATTTGAACCTCTCCTGTGAGTAAAGTTTAAGATTCCGATGCTTCACTTCAGGTTTACTATATACCTTGGACCTTCTTATTGACGATGAAACACAGAAATTGCATCCGAATTTAATACAAAGTGCACAATCCCTACTTAAGTACAAGAGGACTGACACTCTAACTTTTTATGATTTGAACCACTCGTGTGAGTCCAGTTTTAGATTCCGAAGCTTCATATCAGGTTTACTGTATACCTTGGACCTTCTTATTGACTATGAAACACAGAAATTGCATCGGAATTAAATTCAAAAGGCACAATGCCAACTTAAGTTCTAGAGGACTGACACTCTAACTTTCTATGATTTGAACCTCTCCTGTGAGTCCAGTTTTAGTTTCCGATGCTTCACTTCTGGTTTATTGTATCCCTTGGACCTTCTTATTGACGATGAAGCACAGAAATTGCATCCGAATTTAATACAAAAATCACAATGAAGACTTAAGTAAAACAGGACTGACACTCTAACTTTCTATGATTTGAACCTCTCCTGTAAGTCCAGAGTTAGATTCCGATGCTACACTTCAGGTTTACTGTATCCCCTGGACCTTCGTATTGACGATGAAAAACAGAAATTGCATCCGAATTCAATACAAAAGGCACAATGCCGACTTAAGTACAAGAGGACTGACACTCTAACCTTCTATGATCTGACCCTCTCCTGTGAGTCCAGTTTAAGATTCCGATGCTTCACTTCATTTTTACTGTATACCTTGAACCTTCTTACTGACGATGAAACACAGAAATTGCATCGGAATTAAATTCAACAGGCACAATGCCGACTTAAGTTCTAGAAGGCTGACACTCTCAATTTCTATGATTTGAACCACTCCTGTGAGTCCAGTATTAGCCTCCGATGCTTCACTTCAGTTTTACTGTATCCCTTGGACCTTCTTATTGACGATGAAACACAGAAATTGCATCCGAATTTAATACAAAATGCACAATGCCGAATTAAGTACAAGAGGACCGACACTCAAACTTTCTATGATTTGAACCTCTCCTGAGAGTCCAGTTTTAGATTCCGATGCTTCACTACAGGTAGACTGTGTCCCTTGGACCTTCTTATTGACGATGAAACACAGAAATTGCATCCGAATTTAATACAAAAGGCACAATGCCGACATAAGTACAAGAGGAGTGACACTCTTGCTTTCAATGATTTGAACCTCTCCTGTGAGTCCAGTTTTAGTTTACGATGCTTCACTTCAGGTTTACTGTATCCCTTGGACCTTCTTATAGACGAAGAAACACAGAAATTGAATCCGAATTTAGTACAAAGGCACAATGCCGACTTAAGTACAAGAGGACTGACACTCTAACTTTTTATGATTTGAATCTCTCCTGTGAGTCCAGTTTAAGATTCCGATGCTTCAGTTCAGGTTTACTGTATCCCTTGGACCTTCTTATTGGCGATGAAACACAGAAATTGCATCCGAATTTAATACAAAGTGCACAATCCCTACTTAAGTACAAGAGGACTGACACACTAACTTTTTATGATTTGAACCACTCCTGTGAGTCCAGCTTTAGATTCCGAAGCTTCACATCAGGTTTACTGTGTACCTTGGACCTTCGTATAGACGATGAAACACAGAAATTGCATCGGAATTGAATTCAAAAGGCACAATGCCAAATTAAGTTCTAGAGGACTGACACTTTAACTTTCTATGATTTGAACCTCTCCTGTGAGTCCAGTTTTAGATTCCGATGCCTCACTTCAGGTTTACTGTATCCCTTGGACTTTCTTATTGACGATGAAACACAGATATTGCATACGAATTTAATGCAATAGGCACAATGCCGACTTAAGTACAAGAGGACTGACACTCTAACTTCTATGATTTGAACCTCTCCTGTGAGTCCAGTTTAAGATTCCGATGCTTCACTTCAGGTATACTGTATCCCTTGGACCTTCGTATTGACGATGAAACACAGAAATTGCATCCGAATTTAATACAAAAGGCACAAAGCCGACTTATGTACAAGACGACTGACGCTCTAACTTTTTATGATTTGAACCACTCCTGTGAGTCCAGTTTTAGATTCCGAAGCTTCACATCAGGTTTGCTGTATACCTTGGACCTTCTTATTGACGATAAAACACAGAAATTGCATCGGAAATATATTCAAAGGGCACAATGCCAACGTAAGTTCTAGAGGACTGATACTCAAACTTCCTATGATTTGAACCTCTCCTGTGAGTCCAGTTTTAGATTCCGATGCTTCACTTCAGGTTTACTGTATACCTTGGACCTTCTTATTGACGATGAAACACAGAAATTGCATCCGAATTTAATACAAAAGGCACAATGCCGACATAAGTACAAGTGGAGTGACACTCTTACTTTCTATGATTAGAACCTCTCCTGTGAGTCCAGTTTTAGATTACGATGCTTCACTTCAGGTTTACTGTATCCCTTGGACCTTCTTGTAGACGAAGAAACACTGAAATTGAATCCGAATTTAGTACAAAAGGCACAATGCCGACTTAAGTACAAGAGGACTGACACTCTAACTTTTCATGATTTGAATCTCTCCTGTGAGTCCAGTTTTAGATTCCGAAGCTTCACATCAGGTTTACTGTATACCTTGGACCTTCTTATTGACGATGAAACATAGAAATTGCATCGGAAATAAATTCAAAAGGCACAATGCCAACGTAAGTTCTAGAGGACTGATACTCTAACTTTCTATGATTTGAACCTCTCCTGTGAGTCCAGTTTTAGATTCCGATGGTTCACTTCAGGTTTACTGTATCCCTTGGACCTTCTTATTGAGGTGAAACACAGAAATTGCATCCGAATTTAATACAAAAGGCACAATGCCGACATAAGTACACGAGGACAGACACTCTAACTTCCTATGATTTGAACCTCTCCTGTGAGTCCAGTTTAAGATTCCGATGCTTCACTTCAGGTTTACTGTATCCCTTGGACCATTCGTATTGACGATGAAACACAGCAATTGCGTCCGAATTTAATACAAAGGGCACAATTCCGACTTAAGTAAAAGAGGACTGACACTCTAACTTTTTATGATTTGAACCTCTCCTGTAAGTCCAGTTTTAGATTCCGATGCTTCACTTCAGCTTTACTGTATACCTTGTACCTTCGTATTGACGATGAAAAACAGAAATTGCTTCGAAATTAAATTCAAAAGGCACAATGCCGACTTAACTACAAGAGGACTGACACTCTAACTTTCTATGATTCCAACCTCTCCTGTGACTCCAGTTTTAGATTCCGATGCTTCACTTCAGGTTTACTGTATCCCTTGGAATTTCTTATAGGCGATGAAACACAGAAATTGCACCCAAATATAGTACAAAAGGCACAATGCCGACTTAATTACATGAGGACCGACACTCTAACTTTCTATGATTTGAACCACTCCTGTGAGTCCAGTATTAGACTCCGATGCTTCACTTCAGGTTTACTGTATTCCTTGGACCTTCTTATTGACGATGAAACACAGAAATTGCATCCGAATTTAATACAAAATGCACAATGCCGAATTAAGTACAAGAGGACCGACACTCAAACTTTCTATGATTTGAACCTCTCCTGTGAGTCCAGTTTTAGATTCCGATGCTTCACTACAGGTTGACTGTATCCCTTGGACCTTCTTATTGACGATGAAACACAGAAATTGCATCCGAATTTAATACAAAAGGCACAATGCCGACATAAGTACAAGAGGAGTGACACTCTTACTTTCAATGATTTGAACCTCTCCTGTGAGTCCAGTTTTAGATTACGATGCTTCACTTCAGGTTTACTGTATCCCTTGGACCTTCTTATTGGCGATGAAACACAGAAATTGCATCCGAATTTAATACAAAGTGCACAATCCCTACTTAAGTACAAGAGGACTGACACACTAACTTTTTATGATTTGAACCACTCCTGTGAGTCCAGTTTTAGATTCCGAAGCTTCATATCAGGTTTACTGTATACCTTGGACCTTCTTATTGACGATGAAACACAGAAATTGCATCGGAATTAAATTCAAAAGGCACAATGCCAACTTAAGTTCAAGAGGACTGACACTCTAACTTTCTATGATTTGAACCTCTCCTGTGAGTCCAGTTTTAGATTCCGAAGCTTCACATCAGGTTTACTGTATACCTTGGACCTCCTTATTGGCGATGAAACGCAGAAAGTGCATCGGAATTAAATTAAAAAGCCTCAATGCCAACTTAAGTTCTAGAGGGCTGACACTCTAACTTTCTATGATTTGAACTTCTCCTGTGAGTCCAGTATTAGATTCCGATGCTTGACTTCAGATTTACTGTATCCCTTGGACCTTCTTGTTGACGATGAAACACAGACATTGCATCCGAATTTAATACAAAATGTTCAATGCCGACTTAAGTACAAGTGGACCGACACTCTAACTTTCTATGATTTGAACCCCTCCTGTGAGTCCAGTTTTAGAATACGATGCCTCACTTCAGGTTTACTGTATCCCTTGGACTTTCTTATTGACGATGGAACACAGAAATTGCATCCGAATTTAATACAAAAGGCACAAAGCCGACTTATGTACAAGACGACTGACCCTCTAACTTTTTATGATTTGAACCACTCCTGTGAGTCCAGTTTTAGATTCGGAAGCTTCACATCAGGTTTACTGTATACCTTGGTCCGTCTTATTGACGATGAAACACAGAAATTGCATCGGAAATATATTCAAAGGGCACAATGCCAACGTAAGTTCTAGAGGACTGACACTCAAACTTCCTATGATTTGAACCTCTCCTGTGAGTCCAGTTTTAGATTCCGATGCTTCACTTCAGGTTTACTGTATACCTTGGACCTTCTTATTGACGATGAAACACAGAAATTGCATCCGAATTTAATACAAAAGGCACAATGCCGACATAAGTACAAGAGGAGTGACACTCTTACTTTCTATGATTAGAACCTCTCCTGTGAGTCCAGTTTTAGATTACGATGCTTCACATCAGGTTTACTGTATCCCTTGGACCTTCTTGTAGACGAAGAAACACTGAAATTGAATCCGAATTTAGTACAAAAGGCACAATGCCGACTTAAGTACAAGAGGACTGACACTCTAACTTTTTATGATTTGAATCTCTCCTGTGAGTCCAGTTTTAGATTCCGAAGCTTCACATCAGGTTTACTGTATACCTTGGACCTTCTTATTGACGATGAAACATAGAAATTGCATCGTAAATAAATTCAAAAGGCACAATGCCAACGTAAGTTCTAGAGGACTGAAACTCTAACTTTCTATGATTTGAACCTCTCCTGTGAGTCCAGTTTTAGATTCCGATGGTTCACTTCAGGTTTACTGTATCCCTTGGACCTTCTTATTGAGGTGAAACACAGAAATTGCATCCGAATTTAATACAAAAGGCACAATGCCGACATAAGTACACGAGGACAGACACTCTAACTTCCTATGATTTGAACCTCTCCTGTGAGTCCAGTTTTAGTTTCCGATGCTTCACTTCAGGTTTACTGTATCCCTTGGACCATTCGTATTGACGATGAAACACAGCAATTGCGTCCGAATTTAATACAAAGGGCACAATTCCGACTTAAGTAAAAGAGGACTAACACTCTAACTTTTTATGGTTTGAACCTCTCCTGTAAGTCCAGTTTTAGATTCCGATGCTTCACTTCAGCATTACTGTATACCTTGTACCTTCGTATTGACGATGAAAAACAGAAATTGCTTCGAAATTAAATTCAAAAGGCACAATGCCGACTTAACTACAAGAGGACTGACACTCTAACTTTCTATGATTTGAACCTCTCCTGTGTTTCCAGTTTTAGATTCCGAAGCTTCACTTCAGGTTTACTGTATCCCTTGGACCTTCTTATAGACGAAGAAGCACAGAAATTGCATTGGAATTAAATTCAAAAGGCACAATGCCGACTTAGGTACAAGAGGGGTGACACTCTAACTTTCTATGATTTCAACCTCTCCTGTGACTCCAGTTTTAGATTCCGATGCTTCACTTCAGGTTTACTGTATCCCTTGGACCTTCTTATAGACGAAGAAGCACAGAAATTGCATTGGAATTAAATTCAAAAGGCACAATGCCGACTTAGGTACAAGAGGGGTGACACTCTAACTTTCTATGATTTCAACCTCTCCTGTGACTCCAGTTTTAGATTCCGATGCTTCACTTCAGGTTTACTGTATCACTTGGACCTTCTTATTGACGATGAAATACAGAATTTGCATCCGAATTTAATACAAAGGGCACAATTCCGACTTAAGTAAAAGAGGACTGACACTCTAACTGTTTATGATTTGAACCTCTACTGTAAGTCCAGTTTTAGATTCCGATGCTTCACTTCAGGTTTACTGTATACCTTGTACCTTCGTATTGACGATGAAACACAGAAATTGCATCGAAATTAAATTCAAAAGGCACAATGCCGACTTAAGTACAAGAGGACTGACACTCTAACTTTCTATGATTTGAACCGCTCCTGTGAGTCCAGTTTTAGATTCCGATGGTTCACTTCAGGTTTACTATATCCCTTTGACCTTCTTATAAACGATGAAGCACAGAAATTGCATCGGAATCAAATTCAATAGGCACAATGCCGACTTAGGTACAAGAGGAGTGACACTCTAACTTTCGATGATTTCAACCTCTCCTGAGAGTTCAGTTTTAGATTCCGAAGCTTCACTTCAGGTTTACTGTATCCCTTGGACCATTCTTATTGACGATGAAACACAGACATTGCATCCGAATTTAATTCAAAGGGCACAATTCCGACTTAAGTAAAAGAGGACTGACACTCTAACTTTTTATGATTTAAGCCTCACCTGTAAGTCCAGTTTTAGATTCCGATGCTTCATTTCAGGTTTACTGTATACCTTGTACCTTCGTAATGACGATGAAAAACAGAAGTTGCATCGAAATTAAACTCAAAAGGCACATTGCCATCTTAAGTACAAGTGGACTGACACTCTAACTTTCTATGATTTGAACCTCTCCCGTGAGTCCAGTTTTAGATTCCGATGCTTCACTTCAGGTTTACTGTAACCCTTGGACCTTCTTATTGACGATGAAACACAAAAATTGCATCGAAATTAAATTCAAAAGGCACAATGCCGACTTAAGTACAAGAGGACTGACACTCTAACTTTTTATGATTTGAATCTCTCCTGTGAGTCCAGTTTTAGATTCCGAAGCTTCACATCAGGTTTACTGTATACCTTGGACCTTCTTATTGACGATGAAACATTGAAATTGCATCGTAAATAAATTCAAAAGGCACAATGCCAACGTAAGTTCTAGAGGACTGAAACTCTAACTTTCTATGATTTGAACCTCTCCTGTGAGTCCAGTTTTAGATTCCGATGGTTCACTTCAGGTTTACTGTATCCCTTGGACCTTCTTATTGAGGTGAAACACAGAAATTGCATCCGAATTTAATACAAAAGGCACAATGCCGACATAAGTACACGAGGACAGACACTCTAACTTCCTATGATTTGAACCTCTCCTGTGAGTCCAGTTTTAGTTTCCGATGCTTCACTTCAGGTTTACTGTATCCCTTGGACCATTCGTATTGACGATGAAACACAGCAATTGCGTCCGAATTTAATACAAAGGGCACAATTCCGACTTAAGTAAAAGAGGACTAACACTCTAACTTTTTATGGTTTGAACCTCTCCTGTAAGTCCAGTTTTAGATTCCGATGCTTCACTTCAGCATTACTGTATACCTTGTACCTTCGTATTGACGATGAAAAACAGAAATTGCTTCGAAATTAAATTCAAAAGGCACAATGCCGACTTAACTACAAGAGGACTGACACTCTAACTTTCTATGATTTGAACCGCTCCTGTGAGTCCAGTTTTAGATTCCGATGGTTCACTTCAGGTTTACTATATCCCTTTGACCTTCTTATAAACGATGAAGCACAGAAATTGCATCGGAATCAAATTCAATAGGCACAATGCCGACTTAGGTACAAGAGGAGTGACACTCTAACTTTCGATGATTTCAACCTCTCCTGAGAGTTCAGTTTTAGATTCCGAAGCTTCACTTCAGGTTTACTGTATCCCTTGGACCATTCTTATTGACGATGAAACACAGACATTGCATCCGAATTTAATTCAAAGGGCACAATTCCGACTTAAGTAAAAGAGGACTGACACTCTAACTTTTTATGATTTAAGCCTCACCTGTAAGTCCAGTTTTAGATTCCGATGCTTCATTTCAGGTTTACTGTATACCTTGTACCTTCGTAATGACGATGAAAAACAGAAGTTGCATCGAAATTAAACTCAAAAGGCACATTGCCATCTTAAGTACAAGAGGACTGACACTCTAACTTTCTATGATTTGAACCTCTCCCGTGAGTCCAGTTTTAGATTCCGATGCTTCACTTCAGGTTTACTGTAACCCTTGGACCTTCTTATTGACGATGAAACACAAAAATTGCATCGAAATTAAATTCAAAAGGCACAATGCCGACTTAAGTACAAGAGGACTGACACTCTAACTTTTTATGATTTGAATCTCTCCTGTGAGTCCAGTTTTAGATTCCGAAGCTTCACATCAGGTTTACTGTATACCTTGGACCTTCTTATTGACGATGAAACATAGAAATTGCATCGTAAATAAATTCAAAAGGCACAATGCCAACGTAAGTTCTAGAGGACTGAAACTCTAACTTTCTATGATTTGAACCTCTCCTGTGAGTCCAGTTTTAGATTCCGATGGTTCACTTCAGGTTTACTGTATCCCTTGGACCTTCTTATTGAGGTGAAACACAGAAATTGCATCCGAATTTAATACAAAAGGCACAATGCCGACATAAGTACACGAGGACAGACACTCTAACTTCCTATGATTTGAACCTCTCCTGTGAGTCCAGTTTTAGTTTCCGATGCTTCACTTCAGGTTTACTGTATCCCTTGGACCATTCGTATTGACGATGAAACACAGCAATTGCGTCCGAATTTAATACAAAGGGCACAATTCCGACTTAAGTAAAAGAGGACTAACACTCTAACTTTTTATGGTTTGAACCTCTCCTGTAAGTCCAGTTTTAGATTCCGATGCTTCACTTCAGCATTACTGTATACCTTGTACCTTCGTATTGACGATGAAAAACAGAAATTGCTTCGAAATTAAATTCAAAAGGCACAATGCCGACTTAACTACAAGAGGACTGACACTCTAACTTTCTATGATTTGAACCTCTCCTGTGTTTCCAGTTTTAGATTCCGAAGCTTCACTTCAGGTTTACTGTATCCCTTGGACCTTCTTATAGACGAAGAAGCACAGAAATTGCATTGGAATTAAATTCAAAAGGCACAATGCCGACTTAGGTACAAGAGGGGTGACACTCTAACTTTCTATGATTTCAACCTCTCCTGTGACTCCAGTTTTAGATTCCGATGCTTCACTTCAGGTTTACTGTATCCCTTGGACCTTCTTATAGACGAAGAAGCACAGAAATTGCATTGGAATTAAATTCAAAAGGCACAATGCCGACTTAGGTACAAGAGGGGTGACACTCTAACTTTCTATGATTTCAACCTCTCCTGTGACTCCAGTTTTAGATTCCGATGCTTCACTTCAGGTTTACTGTATCACTTGGAAATTCTTATTGACGATGAAATACAGAATTTGCATCCGAATTTAATACAAAGGGCACAATTCCGACTTAAGTAAAAGAGGACTGACACTCTAACTGTTTATGATTTGAACCTCTACTGTAAGTCCAGTTTTAGATTCCGATGCTTCACTTCAGGTTTACTGTATACCTTGTACCTTCGTATTGACGATGAAACACAGAAATTGCATCGAAATTAAATTCAAAAGGCACAATGCCGACTTAAGTACAAGAGGACTGACACTCTAACTTTCCATGATTTGAACCGCTCCTGTGAGTCCAGTTTTAGATTCCGATGGTTCACTTCAGGTTTACTATATCCCTTTGACCTTCTTATAAACGATGAAGCACAGAAATTGCATCGGAATCAAATTCAATAGGCACAATGCCGACTTAGGTACAAGAGGAGTGACACTCTAACTTTCGATGATTTCAACCTCTCCTGAGAGTTCAGTTTTAGATTCCGAAGCTTCACTTCAGGTTTACTGTATCCCTTGGACCATTCTTATTGACGATGAAACACAGACATTGCATCCGAATTTAATTCAAAGGGCACAATTCCGACTTAAGTAAAAGAGGACTGACACTCTAACTTTTTATGATTTAAGCCTCACCTGTAAGTCCAGTTTTAGATTCCGATGCTTCATTTCAGGTTTACTGTATACCTTGTACCTTCGTAATGACGATGAAAAACAGAAGTTGCATCGAAATTAAACTCAAAAGGCACATTGCCATCTTAAGTACAAGAGGACTGACACTCTAACTTTCTATGATTTGAACCTCTCCCGTGAGTCCAGTTTTAGATTCCGATGCTTCACTTCAGGTTTACTGTAACCCTTGGACCTTCTTATTGACGATGAAACACAAAAATTGCATCGAAATTAAATTCAAAAGGCACAATGCCGACTTAAGTACAAGAGGACTGACACTCTAACTTTCTATGATTTGAACCTCTCCTGTGAGTCCAGTTTTAGATTCCGAAGCTCCACATCAGGTTTACTGTATACCTTGGACCTTCTTATTGACGATGACACACAGAAATTGCATCGGAAATAAATTCAAAAGGCACAATGCCTACGTAAGTTCTAGAGGACTGACACTCTAACCTTCTATGATTTGAACCTCTCCTGTGAGACCAGTTTTAGATTCCGATGCTTCACTTCAGGATTACTGTATCCCTTGGACCTTCTTATTGACGATGGAACACAGAAATTGCATCCGAATTTAATACAAAACGCACAATGCCGACTTAAGTACAAGAGGACTGACTCTCTAACTTAATATGATTTTAACCTCTCCTGTGAGTCCAGTTTAAGATTCCGATGCTTCACTTCAGGTTTACCGTATCCCTTGGACCTTCTTATTGACGATAATAAACAGAAATTGCATCCGAATTTAACACAAAGTGCACTATCCCTACTTAAGGACAAGAGGACTGACACTCTAACTTTCTATGATTTGAACCTCTCCTGTGTTTCCAGTTTTAGATTCCGAAGCTTCACTTCAGGTTTACTGTATCCCTTGGACCTTCTTATAGACGATGAAGCACAGAAATTGCATTGGAATTAAATTCAAAAGGCACAATGCCGACTTAGGTATAAGAGGGGTGACACTCTAACTTTCTATGATTTCAACCTCTCCTGTGACTCCAGTTTTAGATTCCGATGCTTCACTTCAGGTTTACTGTATCCCTTGGACCTTCTTATAGGCGATGAAACACAGAAATTGCACCCAAATTTAGTACAAAGGGCACAATGCCGACTTAATTACAAGAGGACCGACACTCTAACTTTCTATGATTTGAACCTCTCCTGTGAGTCCAGTTTTAGATTCCGATGCTTCACTTCAGGTTTACTGTATCACTTGGACCTTCTTATTGACGATGAAACACAGAAATTGCATCCGAATTTAATACAAAGGGCACAATTCCGACTTAAGTAAAAGAGGACTGACACTCTAACTGTTTATGATTTGAACCTCTACTGTAAGTCCAGTTTTAGATTCCGATGCTTCACTTCAGGTTTACTGTATACCTTGTACCTTCGTATTGACGATGAAACACAGAAATTGCATCGAAATTAAATTCAAAAGCCACAATGCCGACTTAAGTACAAGAGGACTGACACTCTTATTATGATTTGAATCTCTCCTGTGGGTCCAGTATTAGATTCCGAAGCTCCACATCAGGTTTACTGTATACCTTGGACCTTCTTATTGACGATGACACACAGAAATTGCATCGCACATAAATTCAAAAGGCACAATGCCTACGTAAGTTCTAGAGGACTGTCACTCTAAATTTCTATGATTTGAACCTCTCCTGTGAGACCAGTTTTAGATTCCGATGCTTCACTTCAGGATTACTGTATCTCTTGGACCTTCTTATTGACGATGGAACACAGAAATTGCATCCGAATTTAATACAAAAGGCACAATGCCGACTTAAGTACAAGAGGACTGACACTCTAACTTTCTATGATTTGAACCTCTCCTGTGAGTCCAGTTTTAGATTCCGATGGTTGACTTCAGGTTTACTGTGTCCCTTGGACCTTCTTATAGACGATGAAGCACAGAAATTGCATCGGAATAAAATTCAAGAGGCACAATGCCGACTTAGGTACAAAAGGAGTGACACTCTAACTTTCTATGATTTGAACCTCTCCTGTGAGTACAGTTTTAGATTCCGATGCTTCACTTCAGGTTTACTGTATCCCTTGGACCTTCTTATAGACGGTGAACACAGATATTACATCCGAATTGAGTACAAAAGGCACAATGCCGACTTAAGTACAAGAGGACCGACACTCTAACTTTCTATGATTTGAACCTCTCCTGTGAGTCCAGTTTCAGATTCCGATGCTTCACTTCAGGGTTACTGTATCCCTTGGACCTTCTTATTGTCGATGAAACACATAAATTGCATCTGAATTTAATACAAAAGGCACAATGCCGACTTAAGTACAAGAGGACTGACACTCTAACATTTTATGATTTGAACCTCTCCTGAGAGTTCAGTTTTAGATTCCGAAGCTTCACTTCAGTTTTACTGTATCCCTTGGACCATTCTTATTGACGATGAAACACAGACATTGCATCCGAATTTTAATTCAAAGGGCACAATTCCGACTTAAGTACAAGAGGACTGACACTCTAACTTTCTATGATTCGAACCTCTCCTGTGAGTCCAGTTTTAGATTCCGATGCTTCACTTCAGGTTTACTGGACCCCTTGGACCTTCTTATAGACGATGAAACACAGAAATTGCATCCGAATTTAATACAAAAGGCAGAATGCCGACTTAAGTACAGGTGGACTGACACTCTAACTTTCTATGATTTGAACCACTCCTGTGAGTCCAGTTTTAGATTCCGATGCTTCACTTCAGGTTTGCTGTATCCCTTAGACCATCTTTTAGACGATGAAGCTTAGAAATTGCATAGGAATTAAATTCAAAAGGCACAATGCCGGCTTTAGTACAAGAGGACTGACACTCGAACTTTCTATAATTTGAACCTCTCCTGTGAGTCCAGTTTAAGATTCCGATGCTTCACTTCAGGTTTACTGTATCGCTTGGACCTTCCTATTGACGATGAAACACAGAAATTGCATCCGAATTTAAATCAAAGGGCACAATGCCGACTTAAGTACAAGAGGACTGACACACTAACTTTTTATGATTTGAACCACTCCTGTGAGTCCAGTTTTAGATTCCGAAGCTTCACATCAGGTTTACTGTATACCTTGGACCTTCTTACTGACGATGAAACACAGAAATTGCATCAGAATTAAATTCAAAAGGCACAATGCCGACTTAAGTTCTAGAGGACTGACACTCTAAAATTCTATGATTTGAACCACTCCTGTGAGTCCAGTATTAGACTCCGATGCTTCACTTCAGGTTTACTGTATCCCTTGGACCTTCTTACTGACGATGAAACACAGAAATTGCATCCGAATTTAATACAAAATGCACAATGCCGACTTAAGTACAAGAGGACCGACACTCTAACTTTCTATGATTTGAACCTCTCCTGTGATTCCAGTTTTAGATTCCGATGCTTCACTACAGGTTTACTGTATCCCTTGGACCTTCTTATTGACGATGAATCACAGAAATGGCATCCGAATTTAATACAAAAGCACAGTGCCGACTTAAGTACAAGAGGACTGACACTCTTATTATGATTTGAATCTCTCCTGTGAGTCCAGTTTTAGATTCCGAAGCTCCACATCAGGTTTACTGTATACCTTGGACCTTCTTATTGACGATGACACACAGAAATTGCATCGGACATAAATTCAAAAGGCACAATGCCTACGAAAGTTCTAGAGGACTGACACTCTAACTTTCTATGATTTGAACCTCTCCTGTGAGACCAGTTTTAGATTCCGATGCTTCACTTCAGGATTACTGTATCTCTTGGACCTTCTTATTGACGATGGAACACAGAAATTGCATCCGAATTTAATACAAAAGGCACAATGCCGACTTAAGTACAAGAGGACTGACTCTCTAACTTAATATGATTTTAACCTCTCCTGTGAGTCCAGTTTAAGATTCCGATGCTTCACTTCAGGTTTACCGTATCCCTTGGACCTTCTTATTGACGATAAAACACAGAAATTGCATCCGAATTTAATACAAAGTGCACAATCCCTACTTAAGGACAAGAGGACTGACACTCTAACTTTTTATGATTTGAACCACTCCTGTGAGTCCAGTTTTAGATTCCAAAGCTTCGTATCAGGTTTACTGTATACCTTGGACCTTCTTATTGACGATGAAACACAGAAATTGCATCGGAACTAAATTCAAAAGGCACAATGCCAACATAAGTTCTAGAGGACTGACACTCAACTTTCTATGATTTGAACCTCTCCTGTGGGTCCAGTTTTAGATTCCGATGGTTCACTTCAGGTTTACTGTATCCCTTGGACCTTCTTATAGACGATGAAGCACAGAAATTGCATCGGAATTAAATTCAAAAGGCACAATGCCGACTTAGGTACAAGAGGAGTGACACTCTAACTTTCTATGATTTGAACCTCTCCTGTGAGCACAGTTTTAGATTCCGATGCTTCACTTCAGGTTTACTGTATCCCTTGGACCTTCTTATAGACGATGAAACACAGATATTGCATCCGAATTGAGTACAAAAGGCACAATGCCGACATAAGTACAAGAGGACCGACACTCTAACTATCTATGATTTGAACCTCTCCTGTGAGTCCAGTTTTAGATTCTGATGCTTCACTTCAGGTTTACTGTATCACTTGGACCTTCTTATTGACGATGAAACACAGAAATTGCATCCGAATTTAATACAAAGGGCACAATTCCGACTTAAGTAAAAGAGGACTGGCACTCTAACTGTTTATGATTTGAATCTCTCCTGTGAGTCCAGTTTTAGATTCCGAAGCTTCACTTCAGGTTTACTGTATCCCTTGGACCATTCTTATTGACGATGAAACACAGACATTGCATCCGAATTTAATTCAAAGGGCACAATTCCGACTTAAGTAAAAGAGGACTGACACTCTAACTTTTTATGATTTGAGCCTCACCTGTAAGACCAGTTTTAGATTCCGATGCTTCACTTCAGGTTTACTGTATACCTTGTACCTTCGTAATGACGATGAAAAACAGAAATTGCATCGAAATTGAACTCAAAAGGCACATTGCCGTCTTATGTACAAGAGGACTGACACTCTAACTTTCTATGATTTGAACCTCTCCTGTGAGTCCAGTTTTAGATTCCGATGCTTCACTTCAGGTTTACTGTAACCCTTGGACCTTCTTATTGACGATTAAACACAGAAATTGCATCGAAATTAAATTCAAAAGGCACAATGCCGACTTAAGTACAAGAGGACTGACACTCTAACTTTTTATGATTTGAATCTCTCCTGTGAGTCCAGTTTTAGATTCCGAAGCTTCACATCAGGTTTACTGTATACCTTGGACCTTCTTATTGACGATGAAACATAGAAATTGCATCGTAAATAAATTCAAAAGGCACAATGCCAACGTAAGTTCTAGAGGACTGAAACTCTAACTTTCTATGATTTGAACCTCTCCTGTGAGTCCAGTTTTAGATTCCGATGGTTCACTTCAGGTTTACTGTATCCCTTGGACCTTCTTATTGAGGTGAAACACAGAAATTGCATCCGAATTTAATACAGAAGGCACAATGCCGACATAAGTACACGAGTACAGACACTCTAACTTCCTATGATTTGAACATCTCCTGTGAGTCCAGTTTTAGATTCCGATGCTTCACTTCAGGTTTACTGTATACCTTGGACCATTCGTATTGACGATGAAACACAGCAATTGCGTCCGAATTTAATACAAAGGGCACAATTCCGACTTAAGTAAAAGAGGACTGACACTCTAACTTTTTATGGTTTGAACCTCTCCTGTAAGTCCAGTTTTAGATTCCGATGCTTCACTTCAGCATTACTGTATACCTTGTACCTTCGTATTGACGATGAAAAACAGAAATTGCTTCGAAATTAAATTCAAAAGGCACAATGCCGACTTAACTACAAGAGGACTGACACTCTAACTTTCTATGATTTGAACCTCTCCTGTGTTTCCAGTTTTAGATTCCGAAGCTTCACTTCAGGTTTACTGTATCCCTTGGACCTTCTTATAGACGAAGAAGCACAGAAATTGCATTGGAATTAAATTCAAAAGGCACAATGCCGACTTAGGTACAAGAGGGGTGACACTCTAACTTTCTATGATTTCAACCTCTCCTGTGACTCCAGTTTTAGATTCCGATGCTTCACTTCAGGTTTACTGTATCCCTTGGACCTTCTTATAGACGAAGAAGCACAGAAATTGCATTGGAATTAAATTCAAAGGCACAATGCCGACTTAGGTACAAGAGGGGTGACACTCTAACTTTCTATGATTTCAACCTCTCCTGTGACTCCAGTTTTAGATTCCGATGCTTCACTTCAGGTTTACTGTATCACTTGGACCTTCTTATTGACGATGAAATACAGAATTTGCATCCGAATTTAATACAAAGGGCACAATTCCGACTTAAGTAAAAGAGGACTGACACTCTAACTGTTTATGATTTGAACCTCTACTGTAAGTCCAGTTTTAGATTCCGATGCTTCACTTCAGGTTTACTGTATACCTTGTACCTTCGTATTGACGATGAAACACAGAAATTGCATCGAAATTAAATTCAAAGGGCACAATGCCGACTTAAGTACAAGAGGACTGACACTCTAACTTTCTATGATTTGAACCGCTCCTGTGAGTCCAGTTTTAGATTCCGATGGTTCACTTCAGGTTTACTATATCCCTTGGACCTTCTTATAAACGATGAAGCACAGAAATTGCATCGGAATTAAATTCAATAGGCACAATGCCGACTTAGGTACAAGAGGAGTGACACTCTAACTTTCGATGATTTGAACCTCTCCTGAGAGTTCAGTTTTAGATTCCGAAGCTTCACTTCAGGTTTACTGTATCCCTTGGACCATTCTTATTGACGATGAAACACAGACATTGCATCCGAATTTAATTCAAAGGGCACAATTCCGACTTAAGTAAAAGAAAACTGACACTCTAACTTTTTATGATTTAAGCCTCACCTGTAAGTCCAGTTTTAGATTCCGATGCTTCATTTCAGGTTTACTGTATACCTTGTACCTTCGTAATGACGATGAAAAACAGAAGTTGCATCGAAATTAAACTCAAAAGGCACATTGCCATCTTAAGTACAAGAGGACTGACACTCTAACTTTCTATGATTTGAACCTCTCCCGTGAGTCCAGTTTTAGATTCCGATGCTTCACTTCAGGCTTACTGTAACCCTTGGACCTTCTTATTGACGATGAAACACAGAAATTGCATCGAAATTAAATTCAAAAGGCACAATGCCGACTTAAGTACAAGAGGACTGACACTCTAACTTTCTATGATTTGAACCTCTCCTGTGAGTCCAGTTTTAGATTCCGAAGCTCCACATCAGGTTTACTGTATACCTTGGACCTTCTTATTGACGATGACACACAGAAATTGCATCGGAAATAAATTCAAAAGGCACAATGCCTACGTAAGTTCTAGAGGACTGACACTCTAACCTTCTATGATTTGAACCTCTCCTGTGAGACCAGTTTTAGATTCCGATGCTTCACTTCAGGATTACTGTATCCCTTGGACCTTCTTATTGACGATGGAACACAGAAATTGCATCCGAATTTAATACAAAAGGCACAATGCCGACTTAAGTACAAGAGGACTGACTCTCTAAATTAATATGATTTTAACCTCTCCTGTGAGTCCAGTTTAAGATTCCGATGCTTCACTTCAGGTTTACCGTATCCCTTGGACCTTCTTATTGACGATAATAAACAGAAATTGCATCCGAATTTAATACAAAGTGCACTATCCCTACTTAAGGACAAGAGGACTGACACTCTAACTTTCTATGATTTGAACCTCTCCTGTGTTTCCAGTTTTAGATTCCGAAGCTTCACTTCAGGTTTACTGTATCCCTTGGACCTTCTTATAGACGATGAAGCACAGAAATTGCATTGGAATTCAATTCAAAAGGCACAATGCCGACTTAGGTATAAGAGGGGTGACACTCTAACTTTCTATGATTTCAACCTCTCCTGTGACTCCAGTTTTAGATTCCGATGCTTCACTTCAGGTTTACTGTATCCCTTGGACCTTCTTATAGGCGATGAAACACAGAAATTGCACCCAAATTTAGTACAAAAGGCACAATGCCGACTTAATTACAAGAGGACCGACACTCTAACTTTCTATGATTTGAACCTCTCCTGTGAGTCCAGTTTTAGATTCCGATGCTTCACTTCAGGTTTACTGTATCACTTGGACCTTGTTATTGACGATGAAACACAGAAATTGCATCCGAATTTAATACAAAGGGCTCAATTCCGACTTAAGTAAAAGAGGACTGACACTCTAACTGTTTATGACTTGAACCTCTACTGTAAGTCCAGTTTTAGATTCCGATGCTTTACTTCAGGTTTACTGTATACCTTGTACCTTCGTATTGACGATGAAACACAGAAATTGCATCGAAATTAAATTCAAAAGCCACAATGCCGACTTAAGTACAAGAGGACTGACACTCTTATTATGATTTGAATCTCTCCTGTGAGTCCAGTTTTAGATTCCGAAGCTCCACATCAGGTTTACTGTATACCTTGGACCTTCTTATTGACGATGACACACAGAAATTGCATCGGACATAAATTCAAAAGGCACAATGCCTACGTAAGTTCTAGAGGACTGACACTCTAAATTTCTATGATTTTAACCTCTCCTGTGAGACCAGTTTTAGATTCCGATGCTTCACTTCAGGATTACTGTATCTCTTGGACCTTCTTATTGACGATGGAACACAGAAATTGCATCCGAATTTAATACAAAAGGCACAATGCCGACTTAAGTACAAGTGGACTGACACTCTAACTTTCTATGATTTGAACCTCTCCTGTGAGTCCAGTTTTAGATTCCGATGGTTGACTTCAGGTTTACTGTGTCCCTTGGACCTTCTTATAGACGATGAAGCACAGAAATTGCATCGGAATTAAATTCAAAAGGCACAATGCGGTCTTAGGTACAAGAGGAGTGACACTCTAACTTTCTATGATTTGAACCTCTCCTGTGAGTACAGTTTTAGATTCCGATGCTTCACTTCAGGTTTACTGTATCCCTTGGACCTTCTTATAGACGGTGAACACAGATATTGCATCCGAATTGAGTACAAAAGGCACAATGCCGACTTAAGTACAAGAGGACCGACACTCTAACTTTCTATGATTTGAACCTCTCCTGTGAGTCCAGTTTCAGATTCCGATGCTTCACTTCAGGGTTACTGTATCCCTTGGACCTTCTTATTGTCGATGAAACACATAAATTGCATCCGAATTTAATACAAAAGGCACAATGCCGACTTAAGTACAAGAGGACTGACACTCTAACATTTTATGATTTGAACCTCTCCTGAGAGTTCAGTTTTAGATTCCGAAGCTTCACTTCAGTTTTACTGTATCCCTTGGACCATTCTTATTGACGATGAAACACAGACATTGCATCCGAATTTTAATTCAAAGGGCACAATTCCGACTTAAGTACAAGAGGACTGACACTCTAACTTTCTATGATTCGAACCTCTCCTGTGAGTCCAGTTTTAGATTCCGATGCTTCACTTCAGGTTTACTGGACCCCTTGGACCTTCTTATAGACGATGAAACACAGAAATTGCATCCGAATTTAATACAAAAGGCAGAATGCCGACTTAAGTACAGGGGGACTGACACTCTAACTTTCTATGATTTGAACCACTCCTGTGAGTCCAGTTTTAGATTCCGATGCTTCACTTCAGGTTTGCTGTATCCCTTAGACCATCTTTTAGACGATGAAGCTTAGAAATTGCATAGGAATTAAATTCAAAAGGCACAATGCCGGCTTTAGTACAAGAGGACTGACACTCGAACTTTCTATAATTTGAACCTCTCCTGTGAGTCCAGTTTAAGATTCCGATGCTTCACTTCAGGTTTACTGTATCGCTTGGACCTTCCTATTGACGATGAAACACAGAAATTGCATCCGAATTTAAATCAAAGGGCACAATGCCGACTTAAGTACAAGAGGACTGACACTCTAACTTTTTATGATTTGAACCACTCCTGTGAGTCCAGTTTTAGATTCCGAAGCTTCACATCAGGTTTACTGTATACCTTGGACCTTCTTACTGACGATGAAACACAGAAATTGCATCGGAATTAAATTCAAAAGGCACAATGCCGACTTATGTTCTAGAGGACTGACACTCTAAAATTCTATGATTTGAACCACTCCTGTGAGTCCAGTATTAGACTCCGATGCTTCACTTCAGGTTTACTGTATCCCTTGGACCTTCTTACTGACGATGAAACACAGGAATTGCATCCGAATTTAATACAAAATGCACAATGCCGACTTAAGTACAAGAGGACCGACACTCTAACTTTCTATGATTTGAATCTCTCCTGTGAGTCCAGTTTTAGATTCCGATGCTTCACTACAGGTTTACTGTATCCCTTGGACCTTCTTATTGACGATGAATCACAGAAATGGCATCCGAATTTAATACAAAAGGCACAGTGCCGACGTAAGTACAAGAGGACTGACACTCTTATTATGATTTGAATCTCTCCTGTGAGTCCAGTTTTAGATTCCGAAGCTCCACATCAGGTTTACTGTATACCTTGGACCTTCTTATTGACGATGACACACAGAAATTGCATCGGACATAAATTCAAAAGGCACAATGCCTACGTAAGTTCTAGAGGACTGACACTCTAACTTTCTATGATTTGAACCTCTCCTGTGAGACCAGTTTTAGATTCCGATGCTTCACTTCAGGATTACTGTATCTCTTGGACCTTCTTATTGACGATGGAACACAGAAATTGCATCCGAATTTAATACAAAAGGCACAATGCCGACTTAAGTACAAGCGGACTGACTCTCAAACTTAATATGATTTTAACCTCTCCTGTGAGTCCAGTTTAAGATTCCGATGCTTCACTTCAGGTTTACCGTATCCCTTGGACCTTCTTATTGACGATAAAACACAGAAATTGCATCCGAATTTAATACAAAGTGCACAATCCCTACTTAAGGACAAGAGGACTGACACTCTAACTTTTTATGATTTGAGCCACTCCTGTGAGTCCAGTTTTAGATTCCAAAGCTTCGTATCAGGTTTACTGTATACCTTGGACCTTCTTATTGACGATGAAACACAGAAATTGCATCGGAACTAAATTCAAAAGGCACAATGCCAACATAAGTTCTAGAGGACTGACACTTAACTTTCTATGATTTGAACCTCTCCTGTGAGTCCAGTTTTAGATTCCGATGGTTCACTTCAGGTTTACTGTATCCCTTGGACCTTCTTATAGACGATGAAGCGCAGAAATTGCATCGGAATTAAATTCAAAAGGCACAATGCCGACTTAGGTACAAGAGGAGTGACACTCTAACTTTCTATGATTTGAACCTCTCCTGTGAGCACAGTTTTAGATTCCGATGCTTCACTTCAGGTTTACTGTATCCCTTGGACCTTCTTATAGACGATGAAACACAGATATTGCATCCGAATTGAGTACAAAAGGCATAATGCCGACTTAAGTACAAGAGGACCGACACTCTAACTATCTATGATTTGAACCTCTCCTGTGAGTCCAGTTTTAGATTCCGATGCTTCACTTCAGGTTTACTGTATCACTTGGACCTTCTTGTTGACGATGAAACACAGAAATTGCATCCGAATTTAATACAAAGGGCACAATTCCGACTTAAGTAAAAGAGGACTGGCACTCTAACTGTTTATGATTTGAATCTCTCCTGTGAGTCCAGTTTTAGATTCCGAAGCTTCACTTGAGGTTTACTGTATCCCTTGGACCATTCTTATTGACGATGAAACACAGACATTGCATCCGAATTTAATTCAAAGGGCACAATTCCGACTTAAGTAAAAGAGGACTGACACTCTAACTTTCTAAGATTTGAACCTCTCCTGTGAGTCCAGTTTTAGATTCCGATGCTTCACTTCAGGTTTACTGTACCCCTTGGACCTTCTTATTGACGATGAACACAGAAATTGCATCCCAATTTAATACAAAATGCACAATGCCGACTTAAGTACAAGAGGACCGACACTCTAACTTTCTATGATTTGAACCTCTCCTGTGAGTCCAGTTTTAGATTCCGATGCTTCACTACAGGTTTACTGTATCCCTTGGACCTTCTTATTGACGATGAATCACAGAAATGGCATCCGAATTTAATACAACAGGCACAGTGCCGACTTAAGTACAAGAGGACTGACACTCTTATTATGATTTGAATCTCTCCTGTGAGTCCAGTTTTCGATTCCGAAGCTCCACATCAGGTTTACTGTATACCTTGGACCTTCTTATTGACGATGACACACAGAAATTGCATCGGAAATAAATAAAAAAGGCACAATGCCAACTTAAGTTCTAGAGGACTGACACTTTTACTTTCTATGATTTGAACCCCTCCTGTGAGCCCAGTATTAGATTCCGATGCTTCACTTCAGCTGTACTGTATCCCTTGGACCCTCTTATTGACGATGAAACACAGAAATTGCATCCGAATATAATAAAAAATGCACAATGCCGACTTAAGTACAAAAGGACTGACACTCTAACTTTCTATGATTTGAACCTCTCCTGTGAGTCAAGTTTTAGATTACGATGCCTCACTTCAGGTTTACTTTATCCCTTGTACTTTCTTATTGACGATAAAACACAGAAATTGCATCCGAATTTAATACAAAAGGCACAATGCCGACTTAAGTACAAGAGGACTGACACTCTAACTTTCTATGATTTGAACCTCTCCTGTAAGTCCGGTTTTTAATTCCGATGCTTCACTTCAGATTTACTGTATACCTTGGACCTTCTTATTGACGATGAAACACAGAAATTGCATGGAAAGTAATTTCTAAAGGCACAATGCCGACTTAAGTACAAGAGGACTGACACTCTAACTTTCTATGATTTGAACCTCTCCTGTGAGAACAGTCTTAGTTTCCGATGGTTCACTTCAGGTTTACTGTATCCCTTGGACCTTCTTATAGACGATGAAGCACAGAAATTCCATCGGAATTAAATTCAAAAGGCACAATGCCGACTTAGGTACAAGAGGAGTGACACTCTAACTTTCTATGATTTGAACATCTCCTGTGAGTCCAGTTTTAGATTCCGATGCTTCACTTCAGGTTTACTGTATCCCGTGGACCTTCTTATTGACGATGAAACACAGAAATTGCATTCCAATTTAATACAAAGGGCACAATGCCGACTTAAGTACAAGAGGACTGACACTCTAACTCTTTATGATTTGAACCTCTCCTGTGATTCCAGTTTTAGATTCCGAATCTTCACATCAGGTTTACTGTATTCCTTGGACCTTCTTATTGACGATGAAACACAGAAATTGCATCGGAATTAAATTCAAAACGCACAATGACAACTTAAGTTCTAGAGGACTGACACTCTAACTTTCTATGATATGAACCTCTCCTGTGAGTCCAGTTTTAGATTCCGATGCCTCACTTCAGGTTTACTGTATCCCTTGGACTTTCTTATTGACGATAAAACACAGAAATTGCATCCGAATTTAATGCAAAAGGCACAATGCCTACTTAAGTACAAGAGGACTGACACTCTAACTTTCTATGATTTGAACCTCTCCTGTGAGTCCAGTTTTAGATTCCGATACTTCACTTCAGGTTTACTGTATCCCTTGGACATCCTCATTGTCGATGAAACACAGACATTGCATCCGAATTTAATACAAAAGGCACAATGCCGACTTAAGTACAAGAGGACTGACACTCTAAATTTTTATGATTTGAACCTCTCCTGTGAGTCCAGTTTTAGATTCCGATGCTTCACTTCAGGTTTACTGTATACCTTGGACCTTCTTATTGACTATGAAACACTGGAATTGCATCGAAATTAAATTCAAAAGGCACAATGCCGGCTTAAGTACAAGAGGACTGACACTCTATCTTTCTATGATTTGAACCTCTCCTGCGAGTCCAGTTTTAGGTTCCTATGGTTCACTTCATGTTTACTGTATCCCTTGGACCTTCTTATTGACGATGAAACACAGAAATTGCAACCGAATTTAACACTAAAGTACAATGCCGACTTAAGTACAAGAGGACTGACACTCTAACTTTCTATGATTTGAACCTCTCCTGTAAGTCCAGTTTTAGATTCCGATGCTTCACTTCAAGTTTACTGTATCCCTTGCACCTTCTTATTGACGATGAAACACAGAAATTGCATCGAAATTAAATTCAAAAGGCACAATGCCGACATAAGTACAAGAGGACTGACACTCTAACTTTCAATGATTTGAACCTCCCCTGTGAGTCCAGTTTTAGATTCCGATGCTTCACTTCAGGTTTACTGGATACCTTGGACCTTCTTATAGTCGACGAAACACAGAAATTGCATCCGAATTTAATACAAAAGGCACAATGCCGACTTAAGTACAAGTGGACTGACACTCTATCTTTCTATGATTTGAACCTCTCCTGTGAGTCCAGTTTTAGATTCCGATGCTTCACTTCAGGTTTGCTGTATCCCTAAGACCATCTTTTAGACGATGAAGCTTAGAAATTGCATCGGAATTAAATTCAAAAGGCACAATGCCGACTTAAGTGCAAGAGGACTGACAAACGAACTTTCTATAATTTGAACCTCTCCTGTGAGTTCAGTTTGAGATTCCGATGCTTCACTTCAGATTTACTGTCTCCCTTGGACCTTTTTATTGACGATGAAAAACAGAAATTGCATTCGGATTTAATACAAAAGGCACAATGCCGACGTACGTACAAGAGGTCTGACACCCTTTCTAGGATTTGAACCTTTCCTGTGAGTCCAGTTTTAGATTCCGATGCTTCACTTAAGGTTTACTGTATACCTTGGACCTTCTTATTGTGGATGAAACACAGAAATTGTATCCGAATTTAATACAAAAGCACAATGCCGACTTATGTACAAGAGGACTGAGATTCTCACTTTCTATGATTTGAACCTCTACTGTAAGTCCAGTTTTAGATTCCGATGCTTCACTGCAAGTTTACTGTATCCCTTGGACTTTCTTATTGACGATGAAAGACAGAAATTGCATCCGAATTTAATACAAAAGGCACAATGCCGGCTTAAGTACAAGAGGACTGACACTCAAACTTTCTATGATTTGAACCTCTCCTGTGAGTCCAGCTTTAGATTCTGATGATTCACTTCAGGTATGCTGTATCCCTTAGACCATCTTTTTGACGATGAAGCTTAGAAATTGCATCGGAATTAAATTCGAAAGGCACAATGCTGACTTAAGTACAAGAGTACTGACACTCGAACTTTCGATAATTTGAACCTCTCCCGTGAGTTCAGTTTTAGATTCCGATGCTTCACTTCAGATTTACTGTCTCCCTTGGACCCTATTATTGACGATGAAAAACAGAAATTGCATTCGAATTTAATACAAAAGGCACAATGCCGACGTACGTACAAGAGGTCTGACACCCTTTCTAGGATTTGAACCTTTCCTGTGAGTCCAGTTCTAGATTCCGATGCTTCACTTCAGGTTTATTGTATACCTTGGACCTTCTTATTGGCGATGAAGCACAGAAATGGCATCCGAATTTAATACAAATGGCACAATGCCGTCTTAAGTTCAAGAGGACTGACACTATAACTTTCTATGATTTGAACCTCCTCTCTGAGTATAGTTTTAGATTCCGATGCTTCACTTCAGGTTTGCTGTATCCCTTAGACCATCTTTTTGACGATGAAGCTTAGAAATTGCATCGGAATTAAATTCGAAAGGCACAATGCTGACTTAAGTACAAGAGGACTGACACTCTAACTTTCTATGATTTGAACCTCTCCTGTGAGTCAAGTTTTAGATTACGATGCCTCACTTCAGGTTTACTTTATCCCTTGTACTTTCTTATTGACGATAAAACACAGAAATTGCATCCGAATTTAATACAAAAGGCACAATGCCGACTTAAGTACAAGAGGACTGACACTCTAACTTTCTATGATTTGAACCTCTCCTGTAAGTCCAGTTTTTAATTCCGATGCTTCACTTCAGATTTACTGTATACCTTGGACCTTCTTATTGACGATGAAACACAGAAATTGCATGGAAAGTAATTTCTAAAGGCACAATGCCGACTTAAGTACAAGAGGACTGACACTCTAACTTTCTATGATTTGAACCTCTCCTGTGAGAACAGTCTTAGTTTCCGATGGTTCACTTCAGGTTTACTGTATCCCTTGGACCTTCTTATAGACGATGAAGCACAGAAATTCCATCGGAATTAAATTCAAAAGGCACAATGCCGACTTAGGTACAAGAGGAGTGACACTCTAACTTTCTATGATTTGAACATCTCCTGTGAGTCCAGTTTTAGATTCCGATGCTTCACTTCAGGTTTACTGTATCCCGTGGACCTTCTTATTGACGATGAAACACAGAAATTGCATTCCAATTTAATACAAAGGGCACAATGCCGACTTAAGTACAAGAGGACTGACACTCTAACTCTTTATGATTTGAACCTCTCCTGTGATTCCAGTTTTAGATTCCGAATCTTCACATCAGGTTTACTGTATTCCTTGGACCTTCTTATTGACGATGAAACACAGAAATTGCATCGGAATTAAATTCAAAACGCACAATGACAACTTAAGTTCTAGAGGACTGACACTCTAACTTTCTATGATATGAACCTCTCCTGTGAGTCCAGTTTTAGATTCCGATGCCTCACTTCAGGTTTACTGTATCCCTTGGACTTTCTTATTGACGATAAAACACAGAAATTGCATCCGAATTTAATGCAAAAGGCACAATGCCTACTTAAGTACAAGAGGACTGACACTCTAACTTTCTATGATTTGAACCTCTCCTGTGAGTCCAGTTTTAGATTCCGATACTTCACTTCAGGTTTACTGTATCCCTTGGACATCCTCATTGTCGATGAAACACAGACATTGCATCCGAATTTAATACAAAAGGCACAATGCCGACTTAAGTACAAGAGGACTGACACTCTAAATTTTTATGATTTGAACCTCTCCTGTGAGTCCAGTTTTAGATTCCGATGCTTCACTTCAGGTTTACTGTATACCTTGGACCTTCTTATTGACTATGAAACACTGGAATTGCATCGAAATTAAATTCAAAAGGCACAATGCCGGCTTAAGTACAAGAGGACTGACACTCTATCTTTCTATGATTTGAACCTCTCCTGCGAGTCCAGTTTTAGGTTCCTATGGTTCACTTCATGTTTACTGTATCCCTTGGACCTTCTTATTGACGATGAAACACAGAAATTGCAACCGAATTTAACACTAAAGTACAATGCCGACTTAAGTACAAGAGGACTGACACTCTAACTTTCTATGATTTGAACCTCTCCTGTAAGTCCAGTTTTAGATTCCGATGCTTCACTTCAAGTTTACTGTATCCCTTGCACCTTCTTATTGACGATGAAACACAGAAATTGCATCGAAATTAAATTCAAAAGGCACAATGCCGACATAAGTACAAGAGGACTGACACTCTAACTTTCAATGATTTGAACCTCCCCTGTGAGTCCAGTTTTAGATTCCGATGCTTCACTTCAGGTTTACTGGATACCTTGGACCTTCTTATAGTCGACGAAACACAGAAATTGCATCCGAATTTAATACAAAAGGCACAATGCCGACTTAAGTACAAGTGGACTGACACTCTATCTTTCTATGATTTGAACCTCTCCTGTGAGTCCAGTTTTAGATTCCGATGCTTCACTTCAGGTTTGCTGTATCCCTAAGACCATCTTTTAGACGATGAAGCTTAGAAATTGCATCGGAATTAAATTCAAAAGGCACAATGCCGACTTAAGTGCAAGAGGACTGACAAACGAACTTTCTATAATTTGAACCTCTCCTGTGAGTTCAGTTTGAGATTCCGATGCTTCACTTCAGATTTACTGTCTCCCTTGGACCTTTTTATTGACGATGAAAAACAGAAATTGCATTCGGATTTAATACAAAAGGCACAATGCCGACGTACGTACAAGAGGTCTGACACCCTTTCTAGGATTTGAACCTTTCCTGTGAGTCCAGTTTTAGATTCCGATGCTTCACTTAAGGTTTACTGTATACCTTGGACCTTCTTATTGTGGATGAAACACAGAAATTGTATCCGAATTTAATACAAAAGCACAATGCCGACTTATGTACAAGAGGACTGAGATTCTCACTTTCTATGATTTGAACCTCTACTGTAAGTCCAGTTTTAGATTCCGATGCTTCACTGCAAGTTTACTGTATCCCTTGGACTTTCTTATTGACGATGAAAGACAGAAATTGCATCCGAATTTAATACAAAAGGCACAATGCCGGCTTAAGTACAAGAGGACTGACACTCAAACTTTCTATGATTTGAACCTCTCCTGTGAGTCCAGCTTTAGATTCTGATGATTCACTTCAGGTATGCTGTATCCCTTAGACCATCTTTTTGACGATGAAGCTTAGAAATTGCATCGGAATTAAATTCGAAAGGCACAATGCTGACTTAAGTACAAGAGTACTGACACTCGAACTTTCGATAATTTGAACCTCTCCCGTGAGTTCAGTTTTAGATTCCGATGCTTCACTTCAGATTTACTGTCTCCCTTGGACCCTATTATTGACGATGAAAAACAGAAATTGCATTCGAATTTAATACAAAAGGCACAATGCCGACGTACGTACAAGAGGTCTGACACCCTTTCTAGGATTTGAACCTTTCCTGTGAGTCCAGTTCTAGATTCCGATGCTTCACTTCAGGTTTATTGTATACCTTGGACCTTCTTATTGGCGATGAAGCACAGAAATGGCATCCGAATTTAATACAAATGGCACAATGCCGTCTTAAGTTCAAGAGGACTGACACTATAACTTTCTATGATTTGAACCTCCTCTCTGAGTATAGTTTTAGATTCCGATGCTTCACTTCAGGTTTGCTGTATCCCTTAGACCATCTTTTTGACGATGAAGCTTAGAAATTGCATCGGAATTAAATTCGAAAGGCACAATGCTGACTTAAGTACAAGAGGACTGACACTCTAACTTTCTATGATTTGAACCTCTCCTGTGAGTCAAGTTTTAGATTACGATGCCTCACTTCAGGTTTACTTTATCCCTTGTACTTTCTTATTGACGATAAAACACAGAAATTGCATCCGAATTTAATACAAAAGGCACAATGCCGACTTAAGTACAAGAGGACTGACACTCTAACTTTCTATGATTTGAACCTCTCCTGTAAGTCCAGTTTTTAATTCCGATGCTTCACTTCAGATTTACTGTATACCTTGGACCTTCTTATTGACGATGAAACACAGAAATTGCATGGAAAGTAATTTCTAAAGGCACAATGCCGACTTAAGTACAAGAGGACTGACACTCTAACTTTCTATGATTTGAACCTCTCCTGTGAGAACAGTTTTAGTTTCCGATGGTTCACTTCAGGTTTACTGTATCCCTTGGACCTTCTTATAGACGATGAAGCACAGAAATTCCATCGGAATTAAATTCAAAAGGCACAATGCCGACTTAGGTACAAGAGGAGTGACACTCTAACTTTCTATGATTTGAACCTCTCCTGTGAGTCCAGTTTTAGATTCCGAATCTTCACATCAGGTTTACTGTATTCCTTGGACCTTCTTATTGACGATGAAACACAGAAATTGCATCGGAATTAAATTCAAAACGCACAATGACAACTTAAGTTCTAGAGGACTGACACTCTAACTTTCTATGATATGAACCTCTCCTGTGAGTCCAGTTTTAGATTCCGATGCCTCACTTCAGGTTTACTGTATCCCTTGGACTTTCTTATTGACGATAAAACACAGAAATTGCATCCGAATTTAATGCAAAAGGCACAATGCCTACTTAAGTACAAGAGGACTGACACTCTAACTTTCTATGATTTGAACCTCTCCTGTGAGTCCAGTTTTAGATTCCGATACTTCACTTCAGGTTTACTGTATCCCTTGGACATCCTCATTGTCGATGAAACACAGACATTGCATCCGAAGTTAATACAAAAGGCACAACGCCGACTTAAGTACAAGAGGACTGACACTCTAAATTTTTATGATTTGAACCTCTCCTGTGAGTCCAGTTTTAGATTCCGAAGCTTCACGTCAGGTTTACTGTATACCTTGGACCTTCTTATTGACGATGAAACACAGTATTTGCATCGGAATTAAATTCAAAAGGCAGAGTGGCAACTTAAGTTCTAGAGGACTGACACTCTAACATTGTATGATTTGAACCTCTCCTGTAAGTCCAGTCTTAGATTCCGATTCTTCACTTCAGGTTTACTGTATCCCTTGGACCTCCTTATTGACGATGAAACACAGAAATTGCATCGAAATTAAATTCAAAATGCACAATGTCGACTTAAGTACAAGAGGACTAACACTCTAACTTTCTATGATTTGAACCTCTCCTGTTAGTCCAGTTTTAGATTCCGATGCTTCACTTCAGGTTTACTGTATACCTTGGACCTTCTTATTGACTATGAAACACTGGAATTGCATCGAAATTAAATTCAAAAGGCACAATGCCGGCATAAGTACAAGAGGACTGACACTCTATCTTTCTATGATTTGAACCTCTCCTGTGAGTCCAGTTTTAGGTTCCTATGGTTCACTTCAGGTTTACTGTATCCCTTGGACCTTCTTATTGACGATGAAACACAGAAATTGCAACCGAATTTAACACTAAAGTACAATGCCGACTTAAGTACAAGAGGACTGACACTCTAACTTTCTATGATTTGAACCTCTCCTGTAAGTCCAGTTTTAGATTCCGATGCTTCACTTCAAGTTTACTGTATCCCTTGCACCTTCTTATTGACGATGAAACACAGAAATTGCATCGAAATTAAATTCAAAAGGCACAATGCCGACATAAGTACAAGAGGACTGACACTCTAACTTTCAATGATTTGAACCTCCCCTGTGAGTCCAGTTTTAGATTCCGATGCTTCACTTCAGGTTTACTGGATACCTTGGACCTTCTTATGGTCGACGAAACACAGAAATTGCATCCGAATTTAATACAAAAGGCACAATGCCGACTTAAGTACAAGTGGACTGACACTCTATCTTTCTATGATTTGAACCTCTCCTGTGAGTCCAGTTTTAGATTCCGATGCTTCACTTCAGGTTTGCTGTATCCCTTAGACCATCTTTTAGACGATGAAGCTTAGAAATTGCATCGGAATTAAATTTAAAAAGCACAATGCCGACTTAATTGCAAGAGGACTGACAAACGAACTTTCTATAATTTGAACCTCTCCTGTGAGTTCAGTTTGAGATTCCGATGCTTCACTTCAGATTTACTGTCTCCCTTGGACCTTTTTATTGACGATGAAAAACAGAAATTGCATTCGGATTTAATAAAAAAGGCACAATGCCGACGTACGTACAAGAGGTCTGACACCCTTTCTAGGATTTGATCCTTTCCTGTGAGTCCAGTTTTAGATTCCGATGCTTCACTTAAGGTTTACTGTATACCTTGGACCTTCTTATTGTGGATGAAACACAGAAATTGTATCCGAATTTAATACAAAAGCACAATGCCGACTTATGTACAAGAGGACTGAGATTCTCACTTTCTATGATTTGAACCTCTACTGTAAGTCCAGTTTTAGATTCCGATGCTTCACTGCAAGTTTACTGTATCCCTTGGACTTTCTTATTGACGATGAAAGACAGAAATTGCATCCGAATTTAATACAAAAGGCACAATGCCGGCTTAAGTACAAGAGGACTGACACTCAAACTTTCTATGATTTGAACCTCTCCTGTGAGTCCAGCTTTAGATTCTGATGATTCACTTCAGGTATGCTGTATCCCTTAGACCATCTTTTTGACGATGAAGCTTAGAAATTGCATCGGAATTAAATTCGAAAGGCACAATGCTGACTTAAGTACAAGAGGACTGACACTCGAACTTTCTATAATTTGAACCTCTCCTGTGAGTCCAGTTTTTGATTCCGATGCTTCACTTCAGGTTTACTGTATCACTTGGACCTTCTTATTGACGATGAAACACAGAAATTGCATCCGAATTTAATACAAATGGCAAATTGCCGACTTAAGTGGTTCAAATGGCTCTGAGCACAATGGGACTCAACTGCTGAGGTTATTAGTCCCCTAGAACTTAGAACTAGTTAAGCCTAACTAACCTAAGGACATCACGAACATCCATGCCCGAGGCAGGATTCGAACCTGCGACCGTAGCGGTCTTGCGGTTCCAGACTGTAGCGCCTTTAACCGCACGGCCACTTCGGCCGGCGCCGACTTAAGTACAAGAGGACTGACACTCTAACTATCTATGATTTGAATCTTTCCTGTGAGTCCAGTTTAAGATTCCGATGATTCACTTAAGGTTTACTGTATCCCTTGGACCTTCTTATTGACGATGAAAAACAGAAATTGCATCGGAATTTAATTCAAAAGCCACAATGCCGACATAGGTAGAAGAGGAGTGACACTCTAACTTTCTATGATTTGAACCTCTCCTGTGAGTCCAGTTTAAGATTCCGATGCTTCACTTCAGGTTTACTGTATCCCTTGGACCTTCTTATTGACGATGAAACACAGAAATTGCATCCGAATTTAAATCAAAGGGCACAATGCCGACTTAAGTACAAGAGGACTGACACTCTAACTTTTTATGATTTGAACCACTCCTGTGAGTCCAGTTTTAGATTCCGAAGCTTCACATCAGGTTTACTGTATACCTTGGACCTTCTTACTGACGATGAAATACAGAAATTGCATCGGAATTAAATTCAAAAGGCACAATGCCGACTTAAGTTCTAGAGGACTGACACTCTAAATTTCTATGATTTGAACCACTCCTGTGAGTCCAGTATTAGACTCCGATGCTTCACTTCAGGTTTACTGTATCCCTTGGACCTTCTTACTGACGATGAACCATAGAAATTGCATCCGAATTTAATACAAAATGCACAATGCCGACTTAAGTACAAGAGGACCGACACTCTAACTTTCTATGATTTGAACCTCTCCTGTGAGTCCAGTTTTAGATTCCGATGCTTCACTGCAGGTTTACTGTATCCCTTGGACCTTCTTATTGACGATGAATCACAGAAATGGCAACCGAATTTAATACAAAAGGCACAGTGCCGACTTAAGTACAAGAGGACTGACACTCTTATTATGATTTGAATCTCTCCTGTGAGTCCAGTTTTAGATTCCGAAGCTCCACATCAGGTTTACTGTATACCTTGGACCTTCTTATTGACGATGACACACAGAAATTGCACCGGACATAAATTCAAAAGGCACAATGCCTACGTAAGTTCTAGAGGAGTGACACTCTAACTTTCTATGATTTGAACCTCTCCTGTGAGACCAGTTTTAGATTCCGATGCTTCACTTCAGGATTACTGCATCTCTTGGACCTTCTTATTGACGATGGAACACAGAAATTGCATCCGAATTTAATACAAAAGGCACAATGCCGACTTAAGTACAAGAGGACTGACACTCTAACTTTCTATGATTTGAACCTCTCCTGTGAGTCCAGTTTTAGATTCCGATGGTTGACTTCAGGTTTACTGTATCCCTTGGACCTTCTTATAGACGATGAAGCACAGAAATTGCATCGGAATTAAATTCAAAAGGCACAATGCCGACTTAGGTACAAGAGGAGTGACACTCTAACTTTCTATGATTTGAACCTCTCCTGTGAGTACAGTTTTAGATTCCGATGCTTCACTTCAGGTTTACTGTATCCCTTGGACCTTCTTATAGACGGTGAACACAGATATTGCATCCGAATTGAGTACAAAAGGCACAATGCCGACTTAAGTACAAGAGGACCGACACTCTAACTTTCTATGATATGATCCTCTCCTGTGAGTCCAGTTTCAGATTCCGATGCCTCACTTCAGGGTTACTGTATCCCTTGGACCTTCTTATTGTCGATAAAACACATAAATTGCATCCGAATTTAATACAAAAGGCACAATGCCGACTTAAGTACAAGAGGACTGACACTCTAACATTTTATGATTTGAACCTCTCCTGAGAGTTCAGTTTTAGATTCCGAAGCTTCACTTCAGTTTTACTGTATCCCTTGGACCATTCTTATTGACGATGAAACACAGACATTGCATCCGAATTTTAATTCAAAGGGCACAATTCCGACTTAAGTACAAGAGGACTGACACTCTAACTTTCTATGATTCGAACCTCTCCTGTGAGTCCAGTTTTAGATTCCGATGCTTCACTTCAGGTTTGCTGTATCCCTTAGACCATCTTTTAGACGATGAAGCTTAGAAATTGCATAGGAATTAAATTCAAAAGGCACAATGCCGGCTTTAGTACAAGAGGACTGACACTTGAACTTTCTATAATTTGAACCTCTCCTGTGAGTCCAGTTTAAGATTCCGATGCTTCACTTCAGGTTTACTGTATCCCTTGGACCTTCTTATTGACGATGAAACACAGAAATTGCATCCGAATTTAAATCAAAGGGCACAATGCCGACTTAAGTACAAGAGGACTGACACTCTAACTTTTTATGATTTGAACCACTCCCGTGAGTCCAGTTTTAGATTCCGAAGCTTCACATCAGGTTTACTGTATACCTTGGACCTTCTTACTGACGATGAAGCACAGAAATTGCATCGGAATTAAATTCAAAAGGCACAATGCCGACTTAAGTTCTAGAGGACTGACACTCTAAAATTCTATGATTTGAACCACTCCTGTGAGTCCAGTATTAGACTCCGATGCTTCACTTCAGGTTTACTGTATCCCTTGGACCTTCTTACTGACGATGAAACACAGAAATTGCATCCGAATTTAATACAAAATGCACAATGCCGACTTAAGTACAAGAGGACCGACACTCTAATTTTCTATGATTTGAACCTCTCCTGTAAGTCCAGTTTTAGATCCCGATGCTTCACTACAGGTTTACTGTATCCCTTGGACCTTCTTATTGACGATGAATCACAGAAATGGCATCCGAATTTAATGCAAAAGGCACAGTGCCGACTTAAGTACAAGAGGACTGACACTCTCATTATGATTTGAATCTCTCCTGTGAGTCCAGTTTTAGATTCCGAAGCTCCACATCAGGTTTACTGTATACCTTGGACCTTCTTATTGACGATGACACACAGAAATTGCATCGGACATAAATTCAAAAGGCACAATGCCTACGTAAGTTCTAGAGGACTGACACTCTAACTTTCTATGATTTGAACCTCTCCTGTGAGACCAGTTTTAGATTCCGATGCTTCACTTCAGGATTACTGTATCTCTTGGACCTTTTATTGACGATGGAACACAGAAATTGCATCCGAATTTAATACAAAAGGCACGATGCCGACTTAAGTACAAGAGGACTGACTCTCTAACTTAATATGATTTTAACCTCTCCTGTGAGTCCAGTTTAAGATTCCGATGCTTCACTTCAGGTTTACCGTATCCCTTGGACCTTCTTATTGACGATAAAACACAGAAAATGCATCCGAATTTAATACAAAGTGCACAATCCCTACTTAAGGACAAGAGGACTGACACTCTAACTTTTTATGATTTGAACCACTCCTGTGAGTCCAGTTTTAGATTCCGAAGCTTCATATCAGGTTTACTGTATACCTTGGACCTTCTTATTGACGATGAAACACAGAAATTGCATCGGAATTAAATTCAAAAGGCACAATGCCAACTTAAGTTCTAGAGGACTGACACTTTAACTTTCTATGATTTGAACCTCTCCTGTGAGCCCAGTATTAGATACCGATGCTTCACTTCAGCTGTACTGTATCCCTTGGACCTTCTTATTGACGATGAAACATTGCATCCGAATGTAATAAAAAATGCACAATGCCGGCTTAAGTACAAGAGGACTGACACTCTAACTTTCTATGATTTGAACCTCTCCTGTGAGTCCAGTTTTAGATTACGATGCCTCACTTCAGGTTTACTTTATCCCTTGTACTTTCTTATTGACGATGAAACACAGAAATTGCATCCGAATTTAATACAAAAGGCACAATGCCGACTTAAGTACAAGAGGACTGACACTCTAACTTTCTATGATATGAACCTCTCCTGTAAGTCCAGTTTTTAATTCCGATGCTTCACTTCAGATTTACTGTATACCTTGGACCTTCTTATTGACGATGAAACACAGAAATTGCATCGAAAGTAATTTCTAAAGGCACAATGCCGACTTAAGTACAAGAGGACTGACACTCTAACTTTCTATGATTTGAACCTCTCCTGTGAGAACAGTCTTAGTTTCCGATGGTTCACTTCAGGTTTACTGTATCCCTTGGACCTTCTTATAGACGATGAAGCACAGAAATTCCATCGGAATTAAATTCAAAAGGCACAATGCCGACTTAGGTACAAGAGGAGTGAGACTCTCACTTTCTATGATTTGAACCTCTCCTGTGAGTCCAGTTTTAGATTCCGAATCTTCACATCAGGTTTACTGTATTCCTTGGACCTTCTTATTGACGATGAAACACAGAAATTGCATCGGAATTAAATTCAAAACGCACAATGCCAACTTAAGTTCTAGAGGACTGACACTCTAACTTTCTATGATATGAACCTCTCCTGTGAGTCCAGTTTTAGATTCCGATGCCTTACTTCAGGTTTACTGTATCCCTTGGACTTTCTTATTGACGATAAAACACAGAAATTGCATCCGAATTTAATGCAAAAGGCACAATGCCTACTTAAGTACAAGAGGACTGACACTCTAACTTTCTATGATTTGAACCTCTCCTGTGAGTCCAGTTTTTGATTCCGATACTTCACTTCAGGTTTACTGTATCCCTTGGACATCCTCATTGTCGATGAAACACAGACATTGCATCCGAATTTAATACAAAAGGCACAATGCCGACTTAAGTACAAGAGGACTGACACTCTAAATTTTCATGATTTGAACCTCTCCTGTGAGTCCAGTTTTAGATTCCGAAGCTTCACGTCAGGTTTACTGTATACCTTGGACCTTCTTATTGACGATGAAACACAGTAATTGCATCGGAATTAAATTCAAAAGGCAGAGTGCCAACTTAAGTTCTAGTGGACTGACACTCTAACATTGTATGATTTGAACCTCTCCTGTAAGTCCAGTCTTAGATTCCGATGCTTCACTTCAGGTTTACTGTATCCCTTGGACCTTCTTATTGACGATGAAACACAGAAATTGCATCGAAATTAAATTCAAAATGCACAATGTCGACTTAAGTACAAGAGCACTAACACTCTAACTTTCTATGATTTGAACCTCTCCTGTTAGTCAAGTTTTAGATTCCGATGCTTCACTTCAGGTTTACTGTATACCTTGGACCTTCTTATTGACTATGAAACACAGGAATTGCATCGAAATTAAATTCAAAAGGCACAATGCCGGCTTAAGTACAAGAGGACTGACACTCTATCTTTCTATGATTTGAACCTGTCCTGTGAGTCCAGTTTTAGGTTCCTATGGGTCACTTCAGGTTTACTGTAACCCTTGGACCTTCTTATTGACGATGAAACACAGAAATTGCAACCGAATTTAACACTAAAGTACAATGCCGACTTAAGTACAAGAGGACTGACACTCTAACTTTCTATGATTTGAACCTCTCCTGTAAGTCCAGTTTTAGATTCCGATGCTTCACTTCAAGTTTACTGTATCCCTTGGACCTTCGTATTGACGATGAAACACAGAAGTTGCATCGAAACTAAATTCAAAAGGCACAATGCCGACATAAGTACAAGAGGACTGACGCTCTAACTTTCTATGATATGAACCTCTCCTGTGAGTCCAGTTTTAGATTCCGATGGCTCACTTCAGGTTTACTGTATCCCTTGGACTTTCTTATTGACGATAAAACACAGAAATTGCATCCGAATTTAATGCAAAAGGCACAATGCCTACTTAAGTACAAGAGGACTGACACTCTAACTTTCTATGATTTGTTCCTCTCCTGTGAGTCCAGTTTTAGATTCCGATACTTCACTTCAGGTTTACTGTATCCCTTGGACATCCTCATTGTCGATGAAACACAGACATTGCATCCGAAGTTAATACAAAAGGCACAATGCCGACTTAAGTACAAGAGGACTGACACTCTAAATTTTTATGATTTGAACCTCTCCTGTGAGTCCAGTTTTAGATTCCGAAGCTTCACGTCAGGTTTACTGTATACCTTGGACCTTCTTATTGACGATGAAACACAGTATTTGCATCGGAATTAAATTCAAAAGGCAGAGTGGCAACTTAAGTTCTAGAGGACTGACACTCTAACATTGTATGATTTGAACCTCTCCTGTAAGTCCAGTCTTAGATTCCGATTCTTCACTTCAGGTTTACTGTATCCCTTGGACCTCCTTATTGACGATGAAACACAGAAATTGCATCGAAATTAAATTCAAAATGCACAATGTCGACTTAAGTACAAGAGGACTAACACTCTAACTTTCTATGATTTGAACCTCTCCTGTTAGTCCAGTTTTAGATTCCGATGCTTCACTTCAGGTTTACTGTATACCTTGGACCTTCTTATTGACTATGAAACACTGGAATTGCATCGAAATTAAATTCAAAAGGCACAATGCCGGCATAAGTACAAGAGGACTGACACTCTATCTTTCTATGATTTGAACCTCTCCTGTGAGTCCAGTTTTAGGTTCCTATGGTTCACTTCAGGTTTACTGTATCCCTTGGACCTTCTTATTGACGATGAAACACAGAAATTGCAACCGAATTTAACACTAAAGTACAATGCCGACTTAAGTACAAGAGGACTGACACTCTAACTTTCTATGATTTGAACCTCTCCTGTAAGTCCAGTTTTAGATTCCGATGCTTCACTTCAAGTTTACTGTATCCCTTGCACCTTCTTATTGACGATGAAACACAGAAATTGCATCGAAATTAAATTCAAAAGGCACAATGCCGACATAAGTACAAGAGGACTGACACTCTAACTTTCAATGATTTGAACCTCCCCTGTGAGTCCAGTTTTAGATTCCGATGCTTCACTTCAGGTTTACTGGATACCTTGGACCTTCTTATGGTCGACGAAACACAGAAATTGCATCCGAATTTAATACAAAAGGCACAATGCCGACTTAAGTACAAGTGGACTGACACTCTATCTTTCTATGATTTGAACCTCTCCTGTGAGTCCAGTTTTAGATTCCGATGCTTCACTTCAGGTTTGCTGTATCCCTTAGACCATCTTTTAGACGATGAAGCTTAGAAATTGCATCGGAATTAAATTCAAAAGGCACAATGCCGAACTTAATTGCAAGAGGACTGACAAACGAACTTTCTATAATTTGAACCTCTCCTGTGAGTTCAGTTTGAGATTCCGATGCTTCACTTCAGATTTACTGTCTCCCTTGGACCTTTTTATTGACGATGAAAAACAGAAATTGCATTCGGATTTAATACAAAAGGCACAATGCCGACGTACGTACAAGAGGTCTGACACCCTTTCTAGGATTTGAACCTTTCCTGTGAGTCCAGTTTTAGATTCCGATGCTTCACTTAAGGTTTACTGTATACCTTGGACCTTCTTATTGTGGATGAAACACAGAAATTGTATCCGAATTTAATACAAAAGCACAATGCCGACTTATGTACAAGAGGACTGAGATTCTCAATTTCTATGATTTGAACCTCTACTGTAAGTCCAGTTTTAGATTCCGATGCTTCACTGCAAGTTTACTGTATCCCTTGGACTTTCTTATTGACGATGAAAGACAGAAATTGCATCCGAATTTAATACAAAAGGCACAATGCCGGCTTAAGTACAAGAGGACTGACACTCAAACTTTCTATGATTTGAACCTCTCCTGTGAGTCCAGCTTTAGATTCTGATGATTCACTTCAGGTATGCTGTATCCCTTAGACCATCTTTTTGACGATGAAGCTTAGAAATTGCATCGGAATTAAATTCGAAAGGCACAATGCTGACTTAAGTACAAGAGGACTGACACTCGAACTTTCTATAATTTGAACCTCTCCTGTGAGTCCAGTTTTTGATTCCGATGCTTCACTTCAGGTTTACTGTATCACTTGGACCTTCTTATTGACGATGAAACACAGAAATTGCATCCGAATTTAATACAAATGGCAAATTGCCGACTTAAGTGGTTCAAATGGCTCTGAGCACAATGGGACTCAACTGCTGAGGTTATTAGTCCCCTAGAACTTAGAACTAGTTAAGCCTAACTAACCTAAGGACATCACGAACATCCATGCCCGAGGCAGGATTCGAACCTGCGACCGTAGCGGTCTTGCGGTTCCAGACTGTAGCGCCTTTAACCGCACGGCCACTTCGGCCGGCGCCGACTTAAGTACAAGAGGACTGACACTCTAACTTTCTATGATTTGAATCTTTCCTGTGAGTCCAGTTTAAGATTCCGATGATTCACTTAAGGTTTACTGTATCCCTTGGACCTTCTTATTGACGATGAAAAACAGAAATTGCATCGGAATTTAACTCAAAAGCCACAATGCCGACATAGGTAGAAGAGGAGTGACACTCTAACTTTCTATGATTTGAACCTCTCCTGTGAGTCCAGTTTAAGATTCCGATGCTTCACTTCAGGTTTACTGTATCCCTTGGACCTTCTTATTGACGATGAAACACAGAAATTGCATCCGAATTTAAATCAAAGGGCACAATGCCGACTTAAGTACAAGAGGACTGACACTCTAACTTTTTATGATTTGAACCACTCCTGTGAGTCCAGTTTTAGATTCCGAAGCTTCACATCAGGTTTACTGTATACCTTGGACCTTCTTACTGACGATGAAATACAGAAATTGCATCGGAATTAAATTCAAAAGGCACAATGCCGACTTAAGTTCTAGAGGACTGACACTCTAAATTTCTATGATTTGAACCACTCCTGTGAGTCCAGTATTAGACTCCGATGCTTCACTTCAGGTTTACTGTATCCCTTGGACCTTCTTACTGACGATGAACCATAGAAATTGCATCCGAATTTAATACAAAATGCACAATGCCGACTTAAGTACAAGAGGACCGACACTCTAACTTTCTATGATTTGAACCTCTCCTGTGAGTCCAGTTTTAGATTCCGATGCTTCACTACAGGTTTACTGTATCCCTTGGACCTTCTTATTGACGATGAATCACAGAAATGGCAACCGAATTTAATACAAAAGGCACAGTGCCGACTTAAGTACAAGAGGACTGACACTCTTATTATGATTTGAATCTCTCCTGTGAGTCCAGTTTTAGATTCCGAAGCTCCACATCAGGTTTACTGTATACCTTGGACCTTCTTATTGACGATGACACACAGAAATTGCATCGGACATAAATTCAAAAGGCACAATGCCTACGTAAGTTCTAGAGGAGTGACACTCTAACTTTCTATGATTTGAACCTCTCCTGTGAGACCAGTTTTAGATTCCGATGCTTCACTTCAGGATTACTGTATCTCTTGGACCTTCTTATTGACGATGGAACACAGAAATTGCATCCGAATTTAATACAAAAGGCACAATGCCGACTTAAGTACAACAGGACTGACACTCTAACTTTCTATGATTTGAACCTCTCCTGTGAGTCCAGTTTTAGATTCCGATGGTTGACTTCAGGTTTACTGTATCCCTTGGACCTTCTTATAGACGATGAAGCACAGAAATTGCATCGGAATTAAATTCAAAAGGCACAATGCCGACTTAGGTACAAGAGGAGTGACACTCTAACTTTCTATGATTTGAACCTCTCCTGTGAGTACAGTTTTAGATTCCGATGCTTCACTTCAGGTTTACTGTATCCCTTGGACCTTCTTATAGACGGTGAACACAGATATTGCATCCGAATTGAGTACAAAAGGCACAATGCCAACTTAAGTACAAGAGGACCGACACTCTAACTTTCTATGATTTGATCCTCTCCTGTGAGTCCAGTTTCAGATTCCGATGCCTCACTTCAGGGTTACTGTATCCCTTGGACCTTCTTATTGTCGATAAAACACATAAATTGCATCCGAATTTAATACAAAAGGCACAATGCCGACTTAAGTACAAGAGGACTGACACTCTAACATTTTATGATTTGAACCTCTCCTGAGAGTTCAGTTTTAGATTCCGAAGCTTCACTTCAGTTTTACTGTATCCCTTGGACCATTCTTATTGACGATGAAACACAGACATTGCATCCGAATTTTAATTCAAAGGGCACAATTCCGACTTAAGTACAAGAGGACTGACACTCTAACTTTCTATGATTCGAACCTCTCCTGTGAGTCCAGTTTTAGATTCCGATGCTTCACTTCAGGTTTACTGGATCCCTTGGACCTTCTTATAGACGATGAAACACAGAAATTGCATCCGAATTTAATACAATAGGCAGAATGCCGACATAAGTACAGGGGGACTGACACTCTAACTTTCTATGATTTAAATCACTCCTGTGAGTCCAGTTTTAGATTCCGATGCTTCACTTCAGGTTTGCTGTATCCCTTAGACCATCTTTTAGACGATGAAGCTTAGAAATTGCATAGGAATTAAATTCAAAAGGCACAATGCCGGCTTTAGTACAAGAGGACTGACACTTGAACTTTCTATAATTTGAACCTCTCCTGTGAGTCCAGTTTAAGATTCCGATGCTTCACTTCAGGTTTACTGTATCCCTTGGACCTTCTTATTGACGATGAAACACAGAAATTGCATCCGAATTTAAATCAAAGGGCACAATGCCGACTTAAGTACAAGAGGACTGACACTCTAACTTTTTATGATTTGAACCACTCCCGTGAGTCCAGTTTTAGATTCCGAAGCTTCACATCAGGTTTACTGTATACCTTGGACCTTCTTACTGACGATGAAGCACAGAAATTGCATCGGAATTAAATTCAAAAGGCACAATGCCGACTTAAGTTCTAGAGGACTGACACTCTAAAATTCTATGATTTGAACCACTCCTGTGAGTCCAGTATTAGACTCCGATGCTTCACTTCAGGTTTACTGTATCCCTTGGACCTTCTTACTGACGATGAAACACAGAAATTGCATCCGAATTTAATACAAAATGCACAATGCCGACTTAAGTACAAGAGGACCGACACTCTAATTTTCTATGATTTGAACCTCTCCTGTAAGTCCAGTTTTAGATCCCGATGCTTCACTACAGGTTTACTGTATCCCTTGGACCTTCTTATTGACGATGAATCACAGAAATGGCATCCGAATTTAATGCAAAAGGCACAGTGCCGACTTAAGTACAAGAGGACTGACACTCTTATTATGATTTGAATCTCTCCTGTGAGTCCAGTTTTAGATTCCGAAGCTCCACATCAGGTTTACTGTATACCTTGGACCTTCTTATTGACGATGACACACAGAAATTGCATCGGACATAAATTCAAAAGGCACAATGCCTACGTAAGTTCTAGAGGACTGACACTCTAACTTTCTATGATTTGAACCTCTCCTGTGAGACCAGTTTTAGATTCCGATGCTTCACTTCAGGATTACTGTATCTCTTGGACCTTTTATTGACGATGGAACACAGAAATTGCATCCGAATTTAATACAAAAGGCACGATGCCGACTTAAGTACAAGAGGACTGACTCTCTAACTTAATATGATTTTAACCTCTCCTGTGAGTCCAGTTTAAGATTCCGATGCTTCACTTCAGGTTTACCGTATCCCTTGGACCTTCTTATTGACGATAAAACACAGAAAATGCATCCGAATTTAATACAAAGTGCACAATCCCTACTTAAGGACAAGAGGACTGACACTCTAACTTTTTATGATTTGAACCACTCCTGTGAGTCCAGTTTTAGATTCCGAAGCATCATATCAGGTTTACTGTATACCTTGGACCTTCTTATTGACGATGAAACACAGAAATTGCATCGGAATTAAATTCAAAAGGCACAATGCCAACTTAAGTTCTAGAGGACTGACACTTTAACTTTCTATGATTTGAACCTCTCCTGTGAGCCCAGTATTAGATACCGATGCTTCACTTCAGCTGTACTGTATCCCTTGGACCTTCTTATTGACGATGAAACATTGCATCCGAATATAATAAAAAATGCACAATGCCGACTTAAGTACAAGAGGACTGACACTCTAACTTTCTATGATTTGAACCTCTCCTGTGAGTCCAGTTTTAGATTACGATGCCTCACTTCAGGTTTACTTTATCCCTTGTACTTTCTTATTGACGATGAAACACAGAAATTGCATCCGAATTTAATACAAAAGGCACAATGCCGACTTAAGTACAAGAGGACTGACACTCTAACTTTCTATGATATGAACCTCTCCTGTAAGTCCAGTTTTTAATTCCGATGCTTCACTTCAGATTTACTGTATACCTTGGACCTTCTTATTGACGATGAAACACAGAAATTGCATCGAAAGTAATTTCTAAAGGCACAATGCCGACTTAAGTACAAGAGGACTGACACTCTAACTTTCTATGATTTGAACCTCTCCTGTGAGAACAGTCTTAGTTTCCGATGGTTCACTTCAGGTTTACTGTATCCCTTGGACCTTCTTATAGACGATGAAGCACAGAAATTCCATCGGAATTAAATTCAAAAGGCACAATGCCGACTTAGGTACAAGAGGAGTGAGACTCTCACTTTCTATGATTTGAACCTCTCCTGTGAGTCCAGTTTTAGATTCCGAATCTTCACATCAGGTTTACTGTATTCCTTGGACCTTCTTATTGACGATGAAACACAGAAATTGCATCGGAATTAAATTCAAAACGCACAATGCCAACTTAAGTTCTAGAGGACTGACACTCTAACTTTCTATGATATGAACCTCTCCTGTGAGTCCAGTTTTAGATTCCGATGCCTTACTTCAGGTTTACTGTATCCCTTGGACTTTCTTATTGACGATAAAACACAGAAATTGCATCCGAATTTAATGCAAAAGGCACAATGCCTACTTAAGTACAAGAGGACTGACACTCTAACTTTCTATGATTTGAACCTCTCCTGTGAGTCCAGTTTTAGATTCCGATACTTCACTTCAGGTTTACTGTATCCCTTGGACATCCTCATTGTCGATGAAACACAGACATTGCATCCGAATTTAATACAAAAGGCACAATGCCGACTTAAGTACAAGAGGACTGACACTCTAAATTTTTATGATTTGAACCTCTCCTGTGAGTCCAGTTTTAGATTCCGAAGCTTCACGTCAGGTTTACTGTATACCTTGGACCTTCTTATTGACGATGAAACACAGTAATTGCATCGGAATTAAATTCAAAAGGCAGAGTGCCAACTTAAGTTCTAGTGGACTGACACTCTAACATTGTATGATTTGAACCTCTCCTGTAAGTCCAGTCTTAGGTTCCGATGCTTCACTTCAGGTTTACTGTATCCCTTGGACCTTCTTATTGACGATGAAACACAGAAATTGCATCGAAATTAAATTCAAAATGCACAATGTCGACTTAAGTACAAGAGGACTAACACTCTAACTTTCTATGATTTGAACCTCTCCTGTTAGTCAAGTTTTAGATTCCGATGCTTCACTTCAGGTTTACTGTATACCTTGGACCTTCTTATTGACTATGAAACACAGGAATTGCATCGAAATTAAATTCAAAAGGCACAATGCCGGCTTAAGTACAAGAGGACTGACACTCTATCTTTCTATGATTTGAACCTGTCCTGTGAGTCCAGTTTTAGGTTCCTATGGGTCACTTCAGGTTTACTGTAACCCTTGGACCTTCTTATTGACGATGAAACACAGAAATTGCAACCGAATTTAACACTAAAGTACAATGCCGACTTAAGTACAAGAGGACTGACACTCTAACTTTCTATGATTTGAACCTCTCCTGTAAGTCCAGTTTTAGATTCCGATGCTTCACTTCAAGTTTACTGTATCCCTTGGACCTTCTTATTGACGATGAAACACAGAAGTTGCATCGAAACTAAATTCAAAAGGCACAATGCCGACATAAGTACAAGAGGACTGACGCTCTAACTTTCTATGACTTGAACCTCTCCTGTGAGTCCAGTTTTAGATTCCGATGCTTCACTTCAGGTTTGCTGTATCCCTTAGACCATCTTTTAGACGATGAAGCTTAGAAATTGCATCGGAATTAAATTCAAAAGGCACAATGCCGACTTAAGTGCAAGAGGACTGACAAACGAACTTTCTATAATTTGAACCTCTCCTGTGAGTTCAGTTTTAGATTCCGATGCTTCACTTCAGATTTACTGTCTCCCTTGGACCTTTTTATTGACGATGAAAAACAGAAATTGCATTCGGATTTAATACAAAAGGCACAATGCCGACGTACGTACAAGAGGTCTGACACCCTTTCTAGGATTTGAACCTTTCCTGTGAGTCCAGTTTTAGATTCCGATGCTTCACTTAAGGTTTACTGTATACCTTGGACCTTCTTATTGTGGATGAAACACAGAAATTGCATCCGAATTTAATACAAAAGCACAATGCCGACTTAAGTACGAGAGGACTGAGGTTCTCACTTTCTATGATTTGAACCTCTCCTGTAAGTCCAGTTTTAGATTCCGATGCTTCACTGCAAGTTTACTGTATCCCTTGGACTTTCTTATTGACGATGAAAGACAGAAATTGCATCCGAATTTAATACAAAAGGCACAATGCCGGCTTAAGTACAAGAGGACTGACACTCAAACTTTCTATGATTTGAACCTCTCCTGTGAGTCCAGCTTTAGATTCTGATGATTCACTTCAGGTATGCTGTATCCCTTAGAATATCTTTTAGACGATGAAGCTTAGAAATTGCTTCGGAATTAAATTCGAAAGGCACAATGCCGACTCAAGTGCAAGAGGACTGACAAACGAACTTTCTATAATTTGAACCTCTCCTGTGAGTTCAGTTTTAGATTCCGATGCTTCACTTCAGATTTACTGTCTCCCTTGGACCTTATTATTGACGATGAAAAACAGAAATTGCATTCGAATTTAATACAAAAGGCACAATGCCGACGTACGTACAAGAGGTCTGACACCCTTTCTAGGATTTGAACCTTTCCTGTGAGTCCAGTTCTAGATTCCGATGCTTCACTTCAGGTTTATTGTATACCTTGGACCTTCTTATTGGCGATGAAGCACAGAAATGGCATCCGAATTTAATACAAAAGGCACAATGCCGTCTTAAGTTCAAGAGGACTGACACTCTAACTTTCTATGATTTGAACCTCTTCTCTGAGTATAGTTTTAGATTCCGATGCTTCACTTCAGGTTTGCTGTATCCCTTAGACCATCTTTTTGACGATGAAGCTTAGAAATTGCATCGGAATTAAATTCGAAAGGCACAATGCTGACTTAAGTACAAGAGGACTGACACTCGAACTTTCTATAATTTGAACCTCTCCTGTGAGTCCAGTTTTTATTCCGATGCTTCACTTCAGGTTTACTGTATCACTTGGACCTTCTTATTGACGATGAAACACAGAAATTGCATCCGAATTTAGTACAAATGGCAAATTGCCGACTTAAGTGGTTCAAATGGCTCTGAGCACAATGGGACTCAACTGCTGAGGTTATTAGTCCCCTAGAACTTAGAACTAGTTAAGCCTAACTAACCTAAGGACATCACGAACATCCATGCCCGAGGCAGGATTCGAACCTGCGACCGTAGTGGTCTTGCGGTTCCAGACTGTAGCGCCTTTAACCGCACGGCCACTTCGGCCGGCGCCGACTTAAGTACAAGAGGACTGACACTCTAACTATCTATGATTTGAATCTTTCCTGTGAGTCCAGTTTAAGATTCCGATGCTTCACTTAAGGTTTACTGTATCCCTTGGACCTTCTTATTGACGATGAAAAACAGAAATTGCATCGGAATTTAATTCAAAAGCCACAATGCCGACATAGGTGCAAGAGGAGTGACACTCTAACTTTCTATGATTTGAACCTCTCTCCTGTGAGTCCTGTTTTAGATTACGATGCTTCACTTCAGGTTTGCTGTATCCCTTGGACCTTTTTAAAGACGATGAAACACAGAAATCGCATCCGAATTTAGTACAAAAAGCACAATGCCGTCTTAAGTACAAGAGGACTGACACTCTAACTTTCTATTATTTGAACCTCTCCTGTGAGTCCAGTTTTAGGTTCCGATGCTTCACTTCAGGTTTCCTGTATCCCTTGGACCTTCTTATTGACGATGAAACACAGAAATTGCATCGGAATTAAATTCAAAAGGCACAAAGCCAACTTAAGTTCTAGAGGACTGACACTCTAACATTCTATGATTTGAACCTCTCCTGTGAGTCCAGTTTTAGATTCCAATGCTTCACTTCAGCTTTACTGGATACCTTGGACCTTCTTATAGACGATGAAACACAGAAATTGCATCCGAATTTAATACAAAATGCACAATGCCGACTTAAGTACAAGAGGACTGACACTCTAACTTTCTATGATATGAACCTCTCCTGTGAGTCCAGTTTTAGATTCCGATGCTACACTTCAGGTTTGCTGTATCCCTTGGACTTTCTTATTGACGATGAAACACAGAAATTGCATCGGAATTTAATTCAAAAGGCACAATGCCGACATAGGTACAAGAGGAGTGACACTTTAACTCTCTATGATTTGAATCTTTCCTGTGAGTCCAGTTTTAGATTCCGATGCTTCACTTAAGGTTTACAGTATACCTTGGACTTTCTTATTGTGGATGAAACACAGAAATTGCATCCGAATTTAATTCAAAAGCACAATGCCGACTTAAGTACAAAAGGGCTGGACTCTCACTTTCTATGATTTGAACCTCTCCTGTAAGTCCAGTTTTAGATTCCGTTGCTTCACTTCAGTTTTACTGTATCCCTTGGACTTTCTTATTGACGATGAAACACAGAAATTGCAACCGAATTTAATACAAAAGGCACAATGCCGACTTAAGTACAAGAGGACTGACACTCTAACTTTCTATGTTTTGAACCTCTCCTGTAAGTCCAGTTTTAGATTCCGATGCTTCACTTCAGATTAACTGTATCCCTTGGACCTTCTTATTGACGATGAAACACAGAAATTGCATCGAAATTAAATTCAATAGGCACAATGCCGACTTAAGTACAAGAGGACTGGCACTCTAACTTTCTATGATTTGAACCTTTCCTGTGAGTCCAGTTTTAGATTCCGATGCTTCACTTCAGGTTTAGTGGATACCTTGGACCTTCTTATAGACGATGAAACACAGAAATTGCATCCGAATTTAATACAAAAGGCACAATGCCGACTTAAGTACAAGTGGACTGACACTCTTACTTTCTATGATTTGAACTTCTCCTGTGAGTCCAGTTTTAGATTCCGATGCTTCACTTCAGGTTTGCTGTATCCCTTAGACCATCTTTTAGACGATGAAGCTTAGAAATTGCATCGGAATTAAATTCGAAATGCACAATGCCGACTTAAGTGCAAGAGGACTGACAAACGAACTTTCTATAATTTGAACCTCTCCTGTGAGTTCACTTTTAGACTCCGATGCTTCACTTCAGGTTTACTGTCTCCCTTGGAACTTCTTATTGACGATGAAAAACAGAAATTGCATTCGAATTTAATACAAAAGGCACAATGCCGACTTACGTACAAGTGGTCTGACACCCTTTCTAGGATTTGAACCTTTCCTGTGAGTCCAGTTTTAGATTCCGATGCTTCACTTCAGGTGTATTGTATACCTAGGACCTTCTTATTGGCGATGAAGCACAGAAATTGCATCCGAATTTAATACAAAAGTCACAATGCCGACTTAAGTACAAGCGTACTGACACTCTAATTTTCTATGATTTGAACCTCTTCTCTGAGTATAGTTTTAGATTCCGATGCTTCACTTTAGGTTTGCTGTATCCCTTAGACCATCTATTTGACGATGAAGCTTAGTAATTGCATCGGAATTAAATTCGAAAGGCACAATGCCGACTTAAGTACAAGAGGACTGACACTCGAACTTTCTATAATTTGATCCTCTCCTGTGAGTCCAGTTTTTGATTCCGATGCTTCACTTCAGGTTTACTGTTTCCCTTGGACCTTCTTATTGACGATGAAACACAGAAATTGCATCCGAATTTAATATAAAAGGCACAATGCCGACTTAAAAACAAGAAGGCTGACACTCTAAATTTCTATGATTTGAACCTCTCCTGTGAGTCCAGTTTTAGTTTCCGTGCTCCACTTCAGGTTTACTGTATCCCTTGGACCTTCTTATTGACGATGAAACACAGATATTGCATCCGAATTTAATAAAAAAGGCACAAAGCAAACTTAAGTTCTAGAGGACTGACACTCTAACATTCTATGATTTGAACCTCTCCTGTGAGTCCAGTTTTAGATTCCGATACTTCATTTCAGTTTTACTGGATACCTTGGACCTTCTTATAGACGATAAAACACAGAAATTGCATCCGAATTTAATACAAAATGCACAATGCCGACTTAAGTACAAGAGGACTGACACTCTAACTTTCTATGATTTGAACCTCTCCTGTAAGTCCAGTTTTAGATTCCGATGCTTCACTTCAGGTTTGCTGTATCCCTTAGACCATCTTTTAGACGATGAAGCTTAGAAATTGCATCAGAAATAAATTCGAAAGGCACAATGCCGACTTAAGTACAAGAGGACTGACACTCGAACTTTCTATAATTGGATCCTCTCCTGTTAGTCCAGTTTTTGATTCCGATGCTTTACTTAAGGTTTACTGTATCACTTGGACCATCTTATTGACGATGAAACACAGAAATTGCATCCGAATTTAATACAAATGGCACAATGCCGACTTAAGTACAAGAGGACTGACACACTAACTCTCTATGATTTTAATCTTTCCTGTGAGTCAAGTTTTAGATTCCGATGCTTCACTTAAGGTTTACTGTATACCTTGGACTTTCGTATTGTGGATGAAACACAGAAATTGCATCCGAATTTAATTCAAAAGCACAATGCCGACTTAAGTACAAAAGGGCTGAGACTCTCACTTTCTATGATTTGAACCTCTCCAGTAAGTCCAGTTTTAGATTCCGATGCTTCACTTCAGTTTAACTGTATCCCTTGGACTTTCTTATTGACGATGAAACACAGAAATTGCAACCGAATTTAATACAAAAGGCACAATGCCGACTTAAGTACAAGAGGACTGACACTCTAACTTTCTATGTTTTGAACCTCTCCTGTAAGTCCAGTTTTAGATTCCGATGCTTCACTTCAGATTTACTGTATCCCTTGGACCTTCTTATTGCCGATGAAACACAGAAATTGCATCGAAATTAAATTCAAAAGGCACAATGCCGACTTAAGTACAAGAGGTCTGGCACTCTAACTTTCTATGATATGAACCTTTCCTGTGAGTCCAGTTTTAGATTCCGATGCTTCACTTCAGGTTTAGTGGATACCTTGGACCTTCTTATAGACGATGAAACACAGAAATTGCATCCGAATTTAACACAAAAGGCACAATGCCGACTTAAGTACAAGTGGACTGACACTCTAACGTTCTATGATTTGAACCTCTCCTGTGAGTCCAGTTTTAGATTCCAATGCTTCACTTCAGGTTTGCTGTATCCCTTAGACCATCTTTTAGACGATGAAGCTTAGAAATTGCATCGGAATTAAATTCAAAAGGCACAATGCCGACTTAAATGCAAGAGGACTGACAAACGAACTTTCTATAATTTGAACCTCTCCTGTGAGTTCACTTTTAGACTCCGATGCTTCACTTCAGGTTTACTGTCTCCCTTGGAACTTCTTATTGACGATGAAAAACAGAAATTGCATTCGAATTTAATACAAAAGGCACAATGCCGACTTACGTACAAGAGGTCTGACACCCTTTCTAGGATTTGAACCTTTCCTGTGAGTCCAGTTTTAGATTCCGATGCTTCACTTCAGGTTTATTGTATACCTTGGACCTTCTTATTGGCGGTGAAGCACAGAAATTGCATCCGAATTTAATACAAAAGGCACAATGCCGACTTAAGTACAAGAGTACTGACACTCTAATTTTCTATGATTTGAACCTCTTCTCTGAGTATAGTTTTAGATTCCGATGCTTCACTTTAGGTTTGCTGTATCCCTTAGACCATCTTTTTGACGATGAAGCTTAGTATTTGCATCGGAATTAAATTCGAAAGGCACAATGATGACTTAAGTACAAGAGGACTGACACTCGAACTTTCTATAATTTGATCCACTCCTGTGAGTCCAGTTTTTGATTCCGATTCTTCACTTCAGGTTTACTGTTTCCCTTGGACCTTCTTATTGACGATGAAACACAGAAATTGCATCCGAATTTAATAAAAAAGGCACAAAGCAAACTTAAGTTCTAGAGGACTGACACTCTAACATTCTATGATTTGAACCTCTCCTGTGAGTCCAGTTTTAGATTCCGATACTTCATATCAGTTTTACTGTATCCCTTGCACCTTCTTGTTAACGATGAAACACAGAAATTGCATCCGAATTTAATACAAATGGCACAATGCCGACTTAAGTACAAGAGGACTGACACTCTAACTTTCCATGATTTGAATCTTTCCTGTGAGTAGAGTTTTAGATTCCGATGCTTCACTTAAGGTTTACTGTATACCTTGGACCTTCTTATTGTGGATGAAACACAGAAATTGCATCCGAATTTAATACAAAAGCACAATGCCGACTTAAGTACAAGTGGACTGAGACTCTCACTTTCTATGATTTGAACCTCTCCTATAAGTCCAGTTTAAGATTCCGATGCTTCACTGCAAGTTTACTGTATCCCTTGGACTTTCTTATTGACGATGAAAGACAGAAATTGCATCTGAATTTAATACAAAAGGCACAATGCCGGCTTAAGTACAAGAGGACTGACACTCAAATGTTCTATGATTTGAACCTCTCCTGTGAGTCCAGCTTTAGATTCCGATGCTTCACTTCAGGTTTGCTGTATCCCTTAGACCAACTTTTAGACGACGAAGCTTAGAAATTGCATCGGAATTAAATTCAAAATGCACAATGCCGACTTAAGTGCAAGAGGGGTGACAAACGAACTTTCTATAATTTGAACCTCTCCTGTGAGTCCAGTTTTAGATTCCGATGCTTCACTTCAGGTTTACTGTATCCCTTGGACCTTCGTATTGACGATGAAACACAGAAATTGCATCCGAATATAATACAAATGGCACAATGCCGACATAAGTACAAGAGGACTGACACTCTAACTTTCTATGATTTGAACCTCTCCTGTAAGTCCAGTTTCAAATTCCGATGCTTCACTTCAGGTTTACTGTATCACTTGGACTTACTTATTGACGATGAAACACAGAAATTGCAACCGAATTTAATAAAAAAGGCACAATGCCGACTTAAGTACAACAGGACTGACACTCTAACTTTCTATGATTTGAACCTCTCCTGTAAGTCCAGTTTTAGATTCCGATGCTTCACTTCAGCTTTACTGGATACCTTGGACCTTCTTATAGACGATGAAACACAGAAATTGCATCCGAATGTAATACAAAAGACACAATGCCGACTTAAGTACAAGTGGACTGACACACTAACTTTCTATGATTTGAACCTCTCCTGTAAGTCCAGTTTTAGATTCCGATGCATCACTTCAGGTTTACTGTATCACTTGGACTTACTTATTGACGATGAAACACAGAAATTGCAACCGAATTTAATAAAAAAGGCACAATGCCGACTTAAGTACAACTGGACTGACACTCTAACTTTCTATGATTTGAACCTCTCCTGTAAGTCCAGTTTTAGATTCCGATGCTTCACTTCAGGTTTACTGTATCCCTTGGACCTTCTTATTGACGATGAAACACAGAAATTGCATCGAAATTAAATTCAAAAGGCACAATGCCGACTTAAGTACAAGAGGACTGACACTCTAACTTTCTATGATTTGACCTCTCCTGTGAGTCCAGTTTTAGATTCCGATGCTTCACTTCAGGTTTACTGGATACCTTGGACCTTCTTATAGACGATGAAAATCAGAAATTGCATTCGAATTTAATACAAAAGGCACAATGCCGACTTACGTAGAAGAATTCTGACACCGTTTCTAGGATTTGAACCTTTCCTGTGAGTCCAGTTTTAGATTCCGATGCTTCACTTCAGGTTTATTGCATACCTTGGACCTTCGTATTGGCGATGAAGCACGGAAATTGCATCCGAATTTAATACAAAAGGCACAATGCCGACTTAAGTACAAGAGGACTGACACTCTAATTTTCTATGATTAGAACCTCTTCTCTGAGTATAGTTTTAGATTCCGATGCTTCACTTCAGGTTTGCTGTATACCTTGGACCTTGTTATTGTGGATGAGACACAGAAATTGCATCCGAATTTAATACAAAAGCACAATGCTGACTTAAGTACAAGAGGACTGAGACTCTCACTTTCTATGATTTGAACCTCTCCTGTAAGTCCAGTTTTAGATTCCGATGCTTCACTTCAAGTTTACTGTATCCCTTGGACTTTCTTATTGACGATGTAAGACAGAAATGGCATCCGAATTTAATACAAAAGGCACAATGATGGCTTAAGTACAAGAGGACTGATACTCAATTTTTTAATGATTTGAACCTCTCCAGTGAGTCCAGTTTGAAATTCCGATGCTTCACTTCAGGTTTACTGTATCCCTTGGACCTTCTTATTGACAATGAAACACAGAAATTGCTTCCGAATTTAATATAAAATTCACAATGCCGACTTAAGTATTAGAAGACTGACACTCTAAATTTCTACGATTTGAACCTCTCCTGTGAGTTTAGTTTTAGATTCCGTGCTCCACTTCAGGTTTACTGTATCCCTTGGACCATCTTATTGACGAAGAAACACAGAAATTGCATTCATTTGTAACACAAGAGGCACAATGCCGACTTAGGTACAAGAGGACTGACACTCTCACTTTCTATGATTAGAACCTCTCCTGTGAGATCAGTTTTAGATCCCGATGCTTCACTTCAGGATTACTGTCTCCCTTGGACCTAATTATTGACGATGAAAAACAGAAATTGCATTCGAATGTAATACAAAAGGCACAATGCCGACTTACGTACAAGAGGTCTGACACCCTTTCTATGATTTGAACCTCTCCTGTGAGTCCAGTTTTAGATTCCGATGCTCCACTTAAGGTTTATTGTATACCTTGGACCTTCTTATTGGCGATGAAGCACAGAAATTGCATCCGAATTTAATACAAAAATCACAATGCCGACTTAAGTACAAGAGGACTGACACTCTAACTTTCTATGATTTGAACCTCTTCTCTGAGTATAGTTTTATATTCCGATGCTTCACTTCAGGTTTGCTGTATCCCTTAGACCATCTTTTTGACGATGAAGCTTAGAAATTGCATCGGAATTAAATTCGAAAGGCACAATGCCGACTTAAGTACAGGAGGACTGACAATCGAACTTTCTATAATTTGAACCTCTCCTGTTAGTCCAGTTTTTGATTCTGATGCTTCACTTCAGGTTTACTGTATCCCTTGGACCCTCTTATTGACGATGAAACACAGAAATTGCATCCGAATTTAATACAAATGGCACAATGCCGACTTAAGTACAAGAGGACTGACACTCTAACTTTCTATGATTTGAACCTTTCCTGTGAGTCCAGTTTTAGATTCCGATGCTTTACTTAAGGTTTACTTTATTCCTTGGACCTTCTTATTGACGATGAAACACAGAAATTGCATCCGAATTTAATACAAAAGGCACAATGCCGACTTAAGTACAAGAGGACTGACACTCTAACTTTCTATGATTTGAACCTCTCCTGTGAGTCCAGTTTTAGATTCCGATGCCTCACTTCAGGTTTACTGTATCCCTTGTACTTTCTTATTGACGATGAAACACAGAAATTGCAACCGAATTTAATACAAAAGGCACAGTGCCGACTTAAGTACAACATGACTGACACTCTAACTTTCTATGATTTGAACCTCTCCTGTAAGTCCAGTTTTAGATTCCGATGCTTCACTTCAGGTTTACTGTATCCCTTGGACCTCCTTATTGACGATGAAACACAGAAATTGCATCGATATTAAATTCAAAAGGCACAATGCCGACTTAAATACAAGAGGACTGACACTCTAATTTTCTATGATTTGAACCTCTCCTGTGAGTCCAGTTTCAGATTCCGATGCTTCACTTCAGGTTTACTGGATACCTTGGACCTTCTTATAGACGGTGAAACACAGAAATTGCATCCGAATTTAATACAAAAGGCACAATGCCGACTTAAGTACAAGAGGACTGACACTCTAACTTTCTATGATTTGAACCTCTCCTGTGAGTCCAATTTTAGATTCTGATGCTTCACTTCAGGTTTGCTGTATCCCATAGACCACCTTTTAGACGATGAAGCTTAGAAATTGCATCGGAATTAAATTCAAAAGGCACAATGCTGTCTTAAGTGCAAGAGGACTGACAAACGAACTTTCTATAATTTGAACCTCTCCTGTGAGTTCACTTTTAGATTCCGATGCTTCACTTCAGGTTTGCTGTCTCCCTTGGACCTTCTTATTGACGATGAAAAACAGAAATTGCATTTGAATTTAATACAAAAGGCACAATGCCGACTTACATACAAGAGGTCTGACACACTTTCTAGGATTTGAACCTTTCCTGTGAGTCCAGTTTTAGATTCCGATGCTTCACTTCAGGTTTATTGTATACCTTGGACCTTCTAATTGGCTATGAAGCACAGAAATTGCATCCGACTGTAATACAAAAGGCACAATGCCGACTTAAGTACAAGAGGACTGACACTCTAACTTTCTATGATTTGAACCTCTTCTCTGAGTATAGTTTTATATTCCGATGCTTCACTTCAGGTTTGCTGTATCCCTTAGACCATCTTTTTGACGATGAAGCTTAGAAATTGCATCGGAATTAAATTCGAAAGGCACAATGCCGACTTAAGTACAGGAGGACTGACAATCGAACTTTCTATAATTTGAACCTCTCCTGTTAGTCCAGTTTTTGATTCAGGTGCTTCACATCAGGTTTACTGTATACCTTGCACCTTCTTATTGACGACGAAACACAGATATTGCATCGGAATTAAATTCAAAAAGCACAATTCCGACATCAGTACAAGAGGACTGACACTCTAACTTACTATGAATTGAACCTCTCCTCTGAGTCCAGTTTTAGATTCCGATGCGTCATTCAGGTTTACTGTGTACCTTGGAAATTTTGTTGACGATGAAGCACAGAAATTGCATCGGAATTAAATTCAAAAGCCACAATGAGGAGTTAAGTACAAGAGGACTGACACTCTAACTTGGTATGATTTGAACCTCTCGTCTGAGGCGAGTTTTAGATTACGATGCTTCACTACAGGTTTGCTGTATCTTTTTGACGATGAAGCTTAGAAATTGAATCGGAATTAAATTCAAAAGGCACAATGCCGACTTAAGTACAAGAGGACTGACACTCGAACTTTCTATGATTTGAACCTCTCCTGTGAGTCCAGTTATAGATTCCGATGCTTCACTTCAGGTTTACTGTATCCCTTGGACCTTCTCGTTGACGATGAAACACAAAAATGACATTCGAATTTAATACAAAAGGCACAATGCCGACTTAAGTACAAGAGGACTGACACTCTAACTTTCTGTGACTTGAACCTCTCCTGTGGGTCCAGTTTTAGATTCCGTGCTCCACTTCAGGTACACTGTATCCCTTGGACCTTCTAATTGACGATGTTACACAGAAGATGCATCCGAATTTAATACAAAAGGCACAATGCCGACTTAAGTACAAGAGGACTGACACTCTAACTTTCTATGATTTGAACCTCTTCTTTGAGTCCAGTTTCAGATTCCGATGCTTCACTTCCGGTTTGCTGTGTCCCTTAGATCATCTTTTGGACGATGAAGTTTAGAAATTGCATCGGAATTAAATTCAAAAGGCACAATGCCGACTTAAGTACAAGAGGACTGACACTCGAACTTTCTATATTTTGAACCTCTCCTGTGAGTCCAGTTTTAGATTCCGATGCTTCACTTCAGGTTTACTGTATCCCTTGGACCTTCTTAATGACGATGAAACACAGAAATTGCATCCGAATTTAATACAAATGGCACAATGCCGACTTAGTACAAGAGGACTGACACTGTAACTTACTATGATTTGAACCTCTCCTGTGAGTCCAGTTTTAGATTCCGGTGCTTCACTTAAGGTTTACTGTATACCGTGGACCTTCTTATTGACGATGTAACACAGAAAATGCATCCGAATTTGATACAAAAGGCACAATGCCGACTTAAGTACAAGAGGACTGACACTCTAACTTACTATGATTTGAACCTCTCCTGTGAGTCCAGTTTTAGATTCCGATGCTTCACTTAAGGTTTACTGTATACCTTGGACCTTCTTATTGACGATGTAACACAGAAATTGCATCCGAATTTAACACAAGAGGCACAAAGCCGACTTAAGTACAAGAGGACTGGCACTCTAACTTTCTATGATTTGAACCTCTCCTGTGAGTCCAGTTTCAGATTCCGATGCTTCACTTCGGCTTTACTGTATACCTTGTACCTTCTTATCGACGATGCATCACATAAATTGCATCCGAATTTAATACAAGAGGCACAATGCCGACTTAGTACAAGAGGACTGACACTGTAACTTACTATGATTTGAACCTCTCCTGTGAGTCCAGTTTTAGATTCCGATGCTTCACTTCGGCTTTACTGTATACCTTGTACCTTCTTATTGACGATGAATCACATAAATTGCATCCGAATTTAATACAAGAGGCACAATGCCGACTTAAGTACAAGAGGACTGACACTCTAACTTCCTATGATTTGAACCTCTCCTGTGAGTCCAGTTTTAGATTCCGATGCTTCACTTAAGGTTTACTGTATACCGTGGACCTTCTTATTGACGATGTAACACAGAAAATGCATCCGAATTTGATACAAAAGGCACAATGCCGACTTAAGTACAAGCGGATTGACACTCTAACTATCTTGGATTTGAACCTCTCCTGTGAGTCCTGTTTTAGATTCCGATGCCTCACTTCAGGTTTACTGTATACCTTGGACTTTCGTATTGATGATGAAACACAGAAATTGCATCCGAATTTAATACAAAAGGCACAATGCCGACCTAAGTACAAGAGGACTGACATTCTAACTTTCTATAATTTGAACCTCTCCTGTGAGTCCAGTTTTTGATTCTGATGCTTCACTTCAGGTTTACTGTATCCCTTGGACCTTCTTATTGACGATGAAACACAGAAATTGCATCCGAATTTAATACAAAAGGCACAATGCCGACTTAAGTACTAGAGGACTGACACTCTAACTTTCTATGATTTGAACCTCTCCTGTGAGTCCAGTTTTAGATTCCGATGCCTCACTTCAGGTTTACTGTATCCCTTGGACTTTCTTATTGACGATGAAACACAGAAATTGCAACCGAATTTAATACAAAAGGCACAGTGCCGACTTAAGTACTAGAGGACTGACACTCTAACTTTCTATGAGTTGAACCTCTCCTGTATGTCCTGTTTTAGATTCCGATGCTTCACTTCAAGTTTACTGTATCCCTTGGACTTTCTTATTGACGATGTAAGACAGAAATTGCATCCGAATTTAATACAAAAGGCACAATGCCGGCTTAAGTACAAGAGGACTGACACTCAAACTTTCTATGATTTGAACCTCTCCTGTGAGTCCAGTTTGAAATTCCGATGCTTCACTTCAGGTTTACTGTATGCCTTGGATCTTCTTATTGACGATGAAACACAGGAATTGCATCCGAATTTAACACAAAAGGCACAATGCCGACTTAAAAACAAGAGGACTGACACTCTAACTTTTTATGATTTAAACCTCTCCTGTGAGTCCAGTTTTAGATTCAGGTGCTTCACATCAGGTTTACTGTATACCTTGCACCTTCTTATTGACGACGAAACACAGATATTGCATCGGAATTAAATTCAAAAAGCACAATGCCGACATCAGTACAAGAGGACTGACACTCTAACTTACTATGAATTGAACCTCTCCTCTGAGTCCAGTTTTAGATTCCGATGCGTCAATTCAGGTTTACTGTGTACCTAGGAAATTTTGTTGACGATGAAGCACAGAAATTGCATCGGAATTAAATTCAAAAGCCACAATGAGGAGTTAAGTACAAGAGGACTGACACTCTAACTTGGTATGATTTGAACCTCTCCTCTGAGGCGAGTTTTAGATTGCGATGCTTCACTACAGGTTTGCTGTATCTTTTTGACGATGAAGCTTAGAAATTGCATCGGAATTAAATTCAAAAGGCACAATGCCGACTTAAGTACAAGAGGACTGACACTCGAACTTTCTATGATTTGAACCTCTCCTGTGAGTCCAGTTATAGATTCCGATGCTTCACTTCAGGTTTACTGTATCCCTTGGACCTTCTCGTTGACGATGAAACACAAAAATGACATTCGAATTTAATACAAAAGGCACAATGCCGACTTAAGTACAAGAGGACTGACACTCTAACTTTCTGTGACTTGAACCTCTCCTGTGGGTCCAGTTTTAGATTCCGTGCTCCACTTCAGGTATACTGTATCCCTTGGACCTTCTAATTGACGATGTAACACAGAAAATGCATCCGAATTTAATACAAAAGGCACAATGCCGACTTAAGTACAAGCGGATTGACACTCTAACTATCTTGGATTTGAACCTCTCCTGTGAGTCCAGTTTTAGATTCCGATGCCTCACTTCAGGTTTACTGTATACCTTGGACTTTCGTATTGATGATGAAACACAGAAATTGCATCCGAATTTAATACAAAAGGCACAATGCCGACCTGAGTACAAGAGGACTGACATTCTAACTTTCTATGATTTGAACCTGTCCTGTAAGTCCAGTTTTAGATTCCGATGCTTCACTTCAGGTTTACTGTATACCTTGGACCCTCTTGTTGACGATGAAACACAGAAGTTGCATCGAAATTAAATTCAAAAGGCACAATGCCGACTTAAGTACAAGAGGACTGACACTCTAACTTTCTATGATTTGAACCTCTCCTCTGAGGCCAGTATTAGATTCCGATGCTTCACTACAGGTTTGCTGTATCCCTTGGACCATCTTTTTGACGATGAAGCTTAGAAATTGCATCGGAAATAAATTCAAAAGGCACAATGCCGACTTAAGTACAAGAGGACTGACACTCGAACTTTCTATGATTTGAACCTCTCCTCTGAGGCCAGTTTTAGATTCCGATGCTTCACAACAGGTTTGCTGTATCCCTTGGACCATCTTTTTGACGATGAAGCTTAGAAATTGCACGGAATTAAATTCAAAAGGCACAATGCCGACTTAAGTGCAAGAGGACTGACAAACGAACTTTCTATAATTTGAAACTGTCCTGTGAGTTCACTTTTAGACTCCGATGCTTCACTTCAGGTTTACTGTCTCCCTTGGAACTTCTTATTGACGATGAGAAACAGAAATTGCATTCGAATTTAATACAAAAGGCACAATGCCGACTTACGTACAAGAGGTCTGACACCCTTTCTAGGATTTGCACCTTTCCTGTGAGTCCAGTTTTAGATTCCGATGCTTCACTTCAGGTTTATTGTATACCTTGGACCTTCTTATTGGCGATGAAGCACAGAAATTGCATCCGAATTTAATACAAAAGGCACAATGCCGACTTAAGTACAAGAGTACTGACACTCTAATTTTCTATGATTTGAACCTCTTCTCTGAGTATAGTTTTAGATTCCGATGCTTCACTTTAGGTTTGCTGTATCCCTTAGACCATCTTTTTGACGATGAAGCTTAGTAATTGCATCGTAATTAAATTCGAAAGGCACAATGCCGACTTAAGTACAAGAGGACTGACACTCGATCTTTCTATAATTTGATCCTCTCCTGTGAGTCCAGTTTTTGGTTCCGATGCTTCACTTCAGGTTTACTGTTTCCCTTGGACCTTCTTATTGACGATGAAACACAGAAATTGCATCCGAATTTAATAAAAAAGGCACAAAGCAAACTTAAGTTCTAGAGGACTGACACTATAACATTCTATGATATGAACCTCTCCTGTGAGTCCAGTTTTAGATTCCGATACTTCATTTCAGTTTTACTGTATCCCTTGGATCTTCTTGTTAACAATGAAACACAGAAATTGCATCCGAATTTAATACAAAAGGCACAATGCCGACTTAAGTACAAGATTACTGACACTCTAACTTTCTATGTTTTGAACCTCTCCTGTGGGTCCAGTTTTAGATTCCGACGCCTCACTTCAGGTTTACTGTATCCCTTGGACTTTCTTATTGTCGATGAAACACAGATATTGCAACCGAATTTAATACAAAACGCACTATGCCGACTTAAGTACAAGAGGACTGACACTCTAACTTTCTATGATTTGAACCTCTCCTGTAAGTCCAGTTTTAGATTCCGATGCTTCACTTCAGGTTTACTGTATCCCTTGGACCTTCTTATTGACGATGAAACACAGGAATTGCATCGAAATTAAATTTAAAAGGCACAATGCCGACTTAAGTACAAGAGGACTGACACTCTAACTTTCTATGATTTGAACCTCTCCTGTGAGTCCAGTTTTAGATTCCGATGCTTCACTTCAGGTTTACTGCATCCCTTGGACCTTCTTATTGGCGATGAAACACAGAAATTGCATCGAAATGAAATTCAAAAGGCACAATGCCGACTTATGTACAAGAGGACTCTACACTCGAACTTTCTATAATTTGAACCTCTCCTGTGTGTCCAGTTTTTGATTCCGATGCTTCACTTCAGGTTTACTGTATACCTTGGACCTTCTTGTTGACGATGAAACACAGAAATTGCATCGAAATTAAATTCAAAAGGCACAATGCCGACATAAGTACAAGAGGACTGACACTCTAACTTTCTATGATTTGAACCTCTCCTGTGAGTCCAGTTTTAGATTCCGAAGCTTCACATAAGGTTTAGTGTATACCTTGTACCTTCTTATTGACGATGAAAAACAGAAATTGCATCCGAATTTTATACAAAAGGCACAATGCTGACTTCAGTACAAGAGGATTGACACTCTAACCTTTTATGATTTAAACCTCTCCTATGAGTCCAGTTTTAGATTCCGGAGCTTCACATCAGGTTTACTGTATACCTTGTACCTTCTTATTGACGATGAAAAACAGAAATTGCATCCGAATTTTATACAAAAGGCACAATGCTGACTTCAGTACAAGAGGATTGACACTCTAACCTTTTATGATTTAACCCTCTCCTGTGAGTCCAGTTTTAGATTCCGGAGCTTCACATCAGGTTTACTGTGTACCTTGGACCTTCTTATTGAAGATGAAACACAGAAATTGCATCGGAATTAAATTCAAAAAGCACAATGCCGACATCAGTACAAGAGGACTGAGACTTTAACTTACTATGAATTGTACCTCTCCCGTGAGTCTAGTTTTAGATTCCGATGCGTCTATTCAGGTTTGCTGTGTACCTTGGAAATTTTTATTGACGATGAAGCACAGAAATTGCATCGGAATTTAATTCAAAAGCCACAATGAGGAGTTAAGTACAAGAGGACTGACACTCTAACTTGGTTTGATTTGAACCTCTCCTCTGAGGCCAGTTTTAGATTCCGATGCTTCACTACAGGTTTGCTGTATCCCTTGGACCATCTTTTTGACGATGAAGCTTAGAAATTGCATCGGAATTAAATTCAAAAGGCACAATGCCGACTTAAGTACAAGAGGACTGACACTCGAACTTTCTATGATTTGAACCTCTCCTCTGAGGCCAGTTTTAGATTCCGATGCTTCACTACAGGTTTGCTGTATCCCTTGGACCATCTTTTTGACGATGAAGCTTAGAAATTGCACGGAATTAAATTCAAAAGGCACAATGACGACTTAAGTACAAGAGGACTGACACTCGAACTTTCTATGATTTGAACCTCTCCTGTGAGTCCAGTTTTAGATTCCGACGCTTCACTTCAGGTTTACTGTATCCCTTGGACCTTCTTATAGACGATGAAACACAGAAATTGCATCCGAATTTAATACAAAAGGCACAATGCCGACTTAAGTACAAGTGGACTGACACTCTAACTTTCTATGATTTGAACCTCTCCTGTGAGTCCAGTTTTAGATTCCGATGCTTCACTTCAGGTTTGCTGTATCCCTTAGACCATCTTTTAGACGATGAAGCTTAGAAATTGCATCGGAATTAAATTCAAAAGGCACAATGCCGACTTAAGTGCAAGAGGACTGACAAACGAACTTTCTATAATTTGAACCTCTCCTGTGAGTTCACTTTTAGACTCCGATGCTTCACTTCAGGTTTACTGTCTCCCTTGGAACTTCTTATTGGCGATGAGAAACAGAAATTGCATTCGAATTTAATACAAAAGGCACAATGCCGACTTACGTACAAGAGGTCTGCCACCCTTTCTAGGATTTGAACCTTTCCTGTGAGTCCAGTTTTAGATTCCGATGCTTCACTTCAGGTTTATTGTATACCTTGGACCTTCTTATTGGCGATGAAGCACAGAAATAGCATCCGAATTTAATACAAAAGGCACAATGCCGACTTAAGTACAAGAGTACTGACACTCTAATTTTCTATGATTTGAACCTCTTCTCTGAGTATAGTTTTAGATTCCGATGCTTCACTTTAGGTTTGCTGTATCCCTTAGACCATCTTTTTGACGATGAAGCTTAGTAATTGCATCGGAATTAAATTCGAAAGGCACAATGCCGACTTAAGTACAAGAGGACTGACACTCGAACTTTCTATGATTTGAACCTCTCCTGTGAGTCCAGTTTTAGATTCCGATGCTTCACTTCAGGTTTACTGCATCCCTTGGACCTTCTTATTGACGATGAAACAGAGAAATTGCATCGAAATGAAATTCAAAAGGCACAAAGCCGACTTATGTACAAGAGGACTCTACACTCGAACTTTCTATAATTTGAACCTCTCCTGTGTGTCCAGTTTTTGATTCCGATGCTTCACTTCAGGTTTACTGTATCACTTGGACATTCTTATTGACGATGAAACACAGAAATTGCATCCGAATTTAATACAAATGGCACAATGCCGACTTAAGTACAAGAGGACTGACACTCTAACTTTCCATGATTTGAATCTTTCCTGTGAGTAGAGTTTTAGATTCCGATGCTTCACTTTAGGTTTGCTGTATCCCTTAGACCATCTTTTTGACGATGAAGCTTAGTAATTGCATCGTAATTAAATTCGAAAGGCACAATGCCGACTTAAGTACAAGAGGACTGACACTCGATCTTTCTATAATTTGATCCTCTCCTGTGAGTCCAGTTTTTGATTCCGATGCTTCACTTCACGTTTACTGTTTCCCTTGGACCTTCTTATTGACGATGAAACACAGAAATTGCATCCGAATTTAATAAAAAAGGCACAAAGCAAACTTAAGTTCTAGAGGACTGACACTCTAACATTCTATGATATGAACCTCTCCTGTGAGTCCAGTTTTAGATTCCGATACTTCATTTCAGTTTTACTGTATCCCTTGGATCTTCTTGTTAACAATGAAACACAGAAATTGCATCCGAATTTAATACAAAAGGCACAATGCCGACTTAAGTACAAGATTACTGACACTCTAACTTTCTATGTTTTGAACCTCTCCTGTGGGTCCAGTTTTAGATTCCGACGCCTCACTTCAGGTTTACTGTATCCCTTGGACTTTCTTATTGTCGATGAAACACAGATATTGCAACCGAATTTAATACAAAACGCACTATGCCGACTTAAGTACAAGAGGACTGACACTCTAACTTTCTATGATTTGAACCTCTCCTGTAAGTCCAGTTTTAGATTCCGATGCTTCACTTCAGGTTTACTGTATCCCTTGGACCTTCTTATTGACGATGAAACACAGGAATTGCATCGAAATTAAATTTAAAAGGCACAATGCCGACTTAAGTACAAGAGGACTGACACTCTAACTTTCTATGATTTGAACCTCTCCTGTGAGTCCAGTTTTAGATTCCGATGCTTCACTTCAGGTTTACTGCATCCCTTGGACCTTCTTATTGACGATGAAACACAGAAATTGCATCGAAATGAAATTCAAAAGGCACAATGCCGACTTATGTACAAGAGGACTCTACACTCGAACTTTCTATAATTTGAACCTCTCCTGTGTGTCCAGTTTTTGATTCCGATGCTTCACTTCAGGTTTACTGTATACCTTGGACCTTCTTGTTGACGATGAAACACAGAAATTGCATCGAAATTAAATTCAAAAGGCGCAATGCCGACTTAAGTACAAGAGGACTGACACTCTAACTTCTTATGATTTGAACCTCTCCTGTGAGTCCAGTTTTAGATTCCGAAGCTTCACATAAGGTTTAGTGTATACCTTGTACCTTCTTATTGACGATGAAAAACAGAAATTGCATCCGAATTTTATACAAAAGGCACAATGCTGACTTCAGTACAAGAGGATTGACACTCTAACCTTTTATGATTTAAACCTCTCCTATGAGTCCAGTTTTAGATTCCGGAGCTTCACATCAGGTTTACTGTATACCTTGTACCTTCTTATTGACGATGAAAAACAGAAATTGCATCCGAATTTTATACAAAAGGCACAATGCTGACTTCAGTACAAGAGGATTGACACTCTAACCTTTTATGATTTAACCCTCTCCTGTGAGTCCAGTTTTAGATTCCGGAGCTTCACATCAGGTTTACTGTGTACCTTGGACCTTCTTATTGAAGATGAAACACAGAAATTGCATCGGAATTAAATTCAAAAAGCACAATGCCGACATCAGTACAAGAGGACTGAGACTTTAACTTACTATGAATTGTACCTCTCCCGTGAGTCTAGTTTTAGATTCCGATGCGTCTATTCAGGTTTGCTGTGTACCTTGGAAATTTTTATTGACGATGAAGCACAGAAATTGCATCGGAATTTAATTCAAAAGCCACAATGAGGAGTTAAGTACAAGAGGACTGACACTCTAACTTGGTTTGATTTGAACCTCTCCTCTGAGGCCAGTTTTAGATTCCGATGCTTCACTACAGGTTTGCTGTATCCCTTGGACCATCATTTTGACGATGAAGCTTAGAAATTGCATCGGAATTACATTCAAAAGGCACAATGCCGACTTAAGTACAAGAGGACTGACACTCGAACTTTCAATGATTTGAACCTCTCCTCTGAGGCCAGTTTTAGATTCCGATGCTTCACTACAGGTTTGCTGTATCCCTTGGACCATCTTTTTGACGATGAAGCTTAGAAATTGCACGGAATTAAATTCAAAAGGCACAATGACGACTTAAGTACAAGAGGACTGACACTCGAACTTTCTATGATTTGAACCTCTCCTGTGAGTCCAGTTTTAGATTCCGACGCTTCACTTCAGGTTTACTGTATCCCTTGGACCTTCTTATAGACGATGAAACACAGAAATTGCATCCGAATTTAATACAAAAGGCACAATGCCGACTTAAGTACAAGTGGACTGACACTCTAACTTTCTATGATTTGAACCTCTCCTGTGAGTCCAGTTTTAGATTCCGATGCTTCACTTCAGGTTTGCTGTATCCCTTAGACCATCTTTTAGACGATGAAGCTTAGAAATTGCATCGGAATTAAATTCAAAAGGCACAATGCCGACTTAAGTGCAAGAGGACTGACAAACGAACTTTCTATAATTTGAACCTCTCCTGTGAGTTCACTTTTAGACTCCGATGCTTCACTTCAGGTTTACTGTCTCCCTTGGAACTTCTTATTGACGATGAGAAACAGAAATTGCATTCGAATTTAATACAAAAGGCACAATGCCGACTTACGTACAAGAGGTCTGCCACCCTTTCTAGGATTTGAACCTTTCCTGTGAGTCCAGTTTTAGATTCCGATGCTTCACTTCAGGTTTATTGTATACCTTGGACCTTCTTATTGGCGATGAAGCACAGAAGTAGCATCCGAATTTAATACAAAAGGCACAATGCCGACTTAAGTACAAGAGTACTGACACTCTAATTTTCTATGATTTGAACCTCTTCTCTGAGTATAGTTTTAGATTCCGATGCTTCACTTTAGGTTTGCTGTATCCCTTAGACCATCTTTTTGACGATGAAGCTTAGTAATTGCATCGGAATTAAATTCGAAAGGCACAATGCCGACTTAAGTACAAGAGGACTGACACTCGAACTTTCTATGATTTGAACCTCTCCTGTGAGTCCAGTTTTAGATTCCGATGCTTCACTTCAGGTTTACTGCATCCCTTGGACCTTCTTATTGACGATGAAACAGAGAAATTGCATCGAAATGAAATTCAAAAGGCACAAAGCCGACTTATGTACAAGAGGACTCTACACTCGAACTTTCTATAATTTGAACCTCTCCTGTGTGTCCAGTTTTTGATTCCGATGCTTCACTTCAGGTTTACTGTATCACTTGGACATTCTTATTGACGATGAAACACAGAAATTGCATCCGAATTTAATACAAATGGCACAATGCCGACTTAAGTACAAGAGGACTGACACTCTAACTTTCCATGTTTTGAATCTTTCCTGTGAGTAGAGTTTTAGATTCCGATGCTTCACTTAAGGTTTACTGTATACCTTGGACCTTCTTATTGTGGATGAAACACAGAAATTGCATCCGAATTTAATACAAAAGCACAATGCCGACTTAAGTACAAGAGGACTGAGACTCTCACTTTCTATGATTTGAACCTCTCCTGTTAGTCCAGTTTAAGATTCCGATGCTTCACTGTAAGTTTACTGTATCCCTTGGACTTTCTTATTGACGATGAAAGACAGAAGTTGCATCCGAATTTAATACAAAAGGCACAATGCCGGCTTGAGTACAAGATGACTGACACTCAAATTTTCTATGATTTGAACCTCTCCTGTGAGTCCAGCTTTAGATTCCGATGCTTCACTTCAGGTTTGCTGTATCCCTTAGACCAACTTTTAGACGACGAAGCTTAGAAATTGCATCGGAATTAAATTCAAAATGCACAATGCCGACTTAAGTGCAAGAGGAGTGACAAACGAACTTTCTATAATTTGAACCTCTCCTGTGAGTCCAGTTTTAGATTTCGATGCTTCACTTCAGGTTTACTGTATCCCTTGGACCTTCGTATTGACGATGAAACACAGAAATTGCATCCGAATATAATACAAATGGCACAATGCCGACATAAGTACAAGAGGACTGACACTCTAACTTTCTATGATTTGAACCTCTCCTGTAAGTCCAGTTTCAAATTCCGATGCTTCACTTAAGGTTTACTGTATACCTTGTGCTTGTTATTGTGGATGAAACACAGAAATTGCATCCGAATTTAATACAAAAGCACAATGCCGACTTAAGTACAAGAGGACTGAGACTCTCACTTTCTATGATTTGAACCTCTCCTGTGAGTTCACTTTTAGATTCCGATGCTTCACTTCAGGTTTACTGTCTCCCTTGGACATTCTTATTGACGATGAAAATCAGAAATTGCATTCGAATTTAATACAAAAGGCACAATGCCGACTTACGTAGAAGAGGTCTGACACCCTTTCTAGGATTTGAACCTTTCCTGTGAGTCCAGTTTTAGATTCCGATGCTTCACTTCAGGTTTATTGCATACCTTGGACCTTCGTATTGGCGATGAAGCACAGAAATCGCATCTGAATGTAATACAAAAGGCACAATGTCGACTTAAGTACAAGAGGACTGACACTCTAATTTTCTATGATTCGAACCTCTTCTCTGAGTATAGTTTTAGATTCCGATGCTTCACTTCAGGTTTGCTGTATACCTTGGACCTTGTTATTGTGGATGAGACACAGAAATTGCATCCGAATTTAATACAAAAGCACAATGCTGACTTAAGTACAAGAGGACTGAGACTCTCACTTTCTATGATTTGAACCTCACCTGTAAGTCCAGCTTTAGATTCCGATGCTTCACTTCAAGTTTACTGTATCCCTTGGACTTTCTTATTGACGATGTAAGACAGAAATGGCATCCGAATTTAATACAAAAGGCACAATGCCGGCTTAAGTACAAGAGGACTGATATTCAAACTTTTAATGATTTGAACCTCTCCTGTGAGTCCAGTTTGAAATTCCGATGCTTCACTTCAGGTTTACTGTATCCCTTGGACCTTCTTATTGACAATGAAACACAGAAATTGCTTCCGAATTTAATATAAAAGGCACAATGCCGACTTAAGTATTAGAAGACTGACACTCTAGATTTCTATGATTTGAACCTCTCGCTACGGTCGCAGGTTCGAATCCTGCCTCGGGCATGGATGTGTGAGATGTCCTTAGGTTAGTTAGGTTTAACTAGTTCTAAGTTCTAGGGGACTAATGACCTCAGCAGTTGAGTCCCATAGTGCTCAGAGCCATTTGAACCATTTTTTTGAACCTCTCCTGTGAGTCCAGTTTTAGATTCCGATGCTCCACTTCACGTTTATTGTATACCTTGGACCTTCTTATTGGCGATGAAGCACAGAAATTGCATCCGAATTTAATACAAACATCACAATGCCGACTTAAGTACAAGAGGACTGACATTCTAACTTTCTATGATTTGAACGTCTTCTCTGAGTATAGTTTTATATTCCGATGCTTCACTTCAGGTTTGCTGTATCCCTTAGACTATCTTTTTGACGATGAAGCTTAGAAATTGCAACGGAATTAAATTCGAAATGCACAATGCCGACTTAAGTACAGGAGGACTGACATTCGAACTTTCTATAATTTGAACCTCTCCTGTGAGTCCAGTTCTTGATTCTGATGCTTCACTTCAGGTTTACTGTATCCCTTGGACCTTCTTATTGACGATGAAACACAGAAATTGCATCCGAATTTAATACAAAAGGGACAATGCCGACTTAAGTACAAGTGGACTGACACTCTAACTTTCTATGATTTGAACCTCTCCTGTGAGTCCAGTTTTAGATTCCGATGCTTCACTTCAGGTTTGCTGTATCCCTTAGACCATCTTTTAGACGATGAAGCTTAGAAATTGCATCGGAATTAAATTCAAAAGGCACAATGCCGACTTAAGTGCAAGAGGACTGACAAACGAACTTTCTATAATTTGAACCTCTCCTGTGAGTTCACTTTTAGACTCCGATGCTTCACTTCAGGTTTACTGTCTCCCTTGGAACTTCTTATTGACGATGAGAAACAGAAATTGCATTCGAATTTAATACAAAAGGCACAATGCCGACTTACGTACAAGAGGTCTGCCACCCTTTCTAGGATTTGAACCTTTCCTGTGAGTCCAGTTTTAGATTCCGATGCTTCACTTCAGGTTTATTGTATACCTTGGACCTTCTTATTGGCGATGAAGCACAGAAATAGCATCCGAATTTAATACAAAAGGCACAATGCCGACTTAAGTACAAGAGTACTGACACTCTAATTTTCTATGATTTGAACCTCTTCTCTGAGTATAGTTTTAGATTCCGATGCTTCACTTTAGGTTTGCTGTATCCCTTAGACCATCTTTTTGACGATGAAGCTTAGTAATTGCATCGGAATTAAATTCGAAAGGCACAATGCCGACTTAAGTACAAGAGGACTGACACTCGAACTTTCTATGATTTGAACCTCTCCTGTGAGTCCAGTTTTAGATTCCGATGCTTCACTTCAGGTTTACTGCATCCCTTGGACCTTCTTATTGACGATGAAACAGAGAAATTGCATCGAAATGAAATTCAAAAGGCACAAAGCCGACTTATGTACAAGAGGACTCTACACTCGAACTTTCTATAATTTGAACCTCTCCAGTGTGTCCAGTTTTTGATTCCGATGCTTCACTTCAGGTTTACTGTATCACTTGGACATTCTTATTGACGATGAAACACAGAAATTGCATCCGAATTTAATACAAATGGCACAATGCCGACTTAAGTACAAGAGGACTGACACTCTAACTTTCCATGATTTGAATCTTTCCTGTGAGTAGAGTTTTAGATTCCGATGCTTCACTTAAGGTTTACTGTATACCATGGACCTTCTTATTGTGGATGAAACACAGAAATTGCATCCGAATTTAATACAAAAGCACAATGCCGACTTAAGTACAAGAGGACTGAGACTCTCACTTTCTATGATTTGAACCTCTCCTGTTAGTCCAGTTTAAGATTCCGATGCTTCACTGTAAGTTTACTGTATCCCTTGGACTTTCTTATTGACGATGAAAGACAGAAGTTGCATCCGAATTTAATACAAAAGGCACAATGCCGGCTTAAGTACAAGATGACTGACACTCAAATTTTCTATGATTTGAACCTCTCCTGTGAGTCCAGCTTTAGATTCCGATGCTTCACTTCAGGTTTGCTGTATCCCTTAGACCAACTTTTAGACGACGAAGCTTAGAAATTGCATCGGAATTAAATTCAAAATGCACAATGCCGACTTAAGTGCAACAGGAGTGACAAACGAACTTTCTATAATTTGAACCTCTCCTGTGAGTCCAGTTTTAGATTTCGATGCTTCACTTCAGGTTTACTGTATCCCTTGGACCTTCGTATTGACGATGAAACACAGAAATTGCATCCGAATATAATACAAATGGCACAATGCCGACATAAGTACAAGAGGACTGACACTCTAACTTTCTATGATTTGAACCTCTCCTGTAAGTCCAGTTTCAAATTCCGATGCTTCACTTAAGGTTTACTGTATACCTTGTGCTTGTTATTGTGGATGAAACACAGAAATTGCATCCGAATTTAATACAAAAGCACAATGCCGACTTAAGTACAAGAGGACTGAGACTCTCACTTTCTATGATTTGAACCTCTCCTGTGAGTTCACTTTTAGATTCCGATGCTTCACTTCAGGTTTACTGTCTCCCTTGGACATTCTTATTGACGATGAAAATCAGAAATTGCATTCGAATTTAATACAAAAGGCACAATGCCGACTTACGTAGAAGAGGTCTGACACCCTTTCTAGGATTTGAACCTTTCCTGTGAGTCCAGTTTTAGATTCCGATGCTTCACTTCAGGTTTATTGCATACCTTGGACCTTCGTATTGGCGATGAAGCACAGAAATCGCATCCGAATTTAATACAAAAGGCACAATGTCGACTTAAGTACAAGAGGACTGACACTCTAATTTTCTATGATTCGAACCTCTTCTCTGAGTATAGTTTTAGATTCCGATGCTTCACTTCAGGTTTGCTGTATACCTTGGACCTTGTTATTGTGGATGAGACACAGAAATTGCATCCGAATTTAATACAAAAGCACAATGCTGACTTAAGTACAAGAGGACTGAGACTCTCACTTTCTATGATTTGAACCTCACCTGTAAGTCCAGCTTTAGATTCCGATGCTTCACTTCAAGTTTACTGTATCCCTTGGACTTTCTTATTGACGATGTAAGACAGAAATGGCATCCGAATTTAATACAAAAGGCACAATGCCGGCTTAAGTACAAGAGGACTGATACTCAAACTTTTAATGATTTGAACCTCTCCTGTGAGTCCAGTTTGAAATTCCGATGCTTCACTTCAGGTTTACTGTATCCCTTGGACCTTCTTATTGACAATGAAACACAGAAATTGCTTCCGAATTTAATATAAAAGGCACAATGCCGACTTAAGTATTAGAAGACTGACACTCTAGATTTCTATGATTTGAACCTCTCGCTACGGTCGCAGGTTCGAATCCTGCCTCGGGCATGGATGTGTGAGATGTCCTTAGGTTAGTTAGGTTTAACTAGTTCTAAGTTCTAGGGGACTAATGACCTCAGCAGTTGAGTCCCATAGTGCTCAGAGCCATTTGAACCATTTTTTTGAACCTCTCCTGTGAGTCCAGTTTTAGATTCCGATGCTCCACTTCAGGTTTATTGTATACCTTGGACCTTCTTATTGGCGATGAAGCACAGAAATTGCATCCGAATTTAATACAAACATCACAATGCCGACTTAAGTACAAGAGGACTGACATTCTAACTTTCTATGATTTGAACGTCTTCTCTGAGTATAGTTTTATATTCCGATGCTTCACTTCAGGTTTGCTGTATCCCTTAGACTATCTTTTTGACGATGAAGCTTAGAAATTGCAACGGAATTAAATTCGAAATGCACAATGCCGACTTAAGTACAGGAGGACTGACATTCGAACTTTCTATAATTTGAACCTCTTCTGTGAGTCCAGTTTTTGATTCTGATGCTTCACTTCAGGTTTACTGTATCCCTTGGACCTTCTTATTGACGATGAAACACAGAAATTGCATCCGAATTTAATACAAATGGCACAATGCCGACTTAAGTACAAGAGGACTGACACTCTAACTTTCTATGATTTGAACCTTTCCTGTGAATCCAGTTTTAGATTCCGATGCTTTACTTAAGGTTTACTTTATTCCTTGGACCTTCTTATTGACGATGAAACACAGAAATTGCATCCGAATTTAATACAAAAGGGACAATGCCGACTTACGTACAAGAGGACTGACACTCTAACTTTCTATGATTTGAACCTCTCCTGTGAGTCCAGTTTTAGATTCCGATGCCTCACTTCAGGTTTACTGTATCCCTTGGACTTTCTTATTGACGATGAAACACAGAAATTGCAACCGAATTTAATACAAAAGGCACAGTGCCGACTTAAGTACAAGAGGAATGACACTCTAACTTTCTATGATTTGAACCTCTCCTGTAAGTCCAGTTTTAGATTCCGATGCTTCACTTCAGGTTTACTGTATCCCTTGGACCTCCTTATTGACGATGAAACACAGAAATTGCATCGATATTAAATTCAAAAGGCACAATGCTGACTAAAGTACAAGAGGACTGACACTCTAACTTTCTATGATTTGAACCTCTCCTGTGAGTCCAATTTTAGATTCCGATGCTTCACTTCAGGTTTGCTGTATCCCATAGACCATTTTTAGACGATGAAGCTTAGAAATTGCATCGGAATTAAATTCAAAAGGCACAATGCTGACTTAAGTGCAAGAGGACTGAGAAACGAACTTTCTATAATTTGAACCTCTCCTGTGAGTTCACTTTTAGATTCCGATGCTTCACTTCAGGTTTGCTGTCTCCCTTGGACCTTCTTATTGACGATGAAAAACAGAAATTGCATTCGAATTTAATACAAAAGGCACAATGCCGACTTACATACAAGAGGTCTGACACCCTTTCTAGAATTTGAACCTTTCCTGTGAGTCCAGTTTTAGATTCCGATGCTTCACTTCAGGTTTATTGTATACCTTGGACCTACTAATTGGCTATGAAGCACAGAAATTGCATCCGAATTTAATACAAAGGCACAATGCCGACTTAACTACAAGAGGACTGACACTCTATTTTTCTATGATTTGAACCTCTTCTCTGGGTATAGTTTTAGATTCCGATGCTTCACTTCAGGTTGGCTGTATCCCTTAGACCATCTTTTTGACGATGAAGCTTAGAAATTACATCGGAATTCAATTCGAAAGGCACAATGCCGACTTAAGTACAAGAGGACTGACACTCGAACTTTCTATAATTTGATCCTCTCCTGTGAGACCAGTTTTAGATTCCGATGCTTCACTTCAGGTTTACGGTATCACTTGGACCTTCTTATTGACGATGAAACACAGAAATTTCATCCATTTTTAATACAAGAGGCACAATGCCGGCTTAAGTACAAGAGGACTGACACTCTAACTTTCTATGATTTGAATCTTTTCTGTGAGTCCAGTTTTAGATTCCGATGCTTCACTTAAGGTATACTGTATACCTTGGACCTTCTTATTGTGGATGAAACACAGAAATTGCATCCGAATTTAGTTCAAAAGCACAATGCCGACTTAAGTACAAGATGTTTGAGACTCTCACTTTCTATGATTTGAACCTTTCCTGTAAGTCCAGTTTTAGATTCCGATGCTTCACTTCAAGTTTACTGTATCCCTTGGACTTTCTTATTGACGATGTAAGACAGAAATTGCATCCGAATTTAATACAAAAGGCACAATTCCGGCTTAAGTACAAGAGGACTGACACTCAAACTTTCTATGATTAGAACCTCTCCTGTGAGTCCAGTTTGAAATTCCGATGCTTCACTTCAGGTTTACTGTATGCCTTGGATCTTCTTATTGACGATGAAACACAGGAATTGCATCCGAATTTAACACAAAAGGAACAATGCCGACTTAAAAACAAGAGGACTGACACACTAACTTTTTATGATTTAAACCTCTCCTGTGAGTCCAGTTTTAGATTCAGGTGCTTCACATCAGGTTTACTGTATACCTTGCACCTTCTTATTGACGATGAAACACGGATATTGCATCGGAATTAAATTCAAAAAGCACAATTCCGACATCAGTACAAGAGGACTGACACTCTAACTTACTATGAATTGAACCTCTCCTCTGAGTCCAGTTTTAGATTCCGATGCGTCAATTCAGGTTTACTGTGTACCTTGGAAATTTTGTTGACGATGAAGCACAGAAATTGCATCGGAATTAAATTCAAAAGCCACAATGAGGAGTTAAGTACAAGAGGACTGACACTCTAACTTGGTATGATTTGAACCTCTCCTCTGAGGCGAGTTTTAGATTACGATGCTTCACTACAGGTTTGCTGTATCTTTTTGACGATGAAGCTTAGAAATTGCATCGGAATTAAATTCAAAAGGCACAATGCCGACTTAAGTACAAGAGGACAGACACTCGAACTTTCTATGATTTGAACCTCTCCTGTGAGTCCAGTTATAGATTCCGATGCTTCACTTCAGGTTTACTGTATCCCTTGGACCTTCTCGTTGACGATGAAACACAAAAATGACATTCGAATTTAATACAAAAGGCACAATGCCGACTTAAGTACAAGAGGACTGACACTCTAACTTTCTGTGACTTGAACCTCTCCTGTGGGTCCAGTTTTAGATTCCGTGCTCCACTTCATGTATACTGTATCCCTTGGACCTTCTAATTGACGATGTAACACAGAAAATGCAACCGAATTTAATACAAAAGGCACAATGCCGACTTATGTACAAGAGGACTGACACTCTAACTTTCTATGATTTGAACCTCTTCTCTGAGTCCAGTTTTAGATTCCGATGCTTCACTTCCGGTTTGCTGTGTCCCTTAGATCATCTTTTGGACGATGAAGTTTAGAAATTGCATCGGAATTAAATTCAAAAGGCACAATGCCGACTTAAGTACAAGAGGACTGACACTCGAAATTTCTATATTTTGAACCTCTCCTGTGAGTCCAGTTTTAGATTCCGATGCTTCACTTCAGGTTTACTGTATCCCTTGGACCTTCTTAATGACGATGAAACACAGAAATTGCATCCGAATTTAATACAAATGGCACAATGCCGACTTAGTACAAGAGGACTGACACTCTAACTTACTATGATTTGAACCTTTTCCTGTGAGTCCAGTTTTAGATTCCGATGCTTCACTTAAGGTTTACTGTATACCGTGGACCTTCTTATTGACGATGTAACACAGAAAATGCATCCGAATTTGATACAAAAGGCACAATGCCGACTTAAGTACAAGAGGACTGACACTCTAACTTACTATGATTTGAACCTCTCCTGTGAGTCCAGTTTTAGATTCCGATGCTTCACTTAAGGTTTACTGTATACCTTGGACCTTCTTATTGACGATGTAACACAGAAATTGCATCCGAATTTAATACAAGAGGCACAAAGCCGACTTAAGTACAAGAGGACTGACACTCTAACTTTCTATGATTTGAACCTCTCCTGTGAGTCCAGTTTCAGAGTCCGATGCTTCACTTCAGCTTTACTGTATACCTTGGACCTTCTTATTGACGATGAATCACATAAATTGCATCCGAACTTAATACAAGATGCACAATGCCGACTTAAGTACAAGCGGATTGACACTCTAACTATCTTGGATTTGAACCTCTCCTGTGAGTCCAGTTTTAGATTCCGATGCCTCACTTCAGGTTTACTGTATACCTTGGACTTTCGTATTGATGATGAAACACAGAAATTGCATCCGAATTTAATACAAAAGGCACAATGCCGACCTAAGTACAAGAGGACTGACATTCTAACTTTCTATAATTTGAACCTCTCCTCTGAGTCCAGTTTTTGATTCTGATGCTTCACTTCAGGTTTACTGTATCCCTTGGACCTTCTTATTGACGATGAAACACAGAAATTGCATCCGAATTTAATACAAAAGGCACAATGCCGACTTAAGTACAAGAGGACTGACACTCTAACTTTCTATGATTTGAAACTCTCCTGTGAGTCCAGTTTTAGATTCCGATGCCTCACTTCAGGTTTACTGTATCCCTTGGACTTTCTTATTGACGATGAAACACAGAAATTGCAACCGAATTTAATACAAAAGGCACAGTGCCGACTTAAGTACAAGAGGACTGACACTCTAACTTTCTATGATTTGAACCTCTCCTGTAAGTCCAGTTTTAGATTCCGATGCTTCACTTCAGGTTTACTGTATCCCTTGGACCTCCTTATTGACGATGAAACACAGAAATTGCATCGATATTAAATTCAAAAGGCACAATGCCGACTTAAGTACAAGAGGACTGACACTCTAATTTTCTATGATTTGAACCTCTCCTGTGAGTCCAATTTTAGATTCCGATGCTTCACTTCAGGTTTGCTGTATCCCATAGACCGTCCTTTAGACGATGAAGCTTAGAAATTGCATCGGAATTAAATTCAAAAGGCACAATGCTGACTTAAGTGCAAGAGGACTGACAAACGAACTTTCTATAATTTGAACCTCTCCTGTGAGTTCACTTTTAGATTCCGATGCTTCACTTCAGGTTTGCTGTCTCCCTTGGACCTTCTTATTGACGATGAAAAACAGAAATTGTATTCGAATTTAATACAAAAGGCACAATGCCGACTTACATACAAGAGGTCTGACACCCTTTCTAGGATTTGAACCTTTCCTGTGAGTCCAGTTTTAGATTCCGATGCTTCACTTCAGGTTTATTATATACCTTGGACCTTCTAATTGGCTATGAAGCGCAGAAATTGCATCCGAATTTAATACAAAAGGCACAATGCCGACTTAAGTACAAGAGGACTGACACTCTATTTTTCTATGATTTGAACCTCTTCTCTGAGTATAGTTTTAGATTCCGATGCTTCACTTCAGGTTGGCTGTATCCCTTAGACCATGTTTTTGACGATGAAGCTTAGAAATTGCATCGGAATTCAATTCGAAAGGCACAATGCCGACTTAAGTACAAGAGGACTGACACTCGAACTTTCTATAATTTGATCCTCTCCTGTGAGACCAGTTTTAGATTCCGATGTTTCACTTCAGGTTTACGGTATCACTTGGACCTTCTTATTGAAGATGAAACACAGAAATTGCATCCGAATTTAATACAAATGTCACAATGCCGACTTAAGTACAAGAGGACTGACACTCTAACTTTCTATGATATGAATCTTTCCTGTGAGTGCAGTTTTAGATTCCGATGCTTCACTTAAGGTTTACTGTATACCTTGGACCTTCTTATTGTGGATGAAACACAGAAATTGCATCCGAATTTAGTTCAAAAGCACAATGCCGACTTAAGTACAAGAGGACTGAGACTCTCACTTTCTATGATTTGAACCTTTCCTGTAAGTCCAGTTTTAGATTCCGATGCTTCACTTCAAGTTTACTGTATCCCTTGGACTTTCTTATTGACGATGTAAGACAGAAATTGCATCCGAATTTAATACAAAAGGCACAATGCCGGCTTAAGTACAAGAGGACTGACACTCAAACTTTCTATGATTTGCACCTCTCCTGTGAGTCCAGTTTGAAATTCCGATGCTTCACTTAAGGTTTACTGTATACCTTGGACCTTCTTATTGACGATGTAACACAGAAATTGCATCCAAATTTAATACAACAGGCACAAAGCCGACTTACGTACAAGAGGACTGACACTCTAACTTTCTATGATTTGAACCTCTCCTGTGAGTCCAGTTTCAGATTCCGATGCTACACTTCAGCTTTACTGTATACCTTGGACCTTCTTATTGACGATGAATCACATAAATTGCATCCGAATTTAATACAAGAGGCACAATGCCGACTTAAGTACAAGAGGACTGACACTCTAACTTCCTATGATTTGAACCTCTCCTGTGAGTCCAGTTTTAGATTCCGATGCTTCACTTCAGATTTACTGTATCCCTTGGATCTTCTTATTGACGATGAATCACAGGAATTGCATCCGAATTTAATAGAAGACGCACAATGCCGACTTAAGTACAAGCGGATTGACACTCTAACTATCTTGGATTTGAACCTCTCCTGTGAGTCCAGTTTTAGATTCCGATGCCTCACTTCAGGTTTACTGTATACCTTGGACTTTCGTATTGATGATGAAACACAGAAATTGCAACCGAATTTAATACAAAAGGCACAATGCCGACCTAAGTACAAGAGGACTGACATTCTAACTTTCTATGATTTGAACCTGTCCTGTAAGTCCAGTTTTAGATTCCGATGCTTCACTTCAGGTTTACTGTATACCTTGGACCTTCTTGTTGACGATGAAACACAGAAATTGCATCGAAATTAAATTCAAAAGGCACAATGCCGACTTAAGTACAAGAGGACTGACACTCTAACTTTCTATGATTTGAACCTCTCCTGTGAGTCCAGTTTTAGATTCCGAAGCTTCACATAAGGTTTAGTGTATACCTTGTACCTTCTTATTGACGATGAAAAACAGAAATTGCATCCGAATTTTATACAAAAAGCACAATGCTGACTTCAGTACAAGAGGATTGACACTCTAACCTTTTATGATTTAAACCTCTCCTGTGAGTCCAGTTTTAGATTCCGGAGCTTCACATCAGGTTTACTGTATACCTTGTACCTTCTTATTGACGATGAAAAACAGAAATTGCATCCGAATTTTATACAAAAGGCACAATGCTGACTTCAGTACAAGAGGATTGACACTCTAACCTTTTATGATTTAAACCTCTCCTGTGAGTCCAGTTTTAGATTCCGGAGCTTCACATCAGGTTTACTGTATACCTTGGACCTTCTTATTGAAGATGAAACACAGAAATTGCATCGGAATTAAATTCAAAAAGCACAATGCCGACATCAGTACAAGAGGACTGAGACTCTAACTTACTATGAATTGAACCTCTCCCGTGAGTCCAGTTTTAGATTCCGATGCGTCTATTCAGGTTTGCTGTGTACCTTGGAAATTTTTATTGACGATGAAGCACAGAAATTGCATCGGAATTAAATTCAAAAGCCACAATGAGGAGTTAAGTACAAGAGGACTGACACTCTAACTTGGTTTGATTTGAACCTCTCCTCTGAGGCCAGTTTTAGATTCCGATGCTTCACTACAGGTTTGCTGTATCCCTTGGACCATCTTTTTGACGATGAAGCTTAGAAATTGCATCGGAATTAAATTCAAAATGCACAATGCCGACTTAAGTGCAAGAGGAGTGACAAACGAAATTTCTATAATTTGAACCTCTCCTGTGAGTCCAGTTTTAGATTTCGATGCTTCACTTCAGGTTTACTGTATCCCTTGGACCTTCGTATTGACGATGAAACACAGAAATTGCATCCGAATATAATACAAATGGCACAATGCCGACATAAGTACAAGAGGACTGACACTCTAACTTTCTATGATTTGAACCTCTCCTGTAAGTCCAGTTTCAAATTCCGATGCTTCACTTAAGGTTTACTGTATACCTTGTGCTTGTTATTGTGGATGAAACACAGAAATTGCATCCGAATTTAATACAAAAGCACAATGCCGACTTAAGTACAAGAGGACTGAGACTCTCACTTTCTATGATTTGAACCTCTCCTGTGAGTTCACTTTTAGATTCCGATGCTTCACTTCAGGTTTACTGTCTCCCTTGGACATTCTTATTGACGATGAAAATCAGAAATTGCATTCGAATTTAATACAAAAGGCACAATGCCGACTTACGTAGAAGAGGTCTGACACCCTTTCTAGGATTTGAACCTTTCCTGTGAGTCCAGTTTTAGATTCCGATGCTTCACTTCAGGTTTATTGCATACCTTGGACCTTCGTATTGGCGATGAAGCACAGAAATCGCATCCGAATTTAATACAAAAGGCACAATGTCGACTTAAGTACAAGAGAACTGACACTCTAATTTTCTATGATTCGAACCTCTTCTCTGAGTATAGTTTTAGATTCCGATGCTTCACTTCAGGTTTGCTGTATACCTTGGACCTTTTTATTGTGGATGAGACACAGAAATTGCATCCGAATTTAATACAAAAGCACAATGCTGACTTAAGTACAAGAGGACTGAGACTCTCACTTTCTATGATTTGAACCTCACCTGTAAGTCCAGCTTTAGATTCCGATGCTTCACTTCAAGTTTACTGTATCCCTTGGACTTTCTTATTGACGATGTAAGACAGAAATGGCATCCGAATTTAATACAAAAGGCACAATGCCGGCTTAAGTACAAGAGGACTGATACTCAAACTTTTAATGATTTGAACCTCTCCTGTGAGTCCAGTTTGAAATTCCGATGCTTCACTTCAGGTTTACTGTATCCCTTGGACCTTCTTATTGACAATGAAACACAGAAATTGCTTCCGAATTTAATATAAAAGGCACAATGCCGACTTAAGTATTAGAAGACTGACACTCTAGATTTCTATGATTTGAACCTCTCGCTACGGTCGCAGGTTCGAATCCTGCCTCGGGCATGGATGTGTGAGATGTCCTTAGGTTAGTTAGGTTTAACTAGTTCTAAGTTCTAGGGGACTAATGACCTCAGCAGTTGAGTCCCATAGTGCTCAGAGCCATTTGAACCATTTTTTTGAACCTCTCCTGTGAGTCCAGTTTTAGATTTCGATGCTTCACTACAGGTTTGCTGTATCCCTTGGACCTTCTTTTTGACGTTGAAGCTTAGAAATTGCAACGGAATTAAATTCGAAATGCACAATGCCGACTTAAGTACAGGAGGACTGACATTCGAACTTTCTATAATTTGAACCTCTTCTGTGAGTCCAGTTTTTGATTCTGATGCTTCACTTCAGGTTTACTGTATCCCTTGGACCTTCTTATTGACGATGAAACACAGAAATTGCATCCGAATTTAATACAAATGGCACAATGCCGACTTAAGTACAAGAGGACTGACACTCTAACTTTCTATGATTTGAACCTTTCCTGTGAATCCAGTTTTAGATTCCGATGCTTTACTTAAGGTTTACTTTATTCCTTGGACCTTCTTCTTGACGATGAAACACAGAAATTGCATCCGAATTTAATACAAAAGGGACAATGCCGACTTACGTACAAGAGGACTGACACTCTAACTTTCTATGATTTGAACCTCTCCTGTGAGTCCAGTTTTAGATTCCGATGCCTCACTTCAGGTTTACTGTATCCCTTGGACTTTCTTATTGACGATGAAACACAGAAATTGCAACCGAATTTAATACAAAAGGCACAGTGCCGACTTAAGTACAAGAGGAATGACACTCTAACTTTCTATGATTTGAACCTCTCCTGTAAGTCCAGTTTTAGATTCCGATGCTTCACTTCAGGTTTACTGTATCCCTTGGACCTCCTTATTGACGATGAAACACAGAAATTGCATCGATATTAAATTCAAAAGGCACAATGCTGACTTAAGTACAAGAGGACTGACACTCTAATTTTCTATGATTTGAACCTCTCCTGTGAGTCCAGTTTTAGATTCCGATGCTTCACTTCAGGTTTAGTGGATACCTTGGACCTTCTTATAGACGATGAAACACAGAAATTGCATCCGAATTTAATACAAAAGGCACAATGCCGACTTAAGTACAAGAGGACTGACACTCTAACTTTCTATGATTTGAACCTCTCCTGTGAGTCCAATTTTAGATTCCGATGCTTCACTTCAGGTTTGCTGTATCCCATAGACCATTTTTAGACGATGAAGCTTAGAAATTGCATCGGAATTAAATTCAAAAGGCACAATGCTGACTTAAGTGCAAGAGGACTGAGAAACGAACTTTCTATAATTTGAACCTCTCCTGTGAGTTCACTTTTAGATTCCGATGCTTCACTTCAGGTTTGCTGTCTCCCTTGGACCTTCTTATTGACGATGAAAAACAGAAATTGCATTCGAATTTAATACAAAAGGCACAATGCCGACTTACATACAAGAGGTCTGACACCCTTTCTAGAATTTGAACCTTTCCTGTGAGTCCAGTTTTAGATTCCGATGCTTCACTTCAGGTTTACGGTATCACTTGGACCTTCTTATTGACGATGAAACACAGAAATTTCATCCATTTTTAATACAAGAGGCACAATGCCGGCTTAAGTACAAGAGGACTGACACTCTAACTTTCTATGATTTGAATCTTTTCTGTGAGTCCAGTTTCAGATTCCGATGCTTCACTTAAGGTATACTGTATACCTTGGACCTTCTTATTGTGGATGAAACACAGAAATTGCATCCGAATTTAGTTCAAAAGCACAATGCCGACTTAAGTACAAGAGGTTTGAGACTCTCACTTTCTATGATTTGAACCTTTCCTGTAAGTCCAGTTTTAGATTCCGATGCTTCACTTCAAGTTTACTGTATCCCTTGGACTTTCTTATTGACGATGTAAGACAGAAATTGCATCCGAATTTAATACAAAAGGCACAATTCCGGCTTAAGTACAAGAGGACTGACACTCAAACTTTCTATGATTAGAACCTCTCCTGTGAGTCCAGTTTGAAATTCCGATGCTTCACTTCAGGTTTACTGTATGCCTTGGATCTTCTTATTGACGATGAAACACAGGAATTGCATCCGAATTTAACACAAAAGGAACAATGCCGACTTAAAAACAAGAGGACTGACACACTAACTTTTTATGATTTAAACCTCTCCTGTGAGTCCAGTTTTAGATTCAGGTGCTTCACATCAGGTTTACTGTATACCTTGCACCTTCTTATTGACGATGAAACACGGATATTGCATCGGAATTAAATTCAAAAAGCACAATTCCGACATCAGTACAAGAGGACTGACACTCTAACTTACTATGAATTGAACCTCTCCTCTGAGTCCAGTTTTAGATTCCGATGCGTCAATTCAGGTTTACTGTGTACCTTGGAAATTTTGTTGACGATGAAGCACAGAAATTGCATCGGAATTAAATTCAAAAGCCACAATGAGGAGTTAAGTACAAGAGGACTGACACTCTAACTTGGTATGATTTGAACCTCTCCTCTGAGGCGAGTTTTAGATTACGATGCTTCACTACAGGTTTGCTGTATCTTTTTGACGATGAAGCTTAGAAATTGCATCGGAATTAAATTCAAAAGGCACAATGCCGACTTAAGTACAAGAGGACAGACACTCGAACTTTCTATGATTTGAACCTCTCCTGTGAGTCCAGTTATAGATTCCGATGCTTCACTTCAGGTTTACTGTATCCCTTGGACCTTCTCGTTGACGATGAAACACAAAAATGACATTCGAATTTAATACAAAAGGCACAATGCCGACTTAAGTACAAGAGGACTGACACTCTAACTTTCTATGATTTGAACCTCTTCTCTGAGTCCAGTTTTAGATTCCGATGCTTCACTTCCGGTTTGCTGTGTCCCTTAGATCATCTTTTGGACGATGAAGTTTAGAAATTGCATCGGAATTAAATTCAAAAGGCACAATGCCGACTTAAGTACAAGAGGACTGACACTCGAACTTTCTATATTTTGAACCTCTCTTGTGAGTCCAGTTTTAGATTCCGATGCTTCACTTCAGGTTTACTGTATCCCTTGGACCTTCTTAATGACGATGAAACACAGAAATTGCATCCGAATTTAATACAAATGGCACAATGCCGACTTAGTGCAAGAGGACTGACACTCTAACTTACTATGATTTGAACCTTTTCCTGTGAGTCCAGTTTTAGATTCCGATGCTTCACTTAAGGTTTACTGTATACCGTGGACCTTCTTATTGACGATGTAACACAGAAAATGCATCCGAATTTGATACAAAAGGCACAATGCCGACTTAAGTACAAGAGGACTGACACTCTAACTTACTATGATTTGAACCTCTCCTGTGAGTCCAGTTTTAGATTCCGATGCTTCACTTAAGGTTTACTGTATACCTTGGACCTTCTTATTGACGATGTAACACAGAAATTGCATCCGAATTTAATACAAGAGGCACAAAGCCGACTTAAGTACAAGAGGACTGACACTCTAACTTTCTATGATTTGAACCTCTCCTGTGAGTCCAGTTTCAGATTCCGATGCTTCACTTCAGCTTTACTGTATACCTTGGACCTTCTTATTGACGATGAATCACATAAATTGCATCCGAACTTAATACAAGATGCACAATGCCGACTTAAGTACAAGAGGACTGACTCTCTAACTTCCTATGATTTGAACCTCTCCTGTGAGTCCAGTTTTAGATTCCGATGCTTCATTTCAGGTTTACTGTATCCCTTGGATCTTTTTATTGACGATGAATCACAGAAATTGCATCCGAATTTAATAGAAGACGCACAATGCCGACTTAAGTGCAAGCGGATTGACACTCTAACTATCTTGGATTTGAACCTCTCCTGTGAGTCCAGTTTTAGATTCCGATGCCTCACTTCAGGTTTACTGTATACCTTGGACTTTCGTATTGATGATGAAACACAGAAATTGCATCCGAATTTAATACAAAAGGCACAATGCCGACCTAAGTACAAGAGGACTGACATTCCAACTTTCTATAATTTGAACCTCTCCTCTGAGTCCAGTTTTTGATTCTGATGCTTCACTTCAGGTTTACTGTATCCCTTGGACCTTCTCATTGACGATGAAACACAGAAATTGCATCCGAATTTAATACAAAAGGCACAATGCCGACTTAAGTACAAGAGGACTGACACTTTAACTTTCTATGATTTGAAACTCTCCTGTGAGTCCAGTTTTAGATTCCGATGCCTCACTTCAGGTTTACTGTATCCCTTGGACTTTCTTATTGACGATGAAACACAGAAATTGCAACCGAATTTAATACAAAAGGCACAATGCCGACTTAAGTACAAGAGGACTGACACTCTAACTTTCTATGATTTGAACCTCTCCTGTAAGTCCAGTTTTAGATTCCGATGCTTCACTTCAGGTTTACTGTATCCCTTGGACCTCCTTATTGACGATGAAACACAGAAATTGCATCGATATTAAATTCAAAAGGCACAATGCCGACTTAAGTACAAGAGGACTGACACTCTAATTTTCTATGATTTGAACCTCTCCTGTGAGTCCAGTTTTAGATTCCGATGCTTCACTTCAGGTTTACTGGATACCTTGGACCTTCTTATAGACGATGAAACATAGAAATTGCATCCGAATTTATTACAAAAGGCACAATGCCGACTTAAGTACAAGAGGACTGACACTCTAACTTTCTATGATTTGAACCTCTCCTGTGAGTCCAATTTTAGATTCCGATGCTTCACTTCAGGTTTGCTGTATCCCATAGACCGTCCTTTAGACGATGAAGCTTAGAAATTGCATCGGAATTAAAATCAAAAGGCACAATGCTGACTTAAGTGCAAGAGGACTGACAAACGAACTTTCTATAATTTGAACCTCTCCTGTGAGTTCACTTTTAGATTCCGATGCTTCACTTCAGGTTTGCTGTCTCCCTTGGACCTTCTTATTGACGATGAAAAACAGAAATTGCATTCGAATTTAATACAAAAGGCACAATGCCGACTTACATACAAGAGGTCTGACACCCTTTCTAGGATTTGAACCTTTCCTGTGAGTCCAGTTTTAGATTCTGATGCTTCACTTCAGGTTTATTATATACCTTGGACCTTCTAATTGGCTATGAAGCGCAGAAATTGCATCCGAATTTAATACAAAAGGCACAATGCCGACTTAAGTACAAGAGGACTGACACTCTATTTTTCTATGATTTGAACCTCTTCTCTGAGTATAGTTTTAGATTCCGATGCTTCACTTCAGGTTGGCTGTATCCCTTAGACCATGTTTTTGACGATGAAGCTTAGAAATTGCATCGGAATTCAATTCGAAAGGCACAATGCCGACTTAAGTACAAGAGGACTGACACTCGAACTTTCTATAATTTGATCCTCTCCTGTGAGACCAGTTTTAGATTCCGATGCTTCACTTCAGGTTTACGGTATCACTTGGACCTTCTTATTGACGATGAAACACAGAAATTGCATCCGAATTTAATACAAATGGCACAATGCCGACTTAAGTACAAGAGGACTGACACTCTAACTTTCTATGATTTGAATCTTTCCTGTGAGTGCAGTTTTAGATTCCGATGCTTCACTTAATGTTTACTGTATACCTTGGACCTTCTTATTGTGGATGAAACACAGAAATTGCATCCGAATTTAGTTCAAAAGCACAATGCCGACTTAAGTACAAGAGGACTGAGACTCTCACTTTCTATGATTTTAACCTTTCCTGTAAGTCCAGTTTTAGATTCCGATGCTTCACTTCAAGTTTACTGTATCCCTTGGACTTTCTTATTGACGATGTAAGACAGAAATTGCATCCGAATTTAATACAAAAGGCACAATGCCGGCTTAAGTACAAGAGGACTGACACTCAAACTTTCTATGATTTGCACCTCTCCTGTGAGTCCAGTTTGAAATTCCGATGCTTCACTTAAGGTTTACTGTATACCTTGGACCTTCTTATTGACGATGTAACACAGAAATTGCATCCAAATTTAATACAACAGGCACAAAGCCGACTTAAGTACAAGAGGACTGACACTCTAACTTTCTATGATTTGAACCTCTCCTGTGAGTCCAGTTTCAGATTCCGATGCTTCACTTCAGCTTTACTGTATACCTTGGACCTTCTTATTGACGATGAATCACAGGAATTGCATCCGAATTTAATAGAAGACGCACAATGCCGACTTAAGTACAAGCGGATTGACACTCTAACTATCTTGGATTTGAACCTCTCCTGTGAGTCCAGTTTTAGATTCCGATGCCTCACTTCAGGTTTACTGTATACCTTGGACTTTCGTATTGATGATGAAACACAGAAATTGCAACCGAATTTAATACAAAAGGCACAATGCCGACCTAAGTACAAGAGGACTGACATTCTAACTTTCTATGATTTGAACCTGTCCTGTAAGTCCAGTTTTAGATTCCGATGCTTCACTTCAGGTTTACTGTATACCTTGGACCTTCTTGTTGACGATGAAACACAGAAATTGCATCGAAATTAAATTCAAAAGGCACAATGCCGACTTAAGTACAAGAGGACTGACACTCTAACTTTCTATGATTTGAACCTCTCCTGTGAGTCCAGTTTTAGATTCCGAAGCTTCACATAAGGTTTAGTGTATACCTTGTACCTTCTTATTGACGATGAAAAACAGAAATTGCATCCGAATTTTATACAAAAAGCACAATGCTGACTTCAGTACAAGAGGATTGACACTCTAACCTTTTATGATTTAAACCTCTCCTGTGAGTCCAGTTTTAGATTCCGGAGCTTCACATCAGGTTTACTGTATACCTTGTACCTTCTTATTGACGATGAAAAACAGAAATTGCATCCGAATTTTATACAAAAGGCACAATGCTGACTTCAGTACAAGAGGATTGACACTCTAACCTTTTATGATTTAAACCTCTCCTGTGAGTCCAGTTTTAGATTCCGGAGCTTCACATCAGGTTTACTGTATACCTTGGACCTTCTTATTGAAGATGAAACACAGAAATTGCATCGGAATTAAATTCAAAAAGCACAATGCCGACATCAGTACAAGAGGACTGAGACTCTAACTTACTATGAATTGAACCTCTCCCGTGAGTCCAGTTTTAGATTCCGATGCGTCTATTCAGGTTTGCTGTGTACCTTGGAAATTTTTATTGACGATGAAGCACAGAAATTGCATCGGAATTAAATTCAAAAGCCACAATGAGGAGTTAAGTACAAGAGGACTGACACTCTAACTTGGTTTGATTTGAACCTCTCCTCTGAGGCCAGTTTTAGATTCCGATGCTTCACTACAGGTTTGCTGTATCCCTTGGACCATCTTTTTGACGATGAAGCTTAGAAATTGCATCGGAATTAAATTCAAAAGGCACAATGCCGACTTAAGTACAAGAGGACTGACACTCGAACTTTCTATGATTTGAACCTCTCCTGTGAGTCCAGTTTAAGATTCCGATGCTTCACTTCAGGTTTACTGTATCCCTTGGACCTTCTTATTGGCGATGAAACACAAAAATGACATCCGAATTTAATACAAAAGGCACAATGCCGACTTAAGTACAAGAGGACTGACACTCGAACTTTCTATGATTTGAACCGATCCTGTGGGTCCAGTTTTAGATTCCGTGCTGCACTTCAGGTATACTGTATCCCTTGTCCTTCTTATTAACGATGAAACACAGAAAGTGCATCCATTTGTAATACAAGAGGCACAATGCCGTCTTAAGTACAAGAGGACTGACACTCTCACATTTCTATGATTTGAACCTCTAATGTGAGTCCAGTTTTAGATTCCGATGCTTCACTTCAGGTTTACTGTCTCCCTTGGACCTTCTTATTGACGATGAAAAACAGAATTTGCATTCGAATTTAATACAAAAGGCACAATGCCGACTTAGGTACAAGAGGTCTGACACTCTTTCTATGATTTGAACCTTTCCTGTGAGTCCAGGTTAAGATTCCGATGCTTCACTTCACGTTAATTGTATACCTTGGACCTTCTTATTGACGATGAAGCACAGAAATTGCATCCGAATTTAATACAAAACGCACAATGCCGACTTAAGTGCAAGAGGACTGACACTCTAACTTCCTATGATTTGAACCTCACCTGTGAGTCCAGTTTTAGATTCCGATGCTTCAATTAAGGTTTACTGTATACCTTGGACTTTCTTATTGACGATGTAACACAGAAATTGCATCCGAATTTAATACAAAAGGCACAATGACGACATAAGTACAAGAGGACTCTCACTCTAACTTTCTATGTTTTGAACCCCTTCTCAGAGTCCAGTTTTAGATTCCGATGCTTCACTTCGGGTTTGCTGTATCCCTTGGACCATCTTTTTGACGATGAAGCTTAGAAATTGCATCGGAATTAAATTCAAAAGGCACAATGCCGACTTTGGTACAAGAGGACTGACACTCTTTCTATGATTTGAACCTCTCCTGTGAGTCGAGTTTGGATTCCGATGCTTCACTTCAGGTTTACTGTATCCCTTGGACCTTCTTATTGACGATGAAACATAGAAATTGCATCCGAATTTAATACAAAAGGCACAATGCCGACTTAAGTACAAGAGGACTGACACTCTAACTTTCTATGATTTGAACCTCTCCTGTGAGTCCAGTTTTAGATTCCGATGCTTCACTTCAGGTTTACTGTATCCCTTGGACCTTCTTATTGACGATGAAACACAAAAATGACATCCGAATTTAATACCAAAGGCACAATGCCCACTTAAGTACAAGAGGACTGACACTCGAACTTTCTATGATTTGAACCTCTCCTGTGGGTCCAGTTTTAGATTCCGTGCTCCACTTCAGGTATACTGTATCTCTTGGACCTTCTTATTAACGATGAAACACAGAAAGTGCATCCAATTGTAATACGAGAGGCACAATGCCGACATAAGTACATGAGGACTGACACTCTCACATTTCTATGATTTGAACCTCTAATGTGAGTCCAGATTTAGATTCCGATGCTTCACTTCAGGTTTTTTGTCTCCCTTGGACCTTCTTATTGACGATGAAAAACAGAAATTGCATTCGAATTTAATACAAAAGGCACAATGCCGACTTAGGTACAAGAGGTCTGACACTCTTTCAATGATTTGAACCTTTCCTGTGAGTCCAGGTTAAGATTCCGATGCTTCACTTCACGTTTATTGTATACCTTGGACCTTCTTATTGACGATGATGCACAGAAATTGCATCCGAATTTAATACAAAACGCACAATGCCGACGTAAGTACAAGATGACTGACTTTCTAACTTTCTATGATTTGAACCTCTTCTCTGAGTCCAGTTTTAGATTCCGATGCTTCACTTCAGGTTTGCTGTATCCCTTAGACCATCTTTTAGACGATGAAGCTTAGAAATTGCATCGGAATGAAATTCAAAAGGCACAATGCCGACTTAAGTACAAGAGGACTGACACTCGAACTTTCTATAATTTGAACCTCTCCTGTGAGTCCAGTTTTAGATTCCGATGCTACACTTCAGGTTTACTGTAGCCCTTGGACCTTCTTATTGACGATGAAACACAGAAATTGCATCCGAATTTAATACAAATGGCACAATTTCGACTTAAGTACAAGAGGACTGACACTCTAACTTACTATGATTTTAACCTCTCCTGTGAGTCCAGTTTTAGATTCCGATGGTTCACTTAAGGTTTACTGTATACCTTGGACCTTCTTATTGACGATGTAACACAGAAATTGCATCCGAATTTAATACAAAAGGCACAATGCCGACTTAAGTACAAGAGGACTGACACTCTAACTTACTATGATTTGAACCTCTCCTGTGAGTCCAGTTTTAGATTCTGATGCTTCACTTAAGGTTTACTGTATACCTTGGACCTTCTTATTGACGATGTAACACAGAAATTCCATCCGAATTTAATACAAAAGGCACAATGCCGACTTAAGTACAAGAGGACTGACACTCTAACTTTCTATGATTTGAACCTCTCCTGTGAGTCCAGTTTTAGATTCCGATGCTTCACTTCAGGTTTACTGTATCCCTTGGACCTTCTTATTGACGATGAAACACAAAAATGACATCCGAATTTAATACCAAAGGCACAATGCCCACTAGAGTACAAGAGGACTGACACTCGAACTTTCTATGATTTGAACCTCTCCTGTGGGTCCAGTTTTAGATTCCGTGCTCCACTTCAGGTATACTGTATCTCTTGGACCTTCTTATTAACGATGAAACACAGAAAGTGCATCCAATTGTAATACGAGAGGCACAATGCCGACATAAGTACATGAGGACTGACACTCTCACATTTCTATGATTTGAACCTCTAATGTGAGTCCAGATTTAGATTCCGATGCTTCACTTCAGGTTTTTTGTCTCCCTTGGACCTTCTTATTGACGATGAAAAACAGAAATTGCATTCGAATTTAATACAAAAGGCACAATGCCGACTTAGGTACAAGAGGTCTGACACTCTTTCAATGATTTGAACCTTTCCTGTGAGTCCAGGTTAAGATTCCGATGCTTCACTTCACGTTTATTGTATACCTTGGACCTTCTTATTGACGATGAAGCACAGAAATTGCATCCGAATTTAATACAAATCGCACAATGCCGACGTAAGTACAAGATGACTGACTTTCTAACTTTCTATGATTTGAACCTCTTCTCTGAGTCCAGTTTTAGATTCCGATGCTTCACTTCAGGTTTGCTGTATCCCTTAGACCATCTTTTAGACGATGAAGCTTAGAAATTGCATCGGAATGAAATTCAAAAGGCACAATGCCGACTTAAGTACAAGAGGACTGACACTCGAACTTTCTATAATTTGAACCTCTCCTGTGAGTCCAGTTTTTGATTCCGATGCTACACTTCAGGTTAACTGTAGCCCTTGGACCTTCTTATTGACGATGAAACACAGAAATTGCATCCGAATTTAATACAAATGGCACAATTTCGACTTAAGTACAAGAGGACTGACACTCTAACTTACTATGATTTTAACCTCTCCTGTGAGTCCAGTTTTAGATTCCGATGGTTCACTTAAGGTTTACTGTATACCTTGGACCTTCTTATTGACGATGTAACACAGAAATTGCATCCGAATTTAATACAAAAGGCACAATGCCGACTTAAGTACAAGAGGACTGACACTCTAACTTACTATGATTTGAACCTCTCCTGTGAGTCCAGTTTTAGATTCTGATGCTTCACTTAAGGTTTACTGTATACCTTGGACCTTCTTATTGACGATGTAACACAGAAATTCCATCCGAATTTAATACAAAAGGCACAATGCCGACTTAAGTACAAGTGAACTGACACACATTCTATGATTTGAACCTTTCCTGTGAGGCCAGTTTTAGATTCCGATGCTTCACTTCAGGTTTCCTGTATACCTTTGACCTTCTTATTGACGATGAAACACAGAAATTGCATCCGAATTTAATACGAAAGGCACAATGCCGACATAAGTACAAGAGGACTGACACTCTCACTTTCTATGATTTGAACCTCTCCTGTGAGTCCAGTTTTAGATTTCGATGCTTCACTTCAGGTTTACTGTATACCTTGGACCATCTGATTGACGATGAATCACAGAAATTGCATCCGAACTTAATAGAAGAGGCCAAATGCCGACTTAAGTACAAAAGGATTTACACTCTAACTATCTTTGATTTGAACCTCTCCTGTGAGTCCAGTTTTAGATTCCGATGCTTCACTTCAGGCTTACTGTATCCATTGGACCTTCTTATTGACGATGAGACACAGAAATTCCATCGGAAATAAATTCAAAAGGCACAATGCCGACTTAAGTACAAGAGGACTGACACACTCACTTTCTATTATTTGAACCTCTCCTGTAAGTTCAGTTTTACATTCCGATGCTTCACTTCAGGTTTACTGTATACCTTGGACCTTCTTATTGACGATGAATCACATAAATTGCATCCGAATTTAATACAAGAGGCACAATGCCGACTTAAGTACAAGAGGACTGACACTCTAACTTTCTATGATTTGAACCCCTCCTGTGAGTCCAGTTTTAGATTCCGATGCTTCCCTTCAGCTTTACTGTATACCTTGGACCTTCTTATTGACGATGAATCACATAAATTGCATCCGAATTTAATACAAGAGGCACAATGCCGACTTAAGTACAAGGGGACTGACACTCTAACTTCCTATGATTTGAACCTCTCCTTTAAGTCCAGTTTTAGATTCCGATGCTTCACTTCAGGTTTACTGTATCCCTTGGACCTTCTTACTGACGATGAATCACAGAAATTTCATCCGAATTTAATAGAAGAGGCACAATGCTGACTTAAGTACAAGAGGATTGACACTCTAACTATCTTTGATTTGAACCTCACCTGTGAGTCCAGTTTTAGATTCCGATGCCTCACTTCAGGTTTACTGTATCCCTTGGACTTTCGTATTGATGATGAAACACAGAAATTGCATCTGAATTTAATACAAAAGACACATTGCCGACTTAAGTACAAGAGGACTGACACTCTAACTTTCTATGATTTGAACCTCTCCTCTGAGTCCAGTTTTAGATTCCGATGCTTCACTTCAGGTTTGCTGTATCTCTTGGACCATCTTTTTGACGATGAAGCTTAGAAATCGCATCGGAATTAAATTCAAAAGGCACAATGCCGTCTTAAGTACAAGAGGACTGACACTCGAACTTTCTATGATTTGAACCTGTCCTGTAAGTCCAGTTTTAGATTCCGATGCTTCACTTCAGGTTTACTGTATACCTTGGACCTTCTTGTTGACGATGAAACACAGAAATTGCATCGAAATTAAATTCAAAAGAGACATTGCCGACTTAAGTACAAGAGGACTGACACTCTAACTTTCTATGATTTGAACCTCTCCTGTGAGTCCAGTTTTAAATTCCGAAGCTTCACTTCAGGTTTACTGTATCCCTTGGACCTCCTTATTGACGATGAAACACAGAAAGTGCATCCAAATTTAATACAAAAGGCACAATGCCGACTTAAGTACAAGAGGATTGACACTCTAACAATGTATGATTTGAACCTCTCCTCTGAGTCCAGTTTTAGATTCCGATGCTTCACTTCAGGTTTGCTGTATCTCTTGGACCATCTTTTTGACGATGAAGCTTAGAAATTGCATCGGAATTAAATTCAAAAGGCACAATGCCGACTTAAGTACAAGAGGACTGACACTCGAACTTTCTATGATTTCAACCTCACCTGTGAGTCCAGTTTTAGATTCCGATGCTTCACTTCAGGTTTACTGTATCCCTTGGACCTTCATATTGACGATGAAACACAGAAATTTCATCCATTTTTAATACAAGAGGCACAATGCCGGCTTAAGTACAAGAGGACTGACACTCTCACTCTCTATTATTTGAACCTCTCCTGCAAGTCCAGTTATAGATTCCGATGCTTCACTTCAGGTTTACTGTCTCTTTTGGACCGTCTTATTGACGATGAAAAACAGAAATTGCATATGAATTTAATACAAAGGGCACAATACCGACTTAAGTACAAGAGGACTGACACTTTTTCTATGATTTGAACCATTCTTGTGAGTCCAGTGTTAGATTCCGATGCTTCACTTCAGGTTTCCTATATACCTTGGACCTTCTTATAGACGATGAATCACATAAATTGCATTCGAATTTAATACAAAAGGCACAATGACGACTTAAGTACAAGAGGGCTGACACTCAAACTTTCTATGATTTGAACCTCTTCTCTGAGTCCAGTTTTAGGTTCCGATGCTTCACTTCGGGTTTGCTGTATCCCTTGGACCATCTTTTTGACGATGAAGCTTAGAAATTGCATCGGAATTAAATTTAAAAGGCACAAGGCCGACTTAGGTACTAGAGGACTGACACTCTTTCTATGATTTTAACCTCTCCTGTGAGTCCAGTTTTAGATTCCGATGCTTCACTTCAGGTTTACTGTATCCCTTGGACCTTCTTATTGTCGATGAAACACAGAAATTGCATCCGAATTTAATACAAAAGGCACAATGCCGACTTAAGTACAAGAGGACTGACTGTTTAACTTTCTATGATTTGAACCTCTCGTGTGTGTCCAGTTTTAGATTCCGATGCTTCACTTCAAGTTTACTGTATACCTTGGACCTTCTTATTGACGATGAAACACAGAAATTGCATCGGAATTGAATTCAAAAACACAATGACGACTTAAATACAAGAGGACGGACACTCTAACTTTCTATGAGTTGAACCTCTGCTGTGAGTCCAGTTTTAGATTCCGATTCTTCACTTTACATTTACTGTATACCATGGACCTTCTTATTGAAAATGAAGCACAGAAAATGCATCGGAAGTTAATTTAAAAGGCACAACTCCGAATTAAGTACAAGAGGACTGACACTCTCACTTTCTATGATTTGAACCTCTCCTGTGAGTCCAGTTTAAGATTCCGATGCTTCACTTCAGGTTTACAGTATCCCTTGGACCTTCTAATTGAAGATGAAACACAGAAATTGCATCCGAATTTAATACAAAAGGCACAATGCCGACTTAAGTACAAGAGGACTGACACTCTACCTTTCTCTGATTTGAACCTGTCCTGTGAGTCCAATTTCAAATTCCGATGAATCACTTCAGGTTTACTGTATCCCTTGGACATTCTTATTGACGATGAAACACAGAAATTGCATCCGAATTTAATACAAAAGGCACAATGCCGACTTAAGTACAAGAGGACTGACACTCTACCTTTCTCTGATTTGAACCTGTCCTGTGAGTCCAATTTTAAATTCCGATGCTTCACTTCAGGTTTACTGTATCCCTTGGACCTTCTTATTGACGATGAAACACAGAAATTGCATCCGAATTTCATACAAAAGGCACAATGCCGACTTAAGTATAAGAGGACTGACACTCTAACTTTCTATGATTTGAACCTCTCCTGTGAGTCACGTTTTAAATTCCGATGCTTCATTTCAGGTTTACTGTACCCCTTGGACCTTCTTATTGACGATGAAACACTGAAATTGCATCGGAATTAAATTCAAAAGGCACAGCTCCGAATGAAGTAGAAGAGGACTGACACTCTAACATTCTATGATTTGAACCTCTCCTGTGCGTCCAGTTTTAGAATCCGATGCTTCACTTCAGGTTTACAGTTTCCCTTGGACCTTCTTATTGACGATGAAACACAGATATTGCATCCGAATTTATTACAAAAGGCACAATGCCGACTTAAGTACAAGAGGACTGACACTCTAACTTTCTATAATTTGAACCTCTCCTGTGAGTCCAGTTTTAGATTCCGATGCTTCACATCAGGTTTAGTGTATGCCTTCGACCTTCTTATTGACGATAAAACACAGAAATTGCAACGGAATTAAATTTAAAAGGCACAATGCCGACTTAAGTACAAGAGGACGGACACTCTAACTATCTATGATTTGAACCTCTCCTGTGAGTCCAGTTTTAGATTCCGATGCTTCACTTCAGGTTTATGGTGTACCTTGGACCTTCTTATTAACGATGAAGCACAGAAATTGCATCGGAATTAAATTCAAAAATCACAATGCCGAGTTAAGTACTAGAGCACTGACACTCTAACTTTCTATTGTTTCAACCTCTCCTGCGAGTCAAGTTTTAAATTCCGGTGCTTCACTTCAGGTTTACTGTATCCTTTGGACCTTCTTATTAACGATGAAACACAGAAATTGCATCCGAATTTAATACAAAAGGCACCATGCCGACTTAAGTACAAGAGGACTGACTGTCTATCTTTCTATGATTTGAACCTCTCCTGTGAGTCCAGTTTTAGATTCCGATGCTTCACTTCAGGTTTACTGTATCCCTTGGACCTTCATATTGACGATGAAACACAGAAATTTCATCCATTTTTAATACAAGAGGCACAATGCCGGCTTAAGTACAAGAGGACTGACACTCTCACTTTCTATTATTTGAACCTCTCCTGTGAGTCCAGTTATAGATTCCGATGCTTCACTTCATGTTTACTGTTTCTTTTGAACCGTCTTATTGACGATGAAAAACAGAAATTGCAAATGAATTTAATACAAAGAGCACAATACCGACTTAAGTACAAGAGGACTGACATTTTTTCTATGATTTGAACCTCTTCTCTGAGTCCAGTTTTAGATTCCGATGCTTCACTGCAGGTTTACTACATATCTTGGACCTTCTTATTGACGGTGAAACACAGACATTGCATCGGAATTAAATTCAGAAAACATAATGACGACTTAAAAACAAGAGGACGGACACTCTAACTTTCTATGATTTGAACCTCCCCTGTGAGTCCAGGTTTAGATTCCGATGCTTCATTTCAGGTTTACTGTATACCTTGGACCTTCTTATTGACGATGAAACACAGTAATTGCATCCGATTTTTATACAAATGGCACAATGCCGACTTACGTGCAAGAGGACTGACACTCAAACTTCCTATGATTTGAACCACTCCCGTGAGTCCAGTTTTAGATTCCAATGCTTCACTTCAGGTTTACTGTATTCCTTGGACCTTCTTATTGACGATGAAGCACAGAAATTGCATCGAAATTCAATTCAAAAGGCACAATGCCGACTTAAGTACAAGAGGACTGACACTCTAACTTTCTATGATTTGAACCTCTCCTGGGGGTCCAGTTTTAGATTCCGATGCTTCACTTCAAGTTTAGTGTATCCCTTGCACCTTCGTGTTGACGATGAAATACAGAAATTGCATCCGAATTTAATACAAAAAGCACAATGCCGACTTAAGAACAAGAGGACTGACACTCTAACTTTCTATGATTTTAACCTCTCCGGTGAGTCCAGGTTTAGATTCCGATGCTTCACTTCCGGTTTCCTGTATACCTTGGACCTTCTTATTGACGATGAAACACAGAAATCACGTCGGAATTCAATAGAAAAGGCACAATGCCGACTTAAGTACAAGAGGACGGACACTCTCACTATCTATGGTTTGAACCACTCCTGTGAGTCCAGTTTTAGATTCCGATGCTTCACTTCAGGTTTACTGTATCCCTTGGACCCTCGTATTGACGATGAAGCACAGAAAGTGCATCAGAATTTAATACAAAAGCACAATGCCGGCTTAAGTACAAGAGGACAGACTCTCTAACTTTCTGTGATTTGAACCTCTCCTGTGAGTCCAGTTTTAGATTCCGATGCTTCACTTCAGGTTTCCTGTATACCTTGGACCTGCTTATTGACGACGAAACACAGAAATTGCATCCGAATATAATACAAAAGGCACAATGCCGACTTAAGTAAAAAAGGACTGACACTCTCACTCTCCATGATTTGAACCTCTACTGTGAGTCCAGTTTTAGATTCCGATGCTTCACATCAGGTTTACTGTATCCCTTGGACCTTCTTATTGACGATGAAACACCGAAATTCCGTCCGAATTTAATACAAAAGTCACAATGCCGACTTAAGTACAAGAGGACTGACACTCTAACTTTCTATGATTTGAACCTCTCCTGTGAGTCCAGTTTTAGATTCCGATGCTTCACCTCAGGTTTCCTGTATACCTTGGACTTTCGTATTGACGATGAAACACAGAAATTACATCCGAATATAATAATAAGGCACAATGCCGACTTAAGTACAAGAGGACTGACACTCTCACTTTCTACGATTTGAACCTCTCCTGTATGTCAAGATTTAGATTCCGATGCTTCACCTCAGATTTTCTGTATACCATGGACCTTCTTATTGACGATGAGACACTGCAATAGCATCCGAATTTAATACATAAGGCACAATGCCGGCTTAAGTACCAGAGGACTGACACTCAAACTTTCTATGATTTGAACCTCTCCTGTGAGTCCAGTTTTGGATTCCGATGCTTCACTTCAGGGTTACTGTATCCGTTGGACCTTCTTGTTGACGATGAATCACAGATATTGCATCAGAATTTAATAGAAGAGGCACAATGCCGACTTAAGTACAAGAGGATTGACACTCTAACTATCTTTGATTTGAACCTCTCCTGTGAGTCCAGTTTTAGATTCCGATGCCTCACTTCAGGTTTACTGTATCCTTTGGACTTTCGTATTGATGATGAAACACAGAAATTGCATCCGAATTTAATACAAAAGGCACAATGCCGACCTAAGTACAAGAGGACTGACATTCAAACTTTCTATGATTTGAACCTGTCCTGTAAGTCCAGTTTTAGATTCCGATGGTTCACTTCAGGTTTACTGAATACCTAGGACCTTCTTGTTGACGATGAAACACAGAAATTCCATCGAAATTAAATTCAAAAGGCTCAATGCCTACTTAAGTACAAGAGGACTGACACTCTAACTTTCTATGATTTGAACCTCCCCTGTGAGTCCAGTTTTGGATTCCGATGCTTCACTTCAGGTTTACTGTATCCCTTGGACCTTCATAATGACGATGAAACACAGAAATTTCATCCATTTTTAATACAAGAGGCACAATGCCGGCTTATGTACAAGAGGACTGACACTCTCACTTTCTATTATTTGAGCCTCTCCTGTGAGTCCAGTTTTAGATTCCGATGGTTCACATCAGGTTTAGTGTATCCCTTCGACCTTCTTATTGACGATAAAACACAGAAATTGCAACGGAATTAAATTTAAAAGGCACAATGCCGACTTAAGTGGAAGAGGACGGTCACTCTAACTATCTATGATTTGAACCGCTCCTGTGAGTCCAGTTTTAGATTCCGATGCTTCACTTCAGGTTTATGGTGTACCTTGGACCTTCTTATCAACGATGAAGCACAGAAATTGCATCGGAATTAAATTCAAAAGGCACAATGCCGAGTTAAGTACTAGAGCACTGACACTCTAACTTTCTATGATTTCAACCTCTCCTGCGAGTCAAGTTTTAAATTCCGATGCTTCACTTCAGGTTTACTGTATCCTTTGGACCTTCTTATTAACGATGAAAAACAGAAATTGCATCCGAATTTAATACAAAAGGCACCATGCCGACTTAAGTACAAGAGGACTGACTGTCTATCTTTCTATGATTTGAACCTCTCCTGTGAGTCCAGTTTTAGATTCCGATGCTTCACTTCAGGTTTACTGTATCCCTTGGACCTTCATATTGACGATGAAACACAGAAATTTCATCCATTTTTAATACAAGAGGCACAATGCCGGCTTAAGTACAAGAGGACTGACACTCTAACATTCTATGATTTGAACCACTCCTGTGAGTCCAGTTTTAGATTCCGTGCTCCACTTCAGGTTTACTGTATCCATTGGACCTTGTTATTGACGGTGAAACACAGAAATTGCATCCGAATTTAATACAAGAGGAACAATGCCGACTTAAGTACAAGAGGACTGACACTCTAACTTTCTATGATTTGAACCTCTCCTGTGAGTCCAGTTTTAGATTCCGATGCTTCACTTCAGGTATACTGTATCCCTTGGACCTTCTTATTGACGACGAATCACAGAAATTGCATCCGAATTTAATAGATGAGGCACAATGCCGACTTAAGTACAAGAGGATTGACACTCTAACTATCTTTGATTTGAACCTCTCCTGTGAGTCCAGTTTTAGATTCCGATGCCTCACTTCAGGTTTACTGTATCCCTTGGACTTTCGTATTGATGATGAAACACAGAAATTGCATCCGAATTTAATACAAAAGGCACAATTCCGACCTAAGTACAAGAGGACTGACATTCAAACTTTCTATGATTTGAACCTGTCCTGTAAGTCCAGTTTTAGATTCCGATGCTTCACTTCAGGTTTACTGTATACCTTGGACCTTCTTGTTGACGATGAAACACAGAAATTGCATCGAAATTAAATTCAAAAGACACATTGCCGACTTAAGTACAAGAGGACTGACACTCTAACTTTCTATGATTTGAACCTCTCCTGTGAGTCCAGTTTTAAATTCCGAAGCTTCACTTCAGGTTTACTGTATCCCTCGGACCTCCTTATTGACGATGAAACACAGAAAGTGCATCCAAATTTAGTACAAAAGGCACAATGCCGTTTTAAGTACAAGAGGATTGACACTCTAACTATGTATGATTTGAACCTCTCCTCTGAGTCCAGTTTTAGATTCCGATGCTTCACTTCAGGTTTGCTGTATCTCTTGGACCATCTTTTTTACGATGAAGCTTAGAAATTGCTTCGGAATTAAATTCAAAAGGCACGATGCCGACTTAAGTACAAGAGGACTGACACTCGAACTTTCTATGATTTCAACCTCTCCTGTGAGTCCAGTTTTAGATTCCGATGCTTCACTTCAGGTTTACTGTATCCCTTGGACCTTCATATTGACGATGAAACACAGAAATGTCATCCATTTTTAATACAAGAGGCACAATGCCGGCTTAAGTACAAGAGGACTGACACTCTCACTTTCTATTATTTGAACCTCTCCTGTAAGTCCAGTTATAGATTCCGATGCTTCACTTCAGGTTTACTGTCTCTTTTGGATCGTCTTATTGACGATGAAAAACAGAAATTGCATATGAATTTAATACAAAGGGCACAATACCGACTTATGTACAAGAGGACTGACACTTTTTCTATGATTTGAACCATTCTTGTGAGTCCTGTTTTAGATTCTGATGCTTCACTTCAAGTTTCCTGTATACCTTGGACCTTCTTATTGACGATGAATCATATAAATTGCATTCGAATTTAATACAAAATGCACAATGCCGACTTAAGTACAAGAGGACTGACTGTTTAACTTTCTATGATTTGAACCTCTCGTGTGTGTCCAGTTTTAGATTCCGATGCTTCACTTCAAGTTTACTGTATACCTTGGACCTTCTTATTGACGATGAAACACAGGAATTGCATCTTAATTAAATTCAAAAGTTACAATGCCGACATAAGTACTAGAGGACTGACACTCTAACTTTCTTTGTTTTGAACCTCTCCTGTGGGTCCAGTTTTAAATTCCGATGCTTCACATCAGGTTTACTGTATATCTTGTACCTTCTTATTGACGATGAAACACAGAAATTGCATCGGAATTGAATTCAAAAACACAATGACGACTTAAGTACAAGAGGACGGACACTCTAACTTTCTATGAGTTGAACCTCTGCTGTGAGTCCAGTTTTAGATTCCGATGCTTCACTTCAGGTTTACAGTATCCCTTGGACCTTCTAATTGACGATGAAACACAGAAATTGCATCCGAATCTAATACAAAAGGCACAATGCCGACTTAAGTACAAGAGGACTGACACTCTACCTTTCTCTGATTTGAACCTCTCCTCTGAGTCCAATTTTAAATTCCGATGCTTCACTTCAGGTTTACTGTATCCCTTGGACCTTGTTATTGACGATGAAACACAGAAATTGCATCGGAATTAAATTCAAAAGGCACAGTTCCGAATTAAATAGAAGAGGACTGACACTCTAACATTCTATGATTTGAACCTCTCCTGTGAGTCCAGTTTTAGAATCCGATGCTTCACTTCAGGTTTACAGTTTCCCTTGGACCTTCTTATTGACGATGAAACACAGAAATTGCATCCGAATTTAATACAAAAGGCAAAATGCCGACTTAAGTACAAGAGGACTGACACTCTAACTTTCTATAATTTGAACCTCTCCTGTGAGTCCAGTTTTGGATTCCGATGCTTCACATCAGGTTTAGTGTATGCCTTCGACCTTCTTATTGACGATAAAACACAGAAATTGCAACGGAATTAAATTTAAAAGGCACAATGCCGACTTAAGTAAAAGAGGACGGACACTCTAACTATCTATGATTTGAACCTCTCCTGTGAGTCCAGTTTTAGTTTCCGATGCTTCACATCAGGTTTTTCGGTGTACCTTGGACCTTCTTATTGACGATGAAGCACAGAAATTGCATCGGAATTACATTCAAAAGGCACAATGCCGAGTTAAGTACTAGAGCACTGACACTCTAACTTTCTATGATTTCAACCTCTCCTGCGAGTCAAGTTTTAAATTCCAATGCTTCACTTCAGGTTTACTGTATCCTTTGGACCTTCTTAGTAACGATGAAACACAGAAATTGCATCCGAATTTAATACAAAAGGCACCATGCCGACTTAAGTACAAGAGGACTGACTGTCTATCTTTCTATGATTTGAACCTCTCCTGTAAGTCCAGTTTTAGATTCCGATGCTTAACTTCAGGTTTACTGTATCCCTTGGACCTTCATATTGACGATGAAACACAGAAATTTCAATCATTTGTAATACAAGAGGCACAATGCCGGCTTACGTACAAGAGAACTGACACTCTCACTTTCTATTATTTGAACCTCTCCTGTGAGTCCAGTTATAGATTCCGATGCTTCACTTCAGGTTTACTGTTTCTTTTGGACCGTCTTATTGACGATGAAAAACAGAAATTGCATATGAATTTAATACAAAGAGCACAATACCGACTTAAGTACAAGAGGACTGACACTTTTTCTATGATTTGAACCTCTTCTCTGAGTCCAGTTTTAGATTCCGATGCTTCACTGCAGGTTTACTGCATATCTTGGACCTTCTTATTGACGATGAAACACAGAAATTGCATCGGAATTAAATTCAGATAACATAATGACGACTTAAAAGCAAGAGGACGGACACTCTAACTTTCTATGATTTGAACCTCTCCTGAGAGTCCAGTTTTAGATTACTATGCTTCACTTCACATTTACTATATACCTTGGACCACCTTATTGACGATGAAACACAGAAATTGCATCCGAATTTAATACAAAAGGCACAATGCCGACTTAAGAACAAGTGGACTGACACACTAACTTTCTATGATTTGAACTTCTCCTGCGAGTCCAGTTTTAGATTCCGATGGTTCACTTCAGGTTTACGGTGTACCATGGACCTTCTTATTGACGATGAAGCAGAGAAATTGCATCGGAATTAAATTCAACAGGCACAATGCCGAGTTAAGTACAAGAGGACTGACACTCTAACTTTCTATGATTTGAACCTCTCCTGAGAGTCCAGTTTTAAATTCCGATGCTTCACTTCAGGTTTACTGTATCCCTTGGACTTTCTTATTGACAATGAAACACAGAAATGCATCCGAATTTAATACAAAAGGCACAATGCCGACTTAAGTACAGGAGGACTGACTGTCTAACTTTCTATGATTTGAACCTCTCCTGTGAGTCCAGTTTTAGATACCGATGCTTCACTTCAGGTTTACTGTATACCTTGGAACTTCTTATTGACGATGAAACACAGGAATTGCATCGGAATTAAATTCAAAAGGCACAATGCCGACATAAGTACAAATGGACTGACACTCTAACTTTCTATGATTTGAACATCTCCTGTGGGTCCAGTTTTAGATTCCGATGCTTCACTTCAGGTTTGCATTGTATCTTGGACCTTCTTATTGACGATGAAACACAGAAGTTGCATCGGAAATAAATTCAGAAGTCACAATGCCGTCTTAAGTACAAGAGGACTGACACTCTAACTTTCTATGATTTGAACCTCCCCTGTGAGTCCAGGTTTAGATTCCGATGCTTCATTTCAGGTTTACTGTATACCTTGGACCTTCTTATTGACGATGAAACACAGTAATTGCATCCGATTTTTATACAAATGGCACAATGCCGACTTACGTGCAAGAGGACTGACACTCTAACTTTCTATGATTTGAACCTCTCCCGTGAGTCCAGTTTTAGATTCCAATGCTTCACTTCAAGTTTACTGTATTCCTTGGACCTTCTTATTGACGATGAAGCACAGAAATTGCATCGAAATTCAATTCAAAAGGCACAATGCCGACTTAAGTACAAGAGGACTGACACTCTAACTTTCTATGATTTGGACCTCTCCTGGGGGTCCAGTTTTAGATTCCGATGCTTCACTTCAAGTTTAGTGTATCCCTTGCACCTTCGTGTTGACGATGAAACACAGAAATTGCATCGGAATTAAATTCAAAAGGCACAATGCCGACTTAAGTAAAAGAGGAATGACTCTCTAACTTTCTATGATTTGAACCTCTCCTGTGAGTCCAGTTTTAGATTCCGATGCTTCACTTCAGGTTTACTGTATACCTTGGACCTTCATATTGACGATGAAATACAGAAATTGCATCCGAATTTAATACAAAAAGCACAATGCCGACTTAAGAACAAGAGGACTGACACTCTAACTTTCTATGATTTTAACCTCTCCGGTGAGTCCAGGTTTAGATTCCGATGCTTCACTTCCGGTTTCCTGTATACCTTGGACCTTCTTATTGACGATGAAACACAGAAATCACGTCGGAATTCAATAGAAAAGGCACAATGCCGACTTAAGTACAAGAGGACGGACACTCTCACTATCTATGGTTTGAACCACTCCTGTGAGTCCAGTTTTAGATTCCGATGCTTCACTTCAGGTTTACTGTATCCCTTGGACCCTCGTATTGACGATGAAGCACAGAAAGTGCATCAGAATTTAATACAAAAGCACAATGCCGGCTTAAGTACAAGAGGACAGACTCTCTAACTTTCTGTGATTTGAACCTCTCCTGTGAGTCCAGTTTTAGATTCCGATGCTTCACTTCAGGTTTCCTGTATACCTTGGACCTGCTTATTGACGACGAAACACAGAAATTGCATCCGAATATAATACAAAAGGCACAATGCCGACTTAAGTAAAAAAGGACTGACACTCTCACTCTCCATGATTTGAACCTCTACTGTGAGTCCAGTTTTAGATTCCGATGCTTCACATCAGGTTTACTGTATCCCTTGGACCTTCTTATTGACGATGAAACACCGAAATTCCGTCCGAATTTAATACAAAAGTCACAATGCCGACTTAAGTACAAGAGGACTGACACTCTAACTTTCTATGATTTGAACCTCTCCTGTGAGTCCAGTTTTAGATTCCGATGCTTCACCTCAGGTTTCCTGTATACCTTGGACTTTCGTATTGACGATGAAACACAGAAATTACATCCGAATATAATAATAAGGCACAATGCCGACTTAAGTACAAGAGGACTGACACTCTCACTTTCTACGATTTGAACCTCTCCAGTATGTCAAGATTTAGATTCCGATGCTTCACCTCAGATTTTCTGTATACCATGGACCTTCTTATTGACGATGAGACACTGCAATAGCATCCGAATTTTATACATAAGGCACAATGCCGGCTTAAGTACTAGAGGACTGACACTCAAACTTTCTATGATTTGAACCTCTCCTGTGAGTCCAGTTTTGGATTCCGATGCTTCACATCAGGTTTAGTGTATGCCTTCGACCTTCTTATTGACGATAAAACACAGAAATTGCAACGGAATTAAATTTAAAAGGCACAATGCCGACTTAAGTAAAAGAGGACGGACACTCTAACTATCTATGATTTGAACCTCTCCTGTGAGTCCAGTTTTAGTTTCCGATGCTTCACATCAGGTTTTTCGGTGTACCTTGGACCTTCTTATTGACGATGAAGCACAGAAATTGCATCGGAATTACATTCAAAAGGCACAATGCCGAGTTAAGTACTAGAGCACTGACACTCTAACTTTCTATGATTTCAACCTCTCCTGCGAGTCAAGTTTTAAATTCCAATGCTTCACTTCAGGTTTACTGTATCCTTTGGACCTTCTTAGTAACGATGAAACACAGAAATTGCATCCGAATTTAATACAAAAGGCACCATGTCGACTTAAGTACAAGAGGACTGACTGTCTATCTTTCTATGATTTGAACCTCTCCTGTGAGTCCAGTTTTAGATTCCGATGCTTAACTTCAGGTTTACTGTATCCCTTGGACCTTCATATTGACGATGAAACACAGAAATTTCAATCATTTGTAATACAAGAGGCACAATGCCGGCTTAAGTACAAGAGAACTGACACTCTCACTTTCTATTATTTGAACCTCTCCTGTGAGTCCAGTTATAGATTCCGATGCTTCACTTCAGGTTTACTGTCTCTTTTGGACCGTCTTATTGACGATGAAAAACAGAAGTTGCATATGAATTTAATACAAAGAGCACAATACCGACTTAAGTACAAGAGGACTGACACTTTTTCTATGATTTGAACCTCTTCTCTGAGTCCAGTTTTAGATTCCGATGCTTCACTGCAGGTTTACTGCATATCTTGGACCTTCTTATTGACGATGAAACACAGAAATTGCATCGGAATTAAATTCAGATAACATAATGACGACTTAAAAGCAAGAGGACGGACACTCTAACTTTCTATGATTTGAACCTCTCCTGAGAGTCCAGTTTTAGATTACTATGCTTCACTTCACATTTACTATATACCTTGGACCACCTTATTGACGATGAAACACAGAAATTGCATCCGAATTTAATACAAAAGGCACAATGCCGACTTAAGAACAAGTGGACTGACACACTAACTTTCTATGATTTGAACTTCTCCTGCGAGTCCAGTTTTAGATTCCGATGGTTCACTTCAGGTTTACGGTGTACCATGGACCTTCTTATTGACGACGAAGCAGAGAAATTGCATCGGAATTAAATTCAACAGGCACAATGCCGAGTTAAGTACAAGAGGACTGACACTCTAACTTTCTATGACTTGAACCTCTCCTGAGGGTCCAGTTTTAAATTCCGATGCTTCACTTCAGGTTTACTGTATCCCTTGGACTTTCTTATTGACAATGAAACACAGAAATGCATCCGAATTTAATACAAAAGGCACAATGCCGACTTAAGTACAGGAGGACTGACTGTCTAACTTTCTATGATTTGAACCTCTCCTGTGAGTCCAGTTTTAGATACCGATGCTTCACTTCAGGTTTACTGTATACCTTGGAACTTCTTATTGACGATGAAACACAGGAATTGCATCGGAATTAAATTCAAAAGGCACAATGCCGACATAAGTACAAATGGACTGACACTCTAACTTTCTATGATTTGAACATCTCCTGTGGGTCCAGTTTTAGATTCCGATGCTTCACTTCAGGTTTGCATTGTATCTTGGACCTTCTTATTGACGATGAAACACAGAAGTTGCATCGGAAATAAATTCAGAAGTCACAATGCCGTCTTAAGTACAAGAGGACTGACACTCTAACTTTCTATGATTTGAACCTCCCCTGTGAGTCCAGGTTTAGATTCCGATGCTTCATTTCAGGTTTACTGTATACCTTGGACCTTCTTATTGACGATGAAACACAGTAATTGCATCCGATTTTTATACAAATGGCACAATGCCGACTTACGTGCAAGAGGACTGACACTCTAACTTTCTATGATTTGAACCTCTCCCGTGAGTCCAGTTTTAGATTCCAATGCTTCACTTCAAGTTTACTGTATTCCTTGGACCTTCTTATTGACGATGAAGCACAGAAATTGCATCGAAATTCAATTCAAAAGGCACAATGCCGACTTAAGTACAAGAGGACTGACACTCTAACTTTCTATGATTTGGACCTCTCCTGGGGGTCCAGTTTTAGATTCCGATGCTTCACTTCAAGTTTAGTGTATCCCTTGCACCTTCGTGTTGACGATGAAACACAGAAATTGCATCGGAATTAAATTCAAAAGGCACAATGCCGACTTAAGTAAAAGAGGAATGACTCTATAACTTTCTATGATTTGAACCTCTCCTGTGAGTCCAGTTTTAGATTCCAATGCTTCACTTCAGGTTTACTGTATACCTTGGACCTTCATATTGACGATGAAATACAGAAATTGCATCCGAATTTAATACAAAAAGCACAATGCCGACTTAAGAACAAGAGGACTGACACTCTAACTTTCTATGATTTTAACCTCTCCGGTGAGTCCAGGTTTAGATTCCGATGCTTCACTTCCGGTTTCCTGTATACCTTGGACCTTCTTATTGACGATGAAACACAGAAATCACGTCGGAATTCAATAGAAAAGGCACAATGCCGACTTAAGTACAAGAGGACGGACACTCTCACTATCTATGGTTTGAACCACTCCTGTGAGTCCAGTTTTAGATTCCGATGCTTCACTTCAGGTTTACTGTATCCCTTGGACCCTCGTATTGACGATGAAGCACAGAAAGTGCATCAGAATTTAATACAAAAGCACAATGCCGGCTTAAGTACAAGAGGACAGACTCTCTAACTTTCTGTGATTTGAACCTCTCCTGTGAGTCCAGTTTTAGATTCCGATGCTTCACTTCAGGTTTCCTGTATACCTTGGACCTGCTTATTGACGACGAAACACAGAAATTGCATCCGAATATAATACAAAAGGCACAATGCCGACTTAAGTAAAAAAGGACTGACACTCTCACTCTCCATGATTTGAACCTCTACTGTGAGTCCAGTTTTAGATTCCGATGCTTCACATCAGGTTTACTGTATCCCTTGGACCTTCTTATTGACGATGAAACACCGAAATTCCGTCCGAATTTAATACAAAAGTCACAATGCCGACTTAAGTACAAGAGGACTGACACTCTAACTTTCTATGATTTGAACCTCTCCTGTGAGTCCAGTTTTAGATTCCGATGCTTCACCTCAGGTTTCCTGTATACCTTGGACTTTCGTATTGACGATGAAACACAGAAATTACATCCGAATATAATAATAAGGCACAATGCCGACTTAAGTACAAGAGGACTGACACTCTCACTTTCTACGATTTGAACCTCTCCTGTATGTCAAGATTTAGATTCCGATGCTTCACCTCAGATTTTCTGTATACCATGGACCTTCTTATTGACGATGAGACACTGCAATAGCATCCGAATTTTATACATAAGGCACAATGCCGGCTTAAGTACTAGAGGACTGACACTCAAACTTTCTATGATTTGAACCTCTCCTGTGAGTCCAGTTTTGGATTCCGATGCTTCACTTCAGGGTTACTGTATCCCTTGGACCTTCTTGTTGACGATGAATCACAGATATTGCATCAGAATTTAATAGAAGAGGCACAATGCCGACTTAAGTACAAGAGGATTGACACTCTAACTATCTTTGATTTGAACCTCCCCTGTGAGTCCAGTTTTAGATTCCGATGCCTCACTTCAGGTTTACTGTATCCTTTGGACTTTCGTATTGATGATGAAACACAGAAATTGCATCCGAATTTAATACAAAAGGCACAATGCCGACCTAAGTACAAGAGGACTGACATTCAAACTTTCTATGATTTGAACCTGTCCTGTAAGTCCAGTTTAAGATTCCGATGGTTCACTTCAGGTTTACTGAATACCTAGGACCTTCTTGTTGACGATGAAACACAGAAATTCCATCGAAATTAAATTCAAAAGGCTCATGCCTACTTAAGTACAAGAGGACTGACACTCTAACTTTCTATGATTTGAACCTCTCCTGTGAGTCCAGTTTTAGATTCCGATGCTTCACTTCAGGTTTACTGTATCCCTTGGACCTTCATAATGACGATGAAACACAGAAATTTCATCCATTTTTAATACAAGAGGCACAATGCCGGCTTATGTACAAGAGGACTGACACTCTCACTTTCTATTATTTGAGCCTCTCCTGTGAGTCCAGTTTTAGATTCCGATGGTTCACATCAGGTTTAGTGTATCCCTTCGACCTTCTTATTGACGATAAAACACAGAAATTGCAACGGAATTAAATTTAAAAGGCACAATGCCGACTTAAGTGGAAGAGGACGGTCACTCTAACTATCTATGATTTGAACCGCTCCTGTGAGTCCAGTTTTAGATTCCGATGCTTCACTTCAGGTTTACTGTATCCCTTGGACCTTCATATTGACGATGAAACACAGAAATTTCATCCATTTTTAATACAAGAGGCACAATGCCGGCTTAAGTACAAGAGGACTGACACTCTAACATTCTATGATTTGAACCACTCCTGTGAGTCCAGTTTTAGATTCCGTGCTCCACTTCAGGTTTACTGTATCCATTGGACCTTGTTATTGACGGTGAAACACAGAAATTGCATCCGAATTTAATACAAGAGGAACAATGCCGACTTAAGTACAAGAGGACTGACACTCTAACTTTCTATGATTTGAACCTCTCCTGTGAGTCCAGTTTTAGATTCCGATGCTTCACTTCAGGTTTACTGTATCCCTTGGACCTTCTTATTGACGACGAATCACAGAAATTGCATCCGAATTTAATAGATGAGGCACAATGCCGACTTAAGTACAAGAGGATTGACACTCTAACTATCTTTGATTTGAACCTCTCCTGTGAGTCCAGTTTTAGATTCCGATGCCTCACTTCAGGTTTACTGTATCCCTTGGACTTTCGTATTGATGATGAAACACAGAAATTTCATCCGAATTTAATACAAAAGGCACAATTCCGACCTAAGTACAAGAGGACTGACATTCAAACTTTCTATGATTTGAACCTGTCCTGTAAGTCCAGTTTTAGATTCCGATGCTTCACTTCAGGTTTACTGTATACCTTGGACCTTCTTGTTGACGATGAAACACAGAAATTGCATCGAAATTAAATTCAAAAGACACATTGCCGACTTAAGTACAAGAGGACTGACACTCTAACTTTCTATGATTTGAACCTCTCCTGTGAGTCCAGTTTTAAATTCCGAAGATTCACTTCAGGTTTACTGTATCCCTCGGACCTCCTTATTGACGATGAAACACAGAAAGTGCATCCAAATTTAGTACAAAAGGCACAATGCCGTTTTAAGTACAAGAGGATTGACACTCTAACTATGTATGATTTGAACCTCTCCTCTGAGTCCAGTTTTAGATTCCGATGCTTCACTTCAGGTTTGCTGTATCTCTTGGACCATCTTTTTTACGATGAAGCTTAGAAATTGCATCGGAATTAAATTCAAAAGGCACGATGCCGACTTAAGTACAAGAGGACTGACACTCGAACTTTCTATGATTTCAACCTCTCCTGTGAGTCCAGTTTTAGATTCCGATGCTTCACTTCAGGTTTACTGTATCCCTTGGACCTTCATATTGACGATGAAACACAGAAATGTCATCCATTTTAAATACAAGAGGCACAATGCCGGCTTAAGTACAAGAGGACTGACACTCTCACTTTCTATTATTTGAACCTCTCCTGTAAGTCCAGTTATAGATTCCGATGCTTCACTTCAGGTTTACTGTCTCTTTTGGATCGTCTTATTGACGATGAAAAACAGAAATTGCATATGAATTTAATACAAAGGGCACAATACCGACTTAAGTACAAGAGGACTGACACTTTTTCTATGATTTGAACCATTCTTGTGAGTCCAGTTTTAGATTCTGATGCTTCACTTCAAGTTTCCTGTATACCTTGGACCTTCTTATTGACGATGAATCACATAAATTGCATTCGAATTTAATACAAAATGCACAATGCCGACTTAAGTACAAGAGGACTGACTGTTTAACTTTCTATGATTTGAACCTCTCGAGTGTGTCCAGTTTTAGATTCCGATGCTTCACTTCAAGTTTACTGTATACCTTGGACCTTCTTATTGACGATGAGACACAGGAATTGCATCTTAATTAAATTCAAAAGTTACAATGCCGACATAAGTACAAGAGGACTGACACTCTAACTTTCTTTGTTTTGAACCTCTCCTGTGGGTCCAGTTTTAAATTCCGATGCTTCACATCAGGTTTACTGTATATCTTGTACCTTCTTATTGACGATGAAACACAGAAATTGCATCGGAATTGAATTCAAAAACACAATGACGACTTAAGTACAAGTGGACGGACACTCCATCTTTCTATGAGTTGAACCTCTGCTGTGAGTCCAGTTTTAGATTCCGATTCTTCACTTTACATTTACTGTATACCATGGACCTTCTTATTGAAAATGAAGCACAGAAAATGTATCGGAATTTAATTTAAAAGGCACAACTCCGAATTAAGTACAAGAGGACTGACACTCTCACTTTCTATGATTTGAACCTCTCCTGTGAGTCCAGTTTAAGATTCCGATGCTTCACTTCAGGTTTACAGTATCCCTTGGACCTTCTAATTGACGATGAAACACAGAAATTGCATCCGAATTTAATACAAAAGGCACAATGCCGACTTAAGTACAAGAGGACTGACACTCTACCTTTCTGTGATTTGAACCTCTCCTGTGAGTCAAATTTTAAATTCCGATGCTTCACTTCAGGTTTACTGTATCCCTTGGACCTTGTTATTGACGATGAAACACAGAAATTGCATCGGAATTAAATTCAAAAGGCACAGTTCCGAATTAAATAGAAGAGGACTGACACTCTAACATTCTATGATTTGAACCTCTCCTGTGAGTCCAGTTTTAGAATCCGATGCTTCACATCAGGTTTACAGTTTCCCTTGGACCTTCTTATTGACGATGAAACACAGAAATTGCATCCGAATTTAATACAAAAGGCAAAATGCCGACTTAAGTACAAGAGGACTGACACTCTAACTTTCTATAATTTGAACCTCTCCTGTGAGTCCAGTTTTGGATTCCGATGCTTCACATCAGGTTTAGTGTATGCCTTCGACCTTCTTATTGACGATAAAACACAGAAATTGCAACGGAATTAAATTTAAAATGCACAATGCCGACTTAAGTAAAAGAGGACGGACACTCTAACTATCTATGATTTGAACCTCTCCTGTGAGTCCAGTTTTAGTTTCCGATGCTTCACTTCAGGTTTTTCGGTGTACCTTGGACCTTCTTATTGACGATGAAGCACAGAAATTGCATCGGAATTACATTCAAAAGGCACAATGCCGAGTTAAGTACTAGAGCACTGACACTCTAACTTTCTATGATTTCAACCTCTCCTGCGAGTCAAGTTTTAAATTCCGATGCTTCACTTCAGGTTTACTGTATCCTTTGGACCTTCTTAGTAACGATGAAACACAGAAATTGCATCCGAATTTAATACAAAAGGCACCATGCCGACTTAAGTACAACAGGACTGACTGTCTATCTTTCTATGATTTGAACCTCTCCTGTGAGTCCAGTTTTAGATTCCGATGCTTCACTTCAGGTTTACTGTATCCCTTTGACCTTCATATTGACGATGAAACACAGAAATTTCATCCATTTGTAATACAAGAGGCACAATGCCGGCTTAAGTACAAGAGGACTGACACTCTCACTTTCTATTATTTGAACCTCTCCTGTGAGTCCAGTTATAGATTCCGATGCTTCACTTCAGGTTTACTGTCTCTTCTGGAGCGTCTTGTTGACGATGAAAAACAGAAATTGCATATGAATTTAATACAAAGAGCACAATACCGACTTAAGTATAAGAGGACTGACACTTTTTCTATGATTTGAACCTCTTCTCTGAGTCCAGTTTTAGATTCCGATGCTTCACTGCAGGTTTACTGCATATCTTGGACCTTCTTATTGACGATGAAACACAGAAATTACATCGGAATTAAATTCAGATAACATAATGACGACTTAAAAGCAAGAGGACGGACACTCTAACTTTCTATGATTTGAACCTCTCCTGAGAGTCCAGTTTTAGATTACTATGCTTCACTTCACATTTACTATATACCTTGGACCACCTTATTGACGATGAAACACAGAAATTGCATCCGAATTTAATACGAAAGGCACAATGCCGACTTAAGAACAAGTGGACTGACACACTAACTTTCTATGATTTGAACTTCTCCTGCGAGTCCAGTTTTAGATTCCGATGGTTCACTTCAGGTTTACGGTGTACCATGGACCTTCTTATTGACGATGAAGCAGAGAAATTGCATCGGAATTAAATTCAACAGGCACAATGCCGAGTTAAGTGCAAGAGGACTGACACTCTAACTTTCTATGATTTGAACCTCTCCTGAGAGTCCAGTTTTAAATTCCGATGCTTCACTTCAGGTTTACTGTATCCCTTGGACCTTCTTATTGACAATGAAACACAGAAATGCATCCGAATTTAATACAAAAGGCACAATGCCGACTTAAGTACAGGAGGACTGACTGTCTAACTTTCTATGATTTGAACCTCTCCTGTGAGTCCAGTTTTAGATACCAATGCTTCACTTCAGGTTTACTGTATACCTTGGAACTTCTTATTGACGATGAAACACAGGAATTGCATCGGAATTAAATTCAAAAGGCACAATGCCGACATAAGTACAAATGGACTGACACTCTAACTTTCTATGATTTGAACATCTCCTGTGGGTCCAGTTTTAGATTCCGATGCTTCACTTCAGGTTTGCATTGTATCTTGGACCTTCTTATTGACGATGAAACACAGAAGTTGCATCGGAAATAAATTCAGAAGTCACAATGCCGTCATAAGTACAAGAGGACTGACACTCTAACTTTCTATGATTTGAACCTCCCCTGTGAGTCCAGGTTTAGATTCCGATGCTTCATTTCAGGTTTACTGTATACCTTGGACCTTCTTATTGACGATGAAACACAGTAATTGCATCCGATTTATATACAAATGGCACAATGCCGACTTACGTGCAAGAGGACTGACACTCTAACTTTCTATGATTTGAACCTCTCCCGTGAGTCCAGTTTTAGATTCCAATGCTTCACTTCAAGTTTACTGTATTCCTTGGACCTTCTTATTGACGATGAAGCACAGAAATTGCATCGAAATTCAATTCAAAAGGCACAATGCCGACTTTAGTACAAGAGGACTGACACTCTAACTTTCTATGATTTGATCCTCTCCTGGGGGTCCAGTTTTAGATTCCGATGCTTCACTTCAAGTTTAGTGTATCCCTTGCACCTTCGTGTTGACGATGAAACACAGAAATTGCATCGGAATTAAATTCAAAAGGCACAATGCCGACTTAAGTAAAAGAGGAATGACACTCTAACTTTCTATGATTTGAACCTCTCCTGTGAGTCCAGTTTTAGATTCCGATGCTTCACTTCAGGTTTACTGTATACCTTGGACCTTCATATTGACGATGAAATACAGAAATTGCATCCGAATTTAATACAAAAAGCACAATGCCGACTTAAGAACAAGAGGACTGACACTCTAACTTTCTATGATTTTAACCTCTCCGGTGAGTCCAGGTTTAGATTCCGATGCTTCAGTTCCGGTTTCCTGTATACCTTGGACCTTCTTATTGACGATGAAACACAGAAATCACATCGGAATTCAATAGAAAAAGCACAATGCCGACTTAAGTACAAGTGGACGGACACTCTCACTATCTATGGTTTGAACCACTCCTGTGAGTCCAGTTTTAGATTCCGATGCTTCACTTCAGGTTTACTGTATCCCTTGGACCTTCGTATTGACGATGAAGCACAGAAATTGCATCGGAATTTAATACAAAAGCACAATGCCGACTTAAGTACAAGAGGACATACTCTCTAACTTTCTGTGATTTGAACCTCTCCTGTGAGTCCAGTTTTAGATACCGATGCTTCACTTCAGGTTTCCTGTATACCTTGGACCTGCTTATTGACGACGAAACACAGAAATTGCATCCGAATATAATACAAAAGGCACAATGCCGACTTAAGTAAAAAAGGACTGACACTCTCACTCTCCATGATTTGAACCTCTACTGTGAGTCCAGTTTTAGATTCCGATGCTTCACATCAGGTGTACTGTATCCCTTGGACCTTCTTATTGACGATGAAACACAGAAATTCCGTCCGAATTTAATACAAAAGTCACAATGCCGACTTAAGTACAAGAGGAGTGACACTCTAACTTTCTATGATTTGAACCTCTCCTGTGAGTCCAGTTTTAGATTCCGATGCTTCACGTCAGGGTTACTGTATACCTTGGACCTTCTTATTGATGACGAAACACAGGAATTGCATCCGAATTGAATACAAAAGGCACAATGCCGACTTCAGTACAAGAGGACTGACACTCTAACTTTCTATGATTGGAACCTCTCCTATGAGTCCAGTTTTAGATTCCGATGCTTCACTTCAGGTTTACTGTATTCCTTGGACTTTCTTATTGGCGATGAAACACAGATATTGCATCCGAACTTCATACAAAAGGCATAATGCCGACTTAAGTACAAGTGGATTGGCACTCTCACTTTCTATGATTTGAACCACTCCTGCGAGTCCGGTTTTAGATTCCGATGGTTCACTTCAGGTTTACGGTGTACCTTGGAATTTCTTATTGACGATGAAGCACGGAAATTGCATCGGGAATTAAATACAAAAGGCACAATGCCGAGTTAAGTACAAGGGGACTGGCACTCTAACTTTCTATGATTTGAACCTCTCCTGTGAGTCCAGTTTTAGATTCCGATGCTTCACTTCAGGTTTAATGTATCCCTTGGACCTTCTTATTGATGATGAAATACAGAAATTGCATCCGAATTTAATACAAAAGGCACAATGCCGACTTAAGTACAAAAGGACTGACTATCTAACTTTCTATGATTTGAACCTCTCCTGTGAGTCCAGTTTTAGATTCCGATGCTTCACTTCAGGTTTACTGTATACCTTGGACCTTCTTATTGACGATGAAACACAGGGATTGCATCGGAATTAAATTCAAAAATCACAATGCCGACATAAGTACAAGAGGACTGACAATCTAACTTTCTATGATTTGAACCTCTCCTGTGGGTCCAGTTTTAGATTCCGATGCTTCACTTCAGGTTTACTGTATATCTTGGACCTTCTTATTGACAAAAACACAGAAATTGCATCGGAATTAAATTCAAAAGCCACAAAGCCGACTTAAGTACAAGAGGACTGACACTCTAAGTTTCTATGATTTGAACCTCTCCTGTGAGTCCAGTTTTAGTTTCTGATGCTTCACTTCAGGTTTACTGTATACCTTGGACCTTCTTACTGACGTTGAAACACAGAAATTGCATTCGAATTTAATACAAAAGGCACAATGCCGACTTAAGTACAAGAGGACTGACACTCTAACTTTCTGTGATTTGAACCTCTCCGGTGAGTCCAGGTTTAGATTCCGATGCTTCACTTCCGGTTCCGTGTATACCTTGGTCCTTCTTATTGACGATGAAACACAGAAATTGCATCCGAATTCAATAGAAAAGCACATTGCCGACTTACTTACAAGAGGACTGACACTCTCACTCTATATGATATGAACCTCTCCTGTGAGTCCAGTTTTAGATTCCGATGCTTCACTTCAGTTATACTGTATACCTTGGACTTTCTTACTGACGTTGAAACACAGAAATTGCATCTGAATTTAATTCAAAAGGCACAATGCCGACTTAAGTACAAGAGGACTGACACTCTATCTTCCTTTGATTTGAACCTCTCCTGTGAGTCCAGTTTTAGATTCCGATGGTTGACTTCAGGTTTAATGTATACCTTTGACCTTCTTGTTGACGATGAAACACAGAAATTGCATCGGATTTAAATTCAAAAGGAACAATGCCGACTTAAGTACAAGAGGACTGACACTCTCACTTTCTATGATTTGAACCTCTCCTGTGAGTCCAGTTTTAGATTCCGATGCTTCACTTCAGGTTTTCTGTATCACTTGGACCTTCTTATTGACGATGAAACACGAAAATTGCATCCGAATTTAATACTAAAGGCACAATGCCGAATTAAGTACAAGAGGACTGACACTCTCACTTTATATGATATGAACCTCTCCTGTGAGTCCAGTTTTAGATTCCGATGCTTCACTTCAGGTATACTGTATACCTTGCAAATTGTTATCGACAACGAAACACAGAAATTGCATCCGAATTTTATAAAAAAGGCACAATGCGGACTTATGTACAAGATGACTGACACTTTAACTTTCTAAGATTTGAACCTCTCCTGTGAGTCCAGTTTTAGATTCCGATGGCTCACTACAGGTTTACTGTATACCTTGGACCTTCTTATTGACGATGAAACACAGAAATTGCATCGGAATTAAATCCAAAAGGCACAATGCTGACTTAAGTACAAGAGGACTGACAATCTAATTTTCTATGATTTGAACCTCTCCTGTGAGTCCAGTTTTAGATTCCGATGCTTCACTTCAGGTTTACTGTATCCCTTGGACCTTCTTATTGACGATGAAACACAGAAATTGCATCCGAATTTAATACAAAAGCCACAATTCCGACTTAAGTAAAAGAGGACTGACACTCTGACTTTCTATTATTTGAACCTCTCCTGTTAGTCCAGTTTTAGATTCCGATGCTTCACTTCAGATTTACTGTATCCCTTGGACCGTCTTATTCACGATGAAACACAGATATTGCATCCGAATTTAATACAAAAGGCACAATGCCGTCTTAAGTACAAGAGGACTGACATTCTCACTTTCTATGATTTGAACCTCTCCTGTGAGTCCAGTTTTAGATTCCGATGCTTCACTTCAGGTTTACTGTATACCTTGCACCTTCTAAATGACGACAAAACACAGAAATTGCATCTGAATTTTATACAAAAGGTTCAATGCCGACTTAAGTACAAGAGGACTGACACTTTAACTCTCTATGATTTGAACCTCTCCTGTGAGTCCAGTTTTAGATTCCGATGCTTCACTTCAGGTTTACTGTATACTTTGCACCTTCATATTGACGATGAAACACAGAAATTGTATCGGAATTATATTCAAAAGGCACAATGCCGACTTAAGTACAAGAGGACTGACACTCTAACTTTCTGTGATTTGAACCTCTCCGGTGAGTCCAGGTTTAGATTCCGATGCTTCACTTCCGGTTCCGTGTATACCTTGGACCTTCTTATTGACGATGAAACACAGAAATTGCATCCGAATTCAATAGAAAAGCACATTGCCGACTTACTTACAAGAGGACTGACACTCTCACTCTATATGATATGAACCTCTCCTGTGAGTCCAGTTTTAGATTCCGATGCTTCACTTCAGTTATACTGTATACCTTGGACTTTCTTACTGACGTTGAAACACAGAAATTGCATCTGAAATTAATACAAAAGGCACAATGCCGACTTAAGTACAAGAGGACTGACACTCTATCTTCCTTTGATTTGAACCTCTCCTGTGAGTCCAGTTTTAGATTCCGATGGTTGACTTCAGGTTTAATGTATACCTTTGACCTTCTTGTTGACGATGAAACACAGAAATTGCATCGGATTTAAATTCAAAAGGAACAATGCCGACTTAAGTACAAGAGGACTGTCACTCTCACTTTCTATGATTTGAACCTCTCCTGTGAGTCCAGTTTTAGATTCCGATGCTTCACTTCAGGTTTTCTGTATCACTTGGACCTTCTTATTGACGATGAAACACGAAAATTGCATCCGAATTTAATACTAAAGGCACAATGCCGAATTAAGTACAAGAGGACTGACACTCTCACTTTATATGATATGAACCTCTCCTGTGAGTCCAGTTTTAGATTCCGATGCTTCACTTCAGGTATACTGTATACCTTGCAAATTGTTATCGACAACGAAACACAGAAATTGCATCCGAATTTTATAAAAAAGGCACAATGCGGACTTATGTACAAGATGACTGACACTCTAACTTTCTAAGATTTGAACCTCTCCTGTGAGTCCAGTTTTAGATTCCGATGGCTCACTACAGGTTTACTGTATACCTTGGACCTTCTTATTGACGATGAAACACAGAAATTGCATCGGAATTAAATCCAAAAGGCACAATGCTGACTTAAGTACAAGAGGACTGACAATCTAATTTTCTATGATTTGAACCTCTCCTGTGAGTCCAGTTTTAGATTCCGATGCTTCACTTCAGGTTTACTGTATCCCTTGGACCTTCTTATTGACGATGAAACACAGAAATTGCATCCGAATTTAATACAAAAGCCACAATTCCGACTTAAGTAAAAGAGGACTGACACTCTGACTTTCTATTATTTGAACCTCTCCTGTTAGTCCAGTTTTAGATTCCGATGCTTCACTTCAGATTTACTGTATCCCTTGGACCGTCTTATTCACGATGAAACACAGATATTGCATCCGAATTTAATACAAAAGGCACAATGCCGTCTTAAGTACAAGAGGACTGACATTCTCACTTTCTATGATTTGAACCTCTCCTGTGAGTCCAGTTTTAGATTCCGATGCTTCACTTCAGGTTTACTGTATACCTTGCACCTTCTAAATGACGACAAAACACAGAAATTGCATCTGAATTTTATACAAAAGGTTCAATGCCGACTTAAGTACAAGAGGACTGACACTTTAACTCTCTATGATTTGAACCTCTCCTGTGAGTCCAGTTTTAGATTCCGATGCTTCACTTCAGGTTTACTGTATACTTTGCACCTTCATATTGACGATGAAACACAGAAATTGTATCGGAATTATATTCAAAAGGCACAATGCCGACTTAAGTACAAGAAGTCTGACACACTAACTTACTATGATTTGAACCTCTCCTGTGAGTCCAGTTTTAGATTGCGATGCTTCACTTCAGGTTTACTGTATCCCGTGGACCTTCTTATTGGCGATGAAACACAGTAATTGCATCCGAATTTAATACAAAATTCACAATGCCGACTTAAGTACAAGAGGACTGACACTCTCACTTTCTATGATTTGAACCTGTCCTGTGGGTCCAGTTTTTGATTCCGATGCTTCGCTTCAGGTTTACAGGATACCTTGCACCATATAATTGACGATGAAACACAGAAATTTCATCCGAATTTAATACAAAAGGCACATTGCCGACTTAAGTACAAGAGGACTGACATTCTCCCTTTCTATTATTTGAACCTCTCCTGTGAATCCAGTTTTAGATTCCGATGGTTCACTTCAGGTTTACTGTATACCTTGGACCTTATTATTGACGATGAAACACAGAAATTGCATCGGAATTAAATTCAAAAGGCACAATGCCGACTTAAGTACAAGAGGACTGACAATCTAACTTTCTATGATTTGAACCTCTCCTGTGAGTGCAGTTTTAGATTCCGATGGTTCACTTCTGGTTTACTGTATCCCGTGGAAGTTCTTATTGACGATGAAACACAGAAATTGAATCCGAATTTAATACAAAAGGCACAATGCCGACTCAAGTAAAAGAGGACTGACACTCTCACTTTCTATGATTTGAACCTCTCTTGTTAGTCCAGTTTTAGATTCCGATGCTTCACTTCAGGTTTACTGTATCCCTTGGACCTTCTTATTGACGATGAAACACAGAAATTGCATCCGAATTTAATAAAAAAAGGCACAATGCCGACTTAAGTACAAGAGGACTGACACTCTCACTTTCTATGATTTGAACCTCTCTTGTGAGTCCAGTTTTGGATTCCGATGCTTTACTTCAGGTTTATAGTATCCCTTGGACCTTCTTATTGACGATGAGACACAGAAATTGAACCCGAATTTAATACAAAAGGCACAATGCCGACTTAAGTAAAAGAGGACTGACACTCTCACTTTCTATGATTTGAAGCTCTTCTGTGAGTCCAGTTTTAGATTCCGATGCTTCACTTCAGGTTTACCGTATACCTTGCACCTTCTTATTGACGATGAAACACAGAAATTGCACCGGAATTTAATACAAAAGGCAGAATGCCGACTTAAGTACAAGAGGACAGACACTCTCATTTCCTATGATTTGAACCTCTTCTGTGAGTCCAGTTTTAGATTCCGATGCTTCACTTCTAGTTTACTGTATCCCTTGGACCTTCTTATTGACGATGAAACACAGAAATTGCATCCGAATTTAATACAAAATGCACAATGCCTACTTAAGTAAAAGAGGACTGACACTCTCTCTTTCTATGATTTGAACCTCTCCTGTGAGTCCAGTTTTAGATTCCGATGCTTCACTTTAGGTTTACTGTAAACCTTGCACCTTCTTATTGACGATGAAACACAGAAATTGTATCGGAATTAAATTCAAAAGGCACAATCCCGACTTAAGTACAAGAGGTCTGACACTCTCACTTTTATGATTTGAACCTCTCCTGTGAGTTATTCTCACAGAGAGACGATGTGTACATGAAACGACAGAACATTTATTAACACAAGCACATAGAAAATTTTCCAAGAATTTGAACTAATTTTTTGGTCAAGTCCCTGTTTGGGCGCCAAGTGTGATGTTACAAAATAGAAGTGATGTTGCTATTCAATGGAAAGTTGGAAATTGAGATTTAACTAACTGTTTTATCAATCACAATTGGCGTAAGAATCATGGATTGACCATTGTCATAAAATATTGCATTATGAGATGTGAATAGTTTTTACTTGCGGTTTCGCGTGGCTTGAGGCAGTCACAACTAGCGTGCTATTGATTAAGAAGTTGCGTTATCGTCTTTCTAATTACTTCATGATCGTAGATACGATCATAACCGGTAATGAAGTTATTGTTATGACAAAAAAAATTTCCTAAGGGACCAGAAAGTTCTTAAGGGCGCAAAAACAACTGTAACATCACACAAAAGAGAAATTCAATATTAAAGCTGATGCAAGTAGACGATAAAACAGTTTTCTTTTTATCAATGTAACACGCACATTGGACTGCTGATCTTGGAGTCTGTAATATTAGCAAAATGCATAATTAAAATGATAATGATACTGTGGAGATAATAGAAATGAACACTGCTAAATGATTCAGTATTCCCAGAACAAATATTTATTATAACTAAAACATATATCGTACCTTAAGCTTAATACTACAATGACGGTAGATTTTTATGTCCATATCATGTCCATTGAGCGCTCTTTTATATAGCCATTGTCCTCTTGAGTCGCTCGTGCTACGTCACGGTAACTTACAACAGTTCTTCTTCCTACACTTCACTCAAAACTTAGACGGAACACGTTTTTATTTATTTAGTAAAAATAATTAGATCAGACCGCCACAAATCTGCGTCCGTCTTACTCGAGAAAAACAGTTAAAGTCTTTTTAGCGCTCAAGGCTTCATTTGTTCTCCAGCGAACAAAATAGTGAAGGATCGCATATCTATCCGTATTTTTCTGTTTATATTGCCGCCCAAAGACGACGAATTACATTATCTAGAAAATTCCACCGTCGCCATGCGACGCCTTATTATATATTAAACATTCTTTATAAACAAGTATTTGCCTTCTGGCTGAATTTGCTGTTTTAATTAAGCCAAAAATAGCGAATATCACATTGCCTCCCATGAGGAGAGAGGGAATGCCGAAGGATTACCTCGATCCTCATGTCCTCATGAGATATTCGTGATTTTTGGTGTGACATTTACATAACGTTACTGGCGTACAAAGTACATAAATTGAAATCACATTTATAAACATGTATCAGATATTTATCATTTTTCAAAATAAAGTTTTTCATTCTTTGTTCATCAGTCACTTCATTCCATAATACCAAGATTAACATTTATGTGCATATTTAAGTTTGGTCCATATTTGCTTATAACAATAAGTGAACGTTCATTTCGCACTTCAGGGGATAGAATTCAGGAATTACTTTCTCTTGAGCTTAACAACTAATACATGAGTACAGTGAGTGCTTATTTTCACTAAACTAGAGTGGACAACGTTCGAGCATCTGTTGACTCCTTGTGGTTCAATTACAGTTTAATAACGTAGCACTACACTTCGTGATGCTTTCACTTTCTGTGTTAGCTGTCTACGGCGTTCATCATGCAGTACATCTGTCGTTTCCTCTGTGGTGCCAGGAATTCATGCGGCTTCCCGGGTTTTTATTTACAATATGAAACAGAAGAAGTGGAAAATTATTAGTATAACTTATAACCTATTGGATACATTTGTTAAGGATCGGGACTGGTCTGGAGTTTAGGGTCTTCCTATAGTGCACATTCATTTTCTTTGTCCATCAAGAGACAGGATTATAATTCATTTTAGCAGTGTTCAGGAGTGCCGGTATTAATGGCTTTAAGGTCTGAGTAATCTAACAATCTACTTCTCACTCATCTTAACTTCAACTCAAGAAAATCGCTTAATTTACATATGAAGATGTAGTCACACAAGTGTACAAATGTCTTTCCTCCAGTACGTACGATGGAAGTCATGGCGGTTAGCAGTTTAAAGTTTGGATTGTTTCGTCACCCACACGTCAGCCACTCACAGCGGCTGCACTGTGTTGCGTGAGCTCCAACACTCAGTATCCGTTCGCGCTCAGGCTGTAACAGAGCTGGTGGTCGTCGAGTGCTCCTTTTTTTTGTGAACTTCGTATCACACGAGTGCATCGATACGAACACCTCGCGCGCGTTTTCCATCGGAGGAGCCAGACACTGAAGCTGCGTCCATACTTCTCTGTCAACTGCCTCCCATTAGGCTCACAGGTAAGTGACGACGAATGTTTTAGCTGTCGCTGCACTTAGAACAACACTGAACTTTGCGTTGCACCTGTTGTCGTAGCCTTGACTTCTTTTTTTACACTTGCAGTACAACACTACCACTAGTATACAGTGAACAGTTATTTTTATTATGCACGTCGCACTTTAGTGTGCATCTTCACACAGCATTCGTGCTTAGTTCCTTCGCCGATAGAGTTCATTTACAAAACAACCAATTTTGCAGGTTTCCTCCATTGGTACAGAAAGACTTATATTCTACTATTTACAAAAGATCACCTACGAGCTAATATTTACAATTAATGGTCACTCCTTTTGTTAAGTCCAGTGAACAACTGCTTTATGAATGGACTCTTTATATCTCAAGATTTGCTTTCACTAGTGAACCTAAAAATATTCTTTCAAACTTTCTTTTAAGTGCTCATCTCCTCATTATGAAAACTACAGGTTTCGCAACACTCGTTGCATTTATTCTTTAGTGCACCCAAGATCATTTTCTACTGCCACGCAGCGTATCTACTACTTAACGAGTACGCATTTGACGCTGAATCTTATTTTTTTTTTGTGCTTTCCTTTGTGCTTGCCAATTTTTTTTTTATATTTGATGGCAGACTGGATAACAATAGGTATCCCTCTTCGCTTCATGTACTCAGCAACCGTTCTCTGTTTAAAAAAAAATAGGGTAACGCGTGTCTACTATTTTTTTTTTGCATGAATGACAGTTCACTGGGTTTACGCAACCGGTCCATAACAAACATTACCAAAGCTAGCGAAGTTCATCACGCTACGTGTCTCATTTCTCATAAGCACTGCTTTGCTTCGAAGCACACGTGCCTTTTACAAGTCGACCCTTGGTCTGGGTTAATGAACCAGGATCAAAAGGAACGGGCACAAGGAAAATGGATTTCATAAGAGGATTGTCTTAGGAGACATTTTTGCAATAAAATCTGCATGTAAATAAAATTATCTTAATAAACATAGGCACATATATAAACTTCAACCTCCTTCCTTACAGCATGCTTTGCTAATTCTACGTCTTACTCAGGTTATAGTCAATATTAAGTTTAAATATCACTGCATTGCTTGTTCTTTAGATTAGCCTTCAATTAGGGTATTGAATGGTCGCTAGATTACACTACAGATTTTCTGAAGATCTTTACTTGGACTTATTTGTGATACAGGTGGCTTGCTGTGTGGTTATTTAGTACCTCGATTCTACTGAAACCAATTCGTCAGCTAACATTCCTCATATACTCTTTACATTGGGCTCAGATCACAGGGAAATAGTTTACTTTCATAGCAATTAGTGGCCTCGTGGAGTACTTACGCTACATTATTGATGCTTCATGGTTTGCCACTATTTGTACTGTATTTCCCCTAACTTAGTTTACTACAGCTTATTGTCTCCTTGCGTGAACACATGTGGGTTACCACTTGTTTTTCCATTTAACAGCACGCTTTAACTGAACTTTAAGCTATTTCTTCTACTCCTGTCCACTGTCTGGACTGTTTGAACATGTACCTTTTTTTTTAAGCAGGTAATTTGGGCTTTTACAACAGAACTTCAAGTACTTACATTACTAAAAATAAATCTATAAATATTCTTGTACCTTGAGAGAAGTGCTTATTTACGCATCCTCCTCCATTTCTCACCTTTACATATTTTATTTAGCTCCGGGCAATCACCTCGCAAGCACTTTTTTTCTTATTACTAACTTAAAATTAAATTGAAATTCTTGGTGCAACCTCAATTTCCTGCTTCAGCTTGTTGAAGAAATATCAGTTCATGTCCATCACTATAAACAATTTTTCCATGCATAGCATTTAATACTTAAAGATGACATGTAGTAGCCGTTACCATGTAGTCAGTGCGCTGTTCAACACAATACTTATCATTAACAGTTCACACAAGGAAATTTCCAGTAAGCAAGAGGTAAGAAACCAAAACATATTCTATCTGTAGTTGAGACTGCGTCTGTAAACTAACTCTCTGTTTCAATGGACCAATCGCTCCCGATATGGAGCAGCCCTGAATCGGCAATGATAAAACTTTTGAAACAGAAGACACCTGTCTGAAGAGACATAATGACATCACATTGATGTTTGCTCCTGTATCAACAATGGCTGTGACAGGAATGTTGGCAATAGAAATCTTAATCGAAGCCCGGACCTGTTCATCATAAATGTCATTAATGTCTTGAGCTTCTAGGTCAGGTGCAAGATCATCTCGTAAGTCGGTCTCCTGGTCGTACCGTATCGCATTAACATACTCAGAATCAGAGTATTCGTTAGTACTCCCACTGGAACCGGCAGCGACCTCTAGGAGGCTGAAAGGCGCTGCCTCTAATTTTCCGCAGGATGTTTAACCTGTTTGTCATTCATGGCCTTAAGTGTTTGTTCCGTTTCATATTGGTGCTGGTTATGTGGTACAAATGCCGGTGTAGAGGGGTAAAATCCACTGGGTGCATTCACCTGAGAATAAAATACTTGAGACGGCTGCTGTCGCCCGATCTTTTGGTTGCAGGCAAAACCATTTCCTTGTGAAGGAAAGTTCGCATTTGGTGCCATTTGAAAATTGTTCCGCGGTCCTCTATCCTGTGAATAGTTGTTCTTATATTGTGCTGGGTGGCCTCCGCCTTGCCCATGCCACTTGCTATATTTCGACCTATAACTTTGATTGTACACTGGCCCATTTGAAAAATTACCACTAGTTTGTGGAGAATTTCCATACTGCTCAGGCGCAGAATTAAAGGGTGGGTTTCCGTACTGATGTTGTACCTGGTGGTTGTAAATTGGGTGGTATCTCTGCTGATTACTGTAATTGGTTTTCTGCTTCCGTTTAAAGTTATTGCCGTTTGCGTTTTGATAACCGCTGGCAGGTTGGTAACAGCGGTCGCAGTAGCTCGCTCTCTCCTTGGGCGCATTGTTGTCCGCGTGCGATGCATTCTGCTGGCTGCCAGGGAAGAATTTGCCGCTGCCAACCTTGGAGCGCACATCCTCGCTAATTAAATCTAAGGAATCCAGCACAGAAAGGAATACATCCGTGTCTTCTTCGGACACATTTACTATTTTCTCTCTAATAGACGGAGGGAGTTTGCTTTTGAGAATCATAATTACGACCTTGGAAGAAATCGGAGAATCCCAGAATTTAATTTTTGCTAGATACTTCTCAAAGTATCGCCGGAGACTTCCATGCTTCTCATTGAAAATTTCCGCACCATACACCTCCTTCCTTAATCTTTGCTGTACCCCATTACTCCAAAATTTTGCCAAGAACATTTTCTCAAACTCTTCATAATTCCTACACGTGTCTACCATTTCCGTTCCCCATAATGCTGCATCACCAGAAATAAAGCCAGTGACGAACTGAATACGCTGTCTGTCTGTCCAGCTCCTGGGAAATATGCCGGAAAAATTCTTTAGGAACACGATGGGGTGTATTTCTCGCTTCTGCGGATGAAAAACAGGAAAAGTGCGATGCTTAATCACACTTTCCTCTTGCATTAAACTCACAATTGTGGGCGGATCATTTAGTTTCCCTACTTGGGACTCAACAGGACTGTTGTTTTGCATGTAATCAGGCGGTGAACGATAAGGAGTTGACTGACATTCGTCACCGTCTAAAGAGTTGTTCCCTATAGTTTGCGTATGTGTGTGCGGATTTTCTACCCAGTTTCTCAGCATTCTGACTTCGTCCACTACTTGCTGCTTCCACTCGGGAAGATCCCGTGTAAGTGTCCTCCGAATCCGTCCCAATTCAGAAACTACTGTGTCTCCCGACTTACCAGGAGCAGCTAAGATTTCATAAGTTACATCCTTGACAGTCTCCCTAAGCTCCTCCCTGACCTTCTTTTCGATAAAAATATCTTTACCCTTTATCCATTCACTGTAGTGTTCCGACAATGCCTCCGCGTGTGCTTTCACGGTGCTCTTAACCTGTTCTTCGATATTGATTGAGTCTATCTGCCTCGACAGATCCTCTACTACACCTTCAATGTCAGATACTGCATTTCTAACTGAGTTTATTTCTTTGGTAGCTGCCTGAATTTTTGTGTTTAATGTTCCAGATACTTCAGCTATTTCACTTTTCACCTGTTTCTGCATTTTCTGAATTTGATCACTGATCTTAGTTTGCACCTCACCCAAATGGGTATTTAATTCAGTCGTAATTTCTTTACGCAGATCTGTTTTGATTGTGCCTAGCTCTGTTTTTAATGATTCACTTACAGTATCTAGTCGGGCGTTAACAGTCTCATTTTGTGTTTTTATAGTTTCATTTTGCGTTTTTATATTATCATTTACTGCGTCAAACTGTTGTTTCAGCATTTCCATTAACGCACCGAGGTCATTTGTAGCTGCAGCGGGACGAGTTTGGACTTTAGGGTCACTTTCCCCTGTTACAGACATGGTTAGTTCAGTTTCCACACGGGAACCTACCGTTCGCGATCGTAAAGGGTATGGAATACTATTAACGTCTTCACTCCCGTCTCCTGTTGTCACCTGTCTCTGTTTACTATCTGCCATTTTCGTCAGTAAATCAGGTGCTACGCAAGGCTTTCGTCGTTTGTCAGTGACGTGGTGAGTCCGCTAAGAGCACCGCTCTCGCGTGAGCAACAAATGAAATTCTATCTGGCGAGAAGACAAGATGGAACCTAAACGTTTCAGACAAATGAATGAAGATGCTCTTCACTGCAAATTGCGCACACTATCCACCATGTTGAAAATGTAATACAGCTATACTAACAATGGGGAGAAATAATTTCTATTATCAGACTACGAACAATTTTACTTTGAAAGATAAAATAAAGCAGATTTTCTATAGCAAGAAGGAGATAGAAAGGATATAGATCGACTTGGACAAGCAACGTTGCTACTGAAACACTACACTGCGTATGCAAAATTCTGACTTACTTTTTGATGGCTTGAATACCGCTATGTTGTCTCAGCAAATTCACGTCTCTTTTCTTTTCTTTTCTCTCGGTAATTAAAGTGCATTATTGACCGTTATTCTCACAGAGAGACGATGTGTACATGAAACGACAGAACATTTATTAACACAAGCACATAGAAAATTTTCCAAGAATTTGAACTAATTTTTTGGTCAAGTCCCTGTTCGGGCGCCAAGTGTGATGTTACAAAATAGAAGTGATGTTGCTATTCAATGGAAAGTTGGAAATTGAGATTTAACTAACTGTTTTATCAATCACAATTGGAGTAAGAATCATGGATTGACCATTGTCATAAAATATTGCATTATGAGATGTGAATAGTTTTTACTTGCGGTTTCGCGTGGCTTGAGGCAGTCACAACTAGCGTGCTATTGATTAAGAAGTTGCGTTATCGTCGTTCTAATTACTTCATGATCGTAGATACGATCATACCCGGTAGTGAAGTTATCGTTAAGACAAAAAAAATTTCCTAAGGGACCAGAAAGTTCTTAAGGGCGCAAAAACAACTGTAACATCACACAAAAGAGAAATTCAATATTAAAGCTGATGCAAGAAGACGATAAAACAGTTTTCTTTTTATCAATGTAACACGCACATTGGACTGCTGATCTTGGAGTCTGTAATATTAGCAAAATGCATAATTAAAATGATAATAATACTGAGGAGATAATAGAAATGAGCACTGCTAAATGATTCAGTATTCCCAGAACAAATATTTATTATAACTAAAACATATATCGTACCTTAAGCTTAATACTACAATGACGGTAGATTTTTATGTCCATATCATGTCCATTGAGCGCTCTTTTATATAGCCATTGTCCTCTTGAGTCGCTCGTGCTTCGTCACGGTAAGTTACAACAGTTCTTCTTCCTACACTTCATTCAAAACTTAGACGGAACACGTTTTTATTTATTTAGTAAAAATAATTAGATCAGACCGCCACAAATCTGCGTCCGTCTTACTTGAGAAAAACAGCAAAAGTCTTTTTAGCGCTCAAGGCTTCATTTGTTCTCCAGCGAACAAAATAGAGAAGGATCGCATATCTATCCGTATTTTTCTGATTATATTGCCGCCCAAAGACGACGAATTACATTATCTAGAAAATTCCACCGTCGCCATGCGACGCCTTATTATATATTAATCATTCTTTATCAACAAGTATTTGCCTTCTGGCTGAATTTGCTGTTTTAATTAAGCCAAAAATATCGAATATCACAACTTCAGGTTTACAGGATACCTTGCACCTTATAATTGACGATGAAACACAGAAATTTCATCCGAATTTAATACAAAAGGCACAATGCCGACTTAAGTACAAGAGGACTGACATTCTCCCTTTCTATTATTTGAACCTCTCCTGTGAGTCCAGTTTTAGATTCCGATGCTTTACTTCAGGTTTACTGTATCCCTTTGACCTTCTTATTGACGATGAAACACAGAAATTGCATCCGAATTAAATATAAAAGGCCCAATGATCACTTAAGTAAAAGAGGACTGACACTATCTCTTTCTATGATTTGAACCTCTCCTGTGAGTCCAGTTTTAGATTCCGATGCTTCGCGTCAGGTTTACTGTATCCCTTGGACCTTCTTATTGACGATGAAACACAGAAATTGCATCCGAATTTAATAAAAAAGGCACAATGCCGACTTAAGTACAAGAGGACTGACACTCTAACTTTCTACGATTTGAACCTCTCCTGTGATTCCAGTTTTAGATTCCGATTATTCACTTCAGGTTCACTGTATACCTTGGACCTTCTTATTTACGATGAAACACAGAAATTGCATCGGAATTAAATTCAAAAGGCACAATGCCGACTTAAGTACAAGAGGACTGACAATCTAACTTTCTATGATTTGAACCTCTCCTGTGAGTGCAGTTTTAGATTCCGATGCTTCACTTCAGGTTTACTGTAACCCGTGGACCTTCTTATTGACGATGAAACACAGAAATTGCATCCGAATTTAATACAAAAGGCACAATGCCGACTCAAGTAAAAGAGGACTGACACTCTTACTTTCTATGATTTGAACTTCTCATGTTAGTCCAGTTTTAGATTCCGATGCTTCACTTCAGGTTTACTGTATCCCTTGGACCTTCTTATTGACGATGAAACACAGAAATTGCAACCGAATTTAATAAAAAAAGGCACAATACCGACTTAAGTACAAGAGGACTGACACTCTCACTTTCTATGATTTGAACCTCTCCTGTGAGTCCAGTTTTAGATTCCGATGCTTCACTTCAGGTTTACTGTATCCCTTGGACCTTCTCATTGATGATGAGACACAGAAATTGAATCCGAATTTAATACAAAAGGCACAATGCCGACTTAAGTAAAAGAGGACAGACACTCTCACTTTCTATGCTTTGAAGCTCTCCTGTGAGTCCAGTTTTAGATTCCGATGCTTCACTTCAGGTTTACCGTATACCTTGCACCTTCTTATTGACGATGAAACGCAGAAATTGCACCGGAATTTAATACAAAAGGCAGAATGCCGACTTAAGTACAAGAGGACTGACACTCTCATTTTCTATGATTTGAACCTCTCCTGTGAGTCCAGTTTTAGATTCCGATGCTCCACTTCTAGTTTACTGTATCCCTTGGACTTTCTTATTGACGATGAAACACAGAAATTGCATCCGAATTTAATACAAAAGGCACAATGCCAACTTACGTAAAAGAGGACTGACACTCTCTCTTTCTATGATTTGAACCTCTCCTGTGAGTCCAGTTTTAGATTCCGATGCTTCACTTCAGGCTTACTGTATACCTTGCACCTTCTTATTGACGGTGAAACACAGAAATTGCATCGGAATTAAATTCAAAAGGCACATTGCCGACTTAAGTACAAGAGGACTGACACTCTAACTCTCAATGATTTGAACCTCTCCTGTGAGTCCAGTTTTAGATTCCGATGTTTCACTTCAGGTTTACTGTATACCTTGCGCCTTCTTATTGACGATGAAACACAGAAATTGTATCGGAATTAAATTCAAAAGGCACAAGGCCGACTTAAGTACAAGAGGTCTGACACACCAACTTACTATGATTTGAACCTCTCCAGTGAGTCCAGTTTTAGATTCCGAAGCATCACTTCAGGTTTACAGGATACCTTGGACCTTACAATTGACGATGAAACACAGAAGTTTCATCCGAATTTAATACAAAAGGCACAATGCCGACTTAAGTAAAAGAGGACTGACATTCTCCCTTTCTATTATGTGAACCTCTCCTGTGAGTCCAGTTTTAGATTCCGATGTTACACTTCAGGTTTACTGTATCCCTTGGACCTTATTATTCACGATGAAACACAAAAACTGCATCCGAATTTAATACAAAAGGCACAATGCCCACGTAAGTAAAAGAGGACTGCCACTCTCTCTTTCTATGATTTGAACCTCTCCTGTGAGTCCAGTTTTAGATTCCGATGCTTCACTTCAGGTTTACGGTATACCTTGGACCTTCTTATTGACGATGAAACACAGAAATTGCGTCGGAATTAATTACAAAAGGCACAATGCCGACTTAAGTACATGAGGACTGACAATCTAACTTTCTATAATTTGAACCTCTCCTGTGAGTGCAGTTTTAGATTCCGATGGTTCACTTCAGGTTTACTGAATCCCGTGGACCTTTTTATTGACGATGAAACACAGAAATTGCATCCGAATTTAATCCAAAACGCACAATGCCGACTCGAGTAAAAGAGGACTGACACTCTCACTTTCTATGATTTGAACCTCTCCTGTTAGTCCAGTTTTAGATTCCGATGCTTCACTTCAGGTTTACTGTATCCCTTGGACCTTCTTATTGACGATGAAACACAGAAATTGCATCCGAATTTAATAAAAAAGGCACAATGCCGACTTAAGTACAAGAGGACTGACACTCTCACTTTCTATGATTTGAACCTCTCCCGTGAGTCCAGTTTGGGAATCCGATGCTTAACTTCAGGTTTATTGTATTCCTTGGAACTTCTTATTGACGATGAGACACAGAAATTGAATCCGAATTTAATACAAAAGGCACAATGCCGACTTAAGTAATAGAGGCCTGACACTCTCACTTTCTATGTTTTGAAGCTCTCCTGTGAGTCCAGTTTTAGATTCCGATGCTTCACTTCAGGTTTACCGTATACCTTGCACCTTCTTATTGACGATGAAACACAGTAATTGCACCGGAATTTAATACACAAGGCAGAATGCCGACTTAAGTACAAGAGGACTGACACTCTCATTTTCTATGATTTGAACCTCTCCTGTGAGTCCAGTTTTAGATTCCGATGCTTCACTTCTTGTTTACTGTATCCCTTGGACCTTCTTATTGACGATGAAACACAGAAATTGCATCCGAGTTTAATACAAAAGGCACAATGCCTACTTACGTAAAAGAGGACTGACACTCTCTCTTTCTATGATTTGAACCTCTCCTGTAAGTCCAGTTTTAGATTCCGATGCTTCACATCAGATTTACTGTATACCTTGCACCTTCTTATTGACGATGAAACACAGAAATTGCATCCGAATTTAATAAAAAAGGCACAATACCGACTTAAGTACAAGAGGACTTACACTCTCACTTTCTATGATTTGAACCTCTCCTGTTAGTCCAGTTTTAGATTCCGATGCTTCACTTCAGGTTTACTGTATCCCTTGGACCTTCTTATTGACGATGAAACACAGAAATTGCATCCGAATTTAATAAAAAAGGCACAATGCCGACTTAAGTACAAGAGGACTGACACTCTCACTTTCTATGATTTGAACCTCTCCTGTGAGTCCAGTTTTCGATTCCGATGCCTCACTTCAGGTTTAACTGTATCCCTTGGACCAGCTTATTGACGATGAGACACAGAAATTGAATCCGAATTTAATACAAAAGGCACAATGCAGACTTAAGTAAAAGAGGTCTTACACTCACACTTTCTATGTTTTGAAGCTCTCCTGTGAGTCCAGTTTTAGATTCCGATGCTTCACATCAGATTTACCGTATACCTTGCACCTTCTTATTGACGATGAAACACAGTAATTGCACCGGAATTTAATACACAAGGCAGAATGCCGACTTAAGTACAAGAGGACTGACACTCTCATTTCCTATGATTTGAACCTCTCCTGTAAGTCCAGTTTTAGATTCCGATGCTTCTCTTCAGGTTTACTGTATACCTTGCACCTTCTTATTGACGATGAAACACAGAAATTGTATCGGAATTAAATTCAAAAGGCACAATGCCGACTTAGGTACAAGAGGTCTGACACAACAACTTACTATGATTTGAATCTCTCCTGTGAGTCCAGATTTAGATTCCGATGCTTCACTTCAGATCAACTGTATCCCTTGGACCTTCATATTGACGATGAAACACAGAAATTCCATCCGAATTTAATACAAAAGGCGCAATGCCGCCTTAAGTACAAGAGGACTGACACTCTCACTTTCTATGATTTGAACCTCACCTGTGAGTCCAGTTTTAGATTCCGATGCTTCACTTCGGGTTTACTGTACACCTTGCACCTTCTTATTGACGATGAAACACAGAAATTGTATCGGAATAAAATCCAAAAGCACATTGCCGACTTAAGTACAAGAGGACTGACACTATAACTCTCTATGATTTGAACCTATCCTGTGAGTCCAGTTCTAGATTCCGATGCTTCACTTCAGGTTTACTGTATACCTTGGACCTTCTTATTGACGATGAAACACAGAAATTGCATCGGAATTAAATTCAAAAGGCACGATGCCGACTTAAGTACATGAGGACTGACAATCTAACTTTCTACGATTTGAACCTCTCCTGTTATTCCAGTTTTAGATTCCGATTTTTCACTTTAGGTTCACTGTATACCTTGGACCTTCTTATTGACGATGAAAGACAGAAATTGCATCGGAATTAAATTCAAAAGGCACAATGCCGACTTAAGTACAAGAGGACTGACAATCAAACTTTCTATGATTTGAACCTCTCCTGTGAGTCCAGTTTTAGTTTCCGATGCTTCACATCAGGTTTACTGTATCCCTTGGACCTTCTTATTGACGATGAGACACAGAAATTGAATCCGAATTTAATACAAAAGGCACAATGCCGAATTAAGTAAAAGAGGGCTGACACTCTCACTTTCTATGATTTGAAGCTCTCCTGTGAGTCCAGTTCTAGATTCCGATGCTTCACTTCAGGTTTACCGTATACCTTGCACCTTCCTACTGACGATGAAACACAGTAATTGCACCGGAATTTAATACAAAAGGCAGAATGCCGACTTAAGTACAAGAGGACTGACACTCTCATTTTCTATGATTTGAACCTCTCCTGTGAGTCCAGTTTTAGATTCCGATGCTTCACTTCTAGTTTACTGTATCCCTTGGACCTTCTTATTGACGATGAAACACAGAAATTGCATCCGAATTTAATACAAAAGGCACAATGCCTACTTACTTAAAAGAGGACTGACACTCTCTCTTTCTATGATTTGAACCTCTCCTGTAAGTCCAGTTTTGGAATCCGATGCTTCACTTCAGATTTACTGTATACCTTGCACCTTGTTATTGACGATGAAACACAGAAATTGCATCGGAATTAAATTCAAAAGGAACATTGCCGACTTAAGTACAAGAGGACTGATACTCTAACTCACTATGATTTCAACCTCTCCTGTGAGTCCAGTTTTAGATTCCGATGCTTCACTTCAGGTTTACTGTATACCTTGCACCTTCTTATTGACGATGAAACACAGAAATTGTATCTGAATTAAATTCAAAAGGCACAATGCCGGCTTAAGTACAAGAGGTCTGACTCACCAACTTACTATGATTTTAACCTCTCCTGTGAGTCCAGTTATAGATTCCGATGCTTCACTTCAGGTTTACTGTATCCCTTGGACCTTCATATTTACGATGAAACACAGAAATTCCATCCGAATTTAATACAAAAGGCACAATGCCGACTTAAGTACAAGAGGACTGACACTCTCGCTTTCTATGATTTGAACCTCTCCTGTGAGTCCAGTTTTAGATTCCGATGCTTCATTTCAGGTTTACAGGATACCTTGCACCTTATAATTGACGATGAAACACAGAAATTTCATCCGAATTTAATACAAAAGGCACATTGCCGACTTAAGTACAAGAGGACTGACATTCTCCATTTTAATTATTTGAACCTCTCCTGTGAGTCCAGTTTTAGATTCCGATGCTTCACTTAGGGTTTACTGTATACCTTGCACCTTCGTATTGACGATGAAACACAGAAATTGCATCGGAATTAAATTCAAAAGGCACATTGCCGACTTAAGTACAAGAGGACTGACACTCTAACTCTCTATGATTTGAAATTATCCTGTGAGTCCAGTTTTAGATTCCGATGCTTCACTTCAGGTTTACCGTATACCTTGCACCTTCCTACTGACGATGAAACACAGTAATTGCACCGGAATTTAATACAAAAGGCAGAATGCCGACTTCAGTACAAGAGGACTGACAATCTAACTTTCTATGATTTGAACCTCTCCTGTGAGTGCAGTTTTAGATTCCGATGCTTCACTTCAGGTTTACTGTAACCCGTGGACCTTCTTATTGACGATGAAACACAGAAATTGCATCCGAATTTAATACAAAAGGCACAATGACGACTCAAGTAAAAGAGGACTGACACTCTTACTTTCTATGATTTGAACTTCTCATGTTAGTCCAGTTTTAGATTCCGATGCTTCACTTCAGGTTTACTGTATCCCTTGGACCTTCTTATTGACGATGAAACACAGAAATTGCAACCGAATTTAATAAAAAAGGCACAATACCGACTTAAGTACAAGAGGACTGACACTCTCACTTTCTATGATTTGAACCTCTCCTGTGAGTCCAGTTTTAGATTCCGATGCTCCACTTCAGGTCTACTGTATCCCTTGGACCTTCTCATTGATGATGAGACACAGAAATTGAACCCGAATTTAATACAAAAGGCACAATGCCGACTTAAGTAAAAGAGGACAGACACTCTCACTTTCTATGTTTTGAAGCTCTCCTGTGAGTCCAGTTTTAGATTCCGATGCTTCACTTCAGGTTTACCGTATACCTTGCACCTTCTTATTGACGATGAAACACAGAAATTACACCGGAATTTAATACAAAAGGCAGAATGCCGACTTAAGTACAAGAGGACTGACACTCTCATTTTCTATGATTTCAACCTCTCCTGTGAGTCCAGTTTTAGATTCTGATGCTCCACTTCTAGTTTACTGTATCCCTTGGACTTTCTTATTGACGATGAAACACAGAAATTGCATCCGAATTTAATACAAAAGGCTCAATGCCAACTTACGTAAAAGAGGACTGACACTCTCTCTTTCTATGATTTGAACCTCTCCTGTGAGTCCAGTTTTAGATTCCGATGCTTCACTTCAGGCTTACTGTATACCTTGCACCTTCTTATTGACGGTGAAACACAGAAATTGCATTGGAATTAAATTCAAAAGGCACATTGCCGACTTAAGTACAAGAGGACTGACACTCTAACTCTCAATGATTTGAACCTCTCCTGTGAGTCCAGTTTTAGATTCCGATGCTTCACTTCAGGTTTACTGTATACCTTGCGCCTTCTTATTGACGATGAAACACAGAAATTGTATCGGAATTAAATTCAAAAGGCACAATGCCGACTTAAGTACAAGAGGTCTGACACACCAACTTACTATGATTTGAACCTCTCCAGTGAGTCCAGTTTTAGATTCCGAAGCATCACTTCAGGTTTACCGTATACCTTGGACCTTCTTATTGACGATGAAACACAGAAATTGCATCCGAATTTAATCCAAAAGGCACAATGCCGACTCAAGTAAAAGAGGACTGACACTCTCACTTTCTATGATTTGAACCTCTCCTGTTAGTCCAGTTTTAGATTCCGATGCTTCACTTCTTGTTTACTGTATCCCTTGGACCTTCTTATTGACGATGAAACACAGAAATTGCATCCGAGTTTAATACAAAAGGCACAATGCCTACTTACGTAAAAGAGGACTGACACTCTCTCTTTCTATGATTTGAACCTCTCCTGTAAGTCCAGTTTTAGATTCCGATGCTTCACATCAGATTTACTGTATACCTTGCACCTTCTTATTGACGATGAAACACAGAAATTGCATCCGAATTTAATAAAAAAGGCACAATACCGACTTAAGTACAAGAGGACTTACACTCTCACTTTCTATGATTTGAACCTCTCCTGTTAGTCCAGTTTTAGATTCCGATGCTTCACTTCAGGTTTACTGTATCCCTTGGACCTTCTTATTGACGATGAAACACAGAAATTGCATCCGAATTTAATAAAAAAGGCACAATGCCGACTTAAGTACAAGAGGACTGATACTCTCACTTTCTATGATTTGAACCTCTCCTGTGAGTCCAGTTTTCGATTCCGATGCCTCACTTCAGGTTTAACTGTATCCCTTGGACCAGCTTATTGACGATGAGACACAGAAATTGAATCCGAATTTAATACAAAAGGCACAATGCAGACTTAAGTAAAAGAGGTCTTACACTCACACTTTCTATGTTTTGAAGCTCTCCTGTGAGTCCAGTTTTAGATTCCGATGCTTCACTTCAGGTTTACCGTATACCTTGCACCTTCTTATTGACGATGAAACACAGTAATTGCACCGGAATTTAATACACAAGGCAGAATGCCGACTTAAGTACAAGAGGACTGACACTCTCATTTCCTATGATTTGAACCTCTCCTGTGAGTCCAGTTTTAGATTCCGATGCTTCACTTCAGGTTTACCGTATACCTTGCACCATCTTATTGACGATGAAACACAGTAATTGCACCGGAATTTAATACACAAGGCAGAATGCCGACTTAAGTACAAGAGGACTGACACTCTCATTTCCTATGATTTGAACCTCTCCTGTAAGTCCAGTTTTAGATTCCGATGCTTCTCTTCAGGTTTACTGTATACCTTGCACCTTCTTATTGACGATGAAACACAGAAATTGTATCGGAATTAAATTCAAAAGGCACAATGCCGACTTAGGTACAAGAGGTCTGACACAACAACTTACTATGATTTGAATCTCTCCTGTGAGTCCAGATTTAGATTCCGATGCTTCACTTCAGATCAACTGTATCCCTTGGACCTTCATATTGACGATGAAACACAGAAATTCCATCCGAATTTAATACAAAAGGCACAATGCCGACTTAAGTACAAGAGGACTGACACTCTCACTTTCTATGATTTGAACCTCTCCTGTTAGTCCAGTTTTAGATTCCGATGCTTCACTTCTAGTTTACTGTATCCCTTGGACCTTCTTATTGACTATGAAACACAGAAATTGCATCCGAATTTAATATAAAAGGCACAATGCCTACTTACTTAAAAGAGGACTGACACTCTCTCTTTCTATGATTTGAACCTCTCCTGTAAGTCCAGTTTTGGAATCCGATGCTTCACTTCAGATTTACTGTATACCTTGCACCTTGTTATTGACGATGAAACACAGAAATTGCATCGGAATTAAATTCAAAAGGAACATTGCCGACTTAAGTACAAGAGGACTGATACTCTAACTCACTATGATTTCAACCTCTCCTGTGAGTCCAGTTTTAGATTCCGATGCTTCACTTCAGGTTTACTGTATACCTTGCACCTTCTTATTGACGATGAAACACAGAAATTGTATCTGAATTAAATTCAAAAGGCACAATGCCGGCTTAAGTACAAGAGGTCTGACTCACCAACTTACTATGATTTTAACTTCTCCTGTGAGTCCAGTTATAGATTCCGATGCTTCACTTCAGGTTTACTGTATCCCTTGGACCTTCATATTTACGATGAAACACAGAAATTCCATCCGAATTTAATACAAAAGGCACAATGCCGACTTAAGTACAAGAGGACTGACACTCTCGCTTTCTATGATTTGAACCTCTCCTGTGAGTCCAGTTTTAGATTCCGATGCTTCATTTCAGGTTTACAGGATACCTTGCACCTTATAATTGACGATGAAACACAGAAATTTCATCCGAATTTAATACAAAAGGCACATTGCCGACTTAAGTACAAGAGGACTGACATTCTCCATTTTAATTATTTGAACCTCTCCTGTGAGTCCAGTTTTAGATTCCGATGCTTCACTTAGGGTTTACTGTATACCTTGCACCTTCGTATTGACGATGAAACACAGAAATTGCATCGAAATTAAATTCAAAAGGCACATTGCCGACTTAAGTACAAGAGGACTGACACTCTAACTCTCTATGATTTGAAATTATCCTGTGAGTCCAGTTTTAGATTCCGATGCTTCACTTCAGGTTTACCGTATACCTTGCACCTTCCTACTGACGATGAAACACAGTAATTGCACCGGAATTTAATACAAAAGGCAGAATGCCGACTTCAGTACAAGAGGACTGACAATCTAACTTTCTATGATTTGAACCTCTCCTGTGAGTGCAGTTTTAGATTCCGATGCTTCACTTCAGGTTTACTGTAACCCGTGGACCTTCTTATTGACGATGAAACACAGAAATTGCATCCGAATTTAATACAAAAGGCACAATGACGACTCAAGTAAAAGAGGACTGACACTCTTACTTTCTATGATTTGAACTTCTCATGTTAGTCCAGTTTTAGATTCCGATGCTTCACTTCAGGTTTACTGTATCCCTTGGACCTTCTTATTGACGATGAAACACAGAAATTGCAACCGAATTTAATAAAAAAGGCACAATACCGACTTAAGTACAAGAGGACTGACACTCTCACTTTCTATGATTTGAACCTCTCCTGTGAGTCCAGTTTTAGATTCCGATGCTCCACTTCAGGTTTACTGTATCCCTTGGACCTTCTCATTGATGATGAGACACAGAAATTGAACCCGAATTTAATACAAAAGGCACAATGCCGACTTAAGTAAAAGAGGACAGACACTCTCACTTTCTATGTTTTGAAGCTCTCCTGTGAGTCCAGTTTTAGATTCCGATGCTTCACTTCAGGTTTACCGTATACCTTGCACCTTCTTATTGACGATGAAACACAGAAATTACACCGGAATTTAATACAAAAGGCAGAATGCCGACTTAAGTACAAGAGGACTGACACTCTCATTTTCTATGATTTCAACCTCTCCTGTGAGTCCAGTTTTAGATTCTGATGCTCCACTTCTAGTTTACTGTATCCCTTGGACTTTCTTATTGACGATGAAACACAGAAATTGCATCCGAATTTAACACAAAAGGCTCAATGCCAACTTACGTAAAAGAGGACTGACACTCTCTCTTTCTATGATTTGAACCTCTCCTGTGAGTCCAGTTTTAGATTCCGATGCTTCACTTCAGGCTTACTGTATACCTTGCACCTTCTTATTGACGGTGAAACACAGAAATTGCATTGGAATTAAATTCAAAAGGCACATTGCCGACTTAAGTACATGAGGACTGACACTCTAACTCTCAATGATTTGAACCTCTCCTGTGAGTCCAGTTTTAGATTCCGATGCTTCACTTCAGGTTTACTGTATACCTTGCGCCTTCTTATTGACGATGAAACACAGAAATTGTATCGGAATTAAATTCAAAAGGCACAATGCCGACTTAAGTACAAGAGGTCTGACACACCAACTTACTATGATTTGAACCTCTCCAGTGAGTCCAGTTTTAGATTCCGAAGCATCACTTCAGGTTTACCGTATACCTTGGACCTTCTTATTGACGATGAAACACAGAAATTGCATCCGAATTTAATCCAAAAGGCACAATGCCGACTCAAGTAAAAGAGGACTGACACTCTCACTTTCTATGATTTGAACCTCTCCTGTTAGTCCAGTTTTAGATTCCGATGCTTCACTTCTTGTTTACTGTATCCCTTGGACCTTCTTATTGACGATGAAACACAGAAATTGCATCCGAGTTTAATACAAAAGGCACAATGCCTACTTACGTAAAAGCGGACTGACACTCTCTCTTTCTATGATTTGAACCTCTCCTGTAAGTCCAGTTTTAGATTCCGATGCTTCACATCAGATTTACTGTATACCTTGCACCTTCTTATTGACGATGAAAAACAGAAATTGCATCCGAATTTAATAAAAAAGGCACAATACCGACTTAAGTACAAGAGGACTTACACTCTCACTTTCTATGATTTGAACCTCTCCTGTTAGTCCAGTTTTAGATTCCGATGCTTCACTTCAGGTTTACTGTATCCCTTGGACCTTCTTATTGACGATGAAACACAGAAATTGCATCCGAATTTAATAAAAAAGGCACAATGCCGACTTAAGTACAAGAGGACTGATACTCTCACTTTCTATGATTTGAACCTCTCCTGTGAGTCCAGTTTTCGATTCCGATGCCTCACTTCAGGTTTAACTGTATCCCTTGGACCAGCTTATTGACGATGAGACACAGAAATTGAATCCGAATTTAATACAAAAGGCACAATGCAGACTTAAGTAAAAGAGGTCTTACACTCACACTTTCTATGTTTTGAAGCTCTCCTGTGAGTCCAGTTTTAGATTCCGATGCTTCACTTCAGGTTTACCGTATACCTTGCACCTTCTTATTGACGATGAAACACAGTAATTGCACCGGAATTTAATACACAAGGCAGAATGCCGACTTAAGTACAAGAGGACTGACACTCTCATTTCCTATGATTTGAACCTCTCCTGTGAGTCCAGTTTTAGATTCCGATGCTTCACTTCAGGTTTACCGTATACCTTGCACCATCTTATTGACGATGAAACACAGTAATTGCACCGGAATTTAATACACAAGGCAGAATGCCGACTTAAGTACAAGAGGACTGACACTCTCATTTACTATGATTTGAACCTCTCCTGTAAGTCCAGTTTTAGATTCCGATGCTTCTCTTCAGGTTTACTGTATACCTTGCACCTTCTTATTGACGATGAAACACAGAAATTGTATCGGAATTAAATTCAAAAGGCACAATGCCGACTTAGGTACAAGAGGTCTGACACAACAACTTACTATGATTTGAATCTCTCCTGTGAGTCCAGATTTAGATTCCGATGCTTCACTTCAGATCAACTGTATCCCTTGGACCTTCATATTGACGATGAAACACAGAAATTCCATCCGAATTTAATACAAAAGGCACAATGCCGACTTAAGTACAAGAGGACTGACACTCTCACTTTCTATGATTTGAACCTCACCTGTGAGTCCAGTTTTAGATTCCGATGCTTCACTTCGGGTTTACTGTACACCTTGCACCTTCTTATTGACGATGAAACACAGAAATTGTATCGGAATAAAATCCAAAAGCACATTGCCGACTTAAGTACAAGAGGACTGACACTATAACTCTCTATGATTTGAACCTATCCTGTGAGTCCAGTTTTAGATTCCGATGCTTCACTTCAGGTTTACTGTATACCTTGGACCTTCTTATTGACGATGAAACACAGAAATTGCATCGGAATTAAATTCAAAAGGCACGATGCCGACTTAAGTACACGAGGAGTGACAATCTAACTTTCTACGATTTGAACCTCTCCTGTTATTCCAGTTTTAGATTCCGATTTTTCACTTTAGGTTCACTGTATACCTTGGACCTTCTTATTGACGATGAAAGACAGAAATTGCATCGGAATTAAATTCAAAAGGCACAATGCCGACTTAAGTACAAGAGGACTGACAATCTAACTTTCTATGATTTGAACCTCTCCTGTGAGTCCAGTTTTAGTTTCCGATGCTTCACATCAGGTTTACTGTATCCCTTGGACCTTCTTATTGACGATGAGACACAGAAATTGAATCCGAATTTAATACAAAAGGCACAATGCCGAATTAAGTAAAAGAGGGCTGACACTCTCACTTTCTATGATTTGAAGCTCTCCTGTGAGTCCAGTTCTAGATTCCGATGCTTCACTTCAGGTTTACCGTATACCTTGCACCTTCCTACTGACGATGAAACACAGTAATTGCACCGGAATTTAATACAAAAGGCAGAATGCCGACTTAAGTACAAGAGGACTGACACTCTCATTTTCTATGATTTGAACCTCTCCTGTGAGTCCAGTTTTAGATTCCGATGCTTCACTTCTAGTTTACTGTATCCCTTGGACCTTCTTATTGACGATGAAACACAGAAATTGCATCCGAATTTAATACAAAAGGCACAATGCCTACTTACTTAAAAGAGGACTGACACTCTCTCTTTCTATGATTTGAACCTCTCCTGTAAGTCCAGTTTTGGAATCCGATGCTTCACTTCAGATTTACTGTATACCTTGCACCTTGTTATTGACGATGAAACACAGAAATTGCATCGGAATTAAATTCAAAAGGCACATTGCCGACTTAAGTACAAGAGGACTGATACTCTAACTCTCTATGATTTCAACCTCTCCTGTGAGTCCAGTTTTAGATTCCGATGCTTCACTTCAGGTTTACTGTATACCTTGCACCTTCTTATTGACGATGAAACACAGAAATTGTATCTGAATTAAATTCAAAAGGCACAATGCCGGCTTAAGTACAAGAGGTCTGATTCACCAACTTACTATGATTTTAACCTCTCCTGTGAGTCCAGTTATAGATTCCGATGCTTGACTTCAGGTTTACTGTATCCCTTGGACCTTCATATTTACGATGAAACACAGAAATTCCATCCGAATTTAATACAAAAGGCACAATGCCGACTTAAGTACAAGAGGACTGACACACTCGCTTTCTATGATTTGAACCTCTCCTGTGAGTCCAGTTTTAGATTCCGATGCTTCATTTCAGGTTTGCAGGATACCTTGCACCTTATAATTGACGATGAAACACAGAAATTTCATCCGAATTTAATACAAAAGGCACATTGCCGACTTAAGTACAAGAGGACTGACATTCTCCATTTTTATTATTTGAACCTCTCCTGTGAGTCCAGTTTTAGATTCCGATGCTTCACTTAGGGTTTACTGTATACCTTGCACCTTCGTATTGACGATGAAACACAGAAATTGCATCGTAATTAAATTCAAAAGGCACATTGCCGACTTAAGTACAAGAGGACTGACACTCTAACTCTCTATGATTTGAAATTATCCTGTGAGTCCAGTTTTAGATTGCGATGCTTCACTTCAGGTTTACTGTATCCCTTGGTCCTTCTTATTGACGATGAGACACAGAAATTGCATCCGAATTTAATAAAAAAGGCACAATGCCGACTTAAGTACAAGAGGACTGACACTCTCACGTTCTATGATTTGAACCTCTCCTGTGAGTCCAGTCTTGGATTCCGATGCTTCACTTCAGGTTTACTGTATCCCTTGGACCTTCTTATTGACGATGGAACACAGAAATTGCACCCGAATTTAATACAAAAGGCACAATGCCGACTTAAGAACAAGAGGACTGACACTCTAACTCTTTATGATTTGAACCTCTCCTGTGAGTCCAGTTTTAGACTCCGATTCTTCACTTCAGGTTTACTGTATCCCTTGGACCTTCTTATTGACGGTGAGACACAGAAATTGAATCAGAATTTAATACATATGGCACAATGCCGACATAAGTAAAAGAGGACTGACAATCTCACTTTCTATGATTTGAAGCTCTCCTGTGAGTCCAGATTTAGATTCCGATAATTCACTTCAGGTTTACCGTATACCTTGCACCTTCTTATTGACGATGAAACACAGAAATTGCACCGGAATTTAATACAAAACTCAGAATGCCGACTTAAGTACAAGAGGACTGACGCTCTCATTTTCTATGATTTGAACCTCTACTGTGAGTCCAGTTTTAGGTTACGATGCTTCACTTCAGGTTTACTGTATACCTTGCACCTTCTTATTGACGATGAAACACAGAAATTGCATCGGAATTAAATTCAAAAGGCACATGCCGAGTTAAGTACAAGAGGACTGATACTCTAACTCTCTATGATTTAAACCTCTCCTGTAAGTCCAGTTTTAGATTCCGATGCTTCACTTCAGGTTTACTATATACCTTGCACCTTCTTCTTGACGATGAAACACAGAAATTGTATCGGAATTAAATTCAAAAGGCACAATGCCGACTTAAGGACAAGAGGTATGACACACCAACTTACTATGATTTGAACCTCTCCTGTGAGTCCAGTTTTAGATTCCGATGCTTCACTTCAGGTTTACTGTATCCCTTGGACCTTCTTATTGACGATGAAACACAGAAATTGCATCCGAATTAAATATAAAAGGCACAGTGATCACTTAAGTAAAAGAGGACTGACACTCTCTCTTTCTATGATTTGAACCTCTCCTGTGAGTCCAGTTTTAGATTCCGATGCTTCGCGTCAGGTTTACTGTATCCCTTGGACCTTCTTATTGACGATGAAACACAGAAATTGCATCCGAATTTAATAAAAAAGGCACAATGCCGACTTAAGTACAAGAGGACTGACACTCTAACTTTCTACGATTTGAACCTCTCCTGTGATTCCAGTTTTAGATTCCGATTATTCACTTCAGGTTCACTGTATACCTTGGACCTTCTTATTTACGATGAAACACAGAAATTGCATCGGAATTAAATTCAAAAGGCACAATGCCGACTTCAGTACAAGAGGACTGACAATCTAACTTTCTATGATTTGAACCTCTCCTGTGAGTGCAGTTTTAGATTCCGATGCTTCACTTCAGGTTTACTGTAACCCGTGGACCTTCTTATTGACGATGAAACACAGAAATTGCATCCGAATTTAATACAAAAGGCACAATGACGACTCAAGTAAAAGAGGACTGACACTCTTACTTTCTATGATTTGAACTTCTCATGTTAGTCCAGTTTTAGATTCCGATGCTTCACTTCAGGTTTACTGTATCCCTTGGACCTTCTTATTGACGATGAAACACAGAAATTGCAACCGAATTTAATAAAAAAGGCACAATACCGACTTAAGTACAAGAGGACTGACACTCTCACTTTCTATGATTTGAACCTCTCCTGTGAGTCCAGTTTTAGATTCCGATGCTCCACTTCAGGTTTACTGTATCCCTTGGACCTTCTCATTGATGATGAGACACAGAAATTGAACCCGAATTTAATACAAAAGGCACAATGCCGACTTAAGTAAAAGAGGACAGACACTCTCACTTTCTATGTTTTGAAGCTCTCCTGTGAGTCCAGTTTTAGATTCCGATGCTTCACTTCAGGTTTACCGTATACCTTGCACCTTCTTATTGACGATGAAACACAGAAATTACACCGGAATTTAATACAAAAGGCAGAATGCCGACTTAAGTACAAGAGGACTGACACTCTCATTTTCTATGATTTCAACCTCTCCTGTGAGTCCAGTTTTAGATTCTGATGCTCCACTTCTAGTTTACTGTATCCCTTGGACTTTCTTATTGACGATGAAACACAGAAATTGCTTCCGAATTTAATACAAAAGGCTCAATGCCAACTTACGTAAAAGAGTACTGACACTCTCTCTTTCTATGATTTGAACCTCTCCTGTGAGTCCAGTTTTAGATTCCGATGCTTCACTTCAGGCTTACTGTATACCTTGCACCTTCTTATTGATGGTGAAACACAGAAATTGCATCGGAATTAAATTCAAAAGGCACATTGCCGACTTAAGTACAAGAGGACTGACACTCTAACTCTCAATGATTTGAACCTCTCCTGTGAGTCCAGTTTTAGATTCCGATGCTTCACTTCAGGTTTACTGTATACCTTGCGCCTTCTTATTGACGATGAAACACAGAAATTGTATCGGAATTAAATTCAAAAGGCACAATGCCGACTTAAGTACAAGATGTCTGACACACCAACTTACTATGATTTGAACCTCTCCAGTGAGTCCAGTTTTAGATTCCGAAGCATCACTTCTAGTTTACTGTATCCCTTGGACCTTCTTATTGACGATGAAACACAGAAATTGCATCCGAATTTAATACAAAAGGCACAATGCCTACTTACTTAAAAGAGGACTGACACTCTCTCTTTCTATGATTTGAACCTCTCCTGTAAGTCCAGTTTTGGAATCCGATGCTTCACTTCAGATTTACTGTATACCTTGCACCTTGTTATTGACGATGAAACACAGAAATTGCATCGGAATTAAATTCAAAAGGCACATTGCCGACTTAAGTACAAGAGGACTGATACTCTAACTCTCTATGATTTCAACCTCTCCTGTGAGTCCAGTTTTAGATTCCGATGCTTCACTTCAGGTTTACTGTATACCTTGCACCTTCTTATTGACGATGAAACACAGAAATTGTATCTGAATTAAATTCAAAAGGCACAATGCCGGCTTAAGTACAAGAGGTCTGACTCACCAACTTACTATGATTTTAACCTCTCCTGTGAGTCCAGTTATAGATTCCGATGCTTCACTTCAGGTTTACTGTATCCCTTGGACCTTCATATTTACGATGAAACACAGAAATTCCATCCGAATTTAATACAAAAGGCACAATGCCGACTTAAGTACAAGAGGACTGACACTCTCGCTTTCTATGATTTGAACCCCTCCTGTGAGTCCAGTTTTAGATTCCGATGCTTCATTTCAGGTTTGCAGGATACCTTGCACCTTATAATTGACGATGAAACACAGAAATTTCATCCGAATTTAATACAAAAGGCACATTGCCGACTTAAGTACAAGAGGACTGACATTCTCCATTTTTATTATTTGAACCTCTCCTGTGAGTCCAGTTTTAGATTCCGATGCTTCACTTAGGGTTTACTGTATACCTTGCACCTTCGTATTGACGATGAAACACAGAAATTGCATCGGAATTAAATTCAAAAGGCACATTGCCGACTTAAGTACAAGAGGACTGACACTCTAACTCTCTATGATTTGAAATTATCCTGTGAGTCCAGTTTTAGATTGCGATGCTTCACTTCAGGTTTACTGTATCCCTTGGTCCTTCTTATTGACGATGAGACACAGAAATTGCATCCGAATTTAATAAAAAAGGCACAATGCCGACTTAAGTACAAGAGGACTGACACTCTCACGTTCTATGATTTGAACCTCTCCTGTGAGTCCAGTCTTGGATTCCGATGCTTCACTTCAGGTTTACTGTATCCCTTGGAAATTCTTATTGACGATGGAACACAGAAATTGCACCCGAATTTAATACAAAAGGCACAATGCCGACTTAAGAACAAGAGGACTGACACTCTAACTCTTTATGATTTGAACCTCTCCTGTGAGTCCAGTTTTAGACTCCGATTCTTCACTTCAGGTTTACTGTATCCCTTGGACCTTCTTATTGACGGTGAGACACAGAAATTGAATCAGAATTTAATACATATGGCACAATGCCGACTTAAGTAAAAGAGGACTGACAATCTCACTTTCTATGATTTGAAGCTCTCCTGTGAGTCCAGATTTAGATTCCGATAATTCACTTGAGGTTTACCGTATACCTTGCACCTTCTTATTGACGATGAAACACAGAAATTGCACCGGAATTTAATACAAAACTCAGAATGCCGACTTAAGTACAAGAGGACTGACGCTCTCATTTTCTATGATTTGAACCTCTACTGTGAGTCCAGTTTTAGGTTACGATGCTTCACTTCAGGTTTACTGTATACCTCGCACCTTCTTATTGACGATGAAACACAGAAATTGCATCGGAATTAAATTCAAAAGGCACATGCCGACTTAAGTACAAGAGGACTGATACTCTAACTCTCTATGATTTAAACCTCTCCTGTAAGTCCAGTTTTAGATTCCGATGCTTCACTTCAGGTTTACTATATACCTTGCACCTTCTTCTTGACGATGAAACACAGAAATTGTATCGGAATTAAATTCAAAAGGCACAATGCCGACTTAGGGACAAGAGGTATGACACACCAACTTACTATGATTTGAACCTCTCCTGTGAGTCCAGTTTTAGATTCCGATGCTTCACTTCAGGTTTACTGTATCCCTTGGACCTTCTTATTGACGATGAAACACAGAAATTGCATCCGAATTAAATATAAAAGGCACAGTGATCACTTAAGTAAAAGAGGACTGACACTCTCTCTTTCTATGATTTGAACCTCTCCTGTGAGTCCAGTTTTAGATTCCGATGCTTCGCGTCAGGTTTACTGTATCCCTTGGACCTTCTTATTGACGATGAAACACAGAAATTGCATCCGAATTTAATAAAAAAGGCACAATGCCGACTTAAGTACAAGAGGACTGACACTCTAACTTTCTACGATTTGAACCTCTCCTGTGATTCCAGTTTTAGATTCCGATTATTCACTTCAGGTTCACTGTATACCTTGGACCTTCTTATTTACGATGAAACACAGAAATTGCATCGGAATTAAATTCAAAAGGCACAATGCCGACTTCAGTACAAGAGGACTGACAATCTAACTTTCTATGATTTGAACCTCTCCTGTGAGTGCAGTTTTAGATTCCGATGCTTCACTTCAGGTTTACTGTAACCCGTGGACCTTCTTATTGACGATGAAACACAGAAATTGCATCCGAATTTAATACAAAAGGCACAATGACGACTCAAGTAAAAGAGGACTGACACTCTTACTTTCTATGATTTGAACTTCTCATGTTAGTCCAGTTTTAGATTCCGATGCTTCACTTCAGGTTTACTGTATCCCTTGGACCTTCTTATTGACGATGAAACACAGAAATTGCAACCGAATTTAATAAAAAAGGCACAATACCGACTTAAGTACAAGAGGACTGACACTCTCACTTTCTATGATTTGAACCTCTCCTGTGAGTCCAGTTTTAGATTCCGATGCTCCACTTCAGGTTTACTGTATCCCTTGGACCTTCTCATTGATGATGAGACACAGAAATTGAACCCGAATTTAATACAAAAGGCACAATGCCGACTTAAGTAAAAGAGGACAGACACTCTCACTTTCTATGTTTTGAAGCTCTCCTGTGAGTCCAGTTTTAGATTCCGATGCTTCACTTCAGGTTTACCGTATACCTTGCACCTTCTTATTGACGATGAAACACAGAAATTACACCGGAATTTAATACAAAAGGCAGAATGCCGACTTAAGTACAAGAGGACTGACACTCTCATTTTCTATGATTTCAACCTCTCCTGTGAGTCCAGTTTTAGATTCTGATGCTCCACTTCTAGTTTACTGTATCCCTTGGACTTTCTTATTGACGATGAAACACAGAAATTGCTTCCGAATTTAATACAAAAGGCTCAATGCCAACTTACGTAAAAGAGGACTGACACTCTCTCTTTCTATGATTTGAACCTCTCCTGTGAGTCCAGTTTTAGATTCCGATGCTTCACTTCAGGCTTACTGTATACCTTGCACCTTCATATTGACGGTGAAACACAGAAATTGCATCGGAATTAAATTCAAAAGGCACATTGCCGACTTAAGTACAAGAGGACTGACACTCTAACTCTCAATGATTTGAACCTCTCCTGTGAGTCCAGTTTTAGATTCCGATGCTTCACTTCAGGTTTACTGTATACCTTGCGCCTTCTTATTGACGATGAAACACAGAAATTGTATCGGAATTAAATTCAAAAGGCACAATGCCGACTTAAGTACAAGATGTCTGACACACCAACTTACTATGATTTGAACCTCTCCAGTGAGTCCAGTTTTAGATTCCGAAGCATCACTTCAGGTTTACCGTATACCTTGGACCTTCTTATTGACGATGAAACACAGTAATTGCATCCGAATTTAATCCAAAAGGCACAATGCCGACTCAAGTAAAAGAGGACTGACACTCTCACTTTCTATGATTTGAACCTCTCCTGTTAGTCCAGTTTTAGATTCCGATGCTTCACTTCAGGTTTACTGTATCCCTTGGACCTTCTTATTGACGATGAAACACAGAAATTGCATCCGAAGTTAATAAAAAAGGCACAATGCCGACTTAAGTACAAGAGGACTGACACTCTCACTTTCTATGATTTGAACCTCTCCTGTGAGTCCAGTTTGGGAATCCGATTGCTTAACTTCAGGTTTATTGTATCCCTAGGAACTTCTTATTGACGATGAGACACAGAAATTGAATCCGAATTTAATACAAAAGGCACAATGCCGACTTAAGTAATAGAGGTCTGACACTCTCACTTTCTATGTTTTGAAGCTCTCCTGTGAGTCCAGTTTTAGATTCCGATGCTTCACTTCGGGTTTACCGTATACCTTGCACCTTCATTTTGACGATGAAACACAGTAATTGCACCGGAATTTAATACACAAGGCAGAATGCCGACTTAAGTACAAGAGGACTGACACTCTCATTTTCTATGATTTGAACCTCTCCTGTGAGTCCAGTTTTAGATTCCGATGCTTCACTTCTTGTTTACTGTATCCCTTGGACCTTCTTATTGACGATGAAACACAGAAATTGCATCCGAGTTTAATACAAAAGGCACAATGCCGATTTAAGTACAAGAGGACTGACACTCTCACTTTCTATGATTTGAACCTCACCTGTGAGTCCAGTTTTAGATTCCGATGCTTCACTTCGGGTTTACTGTACACCTTGCACCTTCTTATTGACGATGAAACACAGAAATTGTATCGGAATAAAATCCAAAAGCACATTGCCGACTTAAGTACAAGAGGACTGACACTATAAATCGTTATGATTTGAACCTATCCTGTGAGTCCAGTTTTAGATTCCGATGCTTCACTTCAGGTTTACTGTATACCTTGGACCCTCTTATTGACGATGAAACACAGAAATTGCATCGGAATTAAATTCAAAAGGCACGATGCCGACTTAAGTACATGAGGACTGACAATCTAACTTTCTACGATTTGAACCTCTCCTGTTATTCCAGTTTTAGATTCCGATTTTTCACTTTAGGTTCACTGTATACCTTGGACCTTGTTATTGACGATGAAACACAGTAATTGCACCGGAATTTAATACACAAGGCACAAGGCCTACTTACGTAAAAGAGGACTGACACTCTCTCTTTCTATGATTTGAACCTCTCCTGTAAGTCCAGTTTTAGATTCCGATGCTTCACATCAGATTTACTGTATACCTTGCACCGTCTTATTGACGATGAAACACAGAAATTGCATCCGAATTTAAAAAAAAAGGCACAATGCCGACTTAAGTACAAGAGGACTTACACTCTCACTTTCTATGATTTGAACCTCTCCTGTTAGTCCAGTTTTAGATTCCGATGCTTCACTTCAGGTTTACTGTATCCCTTGGACCTTCTTATTGACGATGAAACACAGAAATTGCATCCGAATTTTATAAAAAAGGCACAATGGCGACTTAAGTACAAGAGGACTGACACTCTCACTTTCTATGATTTGAACCTCTCCTGTGAGTCCAGTTTTCGATTCCGATGCCTCACTTCAGGTTTACTGTATCCCTTGGACCTTCTTATTGACGATGAGACACAGAAATTGAATCCGAATTTAATGCAAAATGCACAATGCAGACTTAAGTAAAAGAGGTCTTACACTCACACTTTCTATGATTTGAAGCTCTCCTGTGAGTCCAGTTTTAGATTCCGATGCTTCACTTCAGGTTTACCGTATACCTTGCACCTTCTTATTGACGATGAAACACAGTAATTGCACCGGAATTTAATACACAAGGCAGAATGCCGACTTAAGTACAAGAGGACTGACACTCTCATTTCCTATGATTTGAACCTCTCCTGTGAGTCCAGTTTTAGATTCCGATGCTTCACTTCAGGTTTACCGTATACCTTGCACCTTCTTATTGACGATGAAACACAGTAATTGCACCGGAATTTAATACACAAGGCAGAATGCTGACTTAAGTACAAGAGGACTGACACTCTCATTTCCTATGATTTGATCCTCTCCTGTAAGTCCAGTTTTAGATTCCGATGCTTCTCTTCAGGTTTAATGTATACCTTGCACCTTCTTATTGACGATGAAACACAGAAATTGTATCGGAATTATATTCAAAAGGCACAATGCCGACTTAGGTACAAGAGGTCTGACACAACAACTTGCTATGATTTGAATCTCTCCTGTGAGTCCAGATTTAGATTCCGATGCTTCACTTCAGATCAATTGTATCCCTTGGACCTTCATATTGACGATGAAACACAGAAATTCCATCCGAATTTAATACAAAAGGCACAATGCCGACTTAAGTACAGGAGGACTGACACTCTCACTTTCTATGATTTGAACCTCACCTGTGAGTCCAGTTTTAGATTCCGATGCTTCACTTCGGGTTTACTGTACACCTTGCACCTTCTTATTGACGATGAAACACAGAAATTGTATCGGAATAAAATCCAAAAGCACATTGCCGACTCAAGTACAAGAGGACTGACACTATAACTCTCTATGACTTGAACCTATCCTGTGAGTCCAGTTTTAGATTCCGATGCTTCACTTCAGGTTTACTGTATACCTTGGACCTTCTTATTGACGATGAAACACAGAAATTGCATCGGAATTAAATTCAAAAGGCACGATGCCGACTTAAGTACATGAGGACTGACAATCTAACTTTCTACGATTTGAACCTCTCCTGTTATTCCAGTTTTAGATTCCGATTTTTCACTTTAGGTTCACTGTATACCTTGGACCTTCTTATTGACGATGAAACACAGAAATTGCATCGGAATTAAATTCAAAAGGCACAATGCCGACTTAAGTACAAGAGGACTGAAAATCTAACTTTCTATGATTTGAACCTCTCCTGTGAGTCCAGTTTTAGTTTCCGATGCTTCACTTCAGGATTACTGTATCCCTTGGACCTTCTTATTGACGATGAGACACAGAAATTGAATCCGAATTTAATACAAAAGGCACAATGCCGAATTAAGTAAAAGAGGTCTGACACTCTCACTTTCTATGATTTGAAGCTCTCCTGTGAGTCCAGTTTTAGATTCCGATGCTTCACTTCAGGTTTACCGTATACCTTGCACCTTCCTACTGACGATGAAACAAAGTAATTGCACCGGAATTTAATACAAAAGGCAGAATGCCGACTTAAGTACAGGAGGACTGACACTCTCATTTTCTATGATTTGAACCTCTCCTGTGAGTCCAGTTTTAGATTCCGATGCTTCACTTCTAGTTTACTGTATCCCTTGGACCTTCTTATTGACGATGAAACACAGAAATTGCATCCGAATTTATTACAAAAGGCACAATGCCTACTTACTTAAAAGAGGACTGACACTCTCTCTTTCTATGATTTGAACCTCTCCTGTATGTCCAGTTTTAGAATCCGATGCTTCACTTCAGATTTACTGTATACCTTGCACCTTGTTATTGACGATGAAACACAGAAATTGCATCGGAATTAAATTCAAAAGGCACATTGCCGACTTAAGTACAAGAGGACTGAAACTCTAACTCTCTATGATTTCAACCTCTCCTGTGAGTCCAGTTTTAGATTCCGATGCTTCACTTCAGGTTTACTGTATACCTTGCACCTTCTTATTGACGATGAAACACAGAAATTGTATCGGAATTAAATTCAAAAGGCACAATGCCGGCTTAAGTACAAGAGGTCTGACTCACCAACTTACTATGATTTGAACCTCTCCTGTGAGTCCAGTTTTAGATTCCGATGCTTCACTTCAGGTTTACTGTATCCCTTGGACCTTCATATTTACGATGAAATACAGAAATTCCATCCGAATTTAATACAAAAGGCACAATGCCGACTTAAGTACAAGAGGACTGACACTCTCACTTTCTATGATTTGAACCTCTCCTGTGAGTCCAGTTTTAGATTCCGATGCTTCATTTCAGGTTTACAGGATACCTTGCACCTTATAATTGACGATGAAACACAGAAATTTCTTCCGAATTTAATACAAAAGGCACAATGCCGACTTAAGTACAAGAGGACTGACACTCTCACGTTCTATGATTTGAACCTCTCCTGTGAGTCCAGTCTTGGATTCCGATGCTTCACTTCAGGTTTACTGTATCCCTTGGACCTTCTTATTGACGATGAGTAACAGAAATTGAATCAGAATTTAATACATATGGACAATGCCGACTTAAGTAAAAGAGGACTGACAATCTCACTTTCTATGATTTGAAGCTCTCCTGTGAGTCCAGATTTAGATTCCGATAATTCACTTCAGGTTTACCGTATACCTTGCACCTTCTTATTGACGATGAAACACAGAAATTGCACCGGAATTTAATACAAAACTCAGAATGCCGACTTAAGTACAAGAGGACTGACGCTCTCATTTTCTATGATTTGAACCTCTACTGTGAGTCCAGTTTTAGGTTCCGATGCTTCACTTCAGGTTTACTATATACCTTGCACCTTCTTCTTGACGATGAAACACAGATATTGTATCGGAATTAAATTCAAAAGGCACATGCCGACTTAAGTACAAGAGGACTGATACTCTAACTCTCTATGATTTAAACCTCTCCTGTGAGTCCAGTTTTAGATTCCGATGCTTCACTTCAGGTTTACTATGTACCTTGCACCTTCTTCTTGACGATGAAACACAGAAATTGTATCGGAATTAAATTCAAAAGGCACAATGCCGACTTAAGGACAAGAGGTATGACACACCAACTTAGAATGATTTGAACCTCTCCTGTGAGTCCAGTTTTAGATTCCGATGCTTCACTTCAGGTTTACTGTATCCCTTGGACCTTCATATTGACGATGAAACACAGAAATTCCATCCGAATTTAATACAAAGGCACAATGCCGACTTAAGCACAAGAGGACTGAAATTCTCCTTTTCTATTATTTGAACCTCTCCTGTGAGTCCAGTTTTAGATTCCGATGCTTCACTTCAGGTTTACTGTAACCCGTGGACCTTCTTGTTGACGATGAAACACAGAAATTGCATCCGAATTTAATACAAAAGGCACAATGCCGACTCAAGTAATAGAGGACTGACACTCTCACTTTCTATGATTTGAACTTCTCATGTTAGTCCAGTTTTAGATTCCGATGCTTCACTTCAGGTTTACTGTATCCCTTGGACCTTCTTATTGACGATGAAACACAGAAATTGCATCCGAATTTAATAAAAAAGGAACAATACCGACTTAAGCACCAGAGGACTGACACTCTCACTTTCTATGATTTGAACCTCTCCTGTGAGTCCAGCTTTGGATTCCGATGCTTCACTTCAGGTTTACTGTATCCCTTGGACCTTCTCATTGATGATGAGACACAGAAAGTGAATCCGAATGTAATACAAAAGGCACAATGCCGACTTAAGTAAAAGAGGACTGACACTCTCACTTTCTATGATTTGAAGCTCTCCTGTGAGTCCAGTTTTAGATTCCGATGCTTCACTTCAGGTTTACCGTATACCTTGCACTTTCTTATTGACGATGAAAAACAGAAATTGCACCGGAATTTAATACAAAAGGCAGAATGCCGACTTAAGTACAAGAGGACTGACACTCTCATTTTCTATGATTTGAACCTCTCCTGTGAGTCCAGTTTTAGAATCCGATGCTCCACTTCTAGTTTACTGTATACCTTGGACTTTCTTATTGACGATGAAACACAGAAATTGCATCCGAATTTAATACAAAAGGCACAATGCCTACTTACGTAAAAGAGGACTGACACTCTCTCTTTCTATGATTTGAACCTCTCCTGTGAGTCCAGTTTTAGATTCCGATGCTTCACTTCAGGCTTACTGTATACCTTGCACCTTCTAACTGACGGTGAAACACAGAAATTGCATCGGAATTTAATTCAAAAGGCACATTGCCGACTTAAGTACAAGAGGACTGACACTCTAACTCTTAATGATTTGAACCTCTCCTGTGAGTCCAGTTTTAGATTCCGATGTTTCACTTCAGGTTTACTGTATACCTTGCGCCTTCTTATTGACGATGAAACACAGAAATTGTATCGGAATTAAATTCAAAAGGCACAATGCCGACTTAAGTACAAGAGGTCTGACACACCAACTTACTATGATTTGAACCTCTCCAGTGAGTCCAGTTTTAGATTCCGAAGCATCACTTCAGGTTTACAGGATACCTTGGACCTTACAGTTGACGATGAAACACAGAAATTTCATCCGAATTTAATACAAAAGGTACAATGCCGACTTAAGTACAAGAGGACTGACATTCTCCCTTTCTATTATTTGAACCTCTCCTGTGAGTCCAGTTTTAGATTCCGATGCTTCACTTCAGGTTTACTGTATCCCTTGGACCTTATTATTGACGATGAAACACAAAAATTGCATCCGAAATTAATACAAAAGGCACAATGCCCACTTAAGTAAAAGATGACTGCCACTCTCTCTTTCTATGATTTGAACCTCTCCTGTGAGTCCAGTTTTAGATTCCGATGCTTCACTTCAGGTTTACTGTATACCTTGGACCTTCTTATTGACGATGAAATACAGAAATTGCATCGGAATGAAATACAAAAGGCACAATGCCGACTTAAGTACATGAGGACTGTCAATCTAACTTTCTATAATTTGAACCTCTCCTGTGAGTGCAGTTTTAGATTCCGATGCTTCACTTCAGGTTTACTGTATCCCATGGACCTTCTTATTGACGATGAAACACAGAAATTGCATCCGAATTTAATCCAAAAGGCACAATGCCGACTCAAGTAAAAGAGGACTGACACTCTCACTTTCAATGATTTGAACCTCTCCTGTTAGTCCAGTTTTAGATTCCGATGCTTCACTTCAGGTTTACTGTATCCCTTGGACTTTCTTATTGGCGATGAAACACAGAAATTGCATCCGAATTTAATACAAAAGGCACAATGCCTACTTACGTAAAAGAGGACTGACACTCTCTCTTTCTATGATTTGAACCTCTCCTGTAAGTCCAGTTTTAGATTCCGATGCTTCACATCAGATCTACTGTATACCTTGCACCTTCTTATTGACGATGAAACACAGAAATTGCATCGGAATTAAATTCAAAAGGCACATTGCCGACTTAAGTACAAGAGGACTCATACTCTAACTCTCTATGATTTGAACCACTCCTGTGAGTCCAGTTTCAGGTTCCGATGCTTCACTTCAGGTTTACTGTATACCTTGCACCTTCTTATTGGCGATGATAAACAGAAATTATATCGGAATTAAATTCAAAAGGCACACTGCCGACTTAAGTACAAGAGGTCTGACACACTCACTTTCTAAGATTTGAACCTCTCCTGTGAGTCCAGTTTTAGATTCCGAAGCATCACTTCAGGTTTACAGGATACCTTGCACCTTATAGTTGACGATGAAACGCAGAAATTTCATCCGAATTTAATACAAAAGGCACAATGCCGACTTAAGTACAAGAGGACTGACATTCTCCCTTTCTATTATTTGAACCTCTCCTGTGAGTCCAGTTTTAGATTCCGATGCCTCACTTCAGGTTTACTGTATCCCTTGAACCTTCTTATTGACAATGAAACACAGAAATTGCATCGGAATTATAATCAAAAGGCACAATGCCGACTTAAGTACATGAGGACTGACAATCTAACGTTCTATGATTTGAACCTCTCCTGTGAGTGCAGTTTTAGATTCCGATGCTTCACTTCAGGTTTACTGTATCCCATGGACCTTCTTATTGACGATGAAACACAGAAATTGCATCCGAATATAATACAAAAGGCACAAAGCCGACTCAAGTAAAACAGGACTGACACTCTCACTTTCTATGATTTCAACCTCTCCTGTTAGTCCAGTTTTAGATTCCGATGCTTTACTTCAGGTTTACCGTATACCTTGCACCTTCTTATTGACGATGAAACACAGTAATTGCACCGGAATTTAATACACAAGGCAGAATGCCGACTTAACAACAAGAGGACTGACACTCTCATTTTCTATGATTTGAACCTCTCCTGTGAGTCCAGTTTTAGATTCCGATGCTTCACTTCTAGTTTACAGTATCCCTTGGACCTTCTTATTGACGATGAAACACAGAAATTGCATCCGAATTTAATACAAAAGGCACAATGCCTACTTACGTAAAAGAGAACTGACACTCTCTCTTTCTATGATTTGAACCTCTCCTGTGAGTCCAGTTTTAGATTCCGATGCTTCACTTCAGGTGTACTGTATACCTTGGACCTTCTTATTGACAATGAAACACAGAAATTGCATTGGAATTATAATCAAAAGGCACAATGCCGACTTAAGTACATGAGGACTGACAATCTAACGTTCTATGATTTGAACCTCTCCTGTGAGTCCAGTTTTAGATTCCGATGCTTCACTTCAGATTTACTGTATACCTTGCACCTTCTTATTGACGATGAAGCACAGAAATTATATCGGAATTAAATTCAAAAGGCACAATGCCGACTTAAGTACAAGAGGTCTGACACACCAACTTACTATGATTTGAAACTCTCCTGTGAGTCCAGTTTTAGATTACGATGCTTCACTTCAGGTTTACATTATACCTTGCACCTAATAATTGACGATGAAACACAGAAATTCCATCCGAATTTAATACAAAAGGCACAATGCCGACTTAAGTACAAGAGGACTGACACTCTCACTTTCTATGATTTGATCATCTCCAGTAAGTCCAGTTTTAGATTCCGATGCTTCACTTTGGGTTTACTGTACACCTTGCACCTTCTTATTGACGATGAAACACAGAAATTGCATCGGATGTAAATTCAAAAGGCACATTGCCGACTTAAGTACAAGAGGACTGACACTCTAACTCTCTATGATTTGAACCTATCCTGTGAGTCCAGTTTTAGATTCCGATGCTTCACTTCAGGTTTACTGTATACCTTGGACCTTCTTATTGACAATGAAACACAGAAATTGCATCGGAATTAAATTCAAAAGGCACAATGCCGACTTAAGTACATGAGGACTGACAATCTAACTTTCTATGATTTGAACCTGTCCTGTGAGTGCAGTTTTAGATTTCGATGCTTCACTTCAGGTTTACTGTATCCCGTGGACCTTCTTATTGACGATGAAACACAGAAATTGCATCCGAATATAATACAAAAGGCACAATGCCGACTCAAGTAAAAGAGGACTGACACTCTCACTTTCTATGATTTGAACCTCTCCTGTGAGTCCAGTTTTCGATTCCGATGCCTCACTTCAGGTTTACTGTATCCCTTGGACCTTCTTATTGACGATGAGACACAGAATTTGAATCCGAATTTAATACAAAAGGCACAATGCAGACTTAAGTAAAAGAGGTCTTACACTCACACTTTCTATGATTTGAAGCTCTCCTGTGAGTCCAGTTTTAGATTCCGATGCTTCACTTCAGGTTTACCGTATACCTTGCACCTTCTTATCGACGATGAAACACAGTAATTGCACCGGAATTTAATACACAAGGCAGAATGCCGACTTAAGTACAAGAGGACTGACACTCTCATTTCCTATGATTTGAACCTCTCCTGTAAGTCCAGTTTTAGAATCCGATGCTTCACTTCAGATTTACTGTATACCTTGCACCTTGTTATTGACGATGAAACACAGAAATTGCATCGGAATTAAATTCAAAAGGCACATTGCCGACTTAAGTACAAGAGGACTGAAACTCTAACTCTCTATGATTTCAACCTCTCCTGTGAGTCCAGTTTTAGATTCCGATGCTTCACTTCAGGTTTACTGTATACCTTGCACCTTCTTATTGACGATGAAACACAGAAATTGTATCGGAATTAAATTCAGAAGGCACAATGCCGGCTTAAGTACAAGAGGTCTGACTCACCAACTTACTATGATTTGAACCTCTCCTGTGAGTCCAGTTTTAGATTCCGATGCTTCACTTCAGGTTTACTGTATCCCTTGGACCTTCATATTTACGATGAAATACAGAAATTCCATCCGAATTTAATACAAAAGGCACAATGCCAACTTAAGTACAAGAGGTCTGACACTCTCACTTTCTATGATTTGAACCTCTCCTGTGAGTCCAGTTTTAGATTCCGATGCTTCATTTCAGGTTTACAGGATACCTTGCACCTTATAATTGACGATGAAACACAGAAATTTCTTCCGAATTTAATACAAAAGGCACAATGCCGACTTAAGTACAAGAGGACTGACACTCTCACGTTCTATGATTTGAACCTCTCCTGTGAGTCCAGTCTTGGATTCCGATGCTTCACTTCAGGTTTACTGTATCCCTTGGACCTTCTTATTGACGATGAAACACAGAAATTGCAACCGAATTTAATACAAAAGGCACAATGCCGACTTAAGAACAAGAGGACTGACACCCTAACTCTTTATGATTTGAACCTCTCCTGTGAGTCTAGTTTTAGATTCCGATGCTTCACTTCGGGTTTACTGTACACCTTGCACCTTCTTATTGACGATGAAACACAGAAATTGTATCGGAATAAAATCCAAAGGCACATTGCCGACTTAAGTAAAAGAGGACTGACACTATAACTTCCTATGATTTGAACCCATCCTGTTAGTCCAGTTTTAGATTCCGATGCTTCACTTCAGGTTTACTGTATACCTTGGACCTTCTTATTGACGATGAAACACAGAAATTTAATCGGATATAAATTCAAAAGGCACGATGCCGACTTAAGTACATGAGGACTGACAATCTAACTTTCTACGATTTGAACCTCTCCTGTTATTCCAGTTTTAGATTCCGATTTTTCACTTCAGGTTCACTGTATACCTTGGACCTTCTTATTGACGATGAAACACAGAAATTGCATCGGAATTAAATTCAAAAGGCACAATGCCGACTTAAGTACAAGAGGACTGACAATCTAACTTTCTATGATTTGAACCTCTCCTGTGAGTCCTGTTTTAGTTTCCGATGCTTCACTTCAGGTTTACTGTATCCCTTGGACCTTCTTATTGACGATGAGACACAGAAATTGAATCCGAATTTAATACAAAAGGCACAATGCCGAATTAAGTAAAAGAGGTCTGACACTCTCACTTTCTATGATTTGAAGCTCTCCTGTGAGTCCAGTTTTAGATTCCGATGCTTCACTTCAGGTTCACCGTATACCTTGCACCTTCTTACTGACGATGAAACACAGTAATTGCACCGGAATTTAATACAAAAGGCAGAATGCCGACTTAAGTACAAGAGGACTGACACTCTCATTTTCTATGATTTGAACCTCTCCTGTGAGTCCAGTTTTAGATTCCGATGCTTCACTTCTAGTTTACTGAATCCCTTGGACCTTCTTATTGACGATGAAACACAGAAATTGCATCCGAATTTAATACAAAAGGAACAATGCCTACTTACTTAAAAGAGAACTGACACTCTCTCTTTCTATGATTTGAACCTCTCCTGTAAGTCCAGTTTTAGAATCCGATGCTTCACTTCAGATTTACTGTATACCTTGCACCTTGTAATTGACGATGAAACACAGAAATTGCATCGGAATTAAATTCAAAAGGCACATTGCCGACTTAAGTACAAGAGGACTGATACTCTAACTCGCTATGATTTGAACCTCTCCTGTGAGTCCAGTTTTAGATTCCGATGCTTCACTTCAGGTTTACTGTATACCTTGCACCTTCTTATTGACGATGAAACACAGAAATTGTATCGGAATTAAATTCAAAAGGCACAATGCCAGCTTAAGTACAAGAGGTCTGACTCACCAACTTACTATGATTTGAACCTCTCCTGTGAGTCCAGTTTAAATTCCGATCCTTCACTTCAGGTTTACTGTATCCCTTGGACCTTCATATTTACGATGAAACACAGAAATTCCATCCGAATTTAATACAAAAGGCACAATGCCGACTTAAGTACAAGAGGACTGACACTCTCACTTTCTATGATTTGAACCCCTCCTGTGAGTCCAGTTTTAGATTCCGATGCTTCATTTCAGGTTTACAGGATACCTTGCACCTTATAATTGACGATGAAACACAGAAATTTCATCCGAATTTAATACAAAAGGCACATTGCTGACTTAAGTACAAGAGGACTGACATTCTCCATTTTCATTATTTGAACCTCTCCTGTGGGTCCAGTTTTAGATTCCGATGCTTCACTTCAGGTTTACTGTATCCCTTGGACCTTCTTATTGACGATGAAACACAGAAATTGCATCCGAACTTAATACAAAAGGCACAATGCCCACTTAAGTAAAAGAGGACTGACATTCTCTCTTTCTATGATTTAAACCTCTCCTGTGAGCCCAGTTTTAGATTCCGATGCTTCACTTAGGGTTTACTGTATACCTTGCACCTTCTTATTGACGATGAAACACAGAAATTGCATCGGAATTAAATTCAAAAGGCACATTGCCGACTTAAGTACAAGAGGACTGACACTCTAACTCTCTATGATTTGAAATTATCCTGTGAGTCCAGTTTTAGATTCCGATGCTTCACTTCAGGTTTACTGTATAGCTTGGACCTTCTTATTGACGATGAAACACAGAAATTGCATCCGAATTTAATAAAAAAGGCACAATGCCGACTTAAGTACAAGAGGACTGACACTCTCACGTTCTATGATTTGAACCTCTCCTGTGAGTCCAGTCTTGGATTCCGATGCTTCACTTAAGGTTTACTGTATCCCTTGGACCTTCTTATTGACGATGAAACACAGAAATTGCATCCGAATTTAATACAAAAGGCACAATGCCGACTTAAGAACAAGAGGACTGACACTCTAACTCTTTATGATTTGAACCTCTCCTGTGAGTCCAGTTTTAGACTCCGATTCTTCACTTCAGGTTTACTGTACCCCTTGGACCTTCTTATTGACGATGAGACACAGAAATTGAATCAGAATTTAATACATATGGCACAATGCCGACTTAAGTAAAAGAGGACTGACAATCTCACTTTCTATGATTTGAAGCTCTCCTGTGAGTCCAGATTTAGATTCCGATAATTCACTTCAGGTTTACCGTATACCTTGCACCTTCTTATTGACGATGAAACACAGAAATTGCATCCGAATTTAATACAAAACTCAGAATGCCGACTTAAGTACAAGAGGACTGACGCTCTCATTTTCTATGATTTGAACCTCTCCTGTGAGTCCAGTTTTAGGTTCCGATGCTTCACTTCAGGTTTACTGTATACCTTGCACCTTCTTATTGACGATGAAACACAGAAATTGCATCGGAATTAAATTCAAAAGGCACATGCCGACTTAAGTACAAGAGGACTGAAACTCTAACTCTCTATGATTTAAACCTCTCCTGTGAGTCCAGTTTTAGATTCCGATGCTTCACTTCAGGTTTACTATATACCTTGCACCTTCTTCTTGACGATGAAACACAGAAATTGTATCGGAATTAAATTCAAAAGGCACAATGCCGACTTAAGGACAAGAGGTATGACACACCAACTTACTATGATTTGAACCTCTCCTGTGAGTCCAGTTTTAGATTCCGATGCTTCACTTCAGGTTTACTGTATCCCTTGGACCTTCATATTGACGATGGAACACAGAAATTCCATCCGAATTTAATATAAAGGCACAATGCCGACTTAAGTACAAGAGGACTGACACTCTCACTTTCTATGATTTGAAGCTCTCCTGTGAGTCCAGTTATAGATTCCGATGCTTCACTTCAGGTTTACAGGATACCTTGCACCTCATAATTGACGATGAGACACAGAAATTTCATCCGAATTTAATACAAAAGGCACATTGCCGTCTTAAGTACAAGAGGCCTGACATTCTCCCTTTCTATTATTTGAACCTCTCCTGTGAGTCCAGTTTTAGATTCCGATGCTTCACTTCAGGTTTACTGTATACCTTGCACCTTATAATTGACGATGAAACAAAGAAATTTCATCCGAATTTAATACCAAAGGCACATTGCCGACTTAAGTACAAGAGGACTGAGACTCTCCCTTTCTATGATTTGAACCTCTCCTGTGAGTCCAGTTCTAGATTCCGATGCTTTACTTCATGTTTACTGTATCCCTTGGACCTTCTTATTGACGATGAAACACAGAAATTGCATCCGAATTAAATTCAAAAGGCACAATGCAGACTTAAGTACAAGAGGACAGACACACTCACTTTCTATGATATGAACCTCTCCCGTGAGTCCAGTTTTGGATTCCGATGCTTCACTTCAGGTTTACTGTATACCTTGCACATTCTTATTGACGACGAAACATAGAAATTGCATCCGAATTTTATACAAAAGGCACAATGCAGACTTAAGTACAAGAGGACTGACACTCTAACATTCTATTATTTGAACCTCTCCTGTGAGTCCAGTTTTAGATTCCGATGGTTCACTTCAGGTTTACTGTATACCTTGGACCTTCTTATTGACGATGAACCACAGAAATTTCATCGGAATTAAATTCAATGGGTACAAAGCCGACTTAAGTACAAGGGGACTGACACTCTCTCTTTCTATGATTTGAACCTCTCCTGTGAGCCCAGTTTTAGATTCCGTTTCTTCGCTTCAGGTTTACTGTATACCTTGCACCTTCTTATTCACGATGAAACACAGAAATTGCATCGGAATTAAATTCAAAAGGCACATTGCCGACTTAAGTACAAGAGGAGTGACACTCTAACTCCCTATGATTTGAACTTATCCTGTGAGTCCAGTTTTAGATTCCGATGCTTCACTTCAGGTTTACTGTATACCTTGCACCTTCTTATTGACGATGAAACACTGAAATTGTATCGGAATAAAATTCAAAAGGCACAATGCCGACTTAAGTACAAGAGAACTGACACACTAACTTACTATGATTTGAACCTCTCCTGTGATATTAGATTTAGTTTCCGATGCTTCACTTCAGGTTTACTGTAACCCTTGGACCTTCATATTGACGATGAAACACAGAAATTGCATCCGAATTTAATACAAGAAGCACAATGCCGACTTATGTACAAGAGGACTGACACTTTTACTTTCTATAATATGAACCTGTCCTGTGAGTCCAGTTTTAGATTCCGATGCTTCACTTCAGGTTTACTGTATACCTTGCACCTTATAATTGACGATGAAACACAGAAATTTCATCCGAATTTAATACCAAAGGCACATTGCCACTTAAGTACAAGAGGACTGACACTCTCCCTTTCTATGATTTGAACCTCTCCTGTGAGTCCAGTTCTAGATTCCGATGCTTTACTTCAGGTTTACTGTATCCCTTGGACCTTCTTATTGACGATGAAACACAGAAATTGCATCCGAATTAAATTCAAATGGCACAATGCAGACTTAAGTACAAGAGGACAGACACTCTCACTTTCTATGATATGAACCTCTCCCGTGAGTCCAGTTTTGGATTCCGATGCTTCACTTCAGGTTTACTGTATACCTTGCATCTGCTTAATGACGACGAAACATAGAAATTGCATCCGAATTTAATACAAAAGGCACAATGCAGACTTAAGTACAAGAGGACTGACACTCTAACATTCTATGATTTGAACCTCTCCTGTGAGTCCAGTTTTAGATTCCGATGGTTCACTTCAGGTTTACTGTATACCTTGGACCTTCTTATTGACGATGAACCACAGAAATTTCATCGGAATTAAATTCAATGGGTACAAAGCCGACTTAAGTACAAGAGGACTGACACTCTCACTTTCTATGATTTGAACCTCTCCTGTGAGTCCAGTTTTAGATTCCGATGCTTCACTTCAGGTTTACAGTATACCTTGCACCTTATAATTGACGCTGAAACACAGATATTTCATCTGAATTTAATACCAAAGGCACATTGCCGACTTAAGCACAAGAGGACTGACACTCTCCATTTCTATGATTTGAACCTCTCCTGTGAGTCCAGTTCTAGATTCCGATGCTTCACTTCAGGTTTACTGTATCCCATGGACCTTCTTATTGACATTGAAACACAGAAATTGCATCCGAATTAATTACAAAATGCACAATGCAGACTTAAGTAAAAGAGGACTGACACTCTCATTTTCTATGATTTGAACCTCTCCTGTGAGACCAGTTTTAGGTTCCGATGCTTCACTTCAGGTTTACTGTATACCTTGGACCATCTTATTGACGGTGAAACACAGAAATTGCACCGGAATGTAATACAAAAAGTACCATGCCCACTTAAGTACATGAGGACTGACACTCTCACTTTTTATGATTTGAACCTCTCCCATGAGTCCGGTTTTAGATTCCGATGCTTCACTTCAGGTTTAGTAAATCCCTTGAACCTTCTTATTGACGATGAGACACAGAAATTGCATCCGAATGTAACACAAAAGGCACAATGCCGACTTAAGTAAAAGAGGACTGACACTCTCACTGTCCATGAATTGAACCTCTCCTGTGAGTCCAGTTTTAGATTCCGATGCTTCACTTCAGGTTTACTGTATCCCGTGGACCTTCTTAATGACGATGAAACACAGAAATTGCATCAGAATTAAATTCAAAAGCACAATGCCGACTTAAGTACAAGAGGACTGACACTCTCACTTTCTATAATTTGAACCTCTCCTGTGGGCCCAGTATTAGATTACGATGCCTCACATCAGGTTTACTGTATACCTTGCACCTTCTTATTGACAACGAAACACAGATATAGCATCCGAATTTTATACAAAAGGCACATTGCCGACTTAAGTACAAGAGGACTGACACTATAACTCTCTATGATTTGAACCCATCCTGTGAGTCCAGTTTTAGTTTCCGATGCTTCACTTCAGGTTTACTGTATCCCTTGGACCTTCTTATTGACGATGAGACACAGAAATTGAATCCGAATTTAATACAAAAGGCACAATGCCGAATTAAGTAAAAGAGGTCTGACACTCTCACTTTCTATGATTTGAAGCTCTCCTGTGAGTCCAGTTTTAGATTCCGATGCTTCACTTCAGGTTCACCGTATACCTTGCACCTTCTTACTGACGATGAAACACAGTAATTGCACCGGAATTTAATACAAAAGGCAGAATGCCGACTTAAGTACAAGAGGACTGACACTCTCATTTTCTATGATTTGAACCTCTCCTGTGAGTCCAGTTTTAGATTCCGATGCTTCACTTCTAGTTTACTGTATCCCTTGGACCTTCGTATTGACGATGAAACACAGAAATTGCATCCGAATTTAATACAAAAGGAACAATGCCTACTTACTTAAAAGAGGACTGACACTCTCTCTTTCTATGATTTGAACCTCTCCTGTAAGTCCAGTTTTAGAATCCGATGCTTCACTTCAGATTTACTGTATACCTTGCACCTTGTAATTGACGATGAAACACAGAAATTGCATCGGAATTAAATTCAAAAGGCACATTGCCGACTTAAGTACAAGAGGACTGATACTCTAACTCGCTATGATTTGAACCTCTCCTGTGAGTCCAGTTTTAGATTCCGATGCTTCACTTCAGGTTTACTGTATACCTTGCACCTTCTTATTGACGATGAGACACAGAAATTGTATCGGAATTAAATTCAAAAGGCACAATGCCGGCTTAAGTACAAGAGGTCTGACTCACCAATTTACTATGATTTGAACCTCTCCTGTGAGTCCAGTTTTAGATTCCGATGCTTCACTTCAGGTTTACTGTATCCCTTGGACCTTCATACTTACGATGAAACACAGAAATTCCATCCGAATTTAATACAAAAGGCACAATGCCGACTTAAGTACAAGAGGACTGACACTCTCACTTTCTATGATTTGAACCCCTCCTGTGAGTCCAGTTTTAGATTCCGATGCTTCATTTCAGGTTTACAGGATACCTTGCACCTTATAAATGACGATGAAACACAGAAATATCATCCGAATTTAATACAAAAGGCACATTGCCGACTTAAGTACAAGAGGACTGACATTCTCCATTTTTATTATTTGAACCTCTCCTGTGGGTCCAGTTTTAGATTCCGATGCTTCACTTCAGGTTTACTGTATCCCTTGGACCTTCTTATTGACGATGAAACACAGAAATTGCATCCGAATTTAATACAAAAGGCACAATGCCCACTTAAGTAAAAGTGGGTTGACATTCTCTCTTTCTATGATTTAAACCTCTCCTGTGAGCCCAGTTTTAGATTCCGATGCTTCACTTAGGGTTTACTGTATACCTTGCACCTTCTTATTGACGATGAAACACAGAAATTGCATCGGAATTAAATTCAAAAGGCACATTGCCGACTTAAGTACAAGAGGACTGACACTCTAACTCTCTATGATTTGAAATTATCCTGTGAGTCCAGTTTTAGATTCCGATGCTTCACTTCAGGTTTACCGTATCCCTTGGACCTTCTTATTGACGATGAAACACGGAAATTGCATTCGAATTTAATAAAAAGGGCACAATGCCGACTTAAGTACAAGAGGACTGACACTCTCACGTTCTATGATTTGAACCTCTCCTGTGAGTCCAGTCTTGGATTCCGATGCTTCACTTAAGGTTTACTGTATCCCTTGGACCTTCTTATTGACGATGAAACACAGAAATTGCATCCGAATTTAATACAAAAGGCACAATGCCGACTTAAGAACAAGAGGACTGACACTATAACTCTTTATGATTTGAACCTCTCCTGTGAGTCCAGTTTTAGACTCCGATTCTTCACTTCAGGTTTACTGTATCCCTTGGACCTTCTTATTGACGATGAGATACAGAAATTGAATCAGAATTTAATACATATGGCACAATGCCGACTTAAGTAAAAGAGGACTGACAATCTCACTTTCCATGATTTGAAGCTCTCCTGTGAGTCCAGATTTAGATTCCGATAATTCACATCAGGTTTACCGTATACCTTGCACCTTCTTATTGACGATGAAACACAGAAATTGCATCCGAATTTAATACAAAACTCAGAATGCCGACTTAAGTACAAGAGGACTGACGCTCTCATTTTCTATGATTTGAACCTCTCCTGTGAGTCCAGTTTTAGGTTCCGATGCTTCACTTCAGGTTTACTGTATACCTTGCACCTTCTTATTGACGATGAAACACAGAAATTTCATCGGAATTAATTTCAAAAGGCACATGCCGACTTAAGTACAAGAGGACTGATACTCTAGCTCTCTATGATTTAAACCTCTCCTGTGAGTCCAGTTTTAGATTCCGATGCTTCACTTCAGGTTTACTATATACCTTGCACCTTCTTCTTGACGATGAAACACAGAAATTGTATCGGAATTAAATTCAAAAGGCACAATGCCGACTTAAGGACAAGAGGTATGACACACCAACTTACTATGATTTGAACCTCTCCTGTGAGTCCAGTTTTAGATTCCGATGCTTCACTTCAGGTTAACTGTATCCCTTGGACCTTCATATTGACGATGAAACACAGAAATTCCATCCGAATTTAATACAAAGGCACAATGCCGACTTAAGTACAAGAGGACTGACACTCTCACTTTCTATGATTTGAAGCTCTCCTGTGAGTCCAGTTATTGATTCCGATGCTTCACTTCAGGTTTACAGGATACCTTGCACCTCATAATTGACGATGAGACACAGAAATTTCATCCGAATTTAATACAAAAGGCACATTGCCGTCTTAAGTACAAGAGGCCTGACATTCTCCCTTTCTATTATTTGAACCTCTCCTGTGAGTCCAGTTTTAGATTCCGATGCTTCACTTCAGGTTTACTGTATACCTTGCACCTTATAATTGACGATGAAACAAAGCAATTTCATCCGAATTTAATACCAAAGGCACATTGCCGACTTAAGTACAAGAGGACCGACACTCTCTCATTCTATGATTTGAACCTCTCCTGTGAGTCCAGTTCTAGATTCCGATGCTTTACTTCATGTTTACTGTATCCATTGGACCTTCTTATTGACGATGAAACACAGAAATTGCATCGGAATTAAATTCAAAAGGCACAATGCAGACTTAAGTACAAGAGGACAGACACGCTCACTTTCTATGATATGAACCTCTCCCGTGAGTCCAGTTTTGGATTCCGATGCTTCACTTCAGGTGTACTGTATACCTTGCACCTTCTTATTGACGACGAAACATAGAAATTGCATCCGAATTTTATACAAAAGGCACAATGCATACTTAAGTACAAGAGGACTGACACTCTAACATTCTATTATTTGAACCTCTCCTGTGAGTCCAGTTTTAGATTCCGATGGTTCACTTCAGGTTTACTGTATATCTTGGACCTTCTTATTGACGATGAACCACAGAAATTTCATCGGAATTAAATTCAATGGGTACAAAGCCGACTTAAGTACAAGGGGACTGACACTCTCTCTTTCCATGATTTGAACCTCTCCTGTGAGCCCAGTTTTAGATTCCGTTTCTTCGCTTCAGGTTTACTGTATACCTTGCACCTTCTTATTCACGATGAAACACAGAAATTGCATCGGAATTAAATTCAAAAGGCACATTGCCGACTTAAGTACAAGAGGAGTGACACTCTAACTCCCTATGATTTGAACTTATCCTGTGAGTCCAGTTTTAGATTCCGATGCTTCACTTCAGGTTTACTGTATACCTTGCACCTTCTTATTGACGATGAAACACTGAAATTGTATCGGAATAAAATTCAAAAGGCACAATGCCGACTTCAGTACAAGAGGTCTGACACACTAACTTACTATGATTTGAACCTCTCCTGTGAGTTTAGATTTAGTTTCCGATGCTTCACTTCAGGTTTACTGTAACCCTTGGACCTTCATATTGACGATGAAACACAGAAATTGCATCCGAATTTAATACAAGAAGCACAATGCCGACTTATGTACAAGAGGACTGACACTTTTACTTTCTATAATATGAACCTGTCCTGTGAGTCCAGTTTTAGATTCCGATGCTTCACTTCAGGTTTACTGTATACCTTGCACCTTATAATTGACGATGAAACACAGAAATTTCATCCGAATTTAATACCAAAGGCACATTGCCACTTAAGTACAAGAGGACTGACACTCTCTTTTTCTATGATTTGAACCTCTCCTGTGAGTCCAGTTCTAGATTCCGATGCTTTACTTCAGGTTTACTGTATCCCTTGGACCTTCTTATTGACGATGAAACTTAGAAATTGCAACCGAATTAAATTCAAATGGCACAATGCAGACGTAAGTACAAGAGGACAGACACTCTCACTTTCTATGATATGAACCTCTCCCGTGAGTCCAGTTTTGGATTCCGATGCTTCACTTCAGGTTTACTGTATACCTTGCATCTGCTTAATGACGACGAAACATAGAAATTGCATCCGAATTTAATACAAAAGGCACAATGCAGACTTAAGTACAAGAGGACTGACACTCTAACATTCTATGATTTGAACCTCTCCTGTGAGTCCAGTTTTAGATTCCGATGGTTCACTTCAGGTTTACTGTATACCTTGGACCTTCTTATTGACGATGAACCACAGAAATTTCATCGGAATTAAATTCAATGGGTACAAAGCCGACTTAAGTACAAGAGGACTGACACTCTCACTTTCTATGATTTGAACCTCTCCTGTGAGTCCAGTTTTAGATTCCGATGCTTCACTTCAGGTTTACAGTATACCTTGCACCTTATAATTGACGATGAAACACAGATATTTCATCTGAATTTAATACCAAAGGCACATTGCCGACTTAAGCACAAGAGGACTGACACTCTCCCTTTCTATGATTTGAACCTCTCCTGTGAGTCCAGTTCTAGATTCCGATGCTTCACTTCAGGTTTACTGTATCCCATGGACCTTCTTATTGACATTGAAACACAGAAATTGCATCCGAATTAATTACAAAATGCACGATGCAGACTTAAGTAAAAGAGGACTGACACTCTCATTTTCTATGATTTGAACCGCTCCTGTGAGACCAGTTTTAGGTTCCGATGCTTCACTTCAGGTTTACTGTATACCTTGGACCATCTTATTGACGGTGAAACACAGAAATTGCACCGGAATGTAATACAAAAAGCACTATGCCCACTTAAGTACATGAGGACTGACACTCTCACTTTTTATGATTTGAACCTCTCCCATGAGTCCGGTTTTAGATTCCGATGCTTCACTTCAGGTTTAGTAAATCCCTTGAACCTTCTTATTGACGATGAGACACAAAAATTGCATCCGAATGTAACACAAAAGGCACAATGCCGACTTAAGTAAAAGAGGACTGACACTCTCACTGTCCATGATTTGAACCTCTCCTGTGAGTCCAGTTTTAGATTCCGATGCTTCACTTCAGGTTTACTGTATCCCGTGGACCTTCTTAATGACGATGAAACACAGAAATTGCATCAGAATTAAATTCAAAAGCACAATGCCGACTTAAGTACAAGAGGACTGACACTCTCACTTTCTATAATTTGAACCTCTCCTGTGGGCCCAGTATTAGATTCCGATGCCTCACATCAGGTTTACTGTATACCTTGCACCTTCTTATTGACAACGAAACACAGATATAGCATCCGAATTTTATACAAAAGGCACAATGCCGACTCAAGTACAAGAGGACTGACACTTTAACTTTCTACGATTTGAACAACTCCTGTGAGTCCAGTTTTAGATTCCGATGGTTCACTTCAGGTTTACTGTATACCTTGGACCTTCTTATTGACGATGAAATCAGAAATTGCATCGGAATTAAATTCAAAAGGCACAAAGCCGACTTAAGTCTAAGAGTACTGACAATCTAACTTTCTATGATTTGAACCTCTCCTGTGAGTCCAGTTTTAGATTCTGATGCTTCAATTCAGGTTTACTGTATCCCTTGGACCTTCTTATTGACGATGAAACACAGAAATTGCATCCGAATTTAATACAAAAGGAACAATGCCGACTCAAGTAAAAGAGGACTGACACACTCTCTTTCTACGATTTGAACCTCTCCTGTGAGTCCAGTTTTAGATTCCGATGGTTCACTTCAGGTTTACTGTATACCTTGCACCATCTTATTGACGATGAAACACAGAAGTTGGATTGGAATTAAATTCAAAAGGCACATTGCCGACTTAAGTACAAGAGGACCGACACTCTAACTCTCTGTGATTTGAACCTCTCCTGTAAGTCCAGATTTAGATTCCGATGCTTCACTTCAGGTTTACTGTATACCTTGCACATTATTATTGACGACGAAACACAGAATTTGTATCGGAATTAAATTCAAAAGGCACAATGCCGACATAAGTACAAGAGGTCTGACTCTCTAACTTCATATTATTTGAACCTCTCCTGTGAGTCCAGTTTTAGATTCCGATGCTTCACTTCAGGTTTAATGTATCCCTTGGACCTTGATATTGACGATGAAACACAGAAATTGCATCCGAATTTAATACAAAAGGCACAATGCCGAGTTAAGTACAAGAGGACTGACACTCTCACTTTAAATGATTTGAACCTCTCCTGTGAGTCCAGTTTTAGATTCCGATGCTTCACTTTAGGTTTACAGTATACCTTGCACCTTATAATTGACGATGAAACACAGATATTTCATCCGAATTTAATACCAAAATGCACATTGCCGACTTAAGTACATGAGGACTGACACTCTCCCTTTCTATGATTTGAACCTCACCTGTGAGTCCAGTTTTAGATTCCGATGCTTCACTTCAGGTTTACTGTATCCCTTGGACCTTCTTATTGACGATGAAACACAGAAATTGCATCCGAATTTAATACAAAAGGCACAATGCAGACTTAAGTAAAAGAGGACTGACACTCTCACTTTCTATGATTTGAACCTCTCCTGTGACACCAGTTTTAGGTTCCGATGCTTCACTTCAGGTTTACTGTATACCTTGCACCTTCTTACTGACGATGAAACACAGATATTGCACCGGAATTTAATACAAAAGGGACGATTCCGACTTAAGTACAAGAGGACTGACACTCTCAACTTCTATGATTTGAACCTCTCCTGTGAGTCCAGTTTTACATTCCGATGCTTCACCTCAGGTTTACAGTATACCTTGGACCTTATTAATGGCGATGAAACACAGAAATTGCATCGGAATTAAGTTAAGAAGGCACAATGCCGACTTAAGTAAAAGAGGACTGACACTCTAACTGTCTATGATTTGAACCTCTCCTGTTAGTCCAGTTTTAGATTTCGATGCTTCACTTCAGGTTTACTGTATCCCTTGGACCTTCTTATTGACGATGAAACACAGAAATTGCATCCGAATTTAATACAAAAGGCACAATGCCTACCTAAGTAAAAGAGGACTGACACCCTCACTTTCTATGACTGGAAGCTCTCCTGTGAGTCCAGTTTCAGATTCCGATGCTTCACTTCAGGTTTACTGTATACCTTGCACCTTCTTACTGACGATGAAACACAGAAATTGCACCGGAATTTAATACAAAAGGCAGAATGCAAACTGAAGTACAAGTGGACTGACACTCTCACTTTCTATCATTTGAACCTCTCCTGTGAGTCCAGTTTTAGATTCCGATGCTTCACTTCAGGTTTACTGTATCCCTTGGACCTTCTTATTGACGATGAAACACAGAAATTGCATCCGAATTTAATACAAAAGGAACAATGTCGACTTAAGTAAAAGAGGACTGACACACTCTCTTTCTATGATTTTAACCTCTCCTGTGAGTCCAGTTTTAGATTACGATGGTTCACTTCAGGTTTACTGTATACCTTGCACCTTCTTATTGACGATGAAACACAGAAGTTGCATTGGAATTACATTCAAAAGGCACATTGCCGACTTAAGTACAAGAGGACCGACACTCTAACTCTCTATGATTTGAACCTCTCCTGTGAGTCCAGATTTAGATTCCGATGCTTCACTTCAGGTTTACTGTATACCTTGCACATTATTATTGACGATGAAACACAGAAATTGTATCGGAATTAAATTCAAAAGGCACAATGCCGACATAAGTACAAGAGGTCTGACTCACTAACTTCATATTATTTGAACCTCTCCTGTGAGTCCAGTTTTAGATTCCGATGCTTCACTTCAGGTTTAATGTATCCCTTGGACCTTCATATTGACGATGAAACACAGAAATTGCATCCGAATTTAATACAAAAGGCACAACGCCGACTTATGTACAAGAGGACTGACACTCTCACTTTAAATGATTTGAACCTCTCCTGTGAGTCCAGTTTTAGATTCCGATGCTTCACTTCAGGTTTACAGTATACCTTGCACCTTATAATTGACGATGAAACACAGATATTTCATCCGAATTTAATACCAAATGCACATTGCCGACTGAAGTACATGAGGACTGACACTCTCCCTTTCTATGATTTGAACCTCACCTGTGAGTCCATTTCCAGATTCGGATGCTTCACTTCACGTTTACTGTATCCCTTGGACCTTCTTGTTGACGATGAAACACAGAAATTGCATCCGAATTTAATACAAAAGGCACAATGCAGACTTATGTAAAAGAGGACTGACACTCTCACTTTCTATGATTTGAACCTCTCCTGTGATACCTGTTTTAGGTTCCGATGCTTCACTTCAGGTTTACTGTATACCTTGCACCTTCTTATTGACGATGAAACACAGATATTGCACCGGAATTTAATACAAAAGGCACGATTCCGACTTAAGTACAAGAGGACTGACACTGTCACCTTCCATGATTTGAACCTCTCCTGTGAGTCCAGTTTTACATTCCGATGCTTCTTCTCAGGTTTACAGTATACCTTGGACCTTGTTATTGGCGATGAAACACAGAAATTGCATCGGAATTAAATTAAGAAGGCCCAATGCCGACTTAAGTACATGTCGACTGACACTCTAACTTTCTATTATTTAAAACTCTCCCGTGAGTCCAGTTTTAGTTTCCGACGCTTCACTTCAGGTTTACTGTATCCCTTGGACCTTCTTATTGACGATGAAACACAGAAATTGCATCCGAATTTAATACAAAAGGCCCAATGCCGACTTAACTACAAGAGGACTGACACTAAAACTTTCTATTATTTGTACCCCTCCTGTGAGTCCAGTTTTAGATTCCGATGCTTCACTTCAGGTTTACTGTATACCTTGAACCATTCTTATTGACGACGAAACACAGAAAATGCATCCGAATTTTATACAAAAGGCACAATGCCGACTTAAGTAAAAGAGGACTGACACTCTTTCTGTCTATGATTTGAACCTCTCCTGTGAGTCCAGTTTTAGATTCCGATGCTTCTCTTCAGGTTTACTGTATCCTTTGGACCTCCTCATTGACGATGAAACACAGAAATTGCATCTGAATTTAATACAAAAGGCACAATGCCGACTTAAGTAAAAGAGGACTGACACTCTCTCTTTCTATGATTTGAACCTCTCCTGTGAGTCCAGTTTTAGATTCCGATGCTTCACTTCAGGTTTATTGTATACCTTGCTTCTTCTTATTGACGACGAAACATAGAAATTGCATCCGAATTCTATACAAAAGGCACAATGCCGACTTAAGTACAAGAGGACAACACTCTAACTTTCTATGATTTGAACCTCTCCTGTGAGTCCAGTTTTAGATTCCGATGATTCACTTCAGGATTACTGCATACCTTGCACCTTCTTATTGACGACGAAACACAGAAACTGCATCCGAATTTGATACAAAAGGCACAATGCCGACTTTAGTACAAGAGGACTGACACTCTAATTTTCTATGATTTGAACCTCTCCAATGAGTATAGTTTTAGATTCCGATGGTTCACTTCAGGTTTACTGTATACCATGGACCTTCTTATTGACGATGAAACACAGAAATTGCATCGGAATTAAATTCATAAGGCACAATGCCGACTTAAGTACAAGAGGACAGACACTCTAACTTTCTATGATTTTAACCTCTCCTGTGAGTCCAGATTTAGATTCCGATGTTTCACTTCAGGTTTACTGTATCCCTTGCACCTTCTTAATGACGATGAAACACAGATATAAAATCCGAATTTAATACAAAAGGCACAATGCCCACTTAAGTAAAAGAGGACTGACACTCTCACTTTCTATGACTGGAAGCTCTCCTGTGAGTGCAGTTTAAATTCCGATGCTTCCCTTCAGGTTTACTGTATACCTTGCACCTTCTTATTGACGATGAAACACAGAAATTGCATCCGAATTTAATACAAAAGGAACAATGCTGACTTAAGTAAACGAGGACAGACACACTCTCTTTCTATGATTTGAACCTCTCCTGTGAGTCCAGTTTTAGATTCCGATGGTTCACTTCCGGTTTACTGTATACCTTGCACCATCTTATTGACGATGAAACACAGAAGTTGCATTGGAATTAAATTCAAAAGGCACATTGCCGACTTAAGTACAAGAGGACCGAAACTCTAACTCTCTATGTTTGGAACCTCTCCTGTGAGTCCAGATTTAGATTCCGATGCTTCACTTCAGGTTTACTGTATAACTTGCACATTCTTATTGACGATGAAACACAGAAATTGTATCGGAATTAAATTCAAAAGGCACAATGGCGACATAAGTACAAGAGGTCTGACACACTAACTTACTATTATTTGAACCTCTCCTGTAAGTCCAGTTTTAGATTTCGATGCTTCACTTCACATTTACTGTATACCTTGCACCTTCTTATTGACGATGAAACACAGAAATTGCACCGGAATTTGATACAAAAGGCACGATGCCGACTTAAGTACAAGAGGACTGACACTCTCACCTTCTATGATTTGAACCTCTCCTGTGAGTCCAGTTTTACATTCCGATGCTTGACCTCAGGTTTACAGTATACCTTGGACCTTCTTATTGACGATGAAACACAGATATTGCATCGGAATTAAATTCAGAAGGCACAATGCCGACTTGAATACATGAGGACTGACACTCTAACTTTCTATTATTCAAAACACTCCTGTGAGTCCAGTTTTAGATTCCGATGCTTCACTTCAGGTTTACTGGGTCCCTTGTACCTTCTTATTGACGATGAAACACAGAAATTGCATCCGAATTTAATACAAAAGGCACAATGCCGACTTAACTACAAGAGGACTGACACTCGAACTTTCTATGATTTCAACCTCTCCTGTGAGTCCAGTTTTAGATTCCGATGCTTCACTTCAAGTTTACTGTATACCTTGCACCTTCTTAATGACGATGAAACACAGGAATTGCACCGGAATTTAATACAAAAGGCAGAATGCCGACTTAAGTACAAGAGGACTGACACCCTCACTTTCTATGATTTGAACCTCTCCTGTGAATCCGGTTTTAGATTCCGATGCTTCTCTTCAGGTTTACTGTAACCTTTGGACCTCCTCATTGACGATGAAACACAGAAATTGCATCCGAATTTAATACAAAAGGCACAATACCGACTTAAGTAAAAGAGGACTGACACTCTCTCTTTCTATGATTTGAACCTCTCCTGTGAGTCCAGTTTTAGATTCCGATGCTTCACTTCAGGTTTACTGTATACCTTGAACCTTCTTACTGACGACGAAACACAGAAATTGCATCCGAATTTAATACAAAGGGCACAATGCCGACTTAGGTACGAGAGGTCTGACACACAAATTTTCTTTAATCTGAACCGCTCCTGTGAGTCCAGATTTAGATTACGATGGTTCACTTCAGGTTTATTGTATACCTTGGACCTTCTTATTGACGATGAAACGCAGGAATTGCATCGGAATCAAATTCAAAAGGCACAATGCCGACTTAAGTACAAGAGGACTGACACTCTAACTTCCTATGATGTGAACCTCTCCTGTGAGTCCAGTTTTAGATTCCGATGCTTCACTTCAGGTTTACTGTTTCTCTTGGACCTTCTTATTGACGATGAAACACAGAAATTGAATCCGAATTTAATACAAAAGGCAGAATGCCGACTGAAGTACAAGAGGACTGACACTCTCACTTTCTATGATTTGAACCTCTCCTGTGAGTCCTGTTTTAGATTCCGATGCTTCACTTTAGGTTTACTGTGTCCCTTGGAACTTCCCATTGACGATGAAACACAGAAATTGCATCCGAATTTATTACAAAAGGCACAATGCCGACTGAAGTAAAAGAGGACTGACACTCTCACTTTCTATGAATTGAACCTCTCCTGTGAGTCCAGTTTTAGATTCCGATGCTTCAATTCAGGTTTACTGTATACCTTGCACCTTCTTGTTGACGATGAAACACAGAAATTGCATCGGAATTAAATTCAAAAGGCACAATGACGATTTAAGTACAAGAGGACTGACACTCTAACTCTCTATGTTTTGACCTCTATTTTGAGTCCAGTTTTAGATTCCGATGCTTCACTTCAGGATTACTGTATACCTTGCACCTTCTTATTGACGATTAAACACAGAAATTGCATCGGAATTAAATTCAAAAATGCACAATGCCGACTTCAGTACAAGAGGACTGACACTCTAACTTTCTATGATTTGAACCTCTCCTGTGAGTAAAGTTTTAGATTCCGATGCATCACTTCAGGTTTACTGTATCCCTTGGACCTTCTTACTGACGATGAAACACAGACATTGCATCCGAATTTAATACAAAAGGCACAATGCCGACATAAGTACAAAAGGACTGACACTCTAACTTTCTATGATTTCAACCTCACCTGTGAGTCCAGTTTTAGATTCCAAAGCTTCACTTCAGGTTTACTTTATACCTTGCACCTTCTTATTGACGATGAAACACAGAAATTGCATCTTAATGAAATTCAAAAGGCACAGTGCCGACTTAAGTACAAGAGGACTGACACTCTAACCTTCTATGATTGGAAATTCTCCTGTGAGTCCAGTTATAGATTCCGATGCTTCACTTCAGGTTTACTGTATCCCTTGGACCTTCTTATTGACGATGAAACACAGAAATATCATCCGTATTTAATACAAAGAGGCACAATGCCGACTTACGTACAAGTGGACCGACACTCTTACTTTCTATGGGTTGAACCTCTCCTGTGAGTCCAGTTTTAGATTCCAATGCTTCACTTCAGGTTGACTGTATACGTTGCACCCTCTTACTGACGATGAAACACAGAAATAGCATCCGAATTTAATACAAAATGCATAATGCCGACTGACGTACAAGAGGACTGACACTCTAACTTTCTATGATTTGAACCTCTCCTGTGAGTCCAGTTATAGATTCCGATGGATCTCTTCAGGTTTACTGTATACCTTGGACCTTCTTATTGACGATGAAACACAGAAATTGCATCGGAATTAAATTCAAAATGCACAATGCCGACTTAAGTCTAAGAGGACTGACACTCTCGCTTTCTATGATTTGAACCTCTCCTGTGAGTCCAGTTTTAGATTCCGATGCTTCACTTCAGGTTTACTGTATACCTTGCCCCTTCTTATTGACGACGAAACACAGAAATTGCATCCGAATTTTATAGAAATGGCACAATGCCGACTTACGTACAAGAGGACTGACACTCTAACTTTCTATGATTTTAACCTCTCCTGTGAGTCCAGATTTAGATTCCGATGCTTCACTTCAGGTTTACTGTAACCTTTGGACCTCCTCATTGACGATGAAACACAGAAATTGCATCCGAATTTAATACAAAATGCACAATGCCGACTTAAGTACAAGAGGACTGACACTCTAACTTTCTACGATTTGAACCTCTCCTGTGAGTCCACTTTTAGATTCCGATGGTTCGCTTCAGGTTTACTGTATACCTTGGAACTTCTTATTGACGATGAAACACTGAAATTGTATCGGAATTAATTTCAAAAGGCACAATGCCGACTTAAGTACAAAAGGTCAGACACACTAACTTACTATGATTTGAACCTCTCCTGTGAGTCCAGTTTTAGATTCCGATGCTTCACTTCAGGTTTACTGTATCCCTTGGACCTTCATATTGACGATAAAACACAGAAATTGCATCCGAAATTAATACAAAAGGCGTAATGCCGACTTAAGTATAAGTGGACTGACACTTTCACTTTCTATGATTTGAACCCCTCCTGTGAGTCCAGTTTTAGATTCCGATGCTTCACTTCAGGTTTACAGTAAACCTTGCTCCTTATAATTGACGATGAAACACAGAAATATCATCCGAATTTAATACCAAAGGCACATTGCCGACTTAAGTACTTGAGGACTGACACCTTCCCTTTCTATGATTTGAACCTCTCCTGTGAGTCCAGTTCTAGATTCCGATGCTTCACATCAGGTTTACTGTACCCCTTGGACCTTCTTATTGAAGATGAAACACAGAAATAACATCGGAATTTAATAGAAAAGGCACAATGCAGACTTAAGTAAAAGAGGACTGACACTCTCACTTTCTATGATTTGAACCTCTCCCGTGAGTCCAGTTTTAGATTCCGATGCTTCACTTCGGGTTTACTGTATCCCTTGGACCTTCTTATTGACGATGAAACACAGAAATTGCATCCGAATGTAATACAAAAGGCACAATGCCGACTTAAGTAAAAGAGGACTGACACTCTCACTTTGCATGATTTGAACCTCTCCCGTGAGTCCAGTTTTGGATTCAGATGCTTCATTTCAGGTTTACTGTATCCCGTAGACCTTCTTATTGTCGATGAAACACAGAAATTACATCTGAATAAAACTGAAAAGACAGAATGCCGACTTAAGTACAAGAGGACTGACACTCTCACTTTCTATTATATGAACCTCTCCTGTGAGTCCAGTTTTAGATTCCGATGCTTCACTTCAGGTTTACTGTATACCTTGCACCTTCTTATTGACGACGAAACGTAGAAATTGCATCCTAATTTTATACAAAAAGGCCCAATGCCGACTTAAGTACAAGAGGTCTGACACTCTAAATGTCTATCATTTGAACCTCTCCTGTGAGCCCAGTTTTAGATTCCGATGGTTCACTTCAGGTTTTCTGTATACCGTAGACCTTCTTATTGACGATGAAACACAGAAATTGCATCGGAATTAAATTCAAAGGGCACAATGCCGACTTAAGTACAAGAGGACTGACACTCTCACTTTCTATGATTAGAACCTCTCCTGTGAGTCCAGTTTTAGATTCCGATGCTTCACTTCAGGTTTACTGTATCACTTGGACTTTCTTATTGACGATGAAACACAGAAATTGCATCCAAATTAAATACAAAAGGCACAATGCCGACTTAAGTACAAGAGGACTGACACTCTCACTTTATATGATTTGAACCTCTCCTGTGAGTCCAGTTTTAGATTCCGATGCTTCACTTTAGGTTTACTGTATACCTTGCACCTTCATATTGACAACGAAACACAGAAATTGCATCCGAATTTTATACAAAAGGCACAATGCCGACGCAAGTACAAGAGGACTGACACTCTAATTTTCTACGATTTGAACCTCTCCTGTGAGTCCAGTTTTAGATTCCGATGCCTCACTTCAGGTTTACTGTGTACCTTGCAACTTCTTATTGACAACGAAACACAGAAATTGCATTCGAATTTTATACAAAAGGCACAATGCCGACGCAAGTAGAAGTGGATTGACACTCTAATTTTCTACGATTTGAACCTCTCCTGTGAGTCCAGTTTTAGATTCCGATGGTTCACTTCAGGTTTACTGTATACCTTGGACCTTCTTATTGACGTTGAAGCACAGAAATTGCATCGGAATTAAATTCAAAATGCACAATGCCGACTTAAATACAAGAGGACTGACAATCTAACTTTCTATGATTTGAACCTCTCCTGTGAGTCCAGTTTTAGATTCTGATGCTTCACTTCAGGTTTACAGTATCCCTTGGACCTTCTTATTGACGATGAAACACAGAAATTGCATCCGAATGTAATACTAAAGGCACAATGCCGACTTAAGTAAAAGAGGACTGACACTCTCACTTTCTATGATTTGAACCTCTCCTGTTAGTCCAGTTTTAGATTCCGATGCTTCATTTCAGGTTTACTGTATCCCTTGGCCTTTCTTATTGACGATGAAACACAGAAATTGCATCCGAATTTAATACAAAAGGCACAATGCCGACTTAAGTACAAGAGGACTGACACCTTCCCTTCTATGATTTGAACCTCTCCTGTGAGTCCAGTTCTAGATTCCGATGCTTCACTTCAGGTTTACTGTACCCCTTGGACCTTCTTATTGACGATGAAACACAGAAATTGCATCGGAATTTAATAGAAATGGCACAATGCCGACTTAAGTAAAAGAGGACTGCCACTCTCACTTTCCATGATTTGAACCTCTCCCGTGAGTTCAGTTTTAGATTCCGATGCTTCATTTCAGGTTTACTGTATCCCGTGGACCTTCTTATTGTCGATGAAACACAGAAATTACATCTGAATAAAATTGAAAAGGCAGAATGCCGACTTAAGTACAAGAGGACTGACACTCTCACTTTCTATGATTTGAACCTCTCCTGTGAGTCAAGTTTTAGATTCCGATGCTTCACTTCAGGTGTACTGTATACCTTGCACCTTCTTATTGACGACGAAACATAGAAATTGCATCCGAATTTTATTTAAACGGCACAATGCCGACTTAAGTACAAGAGGTCTGACACTCTAACTTTCTATAAATTGAACCTCTCCTGTGAGCCCAGTTTTAGATTCCGATGGTTCACTTCAGGTTTACTGTATACCTTGGACCTCCTTATTGTCGATGAAACACAGAAATTGCATCGGAATTAAATTCAAAGGGCACAATGCTGACTTAAGTACAAGAGGACTGACACTCTCACTTTCTATGATTAGAACCTCTCCTGTGAGTCCAGTTTTAGACTCCGATGCTTCACTTCAGGTTTACTGTATCACTTGGACTTTCTTATTGACGATGAAACACAGAAATTGCATCCAAATTTAATACAAAAGGCACAATGCCGACTTATGTACAAGAGGAGTGACACACTCACTTTATATGATTTGAACCTCTCCTGTGAGTCCAGTTTTTGATTCCGATGCTTCACTTTAGGTTCACTGTATACCTTGCACCTTCTTATTGACAATGAAACACAGAAATTGCATCCGAATTTTCTACAAAAGGCACAATGCCGACGCAAGTACAAGACGACTGACACCCTAATTTTCTACGATTTGAACCTCTCCTGTGAGTCCAGTTTTAGATCCCGATGGTTCACTTCAGGTTTACTGTATACCTTGCACCTTCTTATTGACGATGAAAAACAGAAATTGCATCGGAATTAAATTCAAAAGGCACAATGCCGACTTAAGTACAAGAGGACCGACACTCTAACATTTTATGATTTTAAACTCTCCTGTGAGTCCAGATTTAGTTTCCGATGCTTCACTTCAGGTTTATTTATCCCTTGGACATTCTTATTGACGATGAAAAACAGATATTGAATCCGAATTTAATACAAAGGGCACAATGCCCACTTAAGTAAATGAGGACTGACACTCTCACTTTCTATGACTGAAAGCTCTCCAGTGAGTCCAGTTTTAGGTTCCGATGCTTCACTTCAGGTTTACTGTATACCTTGCACCTTCTTATTGACGATGAAGCACAGAAATTGCATCGGAATTAAATTCAAAATGCACAATGCCGACTTAAGTACAAGAGGACTGACAATCTAACTTTCTATGATTTGAACCTCTCCTGTGAGTCCAGTTTTAGATTCTGATGCTTCACTTCAGGTTTACTGTATCCCATGGACCTTCTTATTGACGATGAAACACAGAAATTGCATCCGAATGTAATACTAAAGGCACAATGCCGACTTAAGTAAAAGAGGACTGACACTCTCACTTTCTATGATTTGAACCTCTCCTGTGAGTCAAGTTTTAGATTCCGATGGTTCACTTCAGGTTTACTGTATACCTTGGACCTTCTTATTGACGATGAAACACAGAAATTGCATCGGAACTAAGTTCAAAAGGCACAATGCCGACTTAAGTACAAGAGGACTGACACTCTAACTTTCTATGATTTTAACCTCACCTGTGAGTCCAGATTTAGATTCCGATGCTTCACTTCAGGTTTATTGTATCCCTTGGACCTTCTTATTGACGATGAAACACAGATATTGAACCCGAATTTAATACAAAAGGGACAATGCCCACTTAAGTAAATGAGGACTGACACTCTCACTTTCTACGATTTGAACCCCTCCTGTGAGTCCAGTTTTAGATTCCGATGCTTCACTTCAGGATTACTGTATCCCTTGGACCTTCTTATTGCCGAGGAAACACAGAAATTGCATCCGAATTTAATACAAAAGGAACAATGCCGACTTAAGTAAAAGAGGACTGACACTCTCTCTTTCTATGATTTGAACCTCTCCTGTGAGTCCAGTTTTAGATTCCAATGCTTCACTTCAGGATTACTGCATACCTTGCACCTTCTTTTTGACGACGACACACAGAAATTGCATCCGAATTTTATACAAAAGGCACAATGCCGACTTAAGTACAAGAGGAATGACACTCTGATTATCTATGATTTGAACCTCTCCTGTGAGTCAAGTTTTAGATTCCGATCGTTCACTTCAGGTTTACTGTATACCTTGGACCTTCTTATTGACGATGAAACACAGTAATTGCATCGGAATTAAATTCAAAAGGAACAATGCCGACTTAAGTAGAAGAGGACTGACACTCTCTCTTTCTATGATTTGAACCTCTCCTGTGAGTCCAGTTTTAGATTCCAATGTTTCACTTCAGGATAACTGTATACCTTGCACCTTCTTATTGACGACGACACACAGAAATTGCATCCGAATTTTATACAAAAGGCACAATGCCGACTTAAGTACAAGAGGACTGACACTCTAATTTTCTATGATTTGAACCTCTCCTGTGAGTCAAGTTTTAGATTCCGATGCTTCACTTCAGGTTTACTATATCCCTTGGACCTTCATATTGACGATGAAACACAGAAATTGCATCGGAATTCAATACGAAAGGCACAATGCCGACTTAAATACAAGAGGACTGACATTCTCACTTTCTATGATTTGAACCGCTCCTGTGAGTCCAGATTTAGATTCCGATGCTTCACTTCAGGTTTATTGTATCCGTTGGACCTTCTTATTGACGATGAAACACAGATATTCAATCCGAATTTAATACAAAAGGCACAATGCCCACTTAAGTAAATGAGGACTGACACTCTCACTTTCTATGACTGGAAGCTCTCCTGTGAGTCCAGTTTTAGATTCCGATGCTTCACTTCAGGTTTACTGTATCCCTTGGACCTTCTTATTGACGATGAAACACCGAAATTGCATCCGAATTTAATACAAAATGCACAATGCCGACTTAAGTACAAGAGGACTGACACTCTAATTTTCTATGATTTGAACCTCTCCTGTGAGTCAAGTTTTAGATTCCGATGGTTCACCTCAGGTTTAATGTATACCTTGCACCTTCTTATTGACGATGAAACACAGAAATTGCACCGGAATTTAATTCAAAAGGCAGAATTCCGACTTAAGTACAAGAGGACTGACACTCTCACTTTCTATGATTTGAACCTCTCCCGTGAGTCCAGTTTTAGATTCCGATGCTTCACTTCCGGTTTACTGAATACCTTTCACCTTCATATTGACGATGAAACAGAGAAATTGTATCGGAATTAAATTCAAAAGGCACAATGCCGAAATAAGTACAAGAGGTCTGACACACTAACTTACTATGATTTGAACCTCTCCCGTGAGTCCAGTTTTAGATTCCGATGCTTCATTTCAGGTTTACTATATCCCTTGGACCTTCATATTGACGATGAAACACAGAAATTGCATCCGAATTTAATACAAAGGGCACAATGCCGACTTAAGTACAAGAGGACTGCCGCTCTCACTTTCTATGATTTGAACCTCTCCTGTGAGTCCAGTTTTAGATTCCAATGCTTCACTTCAGGATTTCTGTATACCTTGCACCTTCTTATTGACGACAACACACAGAAATTGCATCCGAATTTTATACAAAAGGCACAATGCTGACTTAAGTACAAGAGGACTGGCACTCTAATTTTCTATGATTTGAACCTCTCCTGTAAGTCAAGTTTTAGATTCCGATGGCTCACCTCAGGTTTACTGTATACCTTGGACCTTCTTATTGACGATGAAACACAGATATTGCATCGGAATTAAATTCAAAAGGCACAATGCCGACTTAAGTACAAGAGGACTGACACTCTAACTTTCTATGATTTTAACCTCTCCTGTGAGTCCAGATTTAGTTTCCGATGCTTCACTTCAGGTTTATTGTATCCGTTGGACCTTCTTATTGACGATGAAACACAGATATTCAATCCGAATTTAGTACAAAAGGCACAATGCCCACATAAGTAAATGAGGACTGACACTCTCACTTTCTATGACTGGAAGCTCTCCTGTGAGTCCAGTTTTAGATTCCGATGCTTCACTTCAGGTTTACTGTATCCCTTGGACCTTCTTATTGACGATGAAACACCGAAATTGAATCCGAATTTTAATACAAAATGCACAATGCCGACTTAAGTACAAGAGGACTGCCACTCTCACTCTCTGTGATTTGAACCTCTCCTGTGAGTCCAGTTTTAGATTCCGATGCTTCACTTCAGGATTACTGTATACCTTGCACCTTCTTATTGACGACGACACACAGAAATTGCATCCGAATTTAATACAAAAGGCACAATGCCGACTTAAGTACAAGAGGACTGACACTCTAATTTTCTATGATTTGAACCTCTCCCGTGAGTCAAGTTTTAGATTCCGATGGTTCACTTCAGGTTTACTGTATACCTTGCACCTTCTTATTGACGATGAAACACAGAAATTGCACCGGAATTTAATGCAAAAGGCAGAATGCCGACTTAAGTACAAGAGGACTGACACTCTCACTTTCTATGATTTGAACCTCTCCCGTGAGTCCAGTTTTAGATTCCGATGCTTCACTTCAGGTTTACTGTATCCCTTGGACCTTCCTATTGCCGAGGAAACACAGAAATTGCATCCGAATTTAATACAAAAGGAACAATGCAGACTTAAGTAAAAGAGGACTGACACTTTCTCTTTCTATGATTTGAACCTCTCCTGTGAGTCCAGTTTTAGATTCCGGTGGTTCACTTCAGGTTTACTGTATACCTTGCACCTTCTTATTGACGATGAAACACAGAAGTTGCATCGAAATTAAATTCAAAAGGCACATTGCCGACTTAAGTACAAGAGGACTGACACTCTAACTCTCTATGATTTGAACCTCTCCTGTGAGTCCAGATTTAGATTCCGATACTTCACTTCAGGTTTACTGTATACCTTGCACCTTCATATTGACGATGAAACAGAGAAATTGTATCGGAATTAAATTCAAAAGGCACAATGCGGAAATAAGTACAAGAGGTCTGACACACTAACTTACTATGATTTGAACCTCTCCCGTGAGTCCAGTTTTAGATTCCGATGCTTCACTTCAGGTTTACTATATCCCTTGGACCTTCATATTGACGATGAAACACAGAAATTGCATCCGAATTTAATACAAAAGGCACAATGCCGACTTAAGTACAAGAGGACTGACACTCTCACGTTCTATGATTTGAACCTCTCCTGTTAGTCCAGTTTTAGATTCCGATGCTTCATTTCAGGTTTACTGTATCCCTTGTCCTTCCTTATTGACGATGAAACACAGAAATTGCATCCGAATTTAATACAAAGGGCACAATGCCGACTTAAGTACAAGAGGACTGCCACTCTCACTTTCTATGATTTGAACCTCTCCTGTGAGTCCAGTTTTAGATTACAATGCTTCACTTCAGGATTACTGTATACCTTGCTCCTTCTTATTGACGACGACACACAGATATTGCATCCGAATTTTATACAAAAGGCACAATGCCGACTTAAGTACAAGAGCACTGACTCTCTAATTTTCTATGATTTGAACCTCTCCTGTGAGTCAAGTTTTAGATTCCGATGGTTCACTTCAGGTTTACTGTATACCTTGGACCTTCTTATTGACGATGAAACACAGAAATTGCATCGGAATAAAATTCAAAAGGCACAATGCCGATTAAAGAACAAGAGGACTGACACTCTAACTTTCTATGATTTTAACCTCTCCTGTGAGTCCAGATTTAGATTCCGATGCTTCACTTCAGGTTTATTGTATCCCTTGGACCTTCTTATTGACGATGAAACACAGATATTGAATCCGAATTTAATACAAAAGGCACAATGCCCACTTAAGTAAATGAGGACTGACACTCTCACTTTCTATGACTGGAAGCTCTCCTGTGAGTCCAGTTTTAGATTCCGATGCTTCACTTCAGTTTTACTGTATCCCTTTGACCTTCTTATTGACGATGAAACACCGAAATTGCATCCGAATTTAATACTAAAGGCACAATGCCGACTTAAGTAAAAGAGGACTGACACTCTTACTTTCTATGATTTGAACCTCTCCTGTTAGTTCAGTTTTAGATTCCGATGCTTCACTTCAGGTTTACTGTATCCCTTGGACTTTCTTATTGACGATGTAACACAGAAATTGCATCCGAATTTAATACAAAATGCACAATGCCGTCTTAAGTACAAGAGGACTGCCACTCTCACTTTCTATGATTTGAACCTCACCTGTGAATCCAGTTTTAGATTCCGATGCTTCACTTCAGGATTACTGTATACCTTGCACCTTCTTATTGACGACGACACACAGAAATTGCATCCGAATTTGATACAAAAGGCACAATGCCGACTTAAGTACAAGAGGACTGACACTCTAATTTTCTATGATTTGAACCTCTCCTGTGAGTCAAGTTTTAGATTCCGATGGTTCACTTCAGGTTTAATGTATACCTTGGACCTTCTTATTGACGATGAAACACAGAAATTGCATCGGAATTAAATTCAAAAGGCACAATGCCGACTTAACTACAAGAGGACTGACACTCAAACTTTCTATGATTTTAACCTCTCCTGTGAGTCCAGTTATAGATTCCGATGCTTCACTTCAGGTTTACTGTATACCATGAACCTTCTTATTGACGACGAAACACAGAAATTGCATCCGAATTTTATACAAAATGCACATTGCCGACTTAAGTACAAGAGGACTGACACTCTCACTTTCTATGATTTGAACCTCTCCTGTGAGTCCAGTTTTAGATTCCGATGCTTCACTTCAGGTTTACTGTATACCTTGCACCTTCTTATTGTCGATCAACACAGAAATTGCATCCGAATTTAGTACAAAAGGCACAATGCCGACTTAAGTACAAGAGGACTGACATTTTAAATTTCTATGATTTGAACCTCTCCAGTGAGTCCAGTTTTAGATTCCGATGGTTCTCTTAAGGTTTACTGTATACCTTGGACCTTCTTATTGACGTTGAAACAAAGAAATTGCATCGGAATTAAATACAAAAGGCACAATGCCGACTTAAGTACAAGAGGACTGACACCCTCACTTTCTATGATTTCAACCTCTCCTGTGAGTCCAGTTTTAGATTCCGATGCTTCACTTCAGGTTTACTGTATCCCTTGGACCTTCTTATTGCCGATGAAACACAGATATTGCATCCGAATTTAATACAAAAGGCACAATGCCGACCTAAGTTAAAGAGGACTGACTCTCACAATTTCTATGATTTGCACCTCTCCTGTGAGTCCAGTTTTAGATTCCGATTCTTCACTTCAGGTTTACTGTATCCCTTGGACCTTCTTATTGACGATGAAACACAGAAATTGAATTCGAATTTAATACAAAAGGCACAATGCCGACTTATGGACAGACACTCTCACTTTCTATAATTTGAACCTCTCCTGTGAGTCCACTTTTAGATTCCGATGCTTCACTTCAGGTTTACTGTATACCTTGCACCCTTTTATTGACGACGAAACACAGAATTTTCATCCGAAAATTATACAAAAGGAACAATGCCGACATAAGTAGAAGAGGACTAACACAGTAATTTCCTATGATTTGAACCTCTCCTGTGAGTCCAGTTTTAGATTCCGATGGTCCACTTCAGGTTTACTGTATACCTTAGACCTTCTTATTGACGATGAAACACAGAAATTGCATCGGAATTAAATTCGAAGGGCACAATGCCGACTTAAGTACAGGAGGACTGGCACTCTAACTTTCTATGATTTGAACTTCTCCTGTGAGTCCAGTTTTAGATTCCGATGATTCACTTCAGGTTTACTGTATCCCTTGCACCTTCTTATTGACGATGAAACACAGAAATTGCAACCGAATTTAATACAAAACGCACAATGCCGACTTAAGTAAAAGAGGACTGGCACTCTCTCTTTCTATGATTTGAACCTCACCTGTGAGTCCAGTTTTAGAATCAGATGCTTCACTTCAGGTTTACTGTATACCTTGCACCTTCTTATTGACGATGAAACACAGATATTGCTTCGGAATTAAATTCAAAAGGCACAGTGCCGACTTAAGTACAAGAGGACTGACACTGTAACTCCCTATGGTTTGAACCACTCCTGTGAGTCCAGTTTTAGATTGCAATGCTTCACTTCAGGTTTACTGTATCATTTGGACCTTCTTATTGACGATGAAACACAGAAATTGCATCGGAATTTAATACAAAAGGCACAAAGCCGACTTAAGTACAAGAGGACTGAAACTGTCACGTTCTATTATTAGAAACCCTCCTGTCAGTCCAGTTTTTGATTCGGATGCTTCACTTCAGGTTTAGAGTATACCTTGCACCTTCTTATTGACGATGAAACACAGAAATTGGATCCGAATTTAATACAAAAGGCACAATGCCGACTTAAGTACAAGAGGACTGACATTTTAACTTTCTATGAATTGAACCTCTCCTGTGAGTCCAGTTTTAGATTCCGATGGTTCTCTTAAGGTTTACTGTATACCTTGGACCTTCTTATTGACGATGGAACAAAGAAATTGCATCGTAATTAAATACAAAAGGCACAATGCTGACTTAAGTACAAGAGGACTGACACTCTCACTTTCTATGATTTGAACCTCTCCTGTGAGTCCAGTTTTAGATTCCGATGCTTCACTTCAGGTTTACTGTATCTCTTGGACCTTCTTATTGACGATGAAACACAGATATTGCATCCAAATTTAATACAAAAGGCACAATGCCGACTTAAGTTAAAGAGGACTGACTCTCTCAAATTCTATGATTTGCACCTCTCCTGTGAGTCCAGTTTTAGATTCCGATGCTTCACTTCAGGTTTACTGTATACCTTGCACCCTTTTATTGACGACGAAACACAGAATTTTCATCCGAATTTTATACAAAAGGAACAATGCCGACTTAAGTACAAGAGGACTGACACTCTCTCTTTCTATGATTTCAACCTCTCCTGTGAGTCCAGTTTTAGATTCAGATGCTTCACTTCAGGTTTACTGTATACCTTGCACCTTCTTATAGACGATGAAACACAGAAATTGCTTCGGAATTAAATTCAAAAGGCACCATGCCGACTTAAGTACAAGAGGACTGGCACTCTAACTCTCTATGGTTTGAACCACTCCTGTGAGTCCAGTTTTAAATTCCGATGCTTCACTTCAGGTTTACTGTATCCCTTGGACTTTCTTATTGACTATGATACACAGAAATTGCATCCGAATTTAATACAAAAAGCACATTGCCGACTTAAGTACAAGAGGACTGACACTCTCACTTTCTATGATTTGATCCTCTCCTGTGAGTCCAGTTTTAGATTCCGATGCTTCACTTCAGGTTTACTATATACCTTGCACCTTCTTATTGTCGATCAACACAGAAATTGCATCCGAATTTAATACAAAAGGCACAATGCCGACTTAAGTACAAGAGGACTGACATTTTAACTTTCTATGATTTGAACCTCTCCTGTGAGTCAAGTTTTAGATTCCGATGGTTCACTTCAGGTTTAATGTATACCTTGGACCTTCTTATTGACGATGAAACACAGAAATTGCATCGGAATTAAATTCAAAAGGTACAATGCCGACTTAACTACAAGAGGACTGACACTCAAACTTTCTATGATTTTAACCTCTCCTGTGAGTCCAGTTATAGATTCCGATGCTTCACTTCAGGTTTACTGTATACCATGAACCTTCTTATTGACGACGAAACACAGAAATTGCATCCGAATTTTATACAAATGGCTCAATGCCGACTTAAGTAAAAGAGGACTGACACTCTCACTTTCTATGATTTGAACCTCTCCTGTGAGTTCAGTTTTAGATTCCGATGCTTCACTTCAGGTTTACTGTATACCTTGCACCTTCTTATTGACGATGAAACACAAAAATTGCATCGGAGTTAAATTCAAAAGGCACAATGCCGACTTAAGTACAAGAGGACTGACAGTCTAACCTTCTACGATTTGAACCTCTCCTGTGAGTCCAGTTTTAGATTCCGATGCTTCACTTCAGGTTTACTGTATCCCTTGGACCTTCATATTGACCATGAAACACAAAAATTGCATCATAATTTAATACCAAAGGCACATTGCCGACTTATGTACAAGAGGACTGACACTCTCCCTTCCTATGATTTGAACCACTCCTGTGAGTCCAGTTTTAGATTCCGTTGCTTCACCTCGGGTTTACTGTATACCTTGGACCTTCTTATTGACGATGAAACACAGAAATTTCATCCGAATTTAATACCTAAGGCACATTGCCGACTTCAGTAAAAGAGGACTGACACTCTCGCTTTCTATGATTTGAACCTCTCCTGGGAGTCCAGTTTTAGATTCCGCTGCTTCACTTCAGGTTTACTGTATACCTTGCGCCATCTTATTGACGATGAAACACAGGAATTGCACCGGAATTTAATACAAAAGGCAGAATGCCGACTTAAGTACAAGAGGACTGACACTCTCACTTTCTATGATTTGAACCTCTCCTGTGAGTCCAGTTTTAGATTCCGATGCTTCACTTCAGGTTTACTGTATACCTTGAACCTTCTTATGGCGACGAAACACAGAAATTGCATCCGAAATTTATACTAAGGGCACAATGCCGACTTAAGTACAAGAGGACTGACACTCTGTCTATGATGTGAACCTCTCCTGTGAGTTCAATTTTTGATTCCGATGCTTGACTTCAGGTTTACTGTATCTCTTGGACATTCTTATTGACGATGAAACACAGAAATTGAATCCGAGTTTAATACAGAAGGCACAATGCCGACTTAAGTAAAAGACGACTGACACTCTCACTTTCTATGATTTGAAGCTCTCCAGTGAGTCCAGTTTTAGATTCCGATGCTTCACTTCAGGTCTACTGTATTCCTTGCACCTTCTTATTGACGATGAAACACAGAAATTGCACCGGAATTTAATACAAAAGGCAGAATGCCGATTGAAGTACAAGAGGACTGACACTCTCACTTTCTATGAATTCAACCTCTCCTGTGAGTCCAGTTTTAGATTCCGATGCTTCACTTCAGGTTTACTGTATACCTTGCACCTTCTTATTGACGATGAAACACAGAAATTGCATCGGAATTCAATTCAAAAGGCACAATGCTAATTTAAGTACAAGAGGACTGTCACTCTAACTCTCTATGATTTGAACCTCTCCTTTGAGTCCAGTCTTAGATTCCGATGATTCACTTCAGGTTTACTGTATACCTTGCACCTTCTTATTGACGATGAAACACAGAAATTGCATCGGAATTAAATTCAAAATGCACAATGCCGACTTAAGTACAAGAGGTCTGACACTCTAACTTATTATGATTTGAACCTCTCCTGTGGGTCCAGTTTTAACTTCCGGTGCTTCACTTCAGGTTTACTGTATCCCTTGGACCTTCTTATTGACGATGAAACACAGAAATTGCTTCCGAATTTAAAAAAAATGGCACAATGCCGACTTAAGTACAAGAGGACTGACACTCGAACTTTCTATGATTTGAACCTCTCCTGTGAGTCCAGTTTTAGACTCCAAAGCTTCACTTCAGGTTTACAGTATACCTTGCACCTTCTTATTGACGATCAAACACAAAAATTGCATCGGAATTAAATTCAAAAAGCACAATGCCGACTTAAGTACAAGAGGACTGACACTCTGACCTTCTATGATTTGAACCTCTCCTGTGAGTCCAGTTTTAGATTCCGATGCTTCACTTCAGGTTTACTGTATCCCTTGGACCTTCTTATTGACGATGATACACAGAAATTGCATCCGAATTTAATACAAAAAGCACATTGCCGACTTAAGTACAAGAGGACTGACACTCTCACTTTCTATGATTTGAACCTCTCCTGTGAGTCCAGTTTTAGATTCCGATGCTTCACTTCAGGTTTACTGTATACCTTGCACCTTCTTATTGTCGATCAACACAGAAATTGCATCCGAATTTAATACAAAAGGCTCAATGCCGACTTAAGTACAAGAGGACTGACATTTTAACTTTCTATGATTTGAACCTCTAGAGTGAGTCCAGTTTTAGATTCCGATGGTTCTCTTAAGGTTTACTGTATACCTTGGACCTTCTTATTGACGTTGGAACAAAGAAATTGCATCGGAATTAGATACAAAAGGCACAATGCCGACTTAAGTACAAGAGGACTGACACCCTCACTTTCTATGATTTCAACCTCTCCTGTGAGTCCAGTTTTAGATTCCGATGCTTCACATACAGGTTTACTGTATCCCTTGGACCTTCTTATTGCCGATGAAACACAGATATTGCATCCGAATTTAATACAAAAGGCACAATGCCGACCTAAGTTAAAGAGGACTGACTCTCACAATTTCTATGATTTGCACCTCTCCTGTGAGTCCAGTTTTAGATTCCGATGCTTCACTTCAGGTTTACTGTATCTCTTGGACCTTCTTATTGACGATGAAACACAGATATTGCATCCGAATGTAATACAAAAGGCACAATGCCGACTTAAGTTAAAGAGGACTGACTCTCTCAATTTCTATGATTTGCACCTCTCCTGTGAGTCCAGTTTTAGATTCCGATGCTTCACTTCAGGTTTACTGCATACCTTGCACCCTTTTATTGACGACGAAACACAGAATTTTCATCCGAATTTTATACAAAAGGAACAATGCCGACTTAAGTACAAGAGGACTGACACTCTCTCTTTCTATGATTTCAACCTCTCCTGTGAGTCCAGTTTTAGATTCAGATGCTTCACTTCAGGTTTACTGTATACCTTGCACCTTCTTATTGACGATGAAACACAGAAATTGCTTCGGAATTAAATTCAAAAGGCACCATGCCGACTTAAGTACAAGAGGACTGGCACTCTAACTCTCTATGGTTTGAACCACTCCTGTGAGTCCAGTTTTAAATTCCGATGCTTCACTTCAGGTTTACTGTATCCCTTGGACTTTCTTATTGACTATGATACACAGAAATTGCATCCGAATTTAATACAAAAAGCACATTGCCGACTTAAGTACAAGAGGACTGACACTCTCACTTTCTATGATTTGATCCTCTCCTGTGAGTCCAGTTTTAGATTCCGATGCTTCACTTCAGGTTTACTGTATACCTTGCACCTTCTTATTGTCGATCAACACAGAAATTGCATCCGAATTTAATACAAAAGGCACAATGCCGACTTAAGTACAAGAGGACTGACATTTTAACTTTCTATGATTTGAACCTCTCCTGTGAGTCAAGTTTTAGATTCCGATGGTTCACTTCAGGTTTAATGTATACCTTGGACCTTCTTATTGACGATGAAACACAGAAATTGCATCGGAATTAAATTCAAAAGGTACAATGCCGACTTAACTACAAGTGGACTGACACTCAAACTTTCTATGATTTTAACCTCTCCTGTGAGTCCAGTTATAGATTCCGATGCTTCACTTCAGGTTTACTGTATACCATGAACCTTCTTATTGACGACGAAACACAGAAATTGCATCCGAATTTTATACAAATGGCTCAATGCCGACTTAAGTAAAAGAGGACTGACACTCTCACTTTCTATGATTTGAACCTCTCCTGTGAGTTCAGTTTTAGATTCCGATGCTTCACTTCAGGTTTACTGTATACCTTGCACCTTCTTATTGACGATGAAACACAAAAATTGCATCGGAGTTAAATTCAAAAGGCACAATGCCGACTTAAGTACAAGAGGACTGACAGTCTAACCTTCTATGATTTGAACCTCTCCTGTGAGTCCAGTTTTAGATTCCGATGCTTCACTTCAGGTTTACTGTATCCCTTGGACCTTCATATTGACCATGAAACACAGAAATTGCATCATAATTTAATACCAAAGGCACATTGCCGACTTATGTACGAGAGGACTGACACTCTCCCTTCCTATGATTTGAACCACTCCTGTGAGTCCAGTTTTAGATTCCGTTGCTTCACCTCGGGTTTACTGTATACCTTGGACCTTCTTGTTGACGATGAAACACAGAAATTTCATCCGAATTTAATACCAAAGGCACATTGCCGACTTCAGAAAAAGAGGACTGACACTCTCACTTTCTATGATTTGAACCTCTCCTGGGAGTCCAGTTTTAGATTCCGATGCTTCACTTCAGGTTTACTGTATACCTTGCGCCATCTTATTGACGATGAAACACAGGAATTGCACCGGAATTTAATACAAAAGGCAGAATGCCGACTTAAGTACAAGAGGACTGACACTCTCACTTTCTATGATTTGAACCTCTCCTGTGAGTCCAGTTTTAGATTCCGATGCTTCACTTCAGGTTTACTGTATACCTTGAACCTTCTTATTGACGACGAAACACAGAAATTGCATCCGAAATTTATACTAAGGGCACAATGCCGACTTAAGTACAAGAGGACTGACACTCTAACTGTCTATGATGTGAACCTCTCCTGTGAGTTCAATTTTTGATTCCGATGCTTGACTTCAGGTTTACTGTATCTCTTGGACATTCTTATTGACGATGAAACACAGAAATTGAATCCGAGTTTAATACAGAAGGCACAATGCCGACTTAAGTAAAAGACGACTGACACTCTCACTTTCTATGATTTGAAGCTCTCCAGTGAGTCCAGTTTTAGATTCCGATGCTTCACTTCAGGTCTACTGTATTCCTTGCACCTTCTTATTGACGATGAAACACAGAAATTGCACCGGAAATTAATACAAAAGGCAGAATGCCGATTGAAGTACAAGAGGACTGACACTCTCACTTTCTATGAATTCAACCTCTCCTGTGAGTCCAGTTTTAGATTCCGATGCTTCACTTCAGGTTTACTGTATACCTTGCACCTTCGTATTGACGATGAAACACAGAAATTGCATCGGAATTAAATTCAAAAGGCACAATGCCAATTTAAGTACAAGAGGACTGTCACTCTAACTCTCTATGATTTGAACCTCTCCTTTGAGTCCAGTCTTAGATTCCGATGATTCACTTCAGGTTTACTGTATACCTTGCACCTTCTTATTGACGATGAAACACAGAAATTGCATCGGAATTAAATTCAAAATGCACAATGCCGACTTAAGTACAAGAGGTCTGACACTCTAACTTATTATGATTTGAACCTCTCCTGTGGGTCCAGTTTTAACTTCCGGTGCTTTACTTCAGGTTTACTGTATCCCTTGGACCTTCTTATTGACGATGAAACACAGAAATTGCTTCCGAATTTAAAACAAATGGCACAATGCCGACTTAAGTACAAGAGGACTGACACTCGAACTTTCTATGATTTGAACCTCTCCTGTGAGTCCAGTTTTAGACTCCAAAGCTTCACTTCAGGTTTACTGTATACCTTGCACCTTCTTATTGACGATCAAACACAAAAATTGCATCGGAATTAAATTCAAAAAGCACAATGCCGACTTAAGTACAAGAGGACTGACACTCTGACCTTCTATGATTTGAACCTCTCCTGTGAGTCCAGTTTTAGATTCCGATGCTTCACTTCAGGTTTACTGTATCCCTTGGACCTTCTTATTGACGATGATACACAGAAATTGCATCCGAATTTAATACAAAAAGCACATTGCCGACTTAAGTACAAGAGGACTGACACTCTCACTTTCTATGATTTGAACCTCTCCTGTGAGTCCAGTTTTAAATTCCGATGCTTCACTTCAGGTTTACTGTATACCTTGCACTTTCTTATTGTCGATCAACACAGAAATTGCATCCGAATTTAATACAAAAGGCACAATACCGACTTAAGTACAAGAGGACTGACATTTTAACTTTCTATGATTTGAACCTCTCCAGTGAGTCCAGTTTTAGATACCGATGGTTCTCTTAAGGTTTACTGTATACCTTGGACCTTCTTATTGACGTTGAAACAAAGAAATTGCATCGGAATTAGATACAAAAGGCACAATGCCGACTTAAGTACAAGAGGACTGACTCTCACAATTTCTATGATTTGCACCTCTCCTGTGAGTCCAGTTTTAGATTCCGATGCTTCACTTCAGGTTTACTGTACCCCTTGGACCTTCTTATTGACGATGAAACACAGAAATTGAATTCGAATTTAATACATAAGGCACAATGCCGACTTATGGACAGACACTCTCACTTACTATAATTTGAACCTCTCCTGTGAGTCCAGTTTTAGATTCCGATGCTTCACTTCAGGTTTACTGTATACCTTGCACCCTTTTATTGACGACGAAACACAGAATTTTCATCAGAATTTTATACAAAGGGAACAATGCCGACATAAGTAGAAGAGGACTAACACAATAATTTCCTATGATTTGAACCTCTCCTGTGAGTCCAGTTTTAGATTCCAATGGTCCACTTCAGGTTTACTGTATACCTTATACCTTCTTATTGACGATGAAACACAGAAATTGCATCGGAATTAAATTCGAAGGGCACAATGCCGACTTAAGTACAGGAGGACTGGCACTCTAACTTTCTATGATTTGAACTTCTCCTGTGAGTCCAGTTTTAGATTCCGATGATTCACTTCAGGTTTACTGTATCCCTTGCACCTTCTTATTGACGATGAAACACAGAAATTGCAACCGAATTTAATACAAAACGCACAATGCCGACTTAAGTAAAAGAGGACTGACACTCTCTCTTTCTATGATTTGAACCTCACCTGTGAGTCCAGTTTTAGATTCAGATGCTTCACTTCAGGTTTACTGTATACCTTGCACCTTCTTATTGACGATGAAACACAGATATTGCTTCGGAATTAAATTCAAAAGGCACAGTGCCGACTTAAGTACAAGAGGACTGACACTGTAACTCTCTATGGTTTGAACCACTCCTGTGAGTCCAGTTTTAGATTGCAATGCTTCACTTCAGGTTTACTGTATCATTTGGACCTTCTTATTGACGATGAAACACAGAAATTGCATCGGAATTTAATACAAAAGGCACAATGCCGACTTAAGTACAAGAGGACTGAAACTGTCACGTTCTATTATTTGAACCCCTCCTGTCAGTCCAGTTTTTGATTCGGATGCTTCACTTCAGGTTTAGAGTATACCTTGCACCTTCTTATTGACGATGAAACACAGAAATTGGATCCGAATTTAATACAAAAGGCACAATGCCGACTTAAGTACAAGAGGACTGACATTTTAACTTTCTATGAATTGAACCTCTCCTGTGAGTCCAGTTTTAGATTCCGATGGTTCTCTTAAGGTTTACTGTATACCTTGGACCTTCTTATTGACGATGGAACAAAGAAATTGCATCGTAATTAAATACAAAAGGCCCAATGCTGACTTAAGTACAAGAGGACTGACACTCTCACTTTCTATGATTTGAACCTCTCCTGTGAGTCCAGTTTTAGATTCCGATGCTTCACTTCAGGTTTACTGTATCTCTTGGACCTTCTTATTGACGATGAAACACAGATATTGCATCCGAATTTAATACAAAAGGCACAATGCCGACTTAAGTTAAAGAGGACTGACTCTCTCAATTTCTATGATTTGCACCTCTCCTGTGAGTCCAGTTTTAGATTCCGATGCTTCACTTCAGGTTTACTGTATACCTTGCACCCTTTTATTGACGACGAAACACAGAATTTTCATCCGAATTTTATACAAAAGGAACAATGCCGACTTAAGTACAAGAGGACTGACACTCTCTCTTTCTATGATTTCAACCTCTCCTGTGAGTCCAGTTTTAGATTCAGATGCTTCACTTCAGGTTTACTGTATACCTTGCACCTTCTTATTGACGATGAAACACAGAAATTGCTTCGGAATTAAATTCAAAAGGCACCATGCCGACTTAAGTACAAGAGGACTGGCACTCTAACTCTCTATGGTTTGAACCACTCCTGTGAGTCCAGTTTTAAATTCCGATGCTTCACTTCAGGTTTACTGTATCCCTTGGACTTTCTTATTGACTATGATACACAGAAATTGCACCCGAATTTAATACAAAAAGCACATTGCCGACTTAAGTACAAGAGGACTGACACTCTCACTTTCTATGATTTGATCCTCTCCTGTGAGTCCAGTTTTAGATTCCGATGCTTCACTTCAGGTTTACTGTATACCTTGCACCTTCTTATTGTCGATCAACACAGAAATTGCATTCGAATTTAATACAAAAGGCACAATGCCGACTTAAGTACAAGAGGACTGACATTTTAACTTTCTATGATTTGAACCTCTCCTGTGAGTCAAGTTTTAGATTCCGATGGTTCACTTCAGGTTTAATGTATACCTTGGACCTTCTTATTGACGATGAAACACAGAAATTGCATCGGAATTAAATTCAAAAGGTACAATGCCGACTTAACTACAAGAGGACTGACACTCAAACTATCTATGATTTTAACCTCTCCTGTGAGTCCAGTTATAGATTCCGATGCTTCACTTCAGGTTTACTGTATACCATGAACCTTCTTATTGACGACGAAACACAGAAATTGCATCCGAATTTTATACAAATGGCTCAATGCCGACTTAAGTAAAAGAGGACTGACACTCTCACTTTCTATGATTTGAACCTCTCCTGTGAGTTCAGTTTTAGATTCCGATGCTTCACTTCAGGTTTACTGTATACCTTGCACCTTCTTATTGACGATGAAACACAAAAATTGCATCGGAGTTAAATTCAAAAGGCACAATGCCGACTTAAGTACAAGAGGACTGACAGTCTAACCTTCTATGATTTGAACCTCTCCTGTGAGTCCAGTTTTAGATTCCGATGCTTCACTTCAGGTTTACTGTATCCCTTGGACCTTCATATTGACCATGAAACACAGAAATTGCATCATAATTTAATACCAAAGGCACATTGCCGACTTATGTACAAGAGGACTGACACTCTCCCTTCCTATGATTTGAACCACTCCTGTGAGTCCAGTTTTAGATTCCGTTGCTTCACCTCGGGTTTACTGTATACCTTGGACCTTCTTATTGACGATGAAACACAGAAATTTCATCCGAATTTAATACCAAAGGCACATTGCCGACTTCAGTAAAAGAGGATTGACACTCTCACTTTCTATGATTTGAACCTCTCCTGGGAGTCCAGTTTTAGATTCCGATGCTTCACTTCAGGTTTACTGTATACCTTGCGCCATCTTATTGACGATGAAACACAGGAATTGCACCGGAATTTAATACAAAAGGCAGAATGCCGACTTAAGTACAAGAGGACTGACACTCTCACTTTCTATGATTTGAACCTCTCCTGTGAGTCCAGTTTTAGATTCCGATGCTTCACTTCAGGTTTACTGTATACCTTGAACCTTCTTATTGACGACGAAACACAGAAATTGCATCCGAAATTTATACTAAGGGCACAATGCCGACTTAAGTACAAGAGGACTGACACTCTAACTGTCTATGATGTGAACCTCTCCTGTGAGTTCAATTTTTGATTCCGATGCTTGACTTCAGGTTTACTGTATCTCTTGGACATTCTTATTGACGATGAAACACAGAAATTGAATCCGAGTTTAATACAGAAGGCACAATGCCGACTTAAGTAAAAGACGACTGACACTCTCACTTTCTATGATTTGAAGCTCTCCAGTGAGTCCAGTTTTAGATTCCGATGCTTCACTTCAGGTTTACTGTATACCTTGGACGTTCTTATTGACGTTGAAGCAAAGAAATTGCATCGGAATTAGATACAAAAGGCACAATGCCGACTTAAGTACAAGAGGACTGACACTCTAACTTATTATGATTTGAACCTCTCCTGTGGGTCCAGTTTTAACTTCCGGTGCTTCACTTCAGGTTTACTGTATCCCTTGGACCTTCTTATTGACGATGAAACACAGAAATTGCTTCCGAATTTAAAACAAATAGCACAATGCCGACTTAAGTACAAGAGGACTGTCACTCGAACTTTCTATGATTTGAACCTCTCCTGTGAGTCCAGTTTTAGACTCCAAAGCTTCACTTCAGGTTTACTGTATACCTTGCACCTTCTTATTGACGATCAAACACAAAAATTGCATCGGAATTAAATTCAAAAAGCACAATGCCGACTTAAGTACAAGAGGACTGACACTCTGACCTTCTATGATTTGAACCTCTCCTGTGAGTCCAGTTTTAGATTCCGATGCTTCACTTCAGGTTTACTGTATACCTTGGACGTTCTTATTGACGTTGAAGCAAAGAAATTGCATCGGAATTAGATACAAAAGGCACAATGCCGACTTAAGTACAAGAGGACTGACACCCTCACTTTCTATGATTTCAACCTCTCCTGTGAGTCCAGTTTTAGATTCCGATGCTTCACTTCAGGTTTACTGTATCCCTTGGACCTTCTTATTGCCGATGAAACACAGATATTGCATCCGAATTTAATACAAAAGGCACAATGCCGACCTAAGTTAAAGAGGACTGACTCTCACAATTTCTATGATTTGCACCTCTCCTGTGAGTCCAGTTTTAGATTCCGATGCTTCACTTCAGGTTTACTGTATCCCTTGGACCTTCTTATTGACGATGATACACAGAAATTGCATCCGAATTTAATACAAAAAGCACATTGCCGACTTAAGTACAAGAGGACTGACACTCTCACTTTCTATGATTTGAACCTCTCCTGTGAGTCCAGTTTTAGATTCCGATGCTTCACTTCAGGTTTACTGTATACCTTGCACCTTCTTATTGTCGATCAACACAGAAATTGCATCCGAATTTAATACAAAAGGCACAATGCCGACTTAAGTACAAGAGGACTGACATTTTAACTTTCTATGATTTGAAACTCTCCAGTGAGTCCAGTTTTAGATTCCGATGGTTCTCTTAAGGTTTACTGTATACCTTGGACGTTCTTATTGACGTTGAAGCAAAGAAATTGCATCGGAATTAGATACAAAAGGCACAATGCCGACTTAAGTACAAGAGGACTGACACCCTCACTTTCTATGATTTCAACCTCTCCTGTGAGTCCAGTTTTAGATTCCGATGCGTCACTTCAGGTTTACTGTATCCCTTGGACCTTCTTATTGCCGATGAAACACAGATATTGCATCCGAATTTAATACAAAAGGCACAATGCCGACCTAAGTTAAAGAGGACTGACTCTCACAATTTCTATGATTTGCACCTCTCCTGTGAGTCCAGTTTTAGATTCCGATGCTTCACTTCAGGTTTACTGTATCCCTTGGACCTTCTTATTGACGATGAAACACAGAAATTGAATTCGAATTTAATACAAAAGGCACAATGCCGACTTATGGGCTGACACTCTCACTTTCTATGATTTGAACCTCTCCTGTGAGTCCAGTTTTAGATTCCGATGCTTCACTTCAGGTTTACTGTATACCTTGAACCCTCTTATTGACGACGAAACACAGAAATTGCATCCGAAATTTATACTAAGGGCACAATGCCGACTTAAGTACAAGAGGACTGACACTCTAACTGTCTATGATGTGAACCTCTCCTGTGAGTTCAATTTTTGATTCCGATGCTTGACTTCAGGTTTACTGTATCTCTTGGACATTCTTATTGACGATGAAACACAGAAATTGAATCCGAGTTTAATACAGAAGGCACAATGCCGAATTAAGTAAAAGACGACTGACACTCTCACTTTCTATGATTTGAAGCTCTCCAGTGAGTCCAGTTTTAGATTCCGATGCTTCACTTCAGGTCTACTGTATTCCTTGCACCTTCTTATTGACGATGAAACACAGAAATTGCACCGGAATTTAATACAAAATGCAGAATGCCAATTGAAGTACAAGAGGACTGACACTCTCACTTTCTATGAATTCAACCTCTCCTGTGAGTCCAGTTTTAGATTCCGATGCTTCACTTCAGGTTTACTGTATACCTTGCACCTTCTTATTGACGATGAAACACAGAAATTGCATCGGAATTAAATTCAAAAGGCACAATGCCAATTTAAGTACAAGAGGACTGTCACTCTAACTCTCTATGATTTGAACCTCTCCTTTGAGTCCAGTCTTAGATTCCGATGATTCACTTCAGGTTTACTGTATACCTTGCACCTTCTTATTGACGATGAAACACAGAAATTGCATCGGAATTAAATTCAAAATGCACAATGCCGACTTAAGTACAAGAGGTCTGACACTCTAACTTATTATGATTTGAACCTCTCCTGTGGGTCCAGTTTTAACTTCCGGTGCTTCACTTCAGGTTTACTGTATCCCTTGGACGTTCTTATTGACGATGAAACACAGAAATTGCTTCCGAATTTAAAACAAATGGCACAATGCCGACTTAAGTACAAGAGGACTGACACTCGAACTTTCTATGATTTGAACCTCTCCTGTGAGTCCAGTTTTAGACTCCAAAGCTTCACTTCAGGTTTACTGTATACCTTGCACCTTCTTATTGACGATCAAACACAAAAATTGCATCGGAATTAAATTCAAAAAGCACAATGCCGACTTAAGTACAAGAGGACTGACACTCTGACCTTCTATGATTTGAACCTCTCCTGTGAGTCCAGTTTTAGATTCCGATGGTTCACTTCAGGTTTACTGTATCCCTTGGACCTTCTTATTGACGATGATACACAGAAATTGCATCCGAATTTAATACAAAAAGCACATTGCCGACTTAAGTACAAGAGGACTGACACTCTCACTTTCTATGATTTGAACCTCTCCTGGGAGTCCAGTTTTAAATTCCGATGCTTCACTTCAGGTTTACTGTATACCTTGCACCTTCTTACTGTCGATCAACACAGAAATTGCATCCGAATTTAATACAAAAGGCACAATGCCGACTTAAGTACAAGAGGACTGACATTTTAACTTTCTATGATTTGAACCTCTCCAGTGAGTCCAGTTTTAGATTCCGATGGTTCTCTTAAGGTTTACTGTATACCTTGGACCTTCTTATTGACGTTGAAACAAAGAAATTGCATCGGAATTAGATACAAAAGGCACAATGCCGACTTAAGTACAAGAGGACTGACACCCTCACTTTCTATGATTTCAACCTCTCCTGTGAGTCCAGTTTTAGATTCCGATGCTTCACTTCAGGTTTACTGTATCCCTTGGACCTTCTTATTGCCGATGAAACACAGATATTGCATCCGAATTTAATACAAAAGGCACAATGCCGACCTAAGTTAAAGAGGACTGACTCTCACAATTTCTATGATTTGCACCTCTCCTGTGAGTCCAGTTTTAGATTCCGATGCTTCACTTCAGGTTTACTGTATCCCTTGGACCTTCTTATTGACGATGAAACACAGAAATTGCATTCGAATTTAATACAAAAGGCACAATGCCGACTTATGGACAGACACTCTCACTTACTATAGATTGAACCTCTCCTGTGAGTCCAGTTTTAGATTCCGATGCTTCACTTCAGGTTTACTGTATACCTTGCACCCTTTTATTGACGACGAAACACAGAATTTTCATCAGAATTTTATACAAAAGGAACAATGCCGACATAAGTAGAAGAGGACTAACACAATAATTTCCTATGATTTGAACCTCTCCTGTGAGTCCAGTTTTAGATTCCAATGGTCCACTTCAGGTTTACTGTATACCTTAGACCTTCTTATTGACGATGAAACACAGAAATTGCATCGGAATTAAATTCGAAGGGCACAATGCCGACTTAAGTACAGGAGGACTGGCACTCTAACTTTCTATGATTTGAACTTCTCCTGTGAGTCCAGTTTTAGATTCCGATGATTCACTTCAGGTTTACTGTATCCCTTGCACCTTCTTATTGACGATGAAACACAGAAATTGCAACCGAATTTAATACAAAACGCACAATGCCGACTTAAGTAAAAGAGGACTGACACTCTCTCTTTCTATGATTTGAACCTCACCTGTGAGTCCAGTTTTAGATTCAGATGCTTCACTTCAGGTTTACTGTATACCTTGCACCTTCTTATTGACGATGAAACACAGATATTGCTTCGGAATTAAATTCAAAAGGCACAGTGCCGACTTAAGTACAAGAGGACTGACACTGTAACTCTCTATGGTTTGAACCACTCCTGTGAGTCCAGTTTTAGATTGCAATGCTTCACTTCAGGTTTACTGTATCATTTGGACCTTCTTATTGACGATGAAACACAGAAATTGCATCGGAATTTAATACAAAAGGCACAATGCCGACTTAAGTACAAGAGGACTGAAACTGTCACGTTCTATTATTTGAACCCCTCCTGTCAGTCCAGTTTTTGATTCGGATGCTTCACTTCAGCTTTAGAGTATACCTTGCACCTTCTTATTGACGATGAAACACAGAAATTGGATCCGAATTTAATACAAAAGGCACAATGCCGACTTAAGTACAAGAGGACTGACATTTTAACTTTCTATGAATTGAACCTCTCCTGTGAGTCCAGTTTTAGATTCCGATGGTTCTCTTAAGGTTTACTGTATACCTTGGACCTTCTTATTGACGATGGAACAAAGAAATTGCATCGTAATTAAATACAAAAGGCACAATGCTGACTTAAGTACAAGAGGACTGACACTCTCACTTTCTATGATTTGAACCTCTCCTGTGAGTCCAGTTTTAGATTCCGATGCTTCACTTCAGGTTTACTGTATACCTTGCACCTTCTTATTGTCGATCAACACAGAAATTGCATCCGAATTTAATACAAAAGGCACAATGCCGACTTAAGTACAAGAGGACTGACATTTTAACTTTCTATGATTTGAACCTCTCCAGTGAGTCCAGTTTTAGATTCCGATGGTTCTCTTAAGGTTTACTGTATACCTTGGACCTTCTTATTGACGTTGAAACAAAGAAATTGCATCGGAATTAGATACAAAAGGCACAATGCCGACTTAAGTACAAGAGGACTGACACCCTCACTTTCTATGATTTCAACCTCTCCTGTGAGTCCAGTTTTAGATTCCGATGCTTCACTTCAGGTTTACTGTATCCCTTGGACCTTCTTATTGCCGATGAAACACAGATATTGCATCCGAATTTAATACAAAAGGCACAATGCCGACCTAAGTTAAAGAGGACTGACTCTCACAATTTCTATGATTTGCACCTCTCCTGTGAGTCCAGTTTTAGATTCCGATGCTTCACTTCAGGTTTACTGTATCCCTTGGACCTTCTTATTGACGATGAAACACAGAAATTGAAGTCGAATTTAATACAAAAGGCACAATGCCGACTTATGGACAGACACTCTCACTTACTATAGATTGAACCTCTCCTGTGAGTCCAGTTTTAGATTCCGATGCTTCACTTCAGGTTTACTGTATACCTTGCACCCTTTTATTGACGACGAAACACAGAATTTTCATCAGAATTTTATACAAAAGGAACAATGCCGACATAAGTAGAAGAGGACTAACACAATAATTTCCTATGATTTGAACCTCTCCTGTGAGTCCAGTTTTAGATTCCAATGGTCCACTTCAGGTTTACTGTATACCTTAGACCTTCTTATTGACGTTGAAACACAGAAATTGCATCGGAATTAAATTCGAAGGGCACAATGCCGACTAAAGTACAGGAGGACTGGCACTCTAACTTTCTATGATTTGAACTTCTCCTGTGAGTCCAGTTTTAGATTCCGATGATTCACTTCAGGTTTACTGTATCCCTTGCACCTTCTTATTGACGATGAAACACAGAAATTGCAACCGAATTTAATACAAAACGCACAATGCCGACTTAAGTAAAAGAGGACTGACACTCTCTCTTTCTATGATTTGAACCTCACCTGTGAGTCCAGTTTTAGATTCAGATGCTTCACTTCAGGTTTACTGTATACCTTGCACCTTCTTATTGACGATGAAACACAGATATTGCTTCGGAATTAAATTCAAAAGGCACAGTGCCGACTTAAGTGCAAGAGGACTGACACTGTAACTCTCTATGGTTTGAACCACTCCTGTGAGTCCAGTTTTAGATTGCAATGCTTCACTTCAGGTTTACTGTATCATTTGGACCTTCTTATTGACGATGAAACACAGAAATTGCATCGGAATTTAATACAAAAGGCACAATGCCGACTTAAGTACAAGAGGACTGAAACTGTCACGTTCTATTATTTGAACCCCTCCTGTCAGTCCAGTTTTTGATTCGGATGCTTCACTTCAGCTTTAGAGTATACCTTGCACCTTCTTATTGACGATGAAACACAGAAATTGGATCCGAATTTAATACAAAAGGCACAATGCCGACTTAAGTACAAGAAGACTGACATTTTAACTTTCTATGAATTGAACCTCTCCTGTGAGTCCAGTTTTAGATTCCGATGGTTCTCTTAAGGTTTACTGTATACCTTGGACCTTCTTATTGACGATGGAACAAAGAAATTGCATCGTAATTAAATACAAAAGGCACAATGCTGACTTAAGTACAAGAGGACTGACACTCTCACTTTCTATGATTTGAACCTCTCCTGTGAGTCCAGTTTTGGATTCCGATGCTTCACTTCAGGTTTACTGTATCTCTTGGACCTTCTTATTGTCGATGAAACACAGATATTGCATCCGAATTTAATACAAAGGGGACAATGCCGACTTAAGTTAAAGAGGACTGACTCTCTCAATTTCTATGATTTGCACCTCTCCTGTGAGTCCAGTTTTAGATTCCGATGCTTCACTTCAGGTTTACTGTATACCTTGCACCCTTTTATTGACGACGAAACACAGAATTTTCATCCGAATTTTATACAAAAGGAACAATGCCGACTTAAGTACAAGAGGACTGACACTCTCTCTTTCTATGATTTCAACCTCTCCTGTGAGTCCAGTTTTAGATTCAGATGCTTCACTTCAGGTTTACTGTATACCTTGCACCTTCTTATTGACGATGAAACACAGAAATTGCTTCGGAATTAAATTCAAAAGGCACCATGCCGACTTAAGTACAAGAGGACTGGCACTCTAACTCTCTATGGTTTGAACCACTCCTGTGAGTCCAGTTTTAAATTCCGATGCTTCACTTCAGGTTTACTGTATCCCTTGGACTTTCTTATTGACTATGATACACAGAAATTGCATCCGAATTTAATACAAAAAGCACATTGCCGACTTAAGTACAAGAGGACTGACACTCTCACTTTCTATGATTTGATCCTCTCCTGTGAGTCCAGTTTTAGATTCCGATGCTTCACTTCAGGTTTACTGTATACCTTGCACCTTCTTATTGTCGATCAACACAGAAATTGCATCCGAATTTAATACAAAAGGCACAATGCCGACTTAAGTACAAGAGGACTGACATTTTAACTTTCTAAGATTTGAACCTCTCCTGTGAGTCAAGTTTTAGATTCCGATGGTTCACTTCAGGTTTAATGTATACCTTGGACCTTCTTATTGACGATGAAACACAGAAATTGCATCGGAATTAAATTCAAAAGGTACAATGCCGACTTAACTACAAGAGGACTGACACTCAAACTTTCTATGATTTTAACCTCTCCTGTGAGTCCAGTTATAGATTCCGATGCTTCACTTCAGGTTTACTGTATACCATGAACCTTCTTATTGTCGACGAAACACAGAAATTGCATCCGAATTTTATACAAATGGCTCAATGCCGACTTAAGTAAAAGAGGACTGACACTCTCACTTTCTATGATTTGAACCTCTCCTGTGAGTTCAGTTTTAGATTCCGATGCTTCACTTCAGGTTTACTGTATACCTTGCACCTTCTTATTGACGATGAAACACAAAAATTGCATCGGAGTTAAATTCAAAAGGCACAATGCCGACTTAAGTACAAGAGGACTGACAGTCTAACCTTCTATGATTTGAACCTCTCCTGTGAGTCCAGTTTTAGATTCCGATGCTTCACTTCAGGTTTACTGTATCCCTTGGACCTTCATATTGACCATGAAACACAGAAATTGCATCATAATTTAATACCAAAGGCACATTGCCGACTTATGTACAAGAGGACTGACACTCTCCCTTCCTATGATTTGAACCACTCCTGTGAGTCCAGTTTTAGATTCCGATGCTTCACCTCGGGTTTACTGTATACCTTGGACCTTCTTATTGACGATGAAACACAGAAATTTCATCCGAATTTAATACCAAAGGCACATTGCCGACTTCAGTAAAAGAGGACTGTCACTCTCACTTTCTATGATTTGAACCTCTCCTGGGAGTCCAGTTTTAGATTCCGATGCTTCACTTCAGGTTTACTGTATACCTTGCGCCATCTTATTGACGATGAAACACAGGAATTGCACCGGAATTTAATACAAAAGGCAGAATGCCGACTTAAGTACAAGAGGACTGACACTCTCACTTTCTATGATTTGAACCTCTCCTGTGAGTCCAGTTTTAGATTCCGATGCTTCACTTCAGGTTTACTGTATACCTTGAACCTTCTTATTGACGACGAAACACAGAAATTGCATCCAAAATTTATACTAAGGGCACAATGCCGACTTAAGTACAAGAGGACTGACACTCTAACTGTCTATGATGTGAACCTCTCCTGTGAGTTCAATTTTTGATTCCGATGCTTGACTTCAGGTTTACTGTATCTCTTGGACATTCTTATTGACGATGAAACACAGAAATTGAATCCGAGTTTAATACAGAAGGCACAATGCCGACTTAAGTAAAAGACGACTGACACTCTCACTTTCTATGATTTGAAGCTCTCCAGTGAGTCCAGTTTTAGATTCCGATGCTTCACTTCAGGTCTACTGTATTCCTTGCACCTTCTTATTGACGATGAAACACAGAAATTGCACCGGAATTTAATACAAAAGGCAGAATGCCGATTGAAGTACAAGAGGACTGACACTCTCACTTTCTATGAATTCAACCTCTCCTGTGAGTCCAGTTTTAGATTCCGATGCTTCACTTCAGGTTTACTGTATACCTTGCACCTTCTTATTGACGATGAAACACAGAAATTGCATCGGAATTAAATTCAAAAGGCACAATGCCAATTTAAGTACAAGAGGACTGTCACTCTAACTCTCTATGATTTGAACCTCTCCTTTGAGTCCAGTCTTAGATTCCGATGATTCACTTCAGGTTTACTGTATACCTTGCACCTTCTTATTGACGATGAAACACAGAAATTGCATCGGAATTAAATTCAAAATGCACAATGCCGACTTAAGTACAAGAGGTCTGACACTCTAACTTATTATGATTTGAACCTCTCCTGTGGGTCCAGTTTTAACTTCCGGTGCTTCACTTCAGGTTTACTGTATCCCTTGGACCTTCTTATTGACGATGAAACACAGAAATTGCTTCCGAATTTAAAACAAATGGCACAATGCCGACTTAAGTACAAGAGGACAGACACTCGAACTTTCTATGATATGAACCTCTCCTGTGAGTCCAGTTTTAGACTCCAAAGCTTCACTTCAGGTTTACTGTATACCTTGCACCTTCTTATTGACGATCAAACACAAAAATTGCATCGGAATTAAATTCAAAAAGCACAATGCCGACATAAGTACAAGAGGACTGACACTCTGACCTTCTATGATTTGAACCTCTCCTGTGAGTCCAGTTTTAGATTCCGATGCTTCACTTCAGGTTTACTGTATCCCTTGGACCTTCTTATTGACGATGATACACAGAAATTGCATCCGAATTTAATACAAAAAGCACATTGCCGACTTAAGTACAAGAGGACTGACACTCTCACTTTCTATGATTTGAACCTCTCCTGTGAGTCCAGTTTGAGATTCCGATGCTTCACTTCAGGTTTACTGTATCCCTTGGACCTTCTTATTGACGATGAAACACAGATATTGCATCCGAATTTAATACAAAAGGCACAATGACGACTTAAGTTAAAGAGGACTGACTCTCTCAATTTCTATGATTTGCACCTCTCCTGTGAGTCTAGTTTAGATTCCGATGTTTCACTTCACGTTTACTGTACACCTTGCACCCTTTTATTGACGACGAAACACAGAATTTTCATCCGAATTTTATACAAAAGGAACAATGCCGACTTAAGTACAAGAGGACTGACACTCTAAGTTTCTATGATTTGAACCTCTCCTGTGAGTCCAGTTTTAGATTCCGATGGTTCACTTCAGGTTTACTGTATACCTTAGACCTTCTTATTGACGATGAAACACAGAAATTGCATCGGAATTAAATTCGAAGGGCACAATGCCGACTTAAGTACAAGAGGACTGACACTCTAACTTTCTATGATTTGAACTTCTCCTGTGAGTCCAGTTTTAGATTCCGATGATTCACTTCAGGTTTACTGTATCCCTTGCACCTTCTTATTGACGATGAAACACAGAAATTGCAACCGAATTTAATACAAAACGCACTATGCCGACTTAAGTAAAAGAGGACTGACACTCTTTCTTTCTATGATTTGAACCTCTCCTGTGAGTCCCGTTTTAGATTCAGATGCTTCACTTCAAGTTTACTGTATACCTTGCACCTTCTTATTGACGATGAAACACAGAAATTGCTTCGGAATAAAATTCAAAAGGCACCATGCCGACTTAAGTACAAGAGGACTGGCACTCAAACTCTCTATGGTTTGAACCACTCCTGTGAGTCCAGTTTTAGAGTCCGATGCTTCACTTCAGGTTTACTGTATACCTTGCACCTTCTTATTGACGATGAAACACAAAAATTGCATTGGAATTAAATTCAAAAAGCACAATGCCGACTTAAGTACAAGAGGTCTGACACTCTAACTTTCTATGATTTGAACCTCTCCTGTGAGTCAAATTTTAGATTCTGATGCTTCACTTCAGGTTTACTGTATCCCTTGGACCTTCTTATTGATGATGATACACAGAAATTGCATCCGAATATAATACAAAAAGCACATTGCCGACTTAAGTACAAGAGGACAGACATTTCAACTTTCTATGATTTGAACCTCTCCTGTGAGTCCAGTTTTAGATTCCGATGGTTCTCTTAGGGTTTACTGTATACCTTGGACCTTCTTATTGACGTTGAAACAAAGAAATAGCGTCGGAATTAAATACAAAAGGCACAATGCCGACTTAAGTACAAGAGGACTGACACCCTCACTTTCTATGATTTGAACCACTCCTGTGAGTCCAGTTTTAGATTCCGATGCTTCACTTCAGGTTTACTGTATCCCTTGGACCTTCTTATTGACGATGAAACACAGATATTGCATCCGAATTTAATACAAAAGCCACAATGCCGCCCTAAGTTAAAGAGGACTGACTCCCACAATTTCTATGATTTGCACCTCTCCTGTGAGTCCAGTTTTAGATTCCGATGCTTCACTTCAGGTTTACTGTATCCCTTGGACCTTCTTATTGACGATGAAACACAGAAATTGAATCCGAATTTAATACAAAAGGCACAATGCCGACTTAAGTACAAGAGGACAGACACTCTCACTTTCTATAATTTGAACCTCTCCTGTGAGTCAAATTTTAGATTCTGAAGCTTCACTTCAGGTTTACTGTATCCCTTGGACCTTCTTATTGACGATGATACACAGAATTTGCATCCGAATTTAATACAAAAGGCACAATGCCGACTTAAGTACAAGAGGACTGAAACTGTCACGTTCTATTATTTGAACCCCTCCTGTCAGTCCAGTTTTTGATTCGGATGCTTCACTTCAGGTTTAGAGTATACCTTGCACCTTCTTGTTGACGATGAAACACAGAAATTGGATCCGAATTTAATACGAAAGGCACAATGCCGACTTAAGTACAAGAGGACTGACATTTTAACTTTCTATGAATTGAACCTCTCCTGTGAGTCCAGTTTTAGATTCCGATGGTTCTCTTAAGGTTTACTGTATACCTTGGACCTTCTTATTGACGATGAAACAAAGAAATTGCATCGGAATTAAATACAAAAGGCACAATGCTGACTTAAGTACAAGAGGACAGACACTCTCACTTTCTATGATTTGAACCTCTCCTGTGAGTCCAGTTTTAGATTCCGATGCTTCACTTCAGGTTTACTGTATCCCCTGGACCTTCTTATTGACGATGAAACACAGATATTGCATCCGAATTTAATACAAAAGGCACAATGCCGACTTAAGTTAAAGGGGACTGACTCTCTCAATTTCTATGATTTGCACCTCTCCTGTGAGTGTAGTTTTAGATTCCGATGCTTCACTTCAGGTTTACTGTATACCTTGCACCTTCTTATTGACGATGAAACACAGAAATTGCTTCGGAATTAAATTCAAAAGGCACCATGCCGACTTAAGTACAAGAGGACTGGCACTCAAACTCTCTATGGTTTGAACCACTCCTGTGAGTCCAGTTTTAGAGTCCGATGCTTCACTTCAGGTTTACTGTATACCTTGCACCTTCTTATTGACGATGAAACACAGAAATTGCATTGGAATTAAATTAAAAAAGCACAATGCCGACTTAAGTACAAGAGGTCTGACACTCTAACTTTCTATGATTTGAACCTCTCCTGTGAGTCTAATTTTAGATTCTGATGCATCACTTCAGGTTTACTGTATCCTTTGCACCTTCTTATTGACGATGAAACACAGAAATTGCAACCGAATTTAATACAAAACGCACAATGCCGACTTAAGTAAAAGAGGACTGACCCACTCTCTTTCTATGATTTGAACCTCTCCTGTGAGTCCAGTTTTAGATTCTGATGCTTCAATTCAGGTTTACTGGATACCTTGCACCTTCTTATTGACGATGAAACACAGAAATTGCTTCGGAATTAAATTCAAAAGGCACCATGCCGACTTAAGTACAAGAGGACTGGCACTCTAACTCTCTATGGTTTGAACCACTCCTGTGAGTCCAGTTTTAGATTCCGATGCTTCACTTCAGGTTTACTGTATACCTTGCACCTTCTTATTGACGATGAAACACAGAAATTGCATTGGAATTAAATTCAAAAAGCACAATGCCGACTTAAGTACAAGAGGACTGGCACTCAAACTCTCTATGGTTTGAACCACTCCTGTGAGTCCAGTTTTAGAGTCCGATGCTTCACTTCAGGTTTACTGTATCCCTTGGACCTTCATATTGACGATGAAACACAGAAATTGCATCCGAATTTAATACAAAAGGCAAAATGCAGACTTAAGTAAAAGAGGACTGACACTCTCACTTTCTATGATTTGAACCTCTTCTATGAGACCAGTTTTACATTCCGATGCTTCACTTCAGTTTTACTGTATCCCTTGGACCTTCTTATTGACGATGAAACACAGAAATTGCATCCGAATTTAATACAAAATGCACAATGCCGACTTAAGTACAAGAGGACTGACACTCTCTCTTTCTATGATTTGGACCTCTTCTGTGAGTCATGTTTCAGATTCCGATGCTTCACTTCACGTTTACTTTATACCTTGCACCTTCGTATTGACGATGAAACACAGAAATTGTATCCGAATTTAATAGAAAAGGCACAATGCCGACTTAAGTAAAAGAGGACTGACACTCTCACTTTCTATGATTTGATGCTCTCCTGTGAGTCCAGTTTTAGATTCCGATGCTTCACTTCAGGTTTACTGTATACCTTGCACCTTCTTATTGACGATGAAACACAGAAATTGCATCGGAATTGAATTCAAAAGGCACAATGCCGACTTAAGTACAAGAGGTCTGACACTCTAACTTACTATGATTTTAACCCCTCCTGTGAGTCCAGTTTTAGATTCCGATGCTTCATTTCAGGTTTATTGTATCCCTTGGACCTTCTTATTGACGATGAAACACAGAAATTGCATCCGAATTTAATACAAAAGGCACAATGCCAACTTAAATACAAGACGACTGACACTCTCACTTTCTATGATTTGAAACTCTCCTGTGAGTCCACTTATAGATTCCGATGCTTCACTTCAGGTTTACTGTATCCCTTGGACCTTCTTATTGACGATGAAACACAGTAATTGCATCCGAAATTAATACAAAAGGCACATTGCCGACTTAAGTAAAAAAGGACTGACACTCTCACTTTCTGTGATTTGAACCTCTCCTGTGAGTCCAGTTTTAGATTCCGATGCTTGACTTCAGGTTTACAGTACACACTGCACCTTCTTATTGACGATGAAACACCGAAATTGCATCCGAAATTAATACAAAAGGCACATTGCCCACATAAGTACAAGAGTACTGATACTCTCCCTTTCTATGATTTGAACCCCTCCTGTTAGTCCAGTTTTAGATTCCGATGCTTCACTTCAGGTTTACTGTATCTCTTGGACCTTCTTATTGACGATGAAACACAGAAATTGCATCCGAATTTAACACAAAAGGCACAATGCCGACTTAAGTAAAAGAGGACTGACACGCTCACATTCTATGATTTGAACCTCTCCTGCGAGTCCAGTTTTAGATCCCGATGCTTCACTTCAGGTTTACTGTATACCCTGCACCCTCTTATTGACGATGAAACACAGAAATTGCATCCAAGTTTAATACAAAAAGCACAATGCCGGCATAAGTAAGATAGGACTGACACTCTAACTTTGTATGAGTAGTACCTCTCCTGTGAGTCCAGTTTTAGATTCCGATACTTCACTTCAGGTTTACTGAATCCCTTGGACCTTCTTATTGACGATGAAACACAGAAATTGCATCCGAATTTAATACAAAAGGCACAATGCCGAATTAATTACAAGAGGACTGACACTCTAACTTTCTATGAATTGAACCTCTCCTGTGAGTCCAGTTTTAGATTCCAATGCTTCAATTCAGGTATACTGTATCCCTTGGACGTTCTTATTGACGATGAAACACAGAAATTGCATCCGAAATTAATACAAAAGGCATAATGCCGACTTAAGTACAAGAGGACTGTCACTCTAACTTTCTATAATTTGAACCCCTCCTGTTAGTCCAGTTTTAGATTCCGATGCTTCACTTCAGGTTTACTGTATCTCTTGGACCTTCTTATTGACGATGAAACACAGAAATTGCATCCGAATTTAACACAAAAGTCACAATGCCGACTTAAGTAAAAGAGGACTGACACGCTCACATTCTATGATTTGAACCTCTCCTGCGAGTCCAGTTTTAGATTCCGATGCTTCACTTCAGGTTTACTGTATACCCTGTACCTTCTTATTGACGATGAAACACAGAAATTGCATCCAAGTTTAATACAAAAAGCCCAATGCCGGCATAAGTAAGATAGGACTGACACTCTAACTTTGTATGACTAGAACCTCTCCTGTGAGTCCAGTTTTAGATTCCGATACTTCACTTCAGGTTTACTGAATCCCTTGGACCTTCTTATTGACGATGAAACACAGAAATTGCATCCGAATTTAACACAAAAGGCACAATGCCGACTTAAGTAAAAGAGGACTGACACGCTCACATTCTATGATATGAACCTCTCCTGCGAGTCCAGTTTTAGATTCCGTTGCTTCACTTCAGGTTTACTGTATACCCTGCACCTTCTTATTGACGATGAAACACAGAAATTGCATCCAAGTTTAATACAAAAAGCACAATGCCGGCATAAGTAAGATAGGACTGACACTCTAACTTTGTATGACTAGAACCTCTCCTGTGAGTCCAGTTTTAGATTCCGATACTTCACTTCAGGTTTACTGTATACCTTGAACCTTCTTATTGACGATGAAACACAGAAATTGCTTCGGAATTAAATTCAAAAGGCACAATGCCGACTTAAGTACAAGAGGACTGACACTCTCACATTCTATGATTTGAACCTCGCCTGTGAGTCCAGTTTTAGATTCCGATGCTTCACTTTGGGTTTACTGTAACCCTTGGACTTTCTTATTGACGATGAAACACAGATATTGCATCCAAATTTAATACAAAAGGCACAATGCCGACTTAAGTAAACGAGGACTGACACTCTCACTTTCTATGATTTTAACCTCTCCTGTGAGTCCAGTTTTAGAATCCGATGCTTCACTTCAGGTTTACTGTATACCTTGCACCTTCTTATTGACGATGAAACACAGAAATTGCTTCGGAATTAAATTCAAAAGGCACCATGCCGACTTAAGTACAAGAGGACTGGCACTCAAACTCTCTATGGTTTGAACCACTCCTGTGAGTCCAGTTTTAGAGTCCGATGCTTCACTTCAGGTTTACTGTATACCTTGCACCTTCTTATTGACGATGAAACACAGAAATTGCATTGGAATTAAATTAAAAAAGCACAATGCCGACTTATGTACAAGAGGTCTGACACTCTAACTTTATATGATTTGAACCTCTCCTGTGAGTCAAATTTTAGATTCTGATGCATCACTTCAGGTTTACTGTATCCTTTGCACCTTCTTATTGACGATGAAACACAGAAATTGCAACCGAATTTAATACAAAACGCACAATGCCGACTTAAGTAAAAGAGGACTGACCCACTCTCTTTCTATGATTTGAACCTCTCCTGTGAGTCCAGTTTTAGATTCTGATGCTTCAATTCAGGTTTACTGGATACCTTGCACCTTCTTATTGACGATGAAACACAGAAATTGCTTCGGAATTAAATTCAAAAGGCACCATGCCGACTTAAGTACAAGAGGACTGGCACTCTAACTCTCTATGGTTTGAACCACTCCTGTGAGTCCAGTTTTAGATTCCGATGCTTCACTTCAGGTTTACTGTATACCTTGCACCTTCTTATTGACGATGAAACACAGAAATTGCATTGGAATTAAATTCAAAAAGCACAATGCCGACTTAAGTACAAGAGGACTGGCACTCAAACTCTCTATGGTTTGAACCACTCCTGTGAGTCCAGTTTTAGAGTCCGATGCTTCACTTCAGGTTTACTGTATCCCTTGGACCTTCATATTGACGATGAAACACAGAAATTGCATCCGAATTTAATACAAAAGGCAAAATGCAGACTTAAGTAAAAGAGGACTGACACTCTCACTTTCTATGATTTGAACCTCTTCTATGAGACCAGTTTTACATTCCGATGCTTCACTTCAGTTTTACTGTATCCCTTGGACCTTCTTATTGACGATGAAACACAGAAATTGCATCCGAATTTAATACAAAATGCACAATGCCGACTTAAGTACAAGAGGACTGACACTCTCTCTTTCTATGATTTGGACCTCTTCTGTGAGTCCTGTTTCAGATTCCGATGCTTCACTTCACGTTTACTTTATACCTTGCACCTTCGTATTGACGATGAAACACAGAAATTGTATCCGAATTTAATAGAAAAGGCACAATGCCGACTTAAGTAAAAGAGGACTGACACTCTCACTTTCTATGATTTGATGCTCTCCTGTGAGTCCAGTTTTAGATTCCGATGCTTCACTTCAGGTTTACTGTATACCTTGCACCTTCTTATTGACGATGAAACACAGAAATTGCATCGGAATTGAATTCAAAAGGCACAATGCCGACTTAAGTACAAGAGGTCTGACACTCTAACTTACTATGATTTTAACCTCTCCTGTGAGTCCAGTTTTAGATTCCGATGCTTCACTTCAGGTTTATTGTATCCCTTGGACCTTCTTATTGACGATGAAACACAGAAATTGCATCTGAATTTAATACAAAAGGCACAATGCCAACTTAAATACAAGACGACTGACACTCTCACTTTCTATGATTTGAAACTCTCCTGTGAGTCCACTTATAGATTCCGATGCTTCACTTCAGGTTTACTGTATCCCTTGGACCTTCTTATTGACGATGAAACACAGTAATTGCATCCGAAATTAATACAAAAGGCACATTGCCGACTTAAGTAAAAAAGGACTGACACTCTCACTTTCTGTGATTTGAACCTCTCCTGTGAGTCCAGTTTTAGATTCCGATGCTTGACTTCAGGTTTACAGTACACACTGCACCTTCTTATTGACGATGAAACACAGAAATTGCATCCGAAATTAATACAAAAGGCACATTGCCCACATAAGTACAAGAGTACTGACACTCTCCCTTTCTATGATTTGAACCCCTCCTGTTAGTCCAGTTTTAGATTCCGATGCTTCACTTCAGGTTTACTGTATCTCTTGGACCTTCTTATTGACGATGAAACACAGAAATTGCATCCGAATTTAACACAAAAGGCACAATGCCGACTTAAGTAAAAGAGGACTGACACGCTCACATTCTATGATTTGAACCTCTCCTGCGAGTCCAGTTTTAGATCCCGATGCTTCACTTCAGGTTTACTGTATACCCTGCACCTTCTTATTGACGATGAAACACAGAAATTGCATCCAAGTTTAATACAAAAAGCACAATGCCGGCATAAGTAAGATAGGACTGACACTCTAACTTTGTATGACTAGAACCTCTCCTGTGAGTCCAGTTTTAGATTCCGATACTTCACTTCAGGTTTACTGAATCCCTTGGACCTTCTTATTGACGATGAAACACAGAAATTGCATCCGAATTTAATACAAAAGGCACAATGCCGAATTAATTACAAGAGGACTGACACTCTAACTTTCTATGAATTGAACCTCTCCTGTGAGTCCAGTTTTAGATTCCAATGCTTCAATTCAGGTATACTGTATCCCTTGGACGTTCTTATTGACGATGAAACACAGAAATTGCATCCGAAATTAATACAAAAGGCATAATGCCGACTTAAGTACAAGAGGACTGTCACTCTAACTTTCTATGATTTGAACCCCTCCTGTTAGTCCAGTTTTAGATTCCGATGCTTCACTTCAGGTTTACTGTATCTCTTGGACCTTCTTATTGACGATGAAACACAGAAATTGCATCCGAATTTAACACAAAAGTCACAATGCCGACTTAAGTAAAAGAGGACTGACACGCTCACATTCTATGATTTGAACCTCTCCTGCGAGTCCAGTTTTAGATTCCGATGCTTCACTTCAGGTTTACTGTATACCCTGCACCTTCTTATTGACGATGAAACACAGAAATTGCATCCAAGTTTAATACAAAAAGCACAATGCCGGCATAAGTAAGATAGGACTGACACTCTAACTTTGTATGACTAGAACCTCTCCTGTGAGTCCAGTTTTAGATTCCGATACTTCACTTCAGGTTTACTGAATCCCTTGGACCTTCTTATTGACGATGAAACACAGAAATTGCATCCGAATTTAACACAAAAGGCACAATGCCGACTTAAGTAAACGAGGACTGACACTCTCACTTTCTATGATTTTAACCTCTCCTATGAGTCCAGTTTTAGATTCCGATGCTTCAATTCAGGTATACTGTATCCCTTGGACGTTCTTATTGACGATGAAACACAGAAATTGCATCCGAAATTAATACAAAAGGCATAATGCCGACTTAAGTACAAGTGGACTGTCACTCTAACTTTCTATGATTTGAACCTCTCCTGTGAGTCCAGTTTTAGATTCCGATACTTCACTTCAGGTTTACTGTATACCCTGCACCTTCTTATTGACGATGAAACACAGAAATTGCATCCAAGTTTAATACAAAAAGCACAATGCCGGCATAAGTAAGATAGGACTGACACTCTAACTTTGTATGACTAGAACCTCTCCTGTGAGTCCAGTTTTAGATTCCGATACTTCACTTCAGGTTTACTGTATACCTTGAACCTTCTTATTGACGATGAAACACAGAAATTGCTTCGGAATTAAATTCAAAAGGCACAATGCCGACTTAAGTACAAGAGGACTGACACTCTCACATTCTATGATTTGAACCTCTCCTGTGAGTCCAGTTTTAGATTCCGATGCTTCACTTTGGGTTTACTGTAACCCTTGGACTTTCTTATTGACGATGAAACACAGATATTGCATCCAAATTTAATACAAAAGGCACAATGCCGACTTAAGTAAACGAGGACTGACACTCTCACTTTCTATGATTTTAACCTCCCCTGTGAGTCCAGTTTTAGATTCCGATGCTCCAATTCAGGTATACTGTATCCCTTGGACGTTCTTATTGACGATGAAACACAGAAATTGCATCCGAAATTAATACAAAAGGCATAATGCCGACTTAAGTACAAGTGGACTGTCACTCTAACTGTCTATGATTTGAACCTCTCCTGTGAGTCCAGTTTTAGATTCCGATACTTCACTTCAGGTTTACTGAATCCCTTGAACCTTCTTATTGACGATGAAACACAGAAATTGCATCCGAATTTAATACAAAAGGCACAATGCCGAATTAATTACAAGAAGACTGACACTCTAAGTTTCTATGAATTGAACCTCTCCTGTGAGTACAGTTTTGGATTCCAATGGTTCACTTAAGGTTTACTGTAAACCTTGAACCTTCTTATTGACGATGAAACACAGAAATTGCATCGGAATTAAATTCAAAAGGCACAATGCCGACTTAAGTACAAGAGGACTGACACTCTCACATTCTATGATTTGAACCTCTCCTGTGAGTCCAGTTTTAGATTCCGATGCTTCACCTCGGGTTTACTGTATCCCTTGGTCTTTCTTATTGACGATGAAACACAGAAATTGCATCCGAATTTAATACAAAGGGCACAATGCCGACTTATGTAAAAGAGGACTGACACTCTCCATTTCTATAATTTGAACCTCTCCTGTGACTCCAGTTTTAGATTCTGATGCTTCACTTCAGGTTTACTGTATCTCTTGGACTTCCTTATTGACGATGAAACACAGAAATTTCATCCGAATTTAATACAAAATGCACAATGCCGAGTTAAGTGAAAGAGGACTGACGCTCTAACTTTCAATGATTTGAACCTCTACTGTGAGTCCAGTTTTAGATTCCAATGCTTCACTTCAGGTTTACTGTATACCTTGAACCTTCTTATTGACAATGAAACACAGAAATTGCATCGGAATTAAATTCAAAAGGCACAATGCCGACTTAAGTACGCAAGGACTGACACTCTCACATTCTATGATTTGAACCTCTCCTGTGAGTCCAGTTTTAGATTCCGATGCTTCACTTCGGGTTTACTGTATCATTTGGACCTTCTTATTGACGATGAAACACAGAAATTGCATCCGAATTTAATACAAAAGGCACAATGCCGACTTAAGTACAAGAGGACTGAAACTGTCACGTTCTATTATTTGAACCCCTCCCGTCAGTCCAGTTTTTGATTTGGATGCTTCACTTCAGGTTTAGAGTATACCTTGCACATTCTTATTGACGATGAAACACAGAAATTGGATCCGAATTTAATACAAAAGGCACAATGCCGACTTAAGTACAAGAGGACTGACATTTTAACTTTCTATGAATTGAACCTCTCCTGTGAGTCCAGTTTTAGATTCCGATGGTTCTCTTAAGGTTTACTGTATACCTTGGACCTTCTTATTGACGATGAAACAAAGAAATTGCATCGGAATTAAATACAAAAGGCACAATGCTGACTTAAGTACAAGAGGACTGACACTCTCACTTTCTATGATTTGAACCTCTCCTGTGAGTCCAGTTTGAGATTCCGATGCTTCACTTCAGGTTCACTGTATCCCTTGGACCTTCTTATTGACGATGAAACACAGATATTGCATCCGAATTTAATACAAAAGGCACAATGCCGACTTAAGTTAAAGAGGACTGACTCTCTCAATTTCTATGATTTGCACCTCTCCTGTGAGTCCAGCTTAGATTCCGATGCTTCACTTCACGTTTACTGTATACCTTGCATCCTTTTATTGACGACGAAACACAGAATTTTCATCCGAATTTTATACAAAAGGAACAATGCCGACTTAAGTACAAGAGGACTGACACTCTACGTTTCTATGATTTGAACCTCTCCTGTGAGTCCAGTTTTAGATTCCGATGGTTCACTTCAGGTTTACTGTATACCTTAGACCTTGTTATTGACGATGAAACACAGAAATTGCATCGGAATTAAATTCGAAGGGCACAATGCCGACTTAAGTACAAGAGGACTGACACTCTAACTTTCTATGATTTGAACTACTCCTGTGAGTCCAGTTTTAGATTCCGATGATTCACTTCAGGTTTACTGTATCCCTTGCACCTTCTTATTGACGATGAAACACAGAAATTGTAATCGAATTTAATACAAAACGCACTATGCCGACTTAAGTAAAAGAGGACTGACACTCTCACTTTCTATGATTTGAACCGCTCCTGTGAGTCCAGTTTTAGATTCCAATGCTTCACTTCAGGTTTACTGTATACCTTGCACATTCTCATTGTCGATCAACACAGATATTGCATCCGAATTTAATACAAAAGGCACAATGCCGACTTAAGTACAAGAGGACTGACATTTCAACTTTCTATGATTTGAACCTCTCCTGTGAGTCCAGTTTTAGATTCCGATGGTTCTCTTAAGGTTTACTGTATACCTTGGACCTTCTTATTGACGTTGAAACAAAGAAATTGCATCGGAATTAAATACAAAAGGCACAATGCCGACTTAAGTACAAGAGGACTGACACCCTCACTTTCTATGATTTGAACCACTCCTGTGAGTCCAGTTTTAGATTCCGATGCTTCACTTCAGGTTTACTGTATCCCTTGGACCTTCTTATTGACGATGAAACACAGATATTGCATCCGAATTTAATACAAAAGGCACAATGCCGACCTAAGGTAAAGAGGACTGACTCTCACAATTTCTATGATTTGCACCTCTCCTGTGAGTCCAGTTTCAGATTCCGATGCTTCACTTCAGGTTTACTGTATCCCTTGGACCTACTTATTGACGATGAAACACAGAAATTGAATCCGAATTTAATACAACAGGCACAATGCCGACTTAAGTACAAGAATACAGACACTCTCACTTTCTATAATTTGAACCTCTCCTGTGAGTCAAATTTTAGATTCTGATGCTTCACTTCAGGTTTACTGTATCCCTTGGACCTTCTTATTGACGATGATACACAGAAATTGCATCCGAATTTAAGACAAAAGGCACAATGCCGACTTAAGTACAAGAGGACTGAAACTGTCACGTTCTATTATTTGAACCCCTCCTGTCAGTCCAGTTTTTGATTCGGATGCTTCACTTCAGGTTTAGAGTATACCTTGCACCTTCTTATTGACGATGAAACACAGAAATTGGATCCGAATTTAATACAAAAGGCACAATGCCGACTTAAGTACAAGAGGACTGACATTTTAACTTTCTATGAATTGAACGTCTCCTGTGAGTCCAGTTTTAGGTTCCGATGGTTCTCTTAAGGTTTACTGTATACCTTGGACCTTCTTATTGACGATGAAACAAAGAAATTGCATCGGAATTAAATACAAATGGCACAATGCTGACTTAAGTACAAGAGGACTGACACTCTCACTTTCTATGATTTGAACCTCTCCTGTGAGTCCAGTTTTAGATTCCGATGCTTCACTTCAGGTTTACTGTATCCCTTGGACCTTCTTATTGACGATGAAACACAGATATTGCATCCGAATTTAATACAATAGGCACAATGCCGACTTAAGTTAAAGAGGACTGACTCTCTCAATTTCTATGATTTGCACCTCTCCTGTGAGTCCAGTTTTAGATTCCGATGCTTCACTTCAGGTTTACTGTATACCTTGCACCCTTTTATTGACGACGAAACACAGAATTTTCATCCGAATTTTTTACAAAAGGAACAATGCCGACTTAAGTACAAGAGGACTGACACTCTAAGTTTCTATGATTTGAACCTCTCCTGTGAGTCCAGTTTTAGATTCCGATGGTTCACTTCAGGTTTACTGTATACCTTAGACCTTCTTGTTGACGATGAAACACAGAAATTGCATCGGAATTAAATTCGAAGGGCACAATGCCGACTTAAGTACAAGAGGACTGACACTCTAACTTTCTATGATTTGAACTTCTCCTGTGAGTCCAGTTTTAGATTCCGATGATTCACTTCAGGTTTACTGTATCCCTTGCACCTTCTTGTTGACGATGAAACACAGAAATTGCTTCGGAATTAAATTCAAAAGGCACCATGCCGACTTAAGTACAAGAGGACTTTCACTCTAACTCTCTATGGTTTGAACCACTCCTGTGAGTCCAGTTTTAGATTCCGATGCTTCACTTCAGGTTTACTGTATACCTCGCACCTTCTTATTGACGATGAAACACAGAAATTGCATTGGAATTAAATTCAAAAATCACAATGCCGACTTAAGTACAAGAGGTCTGACACTCTAACTTTCTATGATTTGAACATCTCCTGTGAGTCAAATTTTAGATTCTGATGCTTCACTTCAGGTTTACTGTATCCCTTGGACCTTCTTATTGACGATGAAACACAGAAATTGCATCCGAATTTAATACAAAAGGCAAAATGCAGACTTAAGTAAAAGAGGACTGACACTCTCACTTTCTATGATTTGAACCTCTTCTGTGAGACCAGTTTTACATTCCGATGCTTCACTTCAGTTTTACTGTATCTCTTGGACCTTCTTATTGACGATGAAACACAGAAATTGCATCCGAATTTAATACAAAAGGCACAATGCCAACTTAAATACAAGAGGACTGACACTCTCTCTTTCTATGATTTGGACTTCTTCTGTGAGTCCTGTTTCAGATTCCGATGCTTCACTTCAGGTTTACGTTATACCTTGCACCTTCTTATTGACGATGAAACACAGAAATTGCATCGGAATAGAATTCAAAAGGCACAAAGGTATTGACGATGAAACACAGAAATTGTATCCGAATTTAATACAAAAGGCACAATGCCGACTTAAGTAAAAGAGGACTGACACTCTCACTTTCTATGATGTGATGCTCTCCTGTGAGTCCAGTTTTAGATTCCGATGCTTCACTTCAGGTTTACTGTATACCTTGCACCTTCTTATTGACGATGAAACACAGAAATTGCATCGGAATAGAATTCAAAAGGCACAATGCCGACTTAAGTACAAGAGGTCTGACACTCTAACTTACTATGATTTTAACCTCTCCTGTGAGTCCAGTTCTAGATTCCGATGCTTCACATCAGGTTTATTGTATCCCTTGGACCTTCTTATTGACGATGAAACACAGAAATTGCATCCGAATTTAATACAAAAGGCACAATGCCAACTTAAATACAAGACGACTGACACTCTCACTTTCTATGATTTGAAACTCTCCTGTGAGTCCACTTATAGATTCCGATGCTTCACTTCAGGTTTACTGTATCCCTTGGACCTTCTTATTGACGATGAAACACAGTACCTGCATCCGAAATTAATACAAAAGGCACAATGCCGACTTAAGTAAAAAAGGACTGACACTCTCACTTTCTATGATTTGAACCTCTCCTGTGAGTCCAGTTTTAGATTCCGATGCTTGACTTCAGGTTTACAGTACACACTACACCTTCTTATTGATGATGAAACACAGAAATTGCATCCGAAATTAATACAAAAGGCACATTGCCCACATAAGTACAAGAGTACTGACACTCTCCCTTTCTATGATTTGAACCTCTCCTGTGAGTCCAGTTTTAGATTCCGATGCTTCACTTCAGGTTTACCGTATCTCTTGGACCTTCTTATTGACGATGAAACAGAGAAATTGCATCCGAATTTAACACAAAAGGCACAATGCCGACTTAAGTAAAAGAGTACTGACACGCTCACATTCTATGATTTGAACCTCTCCTGCGAGTCCAGTTTTAGATTCCGATGCTTCACTTCAGGTTTACTGTATACCCTGCACCATCTTATTGACGATGAAACACAGAAATTGCATCCAAGTTTAATACAAAAAACACAATGCCGGCATAAGTAAGATAGGACTGACACTCTAACTTTGTATGATTAGAACCTCTCCTGTGAGTCCAGTTTTAGATTCCGATACTTCACTTCAGGTTTACTGAATCCCTTGAACCTTCTTATTGACGATGAAACACAGAAATTGCATCCGAATTTAATACAAAAGGCACAATGCCGAATTAATTACAAGAGGACTGACACTCTAAGTTTCTATGAATTGAACCTCTCCTGTGAGTACAGTTTTAGATTCCAATGGTTCACTTAAGGTTTACTGTATACCTTGAACCTTCTTATTGACGATGAAACACAGAAATTGCATCGGAATTAAATTCAAAAGGCACAATGCCGACTTAAGTACAAGAGGACTGACACTCTCACATTCTATGATTTGAACCTCTCCTGTGAGTCCAGTTTTAGATTCCGATGCTTCACTTCGGGTTTACTGTATCCCTTGGTCTTTCTTATTGACGATGAAACACAGAAATTGCATCCGAATTTAATACAAAGGGCACAATGCCGACTTATGTAAAAGAGGACTGACACTCTCCATTTCTATAATTTGAACCTCTCCTGTGACTCCAGTTTTAGATTCCGATGCTTCACTTCAGGTTTACTGTATCCCTTGGACTTTCTTATTGACGATGAAACACAGATATTTCATCCGAACTTAATACAAAATGCACAATGCCGACTTAAGTGAAAGAGGACTGACGCTCTAACTTTCAATGATTTGAACCTCTCCTGTGAGTCCAGTTTTAGATTCCAATGCTTCACTTCAGGTTTACTGTATACCTTGAACCTTCTTATTGACAATGAAACACAGAAATTGCATCGGAATTAAATTCAAAAGGCACAATGCCGACTTAAGTACACAAGGACTGACACTCTCACATTCTATGATTTGAACCTCTCCTGTGAGTCCAGTTTTAGATTCCGATGCTTCACTTTGGGTTTACTGTAACCCTTGGACTTTCTTATTGACGATGAAACACAGAAATTGCATCCGAATTTAATACAAAAGGCACAATGCCGACTTAAGTAAAAGAGGACTGACACTCTCACTTTCTATGATTTTAACCTCTCCTGTGAGTCCAGTTTTAGATTCCGATGCTTCAATTCAGGTTTACTGTATACCTTGAACCTTCTTATTGACAATGAAACACAGAAATTGTATCCGAATTTAATACAAAAGGCACAATGCCGACTTAAGTAAAAGAGGACTGACACTCTCACTTTCTATGATTTGATGCACTCCTGTGACTCCAGTTTTAGATTCCGATGCTTCACTTCAGGTTTACTGTATACCTTGCACCTTCTTATTGACGATGAAACACAGAAATTGCATCGGAATAGAATTCAAAAGGCACAATGCCGACTTAAGTACAAGAGGTCTGACACTCTAACTTACTATGATTTTAACCTCTCCTGTGAGTACAGTTTTAGATTCCGATGCTTCACTTCTGGTTTATTGTATCCCTGGGACCTTCTTATTGACGATGAAACACAGAAATTGCATCCGAAATTAATACAAGAGGCACAATGCCAACTTAAATACAAGACGACTGACACTCTCACTTTCTATGATTTGAAACTCTCCTGTGAGTCCACTTATAGATTCCGATGCTTCACTTCAGGTTTACTGTATCCCTTGGACCTTCTTATTGACGATGAAACACAGTAATTGCATCCGAAATTAATACAAAAGGCACAATGCCGACTTAAGTAAAAAGGGACTGACACTCTCACTTTCTATGATTTGAACCTCTCCTGTGAGTCCAGTTTTAGATTCCGATGCTTGACTTCAGGTTTACAGTACACACTGCACCTTCATATTGATGATGAAACACAGAAATTGCATCCGAAATAAATACAAAAGGCACATTGCCCACATAAGTACAAGAGTACTGACACTCTCCCTTTCTATGATTTGAACCTCTCCTGTGAGTCCAGTTTTAGATTCCGATGCTTCACTTCAGGTTTACTGTATCTCTTGGACCTTCTTATTGACGATGAAACAGAGAAATTGCATCCGAATTTAACACAAAAGGCACAATGCCGACTTAAGTAAAAGAGGACTGACACGCTCACATTCTATGATTTGATCCTCTCCTGCGAGTCCAGTTTTAGATTCAGATGCTTCACTTCAGGTTTACTGTATACCCTGCACCATCTTATTGACGATGAAACACAGAAATTGCATCCAAGTTTAATACAAAAAACACAATGCCGGCATAAGTAAGATAGGACTGACACTCTAACTTTGTATGATTAGAACCTCTCCTGTGAGTCCAGTTTTAGATTCCGATACTTCACTTCAGGTTTACTGAATCCCTTGGACCTTCTTATTGACGATGAAACACAGAAATTGCATCCGAATTTAATACAAAAGGCACAATGCCGAATTAATTGCAAGAGGACTGACACTCTAACTTTCTATGAATTGAACCTCTCCTGTGAGTCCAGTTTTAGATTCCAATGCTTCACTTAAGGTTTACTGTATACCTTGCACCTTCTTATTGACGATGAAACACAGAAATTGCATCGGAATAGAATTCAAAAGGCACAATGCCGACTTAAGTACAAGAGGAATGACACTCTCACATTCTATGATTTGAACCTCTCCTGTGAGTCCAGTTTTAGATTCCGATGCTTCACTTCGGGTTTACTGTAACCCTTGGACTTTCTTATTGACGATGAAACACAGAAATTGCATCCGAATTTAATACAAAAGGCACAATGCCGACTTAAGTAAAAGAGGACTGACACTCTCACTTTCTATGATTTTAACCTCTCCTGTGAGTCCAGTTTTAGATTCCGATGCTTCAATTCAGGTATACTGTATCCCTTGGACGTTCTTATTGACGATGAAACACAGAAATTGCATCCGAAATTAATACAAAAGGCATAATGCCGACTTAAGTACAAGAGGACTGTCACTCTAACTTTCTATGACTTGAACCTCTCCTGTGAGTCCAGTTTTAGATTCCGATACTTCACTTCAGGTTTACTGAATCCCTTGAACCTTCTTATTGACGATAAAACTCTGAAATTGCATCCGAATTTAATACAAAAGGCACAATGCCGAATTAATTACAAGAGGACTGACACTCTAAGTTTCTATGAATTGAACCTCTCCTGTGAGTACAGTTTTAGATTCCAATGGTTCACTTAAGGTTTACTGTATACCTTGAACCTTCTTATTGACGATGAAACACAGAAATTGCATCGGAATTAAATTCAAAAGGCACAATGCCGACTTAAGTACAAGAGGACTGACACTCTCACATTCTATGATTTGAACCTCTCCTGTGAGTCCAGTTTTAGATTCCGATGCTTAACTTCGGGTTTACTGTATCCCTTGGTCTTTCTTATTGACGATGAAACACAGAAATTGCATTGGAATTTAATACAAAGGGCACAATGCCGACTTATGTAAAAGAGGACTGACACTCTCCATTTCTATAATTTGAACCTCTCCTGTGACTCCAGTTTTAGATTCCGATGCTTCACTTCAGGTTTACTGTATCCCTTGGACTTTCTTATTGACGATGAAACACAGATATTTCATCCGAACTTAATACAAAATGCACAATGCCGACTTAAGTGAAAGAGGACTGACGCTCTAACTTTCAATGATTTGAACCTCTCCTGTGAGTCCAGTTTTAGATTCCAATGCTTCACTTCAGGTTTACTGTATACCTTGAACCTTCTTATTGACAATGAAACACAGAAATTGCATCGGAATTAAATTCAAAAGGCACAATGCCGACTTAAGTACACAACGACTGACACTCTCACATTCTATGATTTGAACCTCTCCTGTGAGTCCAGTTTTAGATTCCGATGCTTCACTTCGGGTTTACTGTAACCCTTGGACTTTCTTATTGACGATGAAACACAGAAATTGCATCCGAATTTAATACAAAATGCACAATGCCGACTTAAGTAAAAGAGGACTGACACTCTCACTTTCTATGATTTTAACCTCTCCTGTGAGTCCAGTTTTAGATTCCAATGCTTCAATTCAGGTTTACTGTATCCCTTGGACGTTCTTATTGACGATGAAACACAGAAATTGCATCCGAATTTAATACAAAAGGCACAATGCCGACTCAAGTACAAGAGGACTGACACTCTCACTTTCTTTGATTTGAACCTCTCCAGTGAGTCCAGTTTTAGATTCCGATGCTTCACCTCAGATTTACTGTATACCTTGCACCTTCTTATTGACGATGAAATACAGAAATTGCATCGGAATTAAATTAAAAAGGCACAATGCTGACATAAGTACAAGAGGTCTGACACTCTAACTTACTATGATTTGAACCTCTCCTGTGAGTCTAGTTTTAGATTCCGATGCCTCACTTCAGGTCTACTGTATCCCTTGGACCTTCTTATTGACGCTGAAACACAGAAATTGCATCCGAATTTAATACAAATGACACAGTGCAGACTTAAGTACAAGAGGACCGACACTCTCACTTTCTATGATTTGAACCTCTCCTGTGAGTCCAGTTTTAGATTCCGATGCTTCACTTCAGGTTTACTGTATACCTTGAACCTTCTTATTGACGACGGAACACAGAAATTGCATCCGAATTTAATACTAAGGGCACAATGCCGACTTAAGTACAAGAGGACTGACACTCTAACTTTCTATGATGTGAACCTCTCCTGTGAGTCCAATTTTAGATTCCGATGCTTCACTTCAGGTTTACTTTATCTCTTGGACATTCTTATTGACGATGAAACACAGAAATTGAATCCGAATTTAATACAAAAGGCACAATGCCGACTTAAGTAAAAGACGACTGACACTCTCACTTTCTATGATTCGAAGCTCTTCAGTGAGTCCAGTTTTAGATTCCGATGCTTCACTTCAGGTTTACTGTATTCCTTGCACCTTCTTATTGATGATGAAACACAGAAATTGCACCGGAATTTAATACAAAAGGCAGAATGCCGACTGAAATACAAGAGGACTGACACTCTCACTTACTATGATTTGAACCTCTCCTGTGAGTCCTATTTTAGATTCCGATGCCTCACTTCAGGTTTACTGTATCCCTGGGACCTTCTCAATGACGATGACACACAGAAATTGCATCCGAATTTATTACAAAAGGCACAATGCCGACTTATGTAAAAGAGGACTGACACTCTCACTTTCTATGAATTCAACCTCTCCTGTGAGTCCAGTTTTAGATTCCGATGCTTCACTTCAGGTTTACTGTATACCTTGCACCTTCTTATTGACGATGAAACACAGAAACTGCATCCGAATTTAATACAAAAGACACAATGCCGACTTAAGTACAAGAGGACTGACACTCGCACATTCTATTAATTGAACCTCTCCTGAGAGTCCAGTTTTTGATTCCGATGCTTCACTTCAGGTTTACAGTATACCTTGCACCTTCTTATTGACGATGAAACACAGAAATTGCATCCGAATTTAATACCAAAGGCACATTGCCGACTTAAGTACAAGAGGACTGACACTCTCCCTTCCTATGATTTTAACCACGCCTGTGAGTCCAGTTTTAGATTCCGATGCTTCACCTCGGGTTTACTGTATACCTTGGACCTTCTTATTGACCATGAAACACAAAAATTGCATCCGAATTTAATACAAAATGCACAATGCCGACTTAAGCAAAAGAGGACTGACACTCCACTTTCTATGATTTGAACCTCTCCTGTGAGTCCAGTTTTAGATTTCAAAGCTTCACTTCAGGTTTACTGTATACCTTGCACCTTTTTATTGACGATGAAACACAGAAATTGCATCCGAATTTAATACAAAAGGCACAATGCCGAATTAAGTACAAGACGACTGACACTCTAACTTCCTATGATTTGAACCTCTCCTGTGAGTCCAGTTTTAGATTCCAATGCTTCACTTCAGGTTTACTGTATACCTTGACCCTTCTTATTGACGATGAAACAAAGAAATTGCATCGGAATGAAATTCAAAAGGCACAATGCCGACTTAAGTACAAGAGGACTGACACTCTCACTTTCTATGATTTGAACCTCTCCTGTGAGTCCAGTTTTAGATTCCGATGCTACACTTCAGGTTTACTGTATCCCTTGGAGGTTCTTATTGACGATGAAATACAGAAATTGCATCCAAATTTAAAAGAAAAGGCAGAATGCAGACCTCAGTAAAAGAGGACTGACACACTCACTTTCTATGATTTGAACCTCTCCTGTGAGTCCAGTTTTAGATTCCGATGCTTCACTTCAGGTTTACAGTATACCTTACACCTTCTTATTGACGATGAAACACAGAAATTGCATCCGAATTTAATACAAATGGCACATTGGCCACTTAAGGACAAGAGGACTGACACTCTCCCTTTCTATGATTTGAACCTCTCCTGTGACTCCAGTTTTAGATTCTGATGCTTCAATTCAGGTTTACTGTATCCCTTGGACATTTTTATTGACGATGAAACACAGAAATTGTATCCAAATTTAATACAAAAGGCACAATGCCGACTAAAGTAAAAGAGGACTGACACTCTCACTTTCTATGATTTGATGCTCTCCTGTGAGTCCAGTTTTAGATTCCGATGCTTCACTTCAGGTTTACTGTATACCTTGCACCTTCGTATTGACGATGAAACACAGAAATTGCACCGGAATTTAATACAAAAGGCAGAATGCCGACTTAAGTACAAGAGGACTGACACTTTTACTTACTAAGATTTGAACCTCTCCTGTGAGTCCAGTTTTAGATTCCGATGCTTCACTTCAGGATTACTGTATCCCTTGGACCTTCTTATTGACGATGAAACACAGAAATTGCATCCGAATTTAATACAAAAGTCAAAATGCAGACTTAAATACAAGAGGACTGACACTCTCACTTTCTATGATTTGTACCTCTCCTGTGAGTTCAGTTATAGATTCCGATGCTTCACTTCAGGTTTACTGTATCCCTTGGACCTTCTTATTGACGATGAAACACAGAAATTGCATCCGAATGTAATACAAAAGGCACAATGCCGACTTAAGTAAAAGAGGACTGACACTCTCACTTTCTATGATTTGAACCTCTCCTGTGAGTCCAGTTTTAGATTCCAATGCTTCACTTCAGGTTTACTGTATACCTTGAACCTTCTTATAGACAATGAAACACAGAAATTGCATCGGAATTAAATTCAAAAGGCACAATGCCGACTTAAGTACACAAGGACTGACACTCTCACATTCTATGATTTGAACCTCTCCTGTGAGTCCAGTTTTAGATTCCGATGCTTCACTTCGGGTTTACTGTAACCCTTGGACTTTCTTATTGACGATGAAACACAGAAATTGCATCCGAATTTAATACAAAAGGCACAATGCCGACTTAAGTAAAAGAGGTCTGACACTCTCACTTTCTATGATTTTAACCTCTCCTGTGAGTCCATTTTTAGATTCCAATGCTTCAATTCAGGTTTACTGTATCCCTTGGACGTTCTTATTGACGATGAAACACAGAAATTGCATCCGAATTTAATACAAAAGGCACAATGCCGACTTAAGTACAAGAGGACTGACACTCTCACATTCTTTGATTTGAACCTCTCCAGTGAGTCCAGTTTTAGATTCCGATGCTTCACCTCAGATTTACTGTATACCTTGCACCTTCTTATTGACGATGAAATACAGAAATTGCATCGGAATTAAATTAAAAAGGCACAATGCTGACTTAAGTACAAGAGGTCTGACACTCTAACTTACTATGATTTGAACCTCTCCTGTGAGTCCAGTTTTAGATTCCGATGCCTCACTTCAGGTCTACTGTATCCCTTGGACCTTCTTATTGACGATGAAACGCAGAAATTGCATCCGAATTTAATACAAATGGCACAGTGCAGACTTAAGTACAAGAGGACTGACACTCTCACTTTCTATGATTTGAACCTCTCCTGTGAGTCCAGTTTTAGATTCCGATGCTTCACTTCAGGTTTACTGTATACCTTGAACCTTCTTATTGACGACGAAACACAGAAATTGCATCCGAATTTAATACTAAGGGCACAATGCCGACTTAAGTACAAGAGGACTGACACTCTAACTTTCTATGATGTGAACCTCTCCTGTGAGTCCAATTTTAGATTCCGATGCTTCACTTCAGGTTTACTTTATCTCTTGGACATTCTTATTGACGATGAAACACAGAAATTGAATCCGAATTTAATACAAAAGGCACAATGCCGACTTAAGTAAAAGACGACTGACACTCTCACTTTCTATGATTCGAAGCTCTTCAGTGAGTCCAGTTTTAGATTCCGATGCTTCACTTCAGGTTTACTGTATTCCTTGCACCTTCTTATTGATGATGAAACACAGAAATTGCACCGGAATTTAATACAAAAGGCAGAATGCCGACTGAAGTACAAGAGGACTGACACTCTCACTTTCTACGATTTGAACCTCTCCTGTGAGTCCTATTTTAGATTCCGATGCCTCACTTCAGGTTTACTGTATCCCTGGGACCTTCTCAATGACGATGACACACAGAAATTGCATCCGAATTTATTACAAAAGGCACAATGCCGACTTATGTAAAAGAGGACTGACACGCTCACATTCTATGAATTCAACCTCTCCTGTGAGTCCAGTTTTAGATTCCGATGCTTCACTTCAGGTTTACTGTATACCTTGCACCTTCTTATTGACGATTAAACACAGAAACTGCATCCGAATTTAATACAAAAGACACAATGCCGACTTAAGTACAAGAGGACTGACACTCGCACTTTCTATTATTTGAACCTCTCCTGAGAGTCCAGTTTTTGATTCCGATGCTTCACTTCAGGTTTACAGTATACCTTGCACCTTCTTATTGACGATGAAACACAGAAATTGCATCCGAATTTAATACCAAAGGCACATTGCCGACTTAAGTACAAGAGGACTGACACTCTCCCTTCCTATGATTTTAACCACTCCTGTGAGTCCAGTTTTAGATTCCGATGCTTCACCTCGGGTTTACTGTATACCTTGGATCTTCTTATTGACCATGAAACACAAATATTGCATCCGAATTTAATACAAAAGGCACAATGCCGACTTAAGCAAAAGAGGACTGACACTCCAGTTTCTATGATTTGAACCTCTCCTGTGAGTCCAGTTTTAGATTTCAAAGCTTCACTTCAGGTTTACTGTATACCTTGCACCTTTTTATTGACGATGAAACACAGAAATTGCATCCGAATTTAATACAAAAACCATAATGCCGACTAAAGTACAAGAGGACTGTCACTCTAACTTTCTATGATTTGAACCTCTCCTGTGAGTCCAGTTTTAGATTCCGATACTTCACTTCAGGTTTACTGTATCCCTTGGACCTTCTTATTGACGATGAAACACAGAAATTGCATCCGAATTTAATACAAAAGGAACAATGCCGAATTAAGTACAAGACGACTGACACTCTAACTTCCTATGATTTGAACCTCTCCTGTGAGTCCAGTTTTAGATTCCAATGCTTCACTTCAGGTTTACTGTATACCTTGAACCTTCTTATTGACGACGGAACACGGAAATTGCATCCGAATTTAATACTAAGGGCACAATGCCGACTTAAGTACAAGAGGACTGACACTCTAACTTTCTATGATGTGAACCTCTCCTGTGAGTCCAATTTTAGATTCCGATGCTTCACTTCAGGTTTACTTTATCTCTTGGACATTCTTATTGACGATGAAACACAGAAATTGAATCCGAATTTAATACAAAAGGCACAATGCCGACTTAAGTAAAAGACGACTGACACTCTCACTTTCTATGATTCGAAGCTCTTCAGTGAGTCCAGTTTTAGATTCCGATGCTTCACTTCAGGTTTACTGTATTCCTTGCACCTTCTTATTGATGATGAAACACAGAAATTGCACCGGAATTTAATACAAAAGGCAGAATGCCGACTGAAATACAAGAGGACTGACACTCTCACTTACTATGATTTGAACCTCTCCTGTGAGTCCTATTTTAGATTCCGATGCCTCACTTCAGGTTTACTGTATCCCTGGGACCTTCTCAATGACGATGACACACAGAAATTGCATCCGAATTTATTACAAAAGGCACAATGCCGACTTATGTAAAAGAGGACTGACACTCTCACTTTCTATGAATTCAACCTCTCCTGTGAGTCCAGTATTAGATTCCCATGCTTCACTTCAGGTTTACTGTATACCTTGCACCTTCTTATTGACGATGAAACACAGAAACTGCATCCGAATTTAATACAAAAGACACAATGCCGACTTAAGTACAAGAGGACTGACACTCGCACATTCTATTATTTGAACCTCTCCTGAGAGTCCAGTTTTTGATTCCGATGCTTCACTTCAGGTTTACAGTATACCTTGCACCTTCTTATTGACGATGAAACACAGAAATTGCATCCGAATTTAATACCAAAGGCACATTGCCGACTTAAGTACAAGAGGACTGACACTCTCCCTTCCTATGATTTTAACCACGCCTGTGAGTCCAGTTTTAGATTCCGATGCTTCACCTCGGGTTTACTGTATACCTTGGACCTTCTTATTGACCATGAAACACAAAAATTGCATCCGAATTTAATACAAAATGCACAATGCCGACTTAAGCAAAAGAGGACTGACACTCCACTTTCTATGATTTGAACCTCTCCTGTGAGTCCAGTTTTAGATTTCAAAGCTTCACTTCAGGTTTACTGTATACCTTGCACCTTTTTATTGACGATGAAACACAGAAATTGCATCCGAATTTAATACAAAAGGCATAATGCCGACTAAAGTACAAGAGGACTGTCACTCTAACTTTCTATGATTTGAACCTCTCCTGTGAGTCCAGTTTTAGATTCCGATACTTCACTTCAGGTTTACTGTATCCCGTGGACCTTCTTATTGACGATGAAACACAGAAATTGCATCCGAATTTAATACAAAAGGCACAATGCCGAATTAAGTACAAGACGACTGACACTCTAACTTCCTATGATTTGAACCTCTCCTGTGAGTCCAGTTTTAGATTCCAATGCTTCACTTCAGGTTTACTGTATACCTTGACCCTTCTTATTGACGATGAAACAAAGAAATTGCATCGGAATGAAATTCAAAAGGCACAATGCCGACTTAAGTACAAGAGGACTGACACTCTCACTTTCTATGATTTGAACCTCTCCTGTGAGTCCAGTTTTAGATTCCGATGCTACACTTCAGGTTTACTGTATCCCTTGGAGGTTCTTATTGACGATGAAATACAGAAATTGCATCCAAATTTAAAAGAAAAGGCAGAATGCAGACCTCAGTAAAAGAGGACTGACACACTCACTTTCTATGATTTGAACCTCTCCTGTGAGTCCAGTTTTAGATTCCGATGCTTCACTTCAGGTTTACAGTATACCTTACACCTTCTTATTGACGATGAAACACAGAAATTGCATCCGAATTTAATACAAATGGCACATTGGCCACTTAAGGACAAGAGGACTGACACTCTCCCTTTCTATGATTTGAACCTCTCCTGTGACTCCAGTTTTAGATTCTGATGCTTCAATTCAGGTTTACTGTATCCCTTGGACATTTTTATTGACGATGAAACACAGAAATTGTATCCAAATTTAATACAAAAGGCACAATGCCGACTAAAGTAAAAGAGGACTGACACTCTCACTTTCTATGATTTGATGCTCTCCTGTGAGTCCAGTTTTAGATTCCGATGCTTCACTTCAGGTTTACTGTATACCTTGCACCTTCGTATTGACGATGAAACACAGAAATTGCACCGGAATTTAATACAAAAGGCAGAATGCCGACTTAAGTACAAGAGGACTGACACTTTTACTTACTAAGATTTGAACCTCTCCTGTGAGTCCAGTTTTAGATTCCGATGCTTCACTTCAGGATTACTGTATCCCTTGGACCTTCTTATTGACGATGAAACACAGAAATTGCATCCGAATTTAATACAAAAGTCAAAATGCAGACTTAAATACAAGAGGACTGACACTCTCACTTTCTATGATTTGTACCTCTCCTGTGAGTTCAGTTATAGATTCCGATGCTTCACTTCAGGTTTACTGTATCCCTTGGACCTTCTTATTGACGATGAAACACAGAAATTGCATCCGAATGTAATACAAAAGGCACAATGCCGACTTAAGTAAAAGAGGACTGACACTCTCACTTTCTATGATTTGAACCTCTCCTGTGAGTCCAGTTTTAGATTCCAATGCTTCACTTCAGGTTTACTGTATACCTTGAACCTTCTTATAGACAATGAAACACAGAAATTGCATCGGAATTAAATTCAAAAGGCACAATGCCGACTTAAGTACACAAGGACTGACACTCTCACATTCTATGATTTGAACCTCTCCTGTGAGTCCAGTTTTAGATTCCGATGCTTCACTTTGGGTTTACTGTAACCCTTGGACTTTCTTATTGACGATGAAACACAGAAATTGCATCCGAATTTAATACAAAAGGCACAATGCCGACTTAAGTAAAAGAGGTATGACACTCTCACTTTCTATGATTTTAACCTCTCCTGTGAGTCCATTTTTAGATTCCAATGCTTCAATTCAGGTTTACTGTATCCCTTGGACGTTCTTATTGACGATGAAACACAGAAATTGCATCCGAATTTAATACAAAAGGCACAATGCCGACTTAAGTACAAGAGGACTGACACTCTCACTTTCTTTGATTTGAACCTCTCCAGTGAGTCCAGTTTTAGATTCCGATGCTTCACCTCAGATTTACTGTATACCTTGCACCTTCTTATTGACGATGAAATACAGAAATTGCATCGGAATTAAATTAAAAAGGCACAATGCTGACTTAAGTACAAGAGGTCTGACACTCTAACTTACTATGATTTGAACCTCTCCTGTGAGTCCAGTTTTAGATTCCGATGCCTCACTTCAGGTCTACTGTATCCCTTGGACCTTCTTATTGACGATGAAACACAGAAATTGCATCCGAATTTAATACAAATGGCACAGTGCAGACTTAAGTACAAGAGGACTGACACTCTCACTTTCTATGATTTGAACCTCTCCTGTGAGTCCAGTTTTAGATTCCGATGCTTCACTTCAGGTTTACTGTATACCTTGAACCTTCTTATTGACGACGAAACACAGAAATTGCATCCGAATTTAATACTAAGGGCACAATGCCGACTTAAGTACAAGAGGACTGACACTCTAACTTTCTATGATGTGAACCTCTCCTGTGAGTCCAATTTTAGATTCCGATGCTTCACTTCAGGTTTACTTTATCTCTTGGACATTCTTATTGACGATGAAACACAGAAATTGAATCCGAATTTAATACAAAAGGCACAATGCCGACTTAAGTAAAAGACGACTGACACTCTCACTTTCTATGATTCGAAGCTCTTCAGTGAGTCCAGTTTTAGATTCCGATGCTTCACTTCAGGTTTACTGTATTCCTTGCACCTTCTTATTGATGATGAAACACAGAAATTGCACCGGAATTTAATACAAAAGGCAGAATGCCGACTGAAGTACAAGGGGACTGACACTCTCACTTTCTACGATTTGAACCTCTCCTGTGAGTCCTATTTTAGATTCCGATGCCTCACTTCAGGTTTACTGTATCCCTGGGACCTTCTCAATGACGATGACACACAGAAATTGCATCCGAATTTATTACAAAAGGCACAATGCCGACTTATGTAAAAGAGGACTGACACGCTCACATTCTATGAATTCAACCTCTCCTGTGAGTCCAGTTTTAGATTCCGATGCTTCACTTCAGGTTTACTGTATACCTTGCACCTTCTTATTGACGATTAAACACAGAAACTGCATCCGAATTTAATACAAAAGACACAATGCCGACTTAAGTACAAGAGGACTGACACTCGCACTTTCTATTATTTGAACCTCTCCTGAGAGTCCAGTTTTTGATTCCGATGCTTCACTTCAGGTTTACAGTATACCTTGCACCTTCTTATTGACGATGAAACACAGAAATTGCATCCGAATTTAATACCAAAGGCACATTGCCGACTTAAGTACAAGAGGACTGACACTCTCCCTTCCTATGATTTTAACCACTCCTGTGAGTCCAGTTTTAGATTCCGATGCTTCACCTCGGGTTTACTGTATTCCTTGGACCTTCTTATTGACCATGAAACACAAATATTGCATCCGAATTTAATACAAAAGGCACAATGCCGACTTAAGCAAAAGAGGACTGACACTCCAGTTTCTATGATTTGAACCTCTCCTGTGAGTCCAGTTTTAGATTTCAAAGCTTCACTTCAGGTTTACTGTATACCTTGCACCTTTTTATTGACGATGAAACACAGAAATTGCATCCGAATTTAATACAAAAGGCATAATGCCGACTAAAGTACAAGAGGACTGTCACTCTAACTTTCTATGATTTGAACCTCTCCTGTGAGTCCAGTTTTAGATTCCGATACTTCACTTCAGGTTTACTGTATCCCTTGGACCTTCTTATTGACGATGAAACACAGAAATTGCATCCGAATTTAATACAAAAGGAACAATACCGAATTAAGTACAAGACGACTGACACTCTAACTTCCTATGATTTGAACCTCTCCTGTGAGTCCAGTTTTAGATTCCAATGCTTCACTTCAGGTTTACTGTATACCTTGACCCTTCTTATTGACGATGAAACAAAGAAATTGCATCGGAATTAAATTCAAAAGGCACAATGCCGACTTAAGTACAATAGGACTGACACTCTCACTTTCTATGATTTGAACCTCTCCTGTGAGTCCAGTTTTAGATTCCGATGCTACACTTCAGGTTTACTGTATCCCTTGGAGGTTCTTATTGACGATGAAATACAGAAATTGCATCCAAATTTAAAAGAAAAGGCAGAATGCAGACCTCAGTAAAAGAGGACTGACACTCTCACTTTCTATGATTTGAACCTCTCCTGTGAGTCCAGTTTTAGATTCCGATGCTTCACTTTAGGTTTACAGTATACCTTACACCTTCTTATTGACGATGAAACACAGAAATTGCATCCGAATTTAATACAAAAGGCACATTGGCCACTTAAGGACAAGAGGACTGACACTCTCCCTTTCTATGATTTAAACCTCTCCTGTGACTCCAGTTTTAGATTCTGATGCTTCACTTCAGGTTTACTGTATCCCTTGGACCTTTTTATTGACGATGAAACACAGAAATTGTATCCAAATTTAATTCAAAAGGCACAATGCCGACTAAAGTAAAAGAGGACTGACACTCTCACTTTCTATGATTTGATGCTCTCCTGTGAGTCCAGTTTTAGATTCCGATGCTTCACTTCAGGTTTACTGTATACCTTGCACCTTCGTATTGACGATGAAACACAGGAATTGCACCGGAATTTAATACAAAAGGCAGAATGCCGACTTAAGTACAAGAGGACTGACACTTTCACTTTCTATGATTTGAACCCCTCCTGCGAGTCCAGTATTAGATTCCGTTGCTTCACTTCAGGTTTACTGTATCCCTTGGACCTTCATATTGACGATGAAACACAGAATTGCATCAGAATTTAATACAAAAGGCACAATGCCAACTTAAGTACAGGAGGACTGACACTCTCTCTTTCTATGATTTGAACCTCTCCTGTGAGTCCAGTTTTAGATTCCGATGCTTCACTTCAGGTTTACTGTATACCTTGCACCCACTTATTGACGATGAAACACAGAAATTGCACCGGAATTGAATTCAAAAGGCACAATGCCGACTTAAGTACAAGAGGTCTGACACTTTAACTTACTAAGATTTGAACCTCTCCTGTGAGTCCAGTTTTAGATTCCGATGCTTCACTTCAGGATTACTGTATCCCTTGGACCTTCTTATTGACGATGAAACACAGAAATTGCATCCGAATTTAATACAAAAGGCAAAATGCCGACTTAAATACAAGAGGACTGACACTCTCAATTTCTATGATTTGTACCTCTCCTGTGAGTTCAGTTATAGATTCCGATGCTTCACTTCAGGTTTACTGTATCCCTTGGACCTTCTTATTGACGATGAAACACAGAAATTGCATCCGAATGTAATACAAAAGGCACAATGCCGACTTAAGTAAAAGAGGACTGACACTCTCACTTTCTGTGATTTGAACCTCTCCTGTGAGTCCAGTTTTAGATTCCGATGCTTCACTTCAGGTTACGGTACACACTGCACCTTCTTATTGACGATGAAACACAGAAATTTCATCCGAATTTAATACTAAGGCACATTGCCCACATAAGTACAAGAGTACTGACACTCTCCCTTTCAATGATATGAACCTATCCTGTGAGTCCAGTTTTAGATTCCGATGCTTCACTTCAGTTTTACTGTATGCCTTGGACCTTCTTATTGACGAGGAAACACAGAAATTGCATCCGAATATAACACAAAAGGCATAGTGCCGACTTAAGTAAAATTGGACTGACACGCTCACATTCTATGATATGAACCTCTCCTGCGAGTCCAGTTTTAGATTCCGATGCTTCACTTAAGGTTTACTGTATCCCTTGGAGCTTCTTATTGGCGATGAACACGGAGATTGCATTAGAAATTTAATACAAAAGGCACAATGCCGACTTAAGTACAAGAGGACTGACACTCTAACTTTCTATGATTTGAACACCTCCTGTAAGTCCAGTTTTAGATTCCGATGCTTCACTTCAGGTTTACCGTATACCTTGCACTTTCTTATTGACGATGAAACACAGAAATTGCATCCGAATTTAATACAAATGGCATAATGCCGTCTAAAGTACAAGAGGACTGTCACTCTAACTTTCTGTGATTTGAACCTCTCCTGTGAGTCCAGTTTTAGATTCCGATACTTCACTTCAGGTTTACTGTATCCCTTGGTCCTTCTTAATGACGATGAAATACAGAAATTGCATCCCAATTTAATACAAAAGGCACAATGCCGACATAAATAAAAGCGGACTGACACTCTCTGTTTCTATGATTTGAACCTCTCCTGTGAGTCCAGTTTTAGATTCCAATGCTTCACTTCAGGTTTACAGTATACCTTGCACCTTCTTATTGACGATGAAACACATTAATTGCATCGGAATTAAATTCAAAAGGCACAATGCCGGCTTAAGTACAAGAGGACTGACACTCTAACTTTCTATGCTTGAAACCTCTCCTGTGAGTCCAGTTTTAGATTCCGATGATTCCCTTCAGGTTTACTGTATCCCTTGGACCATCTTATTGACGATGAAACACAGATGTGCATCCGAAATTAATACAAAAAGCACAATGCCGAATTAATTACAAGAGGACTGACACTCTAACTTTCTATGAATTGAACCTCTCCTGTGAGTCCAGTTTTAGATTCCTATGCTTCACTTGAGGTTTACCGTATACCTTGAACCTTCTTATTGACAATGAAACACAGTAATTGCATCGGAATTAAATTCAAAAGGCACAATGCCGACTTAAGTACAAGAGGACTGACACTCTCACATTCTATGATTTGAGCCTCTCCTGTGAGTCCATTTTTAGATTCCGATGCTTCACTTCGGGTTTACTGTATCCCTTGGACTTTCTTATTGACGATGAAACACACAAATTGCATCCGAATTTAATACAAAAGGCACAATGCCGACTTATGTAAAAGAGGACTGACACTCTCCCTTTCTATGATTTGAACCTCTCCTGTGACTCCAGTTTTAGATTCCGATGCTTCACTTCAGGTATTCTGTATCCCTTGGACTTTCTTATTGACGATGACACACAGAAATTGCATCCGAATTTAATACAAAAGGCACAATGCCGACTTAAGTGAAAGAGGACTGACACTCTAACTTTCAATGATTTGAACCTCTCCTGTGAGTCCAGTTTTAGATTCCGATTCTTCACTTCGGGTTTACTGTATCCCTTGGACTTTCTTATTGACGATGAAACACAGAAATTGCATCCGAATTTAATACAAAAGCACAATGCCGACTTAGGTAAAAGAGGACTGACACTCTCACTTTCTATGATTTTAACCTCTCCTGTGAGTCCAGTTTTAGATTCCGATGCTTCAATTAAGATTTACTGTATACCTTGCACCTTCTTATTGACGATGAAATACAGAAATTGCATCGGAATTAAATTAAAAAGGCACAATGCTGACTTAAGTACAAGAGGTCTGACACTCTAACTTACTATGATTTGAACCTCTCCTGTGAGTCTAGTTTTAGATTCCGATGCTTCACTTCAGGTCTACTGTATCCCTTGGACGTTCTTGTTGACGATGAAACACAGAAATTGCATCCGAATTTAATACAAATGACACAGTGCAGACTTAAGTAAAAGACGACAGACACTCTCACTTTCTATGGTTTGAAGCTCTCCAGTGAGTCCAGTTTTAGATTCCGATGCTTCACTTCAGGTTTACTGTATACCTGGGACTTCTCATTGACGATGAAACACAGAAATTGCATCCGAATTTATTACAAAAGGCACAATGCTGACTTATGTAAAAGAGGACTGACACTCTCACTTTCTATGAATTCAACCTCTCCTGTGAGTCCAGTTTTAGATTCCGATGCTTCACTTCAGGTTTACTGTATACCTTGCACCTTCTTATTGACGATGAAACACAGAAATTGCATCGGAATTAAATTCAAAAGGCACAATGCCGATTTATGTACAAGAGGACTGACACTCTAACACTCTATGATTTGAACCTCTCCTTTGAGTCCAGTTTTTGATTCCAATGATTCACTTCAGGTTTACTGTATACCTTGCACCTTCTTATTGACGATGAAACACAGAAATGGCATCGGAATTGAATTCAAAAGGCACAATGCCGACTTAAGTACAAGAGGTCTGACACTTTAACTTACTAAGATTTGAACCTCTCCTGTGAGTCCAGTTTTAGATTCCGATGCTTCACTTCAGGATTACTGTATCCCTTGGACCTTCTTATTGACGATGAAACACAGAAATTGCATCCGAATTTAATACAAAAGGCAAAATGCCGACTTAAATACAAGAGGACTGACACTCTCAATTTCTATGATTTGTACCTCTCCTGTGAGTTCAGTTATAGATTCCGATGCTTCACTTCAGGTTTACTGTATCCCTTGGACCTTCTTATTGACGATGAAACACAGAAATTGCATCCGAATGTAATACAAAAGGCACAATGCCGACTTAAGTAAAAGAGGACTGACACTCTCACTTTCTGTGATTTGAACCTCTCCTGTGAGTCCAGTTTTAGATTCCGATGCTTCACTTCAGGTTACGGTACACACTGCACCTTCTTATTGACGATGAAACACAGAAATTTCATCCGAATTTAATACTAAGGCACATTGCCCACATAAGTACAAGAGTACTGACACTCTCCCTTTCAATGATATGAACCTATCCTGTGAGTCCAGTTTTAGATTCCGATGCTTCACTTCAGTTTTACTGTATGCCTTGGACCTTCTTATTGACGAGGAAACACAGAAATTGCATCCGAATATAACACAAAAGGCATAGTGCCGACTTAAGTAAAATTGGACTGACACGCTCACATTCTATGATATGAACCTCTCCTGCGAGTCCAGTTTTAGATTCCGATGCTTCACTTAAGGTTTACTGTATCCCTTGGAGCTTCTTATTGGCGATGAACACGGAGATTGCATTAGAAATTTAATACAAAAGGCACAATGCCGACTTAAGTACAAGAGGACTGACACTCTAACTTTCTATGATTTGAACACCTCCTGTAAGTCCAGTTTTAGATTCCGATGCTTCACTTCAGGTTTACCGTATACCTTGCACTTTCTTATTGACGATGAAACACAGAAATTGCATCCGAATTTAATACAAATGGCATAATGCCGTCTAAAGTACAAGAGGACTGTCACTCTAACTTTCTGTGATTTGAACCTCTCCTGTGAGTCCAGTTTTAGATTCCGATACTTCACTTCAGGTTTACTGTATCCCTTGGTCCTTCTTAATGACGATGAAATACAGAAATTGCATCCCAATTTAATACAAAAGGCACAATGCCGACATAAATAAAAGCGGACTGACACTCTCTGTTTCTATGATTTGAACCTCTCCTGTGAGTCCAGTTTTAGATTCCAATGCTTCACTTCAGGTTTACAGTATACCTTGCACCTTCTTATTGACGATGAAACACATTAATTGCATCGGAATTAAATTCAAAAGGCACAATGCCGGCTTAAGTACAAGAGGACTGACACTCTAACTTTCTATGCTTTAAACCTCTCCTGTGAGTCCAGTTTTAGATTCCGATGATTCCCTTCAGGTTTACTGTATCCCTTGGACCATCTTATTGACGATGAAACACAGATGTGCATCCGAAATTAATACAAAAAGCACAATGCCGAATTAATTACAAGAGGACTGACACTCTAACTTTCTATGAATTGAACCTCTCCTGTGAGTCCAGTTTTAGATTCCTATGCTTCACTTGAGGTTTACCGTATACCTTGAACCTTCTTATTGACAATGAAACACAGTAATTGCATCGGAATTAAATTCAAAAGGCACAATGCCGACTTAAGTACAAGAGGACTGACACTCTCACATTCTATGATTTGAGCCTCTCCTGTGAGTCCATTTTTAGATTCCGATGCTTCACTTCGGGTTTACTGTATCCCTTGGACTTTCTTATTGACGATGAAACACACAAATTGCATCCGAATTTAATACAAAAGGCACAATGCCGACTTATGTAAAAGAGGACTGACACTCTCCCTTTCTATGATTTGAACCTCTCCTGTGACTCCAGTTTTAGATTCCGATGCTTCACTTCAGGTATTCTGTATCCCTTGGACTTTCTTATTGACGATGACACACAGAAATTGCATCCGAATTTAATACAAAAGGCACAATGCCGACTTAAGTGAAAGAGGACTGACACTCTAACTTTCAATGATTTGAACCTCTCCTGTGAGTCCAGTTTTAGATTCCGATTCTTCACTTCGGGTTTACTGTATCCCTTGGACTTTCTTATTGACGATGAAACACAGAAATTGCATCCGAATTTAATACAAAAGCACAATGCCGACTTAGGTAAAAGAGGACTGACACTCTCACTTTCTATGATTTTAACCTCTCCTGTGAGTCCAGTTTTAGATTCCGATGCTTCAATTAAGATTTACTGTATACCTTGCACCTTCTTATTGACGATGAAATACAGAAATTGCATCGGAATTAAATTAAAAAGGCACAATGCTGACTTAAGTACAAGAGGTCTGACACTCTAACTTACTATGATTTGAACCTCTCCTGTGAGTCTAGTTTTAGATTCCGATGCTTCACTTCAGGTCTACTGTATCCCTTGGACGTTCTTGTTGACGATGAAACACAGAAATTGCATCCGAATTTAATACAAATGACACAGTGCAGACTTAAGTAAAAGACGACAGACACTCTCACTTTCTATGGTTTGAAGCTCTCCAGTGAGTCCAGTTTTAGATTCCGATGCTTCACTTCAGGTTTACTGTATACCTGGGACTTCTCATTGACGATGAAACACAGAAATTGCATCCGAATTTATTACAAAAGGCACAATGCTGACTTATGTAAAAGAGGACTGACACTCTCACTTTCTATGAATTCAACCTCTCCTGTGAGTCCAGTTTTAGATTCCGATGCTTCACTTCAGGTTTACTGTATACCTTGCACCTTCTTATTGACGATGAAACACAGAAATTGCATCGGAATTAAATTCAAAAGGCACAATGCCGATTTATGTACAAGAGGACTGACACTCTAACACTCTATGATTTGAACCTCTCCTTTGAGTCCAGTTTTTGATTCCAATGATTCACTTCAGGTTTACTGTATACCTTGCACCTTCTTATTGACGATGAAACACAGAAATGGCATCGGAACTAAATTCAAAAGGCCCAATGCCGACTTAAGAACAACAGGTCTGACACTCTAAGTTACTATGATTTGAACCTCTCCTGTGGGTCCAGTTTTAGATTCCGATGCTTCACTTCAGGTTTGCTGTATCCCTTGGACCTTCTTATTGACGATGAAACACAGAAATTGCATCGGAATTTAGTACAAAAGACACAATGCCGACTTAAGTACAAGAGGACTGACACTCGCACTTTCTATTATTTGAACCTCTCCTGAGAGTCCAAATTGATTCCGATGCTTCACTTAAGGTTTACAGTATACCTTGCACCTTCTTATTGACGATGAAACATAGAAATAGCATCCGAATTTAATACCAAAGGCACATTGCCGACTTAAGTACAAGAGGACTGACACTCTCCCTTCCTATGAATTTAACCACTCCTGTGAGTCCAGTTTTAGATTCCGATGCATCACCTCGGGTTTACTGTATACCTTGGACCTTCTTATTGACGATGAAATACAGAAATTGCATCCGAATTTAATACAAAAGGCACTATGCCGACTTAAGTAAAAGAGGACTGACACTCTCACTTCCTATGATTTGAACCTCTCCTGTGAGTCCAGTTTTAGATTCCGATGCATCACGTCAGGTTCTCTGTACCCTTGGACCTTCTTATTGACGATGAAACACAGAAAGCATCTGAATTTAACACAAAAGGTACAATGCCGACATATGTACAAGAGGACTGACACTCTAACTTTCTATGATTTGAACCTGTCCCGTGAGTCCAGTTTTAGATTCCGAAACTTCACTTCAGGTTTACTGTATAACTTGCACCTTTTTATTGACGATGAAACACAGATATTGCATCCGAATTTAATACAAAAGGCATAATGCCGACTAAAGTACAAGAGGACTGTCACTCTAACTTTCTATGATTTGAACCTCTCCTGTGAGTCCAGTTTCAGATTCCGATTCTTCACTTCAGGTTTACTGTATCCCTTGGACGTTCTTATTGATGATGAAACACAGAAATTGCATCCGAATTTAATACAAAAGGCACAATGCCGACTTAAGTACAAGAGGACTGACACTCTAACTCTCTATGTTTTGACCTCTATTTTGAGTCCAGTTTTAGATTCCGATGCTTCACTTCAGGATTACTGTATCCCTTGGACCTTCTTATTGACGATGAAACACAGAAATTGCATCCGTATTTAATACAAAAGTCACAATGCCGACTTAAGTACAAGAGGACTGACACTCACACCTTCTTTGATTTGAACCTCTCCTGTGAGTCCAGTTTTAGATTCCGATGCTTCACTTCAGATTTACTGTATACCTTGCACCTTCTTATTGACGATGAAATACAGAAATTGCATCGGAATTAAATTAAAAAGGCACAATGCTGACTTAAGTACAAGAGGTCTGACACTCTAAGTTACTATGATTTGAACCTCTCCTGTGAGTCCAGTTTTAGATTCCGATGCTTCACTTCAGGTCTACTGTATCCCTTGGACGTTCTTATTGACGATGAAACACAGAAATTGCATCCGAATTTAATACAAATGGCACAGTGCAGACTTAAGTACAAGAGGACTGACACTCTCACTTTCTATGATTTGAACCTCTCCTGTGAGTCCAGTTTTAGAATCCGATGTTTCACTTCAGGTTTACTGTATACCTTGCACCTTCTTATTGACGATGAAACACAGAAATTGCGTCGGAATTAAATTCAAAAGGCACAATGCCGATTTATGTACAAGAGGACTGACACTCTAACACTCTATGATTTGAACCTCTCCTTTGAGTCCAGTTTTAGATTCCGATGATTCACTTCAGGTTTACTGTATACCTTGCACCTTCTTATTGACGATGAAACACAGAAATGGCATCGGAATTAAATTCAAAAGGCACAATGCCGACTTAAGTACAACAGGTCTGACACTCTAAGTTACTATGATTTGAACCTCTCCTGTGGGTCCAGTTTTAGCTTCCGATGCTTCACTTCAGGTTTAATGTATCCCTTGGACCTTCTTATTGACGATGAAACACAGAAATTGCATCCGAATTTAATACCAAAGGCACATTGCCGACTTAAGTACAAGAGGACTGACACTCTCCCTTCCTATGAATTTAACCACTCCTGTGAGTCCAGTTTTAGATTCCGATGCATCACCTCGGGTTTACTGTATACCTTGGACCTTCTTATTGACGATGAAACACAGAAATTGCATCCGAATTTAATACAAAAGGCACAATGCCGACATAAGTAAAAGAGGACTGACACTCTCACTTCCTATGATTTGAACCTCTCCAGCGAGTCCAGTTTTTGATTCCGATGCATCACGTCAGGTTCTCTGTATCCCTTGGACCTTCTTATTGACGATGAAACACAGAAATTGCATCTGAATTTAACACAAAAGGTACAATGCCGACATAAGTACAAGAGGACTGACACTCTAACTTTCTATGATTTGAACCTCTCCTGTGAGTCCAGTTTTAGATTCCGAAGTATCACTTCAGGTTTACTGTATACCTTGCACCTTTTTATTGACGATGAAACACAGAAATTGCATCCGAATTTAATACAAATGGCACAGTGCAGACTTAAGTACAAGAGGACTGACACTCTCCCTTCCTATGAATTTAACCACTCCTGTGAGTCCAGTTTTAGATTCCGATGCATCACCTCGGGTTTACTGTATACCTTGGACCTTCTTATTGACGATGAAACACAGAAATTGCATCCGAATTTAATACAAAAGGCACAATGCCGACATAAGTAAAAGAGGACTGACACTCTCACTTCCTATGATTTGAACCTCTCCAGTGAGTCCAGTTTTTGATTCCGATGCATCACGTCAGGTTCTCTGTATCCCTTGGACCTTCTTATTGACGATGAAACACAGAAATTGCATCTGAATTTAACACAAAAGGTACAATGCCGACATAAGTACAAGAGGACTGACACTCTAACTTTCTATGATTTGAACCTCTCCTGTGAGTCCAGTTTTAGATTCCGAAGTATCACTTCAGGTTTACTGTATACCTTGCACCTTTTTATTGACGATGAAACACAGAAATTGCATCCGAATTTAATACAAAAGGCATAATGCCGACTAAAGTACAAGAGGTCTGTCACTCTAACTTTCTATGATTTGAACCTCTCCTGTGAGTCCAGTTTTAGATTCCGATACTTCACTTCAGGTTTACTGTATACGTCGCACCTTCTTATTGACGATGAACCACAGAAATTGCATCCGAATTTAATACAAAAGGCACAATGCCGACTTAAGTACAAGAGGACTGACACTCTCACTTTCTATGATTTGAACCTCTCCTGTGAATCCAGTTGTAGATTCCGATGGTACACTTCAGGTTTACTGTATCCCTTGGACCTTTTTATTGACGATGAAACACAGAAATTGCATCCGAATTTAATACAAAGGGCGCAATGACGACTTAAGTGAAAGAGGACTGACACTCTAACTTTCAGTGATTTGAACCTCTCCTGTGAGTCCAGTTTTAGATTCAGATGCTTCATTTCAGGTTTACTGTATACCTTGCACCTTCTTATTGACGATGCAACACAGAAATTGCATCGGAATCAAATTCAAAAGGCACAATGCCGACTTAAGTACAAGACGACTGACACTCTAACTCTCTATGGTTTCAACCACTCCTGTGAGTCCAGTTTTAGATTCCGATGCTTCACTTCAGGCTTACTGTATACCTTGCACCTTCTTTTTGACGATGAAACACAGAAATTGCATCGGAATTAAATTCAAAAGACACAATGCCGACTTAAGTACAGGAGGACTGACACTCTAACTTTCTATGATTTGAACCACTCCTGTGAGTCCAGTTTTAGATTCCGATGCTTCACTTCAGGTTTACTGTATCCCTTGGACCTTTTTATTGACGATGAAACACAGAAATTGTATCCAAATTTAATACAAAAGGCGCAATGCCGACTTAAGTAAAAGAGGACTGACACACTCACTTTCTATGATTTGATGCTCTCCTGTGAGTCCAGTTTTAGATTCCGATGCTTCACTTCAGGTTTACTGTATACCTTGCACCTTCGTATTGACAATGAAACACAGAAATTGCACCGGAATTTAATACAAAAGGCAGAATGCCGACTTAAGTACAAGAGGACTGACACTCGCACTTTCTATTATTTGAACCTCTCCTGAGAGTCCAGTCTTAGATTCCGATGCTTCACTTAAGGTTTACAGTATACCTTGCACCTTCTTATTGACGATGAAACACAGAAATTGCATCCGAATTTAATACCAAAGGCACATTGCCGACTTAAGTAAAAGAGGACTGACTCACTCACTTTCTATGATTTGATGCTGTCCTGTGAGTCCAGTTTTAGATTCCGATGCTTCACTTCAGGTTTACTGTATCCCTTGGACCTTCTTATTGACGATGAAACACAGAAATTGCATCCGAATTTAATACAAAAGACACAATGCCGACTTAAGTACAAGAGGACTGACACTCGCACTTTCTATTATTTGAACCTCTCCTGAGAGTCCAGTTTTAGATTCCGATGCTTCACTTAAGGTTTACAGTATACCTTGCACCTTCTTATTGACGATGAAACACAGAAAGTGCATCCGAATTTAATACCAAAGGCACATTGCCGACTTAAGTACAAAAGGACTGACACTCTCCCTTCCTATGAATTTAACCACTCCTGTGAGTCCAGTTTTAGATTCCGATGCATCACCTCGGGTTTACTGTATACCTTGGACCTTCTTATTGACGATGAAACACAGAAATTGCATCCGAATTTAATACAAAAGGCACAATGCCGACTTAAGTAAAAGAGGACTGACACTCTCACTTCCTATGATTTGAACCTCTCCAGTGAGTCCAGTTTTAGATTCCGATGCATCACGTCAGGTTCTCTGTATCCCTTGGACCTTCTTATTGACGATGAAACACAGAAATTGCATCTGAATTTAACACAAAAGGTACAATGCCGACATAAGTACAAGAGGACTGACACTCTAACTTTCTATGATTTGAACCTCTCCTGTGAGTCCAGTTTTAGATTCCCAAGTATCACTTCAGGTTTACTGTATACCTTGCACCTTTTTATTGACGATGAAACACAGAAATTGCATCCGAATTTAATACAAAAGGCATAATGCCGACTAAAGTACAAGAGGACTGTCACTCTAACTTTCTATGATTTCAACCTCTCCTGTGAGTCCAGTTTTAGATTCCGATACTTCACTTCAGGTTTACTGTATACGTCGCACCTTCTTATTGACGATGAACCACAGAAATTGCATCCGAATTTAATACAAAAGGCACAATGCCGACTTAAGTACAAGAGGACTGACACTCTCACTTTCTATGATTTGAACCTCTCCTGTGAATCCAGTTGTAGATTCCGATGGTACACTTCAGGTTTACTGTATCCCTTGGACCTTTTTATTGATGCTGAAACACAGAAATTGCATCCGAATTTAATACAAAGGGCACAATGACGACTTAAGTGAAAGAGGACTGACACTCTAACTTTCAATGATTTGAACCTCTCCTGTGAGTCCAGTTTTAGATTCAGATGCTTCATTTCAGGTTTACTGTATACCTTGCACCTTCTTATTGACGATGAAACACAGAAATTGCATCGGAATCAAATTCAAAAGGCACAATGCCGACTTAAGTACAAGACGACTGACACTCTAACTCTCTATGGTTTCAACCACTCCTGTGAGTCCAGTTTTAGATTCCGATGCTTCACTTCAGGCTTACTGTATACCTTGCACCTTCTTTTTGACGATGAAACACAGAAATTGCATCGGAATTAAATTCAAAAGGCACAATGCCGACTTAAGTACAGGAGGACTGACACTCTAACTTTCTATGATTTGAACCACTCCTGTGAGTCCAGTTTTAGATTCCGATGCTTCACTTCAGGTTTACTGTATCTCTTGGACTTTTTTTTGACGATGAAACACAGAAATTGTCTCCAAATTTAATACAAAAGGCGCAATGCCGACTTAAGTAAAAGAGGACTGACACACTCACTTTCTGTGATTTGATGCTCTCCTGTGAGTCCAGTTTTAGATTCCGATGCTTCACTTCAGGTTTACTGTATACCTTGCACCTTCGTATTGACAATGAAACACAGAAATTGCACCGGAATTTAATACAAAAGGCAGAATGCCGACTTAAGTACAAGAGGACTGACACTCTCTCTTTCTATGATTTGAACCTCTCCTGTAAGTCCAGTTTTAGATTCCGATGCTTCACTTCAGGTTTACTGTATACCTTGTACCTTCTTATTGACGATGAAACACAGAAATTGCACCGGAATTGTATTCAAAAGGCACAATGCCGACTTAAGTACAAGAGGTCTGACACCTTAACTTACTATGATTTGAACCTCTCCTGTGAGTCCAGTTTTAGATTCCGATGCTTCACTTCAGGTTTACTGTATCCCTTGGACCTTCTTATTGACGATGAAACACAGAAATTGCATCCGAATTTAATACAAAAGGCACAATGCCGACTTAAATACAAGAGGACTGACACTCTCACTTTCTATGATTTGTACCTCTTCTGTGAGTCCAGTTATAGTTTCCGATGCTTCACTTCAGGTTTACTGTATCCCTTGGACCTTCTTATTGACGATGAAACACAGAAATTGCATCTGAATGTAATACAAAAGGCACAATGCCGACTTAAGTAAAAGAGGACTGACACTCTCACTTTCAATGATTTGAAGCTCTCCTGTGTGTCCAGTTTTAGATTCCGATGCTTCATTTCAGGTTTACGGTACACACTGCACCTTCTTATTGACGATGAAACACAGAAATTGCATCCGAATTTAATACTAAGGCACATTGCCCACATAAGTACAAGAGTACTGACACTCTCCCTTCCTATGATATGAACCTCTCCTGTGAGTCCAGTTTTAGATTCCGATGCATCACTTCAGGTTTACTGTATCCCTTGGACCTTCTTATTGACGATGAAACACAGAAATTGCATCCGAATTTAACACAAAAGGCACAATGCCGACTTAAGTAAAATTGGACTGACACGATCACATTCTATGATATGAACCTCTCCTGCGAGTACAGTTCTAGATTCCGATGCTTCACTTCAGGTTTACTGTATACCTTGCACTTTCTTATTGACGATGAAACACAGAAATTGCATCCAAGTTTAATACAAAAAGCACAATGCCGGCATAAGTACAATAGGACTGACACTCTAACTTTCTATGATTAGAACCTCTCCTGTGAGTCCAGTTTTAGATTCCGATGCTTTACTTAAGGTTTACTGTATCCCTAGGACCTTCTTAATGACGATGAAATACAGAAATTGCATCCCAATTTAATACAAAAGGCACAATGCCGACATAAGTAAAAGCGGACTGACACTCTCTATTTCTATGATTTGAACCTCTCCTGTGAGTCCAGTTTTAGATTCCAATGCTTCACTTCAGGTTTACAGTATACCTTGCACCTTCTTATTGACGATGAAACACATTAATTGCATCGGAATTAAATTCAAAAGGCACAATGCCGACTTAGGTACAAGAGGACTGACACTCTAACTTTCTATGTTTTGAACCTCTCCTGTGAGTCCAGTTTTAGATTCCGATGATTCACTTCAGGTTTACTGTATCCCTTGGACCATCTTATTGACGATGAAACACAGATGTTGCATCCGAAATTAGTACAAAAGGCACAATGCCAACTTAAGTACAAGCGGACTGACACTCTAACTTTCTATGATTTGAACCTCTCCTGTGAGTCCAGTTTTAGATTGCAATGCTTCACTTCATGTTTACTGTATACCTTGCACCTTCGTATTGACGAAGAAACACAGAAATTGCATCGGAATTAAATTCAAATGTACAATGCCGACTTAAGTACAAGAGGAATGACACTCTCCTTTTCTATGATTTGAACCTCTCCTGTGAGTCCAGTCTTAGATTCCAATGCTTCACTTCAGGTTTACTGTATAGCTTGCACCCTCTTATTGACGAAGAAACACAGAAATTGCACCGGAATTTAATTCAAAAGGCACAATGCCGACTTAAGTACAAGAGGACTGACACTCTCACTTTCTGTGATTTGAACCTCTCCTGTGGGTCCAGTTTTAGATTCCGAAGCTACACTTCAGGTATACTGTATCCCTTGGACCTTCTTATTGACGATGAAATACAGAAATTGCATCCAAATTTAAAACAAGAGGCTGAATGCCGACTTAAGTAAAAGAGGACTGACATTCTCTCTTTCTATGATTTGAACCTCTCCTGTGAGTCCAGTTTTAGATTCCGATGCTTCACTTCACGTTTGCAGTATACCTTACACCTTCTTATTGACGATGAAACACAGAAATTGCATTCGAATTTAATACAAAAGGCACATTGCCCACTTAAGGACAAGAGGACTGACACTCTCCCTTTCTAAGATTTGAACCTCTCCTGTGACTCCAGTTTTAGATTCCGATGCTTCACTTCAGGTTTACTGTATCCCTTGGACCTTTTTATTGACGATGATACACAGAAATTGCATCCGAATTGAATACAAAAGGCACAATGCCGACTTAAGTGAAAGAGGAATGGCACACTAACTTTCAATGATTTGAACCTCTCCTGTGAGTCCAGTTTTAGATTCCGAAGCTTCAATTCAGGTTTACTGTATCCCTTGGACCTTCTTATTGACGATGAAACACAGAAATTGCATCCGATTTTAATACAAAAGGCACAATGCCGACTTAAGTACAAGAGGACTGACACTTTCACTTTCTTTGATTTGAACCACTCCTGTGAGTCCAGTTTTAGATTCCGATTCTTCACTTCAGATTTACTGTATACCTAGCACCTTCTTATTGACGATGAAACACCGAAATTGCATCGGAATTAAATTAAAAAGGCACAATGCCGACTTAAGTACAAGAGGTCTGGCACTCTAACTTACTATGATTTGAACCTCTCGTGTGAGTCCAGTTTTAGATTCCGATGCTTCACTTCAGGTCTACTGTATCCCGTGGACCACCTTATTGACGATGAAACACAGAAATTGCATCCGAATGTAATACAAATGGCACAGTGCAGACATAAGTAAAAGTGGACTGACACTCTCACTTTCTATGATTTGAACCTCTCCTGTGAGACCAGTTTTAGCTTCCGATGCTTCACTTCAGGTTTACTGTATAGCTTGCACCTTCTTATTGACGATGAAACACAGAAATTGCACTGGAATTTAATAGAAAAGGCACAATGCCGACTTACGTACAAGAGGACTGACACTCTCACTTTCTATGATTGAACCTCTCCTGTGAGTCCAGTTTTAGATTCCGATGCTACACTTCAGGTTTACTGTATCCCTTGGACATTCTTATTGACGATGAAATACAGAAATTGCATCCACATTTAATACAAAAGGCAGAATGCCGACTTAAGTAAAGGAGGACTGACACTCTCACTTTCTAAGATTTGAACCTCTCCTGTGAGTCCAGTTTCAGATTCCGATGCTGCACTTCAGGTTTACAGCATACCTTACACCTTCTTATTGACGATGAAAGACAGAAATTGCATCCGAATTTAATACAAAAGGCACATTGCCCACTTAAGGACAAGAGTACTGACACGCTCCCTTTCTATGATTTGAACCTCTCCTGTGAGTCCAGTTTTAGATTCCAATGCTTCACTTCAGGTTTACTGTATACCTTGCACCTTCTTATTGACGATGATACACAGAAATTGCATTGGAATTAAATTCAAAAGGCACAATGCCGACTTAAGTACAAGATTACTGACACTCTCACTTTCTATGATTTGAACCTCTCCTGTGAGTCCAGTTTTAGATTCCGATGCTTCACTTCAGGTTTACTGTATCCCTTGGACCTTCTTATTGACGATGAAACACAGAAATTGCATCCGAATTTAGTACAAAAGGCACAATGCCGACTTAAGTACAAGAGGACTGACACTCTCACTTTCTATGATTTGAACCTCTCCTGTGAGTCCAGTATTAGATTCCGATGCTTCACTTCAGGTTTACTGTAGACCTTGGACCTTCTTAATGACGATGAAATACAGAAATTGCATCCCAATTTAATACAGAAGGCACAATGCCGACATAAGTAAAAGCGGACTGACACTCTCTATTTCTATGATTTGAACCTCTCCTGTGAGTCCAGTTTTAGATTCCAATGCTTTACTTCAGGTTTACAGTATACCTTGCACCTTCTTATTGACGATGAAACACATTAATTGCATCGGAATTAAATTCAAAAGGCACAATGCCGACTTAAGTACAAGAGGACTGACACTCTAACTTTCTATGTTTTGAACCTCTCCTGTGAGTCCAGTTTTAGATTCCGATGATTCACTTCAGGTTTACTGTAGCCCTTGGACCATCTTATTGACGATGAAACACAGATGTTGCATCCGAAATTAGTACAACAGGCACAATGCCAACTTAAGTACAAGCGGACTGACACTCTAACTTTCTATGATTTGAACCTCTCCTGTGAGTCCAGTTTTAGATTGCAATGCTTCACTTCATGTTTACTGTATACCTTGCACCTTCGTATTGACGATGAAACACAGAAATTGCATCGGAATTAAATTCAAATGCACAATGCCGACTTAAGTACAAGAGGAATAACACTCTCCTTTTCTATGATTTGAACCTCTCCTGTGTGTCCAGTCTTAGATTCCAATGCTTCACTTCAGGTTTACTGTATAGCTTGCACCCTCTTATTGACGAAGAAACACAGAAATTGCACCGGAATTTAATTCAAAAGGCACAATGCCGACATAAGTACAAGAGGACTGACACTCTCACTTTCTGTGATTTGAACCTCTCCTGTGGGTCCAGTTTTAGATTCCGAAGCTACACTTCAGTTTTACTGTATCCCTTGGACCTTCTTATTGACGATGAAATACAGAAATTGCATCCAAATTTAAAACAAAAGGCTGAATGCCGACTTAAGTAAAAGAGGACTGACATTCTCTCTTTCTATGATTTTAACCTCTCCTGTGAGTCCAGTTTTAGATTCCGATGCTTCACTTCAGGTTTGCAGTATACCTTACACCTTCTTATTGACGATGAAACACAGAAATTGCATTCGAATTTAATACAAAAGGCACATTGCCCACTTAAGGACAAGAGGACTGACACTCTCCCTTTCTAAGATTTGAACCTCTCCTGTGACTCCAGTTTTAGATTCCGATGCTTCACTTCAGGTTTACTGTATCCCTTGGACCTTTTTATTGACGATGATACACAGAAATTGCATCCGAATTGAATACAAAAGGCACAATGCCGACTTAAGTGAAAGAGGAATGGCACACTAACTTTCAATGATTTGAACCTCTCCTGTGAGTCCAGTTTTAGATTCCGAAGCTTCAATTCAGGTTTACTGTATCCCTTGGACCTTCTTATTGACGATGAAACACAGAAATTGCATCCGATTTTAATACAAAACGCACAATGCCGACTTAAGTACAAGAGGACTGACACTCTCACTTTCTTTGATTTGAACCTCTCCTGTGAGTCCAGTTTTAGATTCCGATTCTTCACTTCAGATTTACTGTGTACCTTGCACCTTCTTATTGACGATGAAACACCGAAATTGCATCGGAATTAAATTAAAAAGGCACAATGCCGACTTAAGTACAAGAGGTCTGGCACTCTAACTTACTATGATTTGAACCTCTCGTGTGAGTCCAGTTTTAGATTCCGATGCTTCACTTCAGGTCTACTGTATCCCGTGGACCATCTTATTGACGATGAAACACAGAAATTGCATCCAAATGTAATACAAATGGCACAGTGCAGACATAAGTAAAAGTGGACTGACACTCTCACTTTCTATGATTTGAACCTCTCCTGTGAGACCAGTTTTAGATTCCGATGCTTCACTTCAGGTTTACTGTATAGCTTGCACCTTCTTATTGACGATGAAACACAGAAATTGCACTGGAATTTAATAGAAAAGGCTCAATGCCGACTTACGTACAAGAGGACTGACACTCTCACTTTCTATGATTGAACCTCTCCTGTGAGTCCAGTTTTAGATTCCGATGCTACACTTCAGGTTTACTGTATCCCTTGGACATTCTTATTGACGATGAAATACAGAAATTGCATCCACATTTAATACAAAAGGCAGAATGCCGACTTAAGTAAAGGAGGACTGACACTCTCCCTTTCTAAGATTTGAACCTCTCCTGTGACTCCAGTTTTAGATTCCGATGCTTCACTTCAGGTTTACTGTATCCCTTGGACCTTTTTATTGACGATGATACACAGAAATTGCATCCGAATTGAATACAAAAGGCACAATGCCGACTTAAGTGAAAGAGGAAAGGCACACTAACTTTCAATGATTTGAACCTCTCCTGTGAGTCCAGTTTTAGATTCCGAAGCTTCAATTCAGGTTTACTGTATCCCTTGGACCTTCTTATTGACGATGAAACACAGAAATTGCATCCGATTTTAATACAAAAGGCACAATGCCGACTTAAGTACAAGAGGACTGACACTCTCACTTTCTTTGATTTGAACCTCTCCTGTGAGTCCAGCTTCAGATTCCGATGCTGCACTTCAGGTTTACAGTATACCTTACACCTTCTTATTGACGATGAAAGACAGAAATTGCATCCGAATTTAATTCAAAAGGCACATTGCCCACTTAAGGACAAGAGTACTGACACGCTCCCTTTCTATGATTTGAACCTCTCCTGTGAGTCCAGTTTTAGATTCCAATGCTCACTTCATGTTTACTGTATACCTTGCACCTTCTTATTGACGATGATACACAGAAATTGCATTGGAATTAAATTCAAAAGGCACAATGCCGACTTAAGTACAAGAGGACTGACACTCTCACTTTCTATGATTTGAACCTCTCCTGTGAGTCCAGTTTTAGATTCCGATGCTTCACTTCAGGTTTACTGTATCCCTTGGACCTTCTTATTGACGATGAAACACAGAAATTGCATCCGAATTTAGTACAAAAGGCACAATGCCGACTTAAGTACAAGAGGACTGACACTCTCACTTTCTATGATTTGAACCTCTCCTGTGAGTCCAGTTTTAGATTCCGATGCTTCACTTCAGGTTTACTGTAGACCTTGGACCTTCTTATTGACGGTGAAACACAGAAATTGCATCCGAATTTAAAACAAAAGGCACAATGCCGACTTAAGTACAAGAGGACTGACACTCTAACTTTTTATGATTTGAATCTCCCCTGTGAGTCCAGTTTTAGATTCCGATGCTTCACATGAGGTTTACTGTATCAATTTGGACCTTCTTATTGACGATGAAACACAGAAATTGCATCCGAATTTAATACAAAAGGCACACTGCAAACTTAAGTAAAAGAGGACTGACACTCTCACTTTCTATGATATGAACCTCTCCTGTGAGACCAGTTTTAGATTCCGATGCTTCACTTCAGGTTTACTGTATACCTTGCACCTTCTTATTGACGATGAAACACAGAAATTGCATCCGAATTTAATACAAAAGGCACATTGCCCACTTAAGTACAAGAGGACCGACACTCTCCCTTTCTATGTTTTGAACATTTTCTGTGAGTCCAGTTTTAGATTCCAATGCTTCACTTCAGGTTTACTGTATACCTTGTACCTTCTTATTGACGATGAAACACAGAAATTGCATCGGAATTAAATTCAAAAGGCACAATGCCGACTTAAGTAGAAGAGGTCTGACACTCTACCTTACTATGATTTAATCCTCTCCTGTGAGCCCAGTTTTAGATTCCGATGATTCACTTCAGGTTTACTGTACACCTTGCACCTTCTAATTGACGATGAAACACAGAAATTGCATCCAAATTTAATACAAAAAGCACAATGCCGACTTAGGTACAATAGGACTGACTCTCAAACTTTAGATGATTTGAACGTCTCCTGCGAGTCCAGTTTAAGATTCCGATGATTCACTTCAGGTTTACTGTATACCTTGCACCTTCTTATTGACAATGAAACACAGAAATTGCATCGGAATTAAATTCAAAAGGCACAATGCCGACTTAAGTACAAGAGGTCTGACACTCTAACTTTCAATGATTTGAACCTCTCCTGTGAGTCCTGTTTTAGATTCTGATGCTACACTTCAGGTTTACTGTATACCTTGCACCTTCTTATTGACGATGGAACACAGAAATTGCATCCGAATTTAATACAAAAGGCACCTTGCCCACTTAAGTACTAGAGGACTGACACTCTCCATTTCTATGATTTGAACCTCTCCTGTGAGTCCAGTTTTAGATTCCGATGCCTCACTTCTGGTTTACTGTATCCCTTGGACCTTCTTATTGACGATGAAACACAGAAATTGCATCCGAATTTATTACAAAAGGCACAATATAGACTTAAGTAAAAGAGGACTGACACTCTAACTCTCTATGATTTGAACCTCTCCTGTGAGCTTAGTTTTAGATTCCAATGCTTCACTTCAGGGTTACTGTATACCTTGCACCTTCTTATTGACGATGATACACAGAAATTGCATTGGAATTAAATTCAAAAGGAACAATGCCGAATTAAGTACAAGAGGACTGACACACTCACTTTCTATGATTTGAACCTCTCCTGTGAGTAAACTTTTAGATTCCGATGCTTCACTTCAGGTTCACTGTATACCTTGCACCTTCTTATTGACGACGAAACACAGAAATTGCATCCGTATTTTATACAAAAGGCACATTGCCGACTTGACTACAAGACAACTGACACTCTCCATTTCTATGATTTGAACCTCTCCTGTGAGTCCAGTTTTAGATTCTGATGCTTCACTTCTGGTTTACTGTATACCTTGCACCTTCTTAGTGACGATGAAACACAGAAATTGCATCGAAATTAAATTCAAAAGGCACAATGCCGACTTAAATGCAAGAGGTCTTACACTCGAACTTACTATGATTTGAACCTCTCCTGTGGGTCCAGTTTTAGATTACGATGCCTCACTTCAGGTTTACTGTATCCCTAGGACCTTCTTATTGACGATGAAACACAGAAATTGCAATCGAAGTTAATACAAAAGGCACAATGCCGACTTAAGTACAAGAGGACTGACACTCTAACTTTCTATGATTTGAACCTCTCTTGTGAGTCCAGTTTTAGATTCCGATGCTTCACTTCAGGTTTACAGTATACCTTGCACCTTCTTATTGACGATGAGACACAGAAATTGCATCGGAATTAAATTCAAAAGTCACAATGCAGACTTAAGTACAAAAGGAATGACACTCACACTTTCTATGATTTGAACCTCTCCTGTGAGTCCAGGTTTATATTGCGATGCGTCACTTATGTTAACTGTATCCCTTGGACCTTCTTATTGACGATGAAACACAGCAATTGCATCCGAATTTTATACAAATGGCACAATGCCGACTTAAGTACAAGAGGACTGACACTCCCACTTTCTATGATTTGAACATCTCCTGTGAGTCCAGTTTTAGATTCCGATGCTTCACTTCAGGTTTACTGTATACCTTGCACCTTCTTATTGACGAAGAAACACAGAAATTGCATCGGAATTAAATTCAAAAGGCACAATGCCGACTTAAGTACAAGAGGACTGACATTCTCACTTTCTATGATTTGAACCACTCCTGTGAGTCCAGTTTTAGATTCCGATGCCTCACTTCAGGTTTACTGTATCCCTAGGACCTTCTTATTGACGATGAAACACAGAAATTGCAATCGAAGTTAATACAAAAGGCACAATGCCGACTTAAGTACAAGAGGACTGACACTCTAACTTTCTATGATTTGAACCACTCTTGTGAGTCCAGTTTTAGATTCCGATGCTTCACTTCAGGTTTACACTATACCTTGCACCTTCTTATTGACGATGAGACACAGAAATTGCATCGGAATTAAATTCAAAAGGCACAATGCAGACTTAAGTACAAAAGGACTGACACTCACACTTTCTATGATTTGAACCTCTCCTGTGAGTCCAGGTTTAGATTGCGATGCGTCACTTATGTTAACTGTATCCCCTGGACCTTCTTATTGACGATGAAACACAGCAATTGCATCCGAATTTTATACAAATGGCACAATGACGACTTAAGTACAAGAGGACTGACACTCTCACTTTCTATGATTTGAACATCTCCTGTGAGTCCAGTTTTAGATTCTGATGCTTCACTTCAGGTTTACTGTATACCTTGCACCTTCTTATTGACGAAGAAACACAGAAATTGCATCGGAATTAAATTCAAAAGGCACAATGCGGACTTAAGTACAAGAGGACTGACATTCTCACTTTCTATGATTTGAACCACTCCTGTGAGTCCAGTTTTAGACTCCGATGCTTCACTTAAGGTTTACTGTTACCCTTGGACCTTCTTATTGACGATGAATCACAGAAATTGAATCCGAATTTAATTCAAAAGGCACAATGCCGTCTTAAGTAAAAGACTACTGACACTCTCACTTTCTACGATTTGAAGCTCTCCTGTGAGTCCAGTTTTAGATTCCGATGCTTCACTTCAGGTTTACTGTATACCCTGCACCTTCTTATTGACGATGAAACACAGAAATTGCACCGGAATTTAATACAAAAAGCACAATGCCGACTTAAGTACAAGAGGACTGACACTCTCACTTTCTATGGTTTGTGCCTCTCCTGTGAGTCCAGTTTTAGATTCCGATGCTTCACTTCAGGTTTACTGTATCCCTTTGACCTTCTTATTGACGATGAAACACAGAAATTGAATCCGAATTTAATACAAAAGCCACAATGCCGCTATAAGTAAAAGAGGACTGACACTCTCTCTTTCTATGACTTGAATCTCTCCTGTGAGTCCAGTTTTAGATTCCGATGGTTCACTTCAGGTTTACTGTATACCTTGCACCTTCTTATTGACGATGAAACACAGAAATTGCATTGGAATTAAATTCAAAAGGCACAATGCCGACTTAAATGCAAGAGGTCTGACACTCGAACTTACTATAATTTGAAGCTCTCCTGTGAGTCCAGTTTTAGATTCCGTTGCTTCACTTCAGGTTTACTGTATGCCTAGGACCTTTTTATTGACGATGAAACACAGAAATTGCATTCGAAGTTAATACAAAAGGCACAATGCCGACTTAAGTACAAGTGGACTGACACTCTAACTTCCTATGATTTGAACCTCCCCTGTGAGTCCAGTTTTAGATTAGGATGCTTCACTTAAGGTCTACAGTATACCTTGCACCTTCTAATTGACGATGAGACACAGAAATTGCATCCAAATTTAATACCAAAGGCACATTGCCGACTTAAGTACAAGAGGACTGACATTCTAACTTTCTATGAGTTGAACCTCTCCTGTGTGTCCAGTTTTAAATTGCAATGCTTCACTTCAGGTTTACTGTAAACCTTGCTCCTTGTTATTGACGATGAAACAAAGAAATTGCATCCAAATTTAATACAAAAGGCACAATGCCGACTTATGTACAAGAGGACAGACACTGTAACTTTCTTTGAATTGAAGTTCTCCTGTAAGTCCAGTTTTAGATTCCAATGCTTCACATCAGGTATACTGTATCCCTTGGACCTTCTTATTGACGGTGAAACGCAGAAATTGCATTCGAATTTTATACAAAAGGCACAATGCCGACTTAAGTACAAGAGGACAGACACTCTAAATTTCTATGATTTGAACCTCTCCTGTGAGTCCAGGTTTAGTTTCCAATGCTTCACTTCAGGTTTACTGTATACCTTGCACCTTCTTATTGACGAAGAAACGCAGAAATTGCATCGGAATTAAATTCAAAAGGCACAATGCCGACTTAAGTACAAGAGGACTGACACACTCACTTTCTATGATTTGAACCTCTCCTGTCAGTCCAGGTTTAGATTGCGATGCTTCACTTAAGTTAACTGTATCCTTTGGACCTTCTTATTGACGAAGATACACAGCAATTGCATCCGAATTTAATACAAAAGCCATAATGCCGACTTAAGTACAAGAGGACTGACACTCCCACTTTCTATGATTTGAACCTCTGCTGTGGGTCCAGTTTTAAATTCCGATGCTTCACTTCAGGTTTACTGTATACCTTGCACCTTCTTATTGACGATGAAACACAGAAATTGCATCCGAATTTTGTACAAATGGCACTATGCCGACTTAAGTACAAGAGGACTGACACTCTCACTTTCTATGATTTGAACCGCTCCTGTGAATCCAGTTTTAGATTCCGATGCTTCACTTCAGGTTTACTGTATCCCTTGGACCTTTTTATTGACGATGAAACACAGAAATTGCATCCGAATTGAATACAAAAGGCACAATGCCGACTTAAGTAAAAGACTACTGACACTCTCACTTTCTATGATTTGAAGCTCTCCTGTGAGTCCAGTTTTAGATTCCGATGCTTCACTTCAGGTTTACTGTATACCCTGCACCTTCTTATTGACGATGAAACACAGAAATTGCACCGGAATTTAATACAAAAAGCACAATGCCGACTTAAGTACAAGAGGACTGACACTCTCACTTTCTATGATTTGTGCCTCTCCTGTGAGTCCAGTTTTAGATTCCGGTGCTTCACTTCAGGTTTACTGTATCCCTTTGACCTTCTTATTGACGATGAAACACAGAAATTGAATCCGAATTTAATACAAAAGCCACAATGCCGCCATAAGTAAAAGAGGACTGACACTCTCTCTTTCTATGACTTGAATCTCTCCTGTGAGTCCAGTTTTAGATTCCGATGGTTTAAATCAGGTTTACTGTATACCTTGCACCTTCTTATTGACGATGAAACACAGAAATTGCATCGGAATTAAATTCAAAAGGCACAATGCCGACTTAAATGCAAGAGGTCTGACACTCGAACTTACTATAATTTGAACCTCTCCTGTGAGTCCAGTTTTAGATTCCGATGCTTCACTTCAGGTTTACTGTATGCCTAGGACCTCTTTATTGACGATGAAACACAGAAATTGCATTCGAAGTTAATACAAAAGGCACAATGCCGACTTAAGTACAAGTGGACTGACAATCTAACTTCCTATGATTTGAACCTCCCCTGTGAGTCCAGTTTTAGATTAGGATGCTTCACTTAAGGTCTACAGTATACCTTGCACCTTCTAATTGACGATGAGACACAGAAATTGCATCCAAATTTAATACCAAAGGCACATTGCCGACTTAAGTACAAGAGGACTGACATTCTAACTTTCTATGAGTTGAACCTCTCCTGTGTGTCCAGTTTTAAATTCCAATGCTTCACTTCAGGTTTACTGTAAACCTTGCTCCTTGTTATTGACGAAGAAACAAAGAAATTGCATCCAAATTTAATACAAAAGGCACAATGCCGACTTATGTACAAGAGGACAGACACTGTAACTTTCTTTGAATTGAAGTTCTCCTGTAAGTCCAGTTTTAGATTCCAATGCTTCACATCAGGTATACTGTATCCCTTGGACCTTCTTATTGACGGTGAAACGCAGAAATTGCATTCGAATTTTATACAAAAGGCACAATGCCGACTTAAGTACAAGAGGACAGACACTCTAAATTTCTATGATTTGAACCTCTCCTGTGAGTCCAGGTTTAGTTTCCAATGCTTCACTTCAGGTTTACTGTATACCTTGCACCTTCTTATTGACGAAGAAACACAGAAATTGCATCGGAATTAAATTCAAAAGGCACAATGCCGACTTAAGTACAAGAGGACTGACACTCTCACTTTCTATGATTTGAACCTCTCCTGTCAGTCCAGGTTTAGATTGCGATGCTTCACTTAAGTTAACTGTATCCTTTGGACCTTCTTATTGACGAAGATACACAGCAATTGCATCCGAATTTAATACAAAAGTAATAATGCCGACTTAAGTACAAGAGGACTGACACTCCCACTTTCTATGATTTGAACCTCTGCTGTGGGTCCAGTTTTAGATTCCGATGCTTCACTTCAGGTTTACTGTATGCGTTGCACCTTCTTATTGACGATGAAACACAGAAATTGCATCCGAATTTTGTACAAATGGCACTATGCCGACTTAAGTACAAGAGGACTGACACTCTCACTTTCTATGATTTGAACCTCTCCTGTGAATCCAGTTTTAGATTCCGATGCTTCACTTCAGGTTTACTGTATCCCTTGGACCTTTTTATTGACGATGAAACACAGAAATTGCAACCGAAATGAATACAAAAGGCACAATGCCGACTTAAGTAAAAGACTACTGACACTCTCACTTTCTATGATTTGAAGCTCTCCTGTGAGTCCAGTTTTAGATTCCGATGCTTCACTTCAGGTTTACTGTATACCCTGCACCTTCTTATTGACGATGAAACACAGAAATTGCACCGGAATTTAATACAAAAAGCACAATGCCGACTTAAGTACAAGAGGACTGACACTCTCACTTTCTATGATTTGTGCCTCTCCTGTGAGTCCAGTTTTAGATTCCGGTGCTTCACTTCAGGTTTACTGTATCCCTTTGACCTTCTTATTGACGTGAAACACAGAAATTGAATCCGAATTTAATACAAAAGCCACAATGCCGCCATAAGTAAAAGAGGACTGACACTCTCTCTTTCTATGACTTGAATCTCTCCTGTGAGTCCAGTTTTAGATTCCGATGGTTTACTTCAGGTTTACTGTATACCTTGCACCTTCTTATTGACGATGAAACACAGAAATTGCATCGGAATTAAATTCAAAAGGCACAATGCCGACTTAAATGCAAGAGGTCTGACACTCGAACTTACTATAATTTGAACCTCTCCTGTGAGTCCAGTTTTAGATTCCGATGCTTCACTTCAGGTTTACTGTATGTCTAGGACCTCTTTATTGACGATGAAACACAGAAATTGCATTCGAAGTTAATACAAAAGGCACAATGCCGACTTAAGTACAAGTGGACTGACACTCTAACTTCCTATGATTTGAACCTCCCCTGTGAGTCCAGTTTTAGATTAGGATGCTTCACTTAAGGTCTACAGTATACCTTGCACCTTCTAATTGACGATGAGACACAGAAATTGCATCCAAATTTAATACCAAAGGCACATTGCCGACTTAAGTACAAGAGGACTGACATTCTAACTTTCTATGAGTTGAACCTCTCCTGTGTGTCCAGTTTTAAATTCCAATGCTTCACTTCAGGTTTACTGTAAACCTTGCTCCTTATTATTGACGATGAAACAAAGAAATTGCATCCAAATTTAATACAAAAGGCACAATGCCGACTTATGTACAAGAGGACAGACACTGTAACTTTCTTTGACTTGAAGTTCTCCTGTAAGTCCAGTTTTAGATTCCAATGCTTCACATCAGGTATACTGTATCCCTTGGACCTTCTTATTGACGGTGAAACGCAGAAATTGCATTCGAATTTTATACAAAAGGCACAATGCCGACTTAAGTACAAGAGGACAGACACTCTAAATTTCTATGATTTGAACCTCTCCTGTGAGTCCAGGTTTAGTTTCCAATGCTTCACTTCAGGTTTACTGTATACCTTGCACCTTCTTATTGACGAAGAAACACAGAAATTGCATCGGAATTAAATTCAAAAGGCACAATGCCGACTTAAGTACAAGAGGACTGACACTCTCACTTTCTATGATTTGAACCTCTCCTGTCAGTCCAGGTTTAGATTGCGATGCTTCACTTAAGTTAACTGTATCCTTTGGACCTTCTTATTGACGAAGATACACAGCAATTGCATCCGAATTTAATACAAAAGCCATAATGCCGACTTAAGTACAAGAGGACTGACTCTCCCACTTTCTATGATTTGAACCTCTGCTGTGGGTCCAGTTTTAGATTCCGATGCTTCACTTCAGGTTTACTGTATGCCTTGCACCTTCTTATTGACGATGAAACACAGAAATTGCATCCGAATTTTGTACAAATGGCACTATGCCGACTTAAGTACAAGAGGACTGACACTCTCACTTTCTATGATTTTAACCTCTCCTGTGACTCCAGTTTTAGATTCCGATGCTTCACTTCAGGGTTACTGTATCCCTTGGACCTTTTTATTGACGATGAAACACAGAAATTGCATCCGAATTGAATACAAAAGGCACAATGCCGACTTAAGTGAAAGAGGAATGACACACTAACTTTCAATGATTTGAACCTCTCCTGTGAGTCCAGTTTTAGATTCCGAAGCTTCAATTCAGGTTTACTGTATCCCTTGGACCTTCTTATTGACGATGAAACACAGAAATTGCATCCGATTTTAATACAAAAGGCACAATGCCGACTTATGTACAAGAGGACTGACACTCTAACTTTCTTTGATTTGAACCTCTCCTGTGAGTCCAGTTTTAGATTCCGATTCTTCACTTCAGATTTACTGCATACCTTGCACCTTCTTAGTGACGATGAAACACCGAAATTGCATCGGAATTAAATTAAAAAGGCACAATGCCGACTTAAGTACAAGAGGTCTGACACTCTAACTTACTATGATTTGAACCTCTCCCGTGAGTCCAGTTTTAGATTCCGATGCTTCACTTCAGGTCTACTGTATCCCTTGGACTATCTTATTGACGATGAAACACAGAAATTGCATCCGAATGTAAAACAAATGGCACAGTGCAGACATAAGTAAAAGTGGACTGACACTCTCCCTTTCTATGATTTGAACCTCTCCTGTGAGACCAGTTTCAGATTCCGATGCTTCACTTCAGGTTTACTGTATAGCTTGCACCTTCTTATTGACGATGAAACACAGAAATTGCACTGGAATTTAATAGAAAAGGCACAATGCCGACTTACGTACAAGAGGACAGACACTCTCAATTTCTATGATTGAACCTCTCCTGTGAGTCCAGTTTTAGATTCCGATGCTACACTTCAGGTTTACTGTATCCCTTGGACATTCTTATTGACGATGAAATACAGAAATTGCATCCACATTTAATACAAAAGGCAGAATGCCGACTTAAGTAAAGGAGGACTGACACTCTCACTTTCTATGATTTGAACCTCTCCTGTGAGTCCAGTCTCAGATTCCGATGCTGCACTTCAGGTTTACAGTATACCTTACACCTTCTTATTGACGATGAAAGACAGAAATTGCATCCGAATTTAATACAAAAGGCACATTGCCCACTTAAGGACAAGAGTACTGACACGCTCCCTTTCTATGATTTGAACCTCTCCTGTGAGTCCAGTTTTAGATTCCAATGCTTCACTTCAGGTTTACTGTATACCTTGCACCTTCTTATTGACGATGATACACAGAAATTGCATTGGAATTAAATTCAAAAGGCACAATGCCGACTTAAGTACAAGAGGACTGACACTCTCACTTTCTATGATTTGAACCTCTCCTGTGAGTCCAGTTTTAGATTCCGATGCTTCACTTCAGGTTTACTGTATCCCTTGGACCTTCTTATTGACGATGAAACACAGATATTGCATCCGAATTTAGTACAAAAGGCACAATGCCGACTTAAGTACAAGAGGACTGACACTCTCACTTTCTATGATTTGAACCTCTCCTGTGAGTCCAGTTTTAGATTCGGATGCTTCACTTCAGGTTTACTGTAGACCTTGGACCTTCTTATTGACGGTGAAACGCAGAAATTGCATCAGAATTTAATGCAAAAGGCACAATGCCGACTTAAGTACAAGAGGATTGACACTCTAACTTTCTATGATTAGAACCTCTCCTGTGAGACCAGTTTTAGATTCCGATGCTTCACTTCAGGTTTACTGTATCCCTTGGACCTTCTTATTGACGATGAAACACGGAAATTGCGTCCGAATTTAATACAAAAGGCACAATGCCGACTTAAATACAAGAGGACTGACACTCTAACTTTCTATGGTTGGAACATTTCCTGTGAGTCCAGTTTTAGATTCCAATGATTCACTTCAGGTTTCTGTATACCTTGCACCTTCTTATTGACGATGAAACACAGAAATTGCATCGGAATTAAATTTCTAAACGCACAATGCCGACTTAAGTACAAGAGGTCTGACACTCTAACTTACTATGATTTGAACCTCTCCTGTGAGCCCAGTTTTAGATTCCAATGCTTCACATGAGGTTTACTGTATCAATTTGGACCTTCTTATTGACGATGAAACACAGAAATTGCATCCGAATTTAATACAAAAGGCACACTGCAAACATAAGTAAAAGAGGACTGACACTCTCACTTTCTATGATATGAACCTCTCCTGTGAGACCAGTTTTAGATTCCGATGCTTCACTTCAGGTTTACTGTATACCTTGCACCTTCTTATTGACGATGAAACACAGAAATTGCACGGGAATTTAATACAAAAGGCACAATGCCGACTTAAGTACAAGAGGACTGACATTCTCACTTTCTATGATTTGAACCTCTCCTGTGAGTCCAGTTTTAGATTCCGATGCTTCACTTCAGATTTACTGTATCCCTTGGACATTCTTATTGACGATGAAACACAGAAATTGCATCCGAATTTAATACAAATGGCACAATGCCGACTTAAGTAAAAGTGGACTGACACTCTCACTTTCTGTGATATGAACCTCTCCTGTGAGTCCAGTTTTTGATTCCGATGCTTCACTTCAGGTTTACAGTATACCTTGCAACTTCTTATTGACGATGAAACACAGAAATTGCAACCGAATTTAATACAAAAGGCACATTGCCCACTTAAGTACAAGAGGACCGACACTCTCCCTTTCTATGATTTGAACATTTCCTGTGAGTCCAGTTTTAGATTCCAATGCTTCACTTCAGGTTTACTGTATACCTTGTACCTTCTTATTGACGATGAAACACAGAAATTGCAACGGAATTAAATTCAAAAGGCACAATGCCGACTTAAGTACAAGAGGTCTGACACTCTACCTTACTATGATTTGAACCTCTCCTGTGAGCCCAGTTTTAGATTCCGATGATTCACTTCAGGTTTACTGTACACCTTGCACCTTCTAATTGACGATGAAACACAGAAATTGCATCCAAATTTAATACAAAAAGCACAATGCCGACTTAGGTACAATAGGACTGACTCTCAAACTTTCTATGATTTGAACGTCTCCTGCGAGTCCAGTTTAAGATTCCGATGATTCAATTCAGGTTTACTGTATAACTTGCACCTTCTTATTGACAATGAAACACAGAAATTGCATCGGAATTAAATTCAAAAGGCACAATGCCGTCTTAAGTACAAGAGGTCTGACACTCCAACTTTCAATGATTTGAACCTCTCCTGTGAGTCCTGTTTTAGATTCTCATGCTACACTTCAGGTTTACTGTATACCTTGCACCTTCTTATTGACGATGAAACACAGAAATTGCATCCGAATTTAATACAAATGGCACATTGCCCACTTAAGTACTAGAGGACTAACACTCTCCATTTCTATGATTTAAACCTCTCCTGTGAGTCCAGTTTTAGATTCCGATGCCTCACTTCTGGGTTACTGTATCCCTTGGACCTTCTTATTGACGATGAAACACAGATATTGCATCCGAATTTTTTACAAAAGGCACAATGTAGACTTAAGTAAAAGAGGTCTGACACTCTAACTCTCTATGATTTGAACCTCTCCTGTGAGCTTAGTTTTAGATTCCAATGCTTCACTTCAGGGTTACTGTATACCTTGCACCTCCTTATTGACGATGATACACAGAAATTGCATTGGAATTAAATTGAAAAGGAACAATGCCGACTTAAGTACAAGAGGACTGACACACTCACTTTCTATGATTTGAACCTCTCCTGTGAGTCCACTTTTAGATTCCGATGCTTCACTTCAGGTTCACTGTATACCTTGCACCTTCTTATTGACGACGAAACACAGAAATTGCATCCGTATTTTATACAAAAGGCACATTGCCGACTTAAGTACAAGACAACTGACACTCTAACTTTCTATGGTTTGAACCTCTCCTGTAAGTCCGGTTTTAGATTCCGATGCTTCATTTCAGGTTTAATGTATCCCTTGGACCTTCTTATTGACGATGAAACACAGAAATTGCATCCGAATTTATTACAAAAGGCACAATGTAGACTTAAGTAAAAGAGGACTGACACTCTAACTCTCTATGATTTGAACCTCTCCTGTGAGCTTAGTTTTAGATTCCAATGCTTCACTTCAGGGTTACTGTATACCTTGCACCTTCTTATTGACGATGATACACAGAAATTGCATTGGAATTAAATTCAAAAGGAACAATGCCGACTTAAGTACAACAGGACTGACACACTCACTTTCTATGATTTGAACCTCTTCTGTGAGTCCACTTTTAGATTCCGATGCTTCACTTCAGGTTCACTGTATACCTTGCACCTTCTTATTGACGACGAAACACAGAAATTGCATCCGTATTTTATACAAAAGGCACATTGCCGACTTAAGTACAAGACAACTGACACTCTAACTTTCTATGGTTTGAACCTCTCCTGTAAGTATGGTTTTAGATTCCGATGCTTCATTTCAGGTTTACTGTATCCCTTGGACCATCTTATTGACGATGAAACACAGAAATTGCATCCGAATTTAATACAAATGTCACAATGCCGACTTAAGTAAAAGAGGACTGACACTCTCACTTTCTATGATTTGAACCTCTCCTGTGACTCCAGTTTTAGATTCTGATGCCTCACTTCAGGTTTACTGTATCCCTAGGACCTTCTTATTGACGATGAAACACAGAAATTGCATGGAAATTAAATTCAAAAGGCACAATGCCGACTTAAGTACAAGAGGACTGACACTCTAACTTTCTATGATTTGAACCTCTCTAGTGAGTCCAGTTTTAGATTCCGATGCTTCACTTCAGGTTTACAGTATACCTTGCACCTTCTTATTGACGATGAGACACAGAAATTGCATCGGAATTAAATTCAAAAGGCACAATGCAGACTTAAGTACAAAAGGACTGCCACTCACACTTTCTATGATTTGAACCTCTCCTGTGAGTCCAGGTTTAGATTGCGATGCGTCACTTATGTTAACTGTATCCCTTGGACCTTCTTATTGACGATGAAACACAGCAATTGCATCCGAATTTTATACAAATGGCACAATGCCGACTTAAGTACAAGAGGAATGACATTCTCACTTTCTATGATTTGAACCACTCCTGTGAGTCCAGTTTTAGACTCCGATGCTTCACTTAAGGTTTACTGTAACCCTTGGACCTTCTTATTGACGATGAATCACAGAAATTGAATCCGAATTTAATACAAAAGGCACAATGCCGTCTTAAGTAAAAGACTACTGACACTCTGACTTTCTATGATTTGAAGCTCTCCTGTGAGTCCAGTTTTAGATTCCGATGCTTCACTTCAGGTTTACTGTATACCCTGCACCTTCTTATTGACGATGAAACACAGAAATTGCACCGGAATTTAATTCAAAGAGCACAATGCCGACTTAAGTACAAGAGGACTGACACTCTCACTTTCTATGATTTGTGCCTCTCCTGTGAGACCAGTTTTAGATTCCGATGCTTCACTTCAGGTTTACTGTATCCCTTTGACCTTCTTATTGACGATGAAACACAGAAATTGAATCCGAATTTAATACAAAAGCCACAATGCCGACATAAGTAAAAGAGGACTGACACTCTCTCTTTCTATGACTTGAATCTCTCCTGTGAGTCCAGTTTTAGATTCCGATGGTTCACTTCAGGTTTACTGTATACCTTGCACCTTCTTATTGACGATGAAGCACAGAAATTGCATCGGAATTAAATTCAAAAGGCACAATGCCGACTTAAATGCAAGAGGTCTGACACTCGAACTTACTATAAATTGAACCTCTCCTGTGAGTCCAGTTTTAGATTCCGATGCTTCACTTCAGGTTTACTGTATGCCTAGGACCTTTTTATTGACGCTGAAACACAGAAATTGCATTCGAAGTTATACAAAAGGCACAATGCCGACTTAAGTACAAGTGGACTGACACTCTAACTTTCTATGATTTGAACCTCCCCCGTGAGTCCAGTTTTAGATTCCGATGCTTCACATCAGGTCTACAGTATACCTTGCACCTTCTAATTGACGATGAGACACAGAAATTTCATCCAAATTTAATACCAAAGGCACATTGCCGACTTAAGTACAAGAGGACTGACATTTTAACTTTCTATGAGTTGAACCTCTCCTGTGTGTCCAGTTTTAAATTCCAATGCTTCACTTCAGGTTTACTGTATACCTTGCTCCTTGTTATTGACGATGAAACAAAGAAATTGCATCCAAATTTAATACAAAAGGCACAATGCCGACTTATGTACAAGAGGACAGACACTCTAACTTTCTTTGAATTGAAGTTGTCCTGTAAGTCCAGTTTTAGATTCCAATGCTTCACATCAGGTATACTGTATCCCTTGGACCTTCTTATTGACGGTGAAACGCAGAAATTGCATTCGAATTTTATACAAAAGGCACAATGCCGACTTAAGTACAAGAGGACAGACACTCTAAATTTCTATGATTTGAACCTCTCCTGTGAGTCCAGGTTTAGTTTCCAATGCTTCACTTCAGGTTTACTGTATACCTTGCACCTTCTTATTGACGAAGAAACACAGAAATTGCTTCGGAATTAAATTCAAAAGGCACAATGCCGACTTAAGTACAAGAGGACTGACACTCTCACATTCTATGATTTGAACCTCTCCTGTGAGTCCAGGTTTAGATTGCGATGCTTCACTTAAGTTAACTGTATCCTTTGGACCTTCTTATTGACGATGAAACACAGAAATTGCATCCGATTTTAATACAAAAGGCACAATGCCGACTTAAGTACAAGAGGACTGACACTCTCACCTTCTTTAATTTGAACCTCTCCTGTGAGTCCAGTTTTAGATTCCGATTCTTCACTTCAGATTTACTGTATACCTTGCACCTTCTTATTGACGATGAAACACCGAAATTGCATCGGAATTAAATTAAAAAGGCACAATGCCGACTTAAGTACAAGAGGTCTGACACTCTAACTTACTATGATTTGAACCTCTCCTGTGAGTCCAGTTTTAGATTCCGATGCTTCACTTCAGGTCTACTGTATCCCTTGGACCATCTTATTGACGATGAAACACAGACATTGCATCCGAATGTAATACAAATGGCACAGTGCAGACATAAGTAAAAGTGGACTGACACTCTCACTTTCTATGATTTGAACCTCTCCTGTGAGACCAGTTTTAGATTCCGATGCTTCACTTCAGGTTTACTGTATAGCTTGCACCTTCTTATTGACGATGAAACACAGAAATTGCACTGGAATTTAATAGAAAAGGCACAATGCCGACTTACGTACAAGAGGACTGACACTCTCACTTTCTATGATTGAATCTCTCCTGTGAGTCCAGTTTTAGATTCCGATGCTACACTTCAGGTTTACTGTATCCCTTGGACATTCTTATTGACGATGAAATACAGAAATTGCATCCACATTTAATACAAAAGGCAGAATGCCGACTTAAGTAAAGGAGGACTGACACTCTCACTTTCTATGATTTGAACCTCTCCTGTGAGTCCAGTTTCAGATTCCGATGCTGCACTTCAGGTTTACAGTATACCTTACACCTTCTTATTGACGATGAAAGACAGAAATTGCATCCGAATTTAATACAAAAGGCACATTGCCCACGTAAGGACAAGAGTACTGACACGCTCCCTTTCTATGGTTTGAACCTGTCCTGTGAGTCCAGTTTTAGATTCCAATGCTTCACTTCAGGTTTACTCTATACCTTGCACCTCCTTATTGACGATGATACACAGAAATTGCATTGGAATTAAATTCAAAAGGCACAATGCCGACTTAAGTACAAGAGGACTGACACTCTCACTTTCTATGATTTGAACCTCTCCTGTGAGTCCAGTTTTAGATTCCCATGCTTCACTTCAGGTTTACTGTATCCCTTGGACCTTCTTATTGACGATGAAACACAGAAATTGCATCCGAATTTAGTACAAAAGGCACAATGCCGACTTAAGTACAAGAGGACTGACACTCTCACTTTCTATGATTTGAACCTCTCCTGTGAGTCCAGTTTTAGATTCGGATGTTTCACTTCAGGTTTACCGTAGACCTTGGACCTTCTTATTGACGGTGAAACACAGAAATTGCATCCGAATTTAATACAAAAGGCACAATGCCGACTTAAGTACAAGAGGACTGACACTCTAACTTTCTATGGTGTGAACATTTCCTGTGAGTCCAGTTTTAGATTCCAATGCTGCACTTCAGGTTTCTGTATACCTTGCACCTTCTTATTGACGATGAAACACAGAAATTGCATCGGAATTAAATTTCTAAATGCACAATGCCGACTTAAGTACAAGAGGTCTGACACTCTAACTTACTATGATTTGAACCTCTCCTGTGAGCCCAGTTTTAGATTCCGATGCTTCACTTCCGGTTTACTGTATCCCTTGGACCTTCTTACTGACGATGAAACACAGAAATTGCATCCGAATTAAATACAAAAGGCACAATGCCGACTTAAGTACAAGAGGACTGACTCTCTAACTTTTTATGATTTGAATCTCCCCTGTGAGTCCAGTTTTAGATTCCGATGCTTCACATGAGGTTTACTGTATCAATTTGGACCTTCTTATTGACGATGAAACACAGAAATTGCATCCGAATTTACTACAAAAGGCACACTGCAAACTTAAGTAAAAGAGGACTGACACTCTCACTTTCTATGATATGAACCTCTCCTGTGAGACCAGTTTTAGATTCCGATGCTTCACTTCAGGTTTACTGTATACCTTGCACCTTCTTATTGACGATGAAACACAGAAATTGCACCGGAATTTAATACAAAAGGCACAATGCCGACTTAAGTACAAGAGGACTGACACTCTCACTTTCTATGATTTGAACCTCCCCTGTGAGTCCAGTTTTAGATTCCGATGCTTCACTTCAGATTTACTGTATCCCTTGGACCTTCTTATTGACGATGAAACACAGAAATTGCATCCGAATTTAATACAAAAGGCACAATGCCGACTTAAGTAAAAGTGGACTGACACTCTCACTTTCTGTGATATGAACCTCTCCTGTGAGTCCAGTTTTGATTCCGATGCTTCACTTCAGGTTTACAGTATACCTTGCAACTTCTTATTGACGATGAAACACAGAAATTGCATCCGAATTTAATACAAAAGGCACATTGCCCACTTAAGTACAAGAGGTCTGACACTCTACCTTACTATGATTTGAACCTCTCCTGTGAGCCCAGTTTTAGATTCCGATGATTCACTTCAGGTTTACTGTACACCTTGCACCTTCTAATTGACGATGAAACACAGAAATTGCATCCAAATTTAATACAAAAAGCACAATGCCGACTTAGGTACAATAGGACTGACTCTCAAACTTTCTATGATTTGAACGTCTCCTGCGAGTCCAGTTTAAGATTCCGATGATTCACTTCAGGTTTACTGTATACCTTGCACCTTCTTATTGACAATGAAACACAGAAATTGCATCGGAATTAAATTCAAAAGGCACAATGCCCACTTAAGTACTAGAGGACTGACACTCTCCATTTCTATGATTTGAACCTCTCCTGTGAGTCCAGTTTTAGATTCCGATGCCTCACTTCTGGTTTACTGTATCCCTTGGACCTTCTTATTGACGATGAAACACAGAAATTGCATCCGAATTTATTACAAAAGGCACAATGTAGACTTAAGTAAAAGAGGACTGTCACTCTCACTTTCTATGATTTGAACCTCTCCTGTGAGTCCAGTTTTAGATTCTGATGCTTCACTTCAGGTTTACTGTATACCTTGCACCTTCTTATTGACGATGAAACACAGAAATTGCATCGAAATTAAATTCAAAAGGCACAATGCCGACTTAAATGCAAGAGGTCTTACACTCGAACTTACTATGATTTGAACCTCTCCTGTGGGTCCAGTTTTAGATTCCGATGCCTCACTTCAGGTTTACTGTATCCCTAGGACCTTCTTATTGACGATGAAACACAGAAATTGCAATCGAAGTTAATACAAAAGGCACAATGCCGACTTAAGTACAAGAGGACTGACACTCTAACTTTCTATGATTTGAATCTCTCTTGTGAGTCCAGTTTTAGATTCCGATGCTTCACTTCAGGTTTACAGTATACCTTGCACCTTCTTATTGACGATGAGACACAGAAATTGCATCGGAATTAAATTCAAAAGGCACAATGCAGACTTAAGTACAAAAGGACTGACACTCACACTTTCTATGATTTGAACCTCTCCTGTGAGTCCAGGTTTAGATTGCGATGCGTCACTTATGTTAACTGTATCCCTTGGACCTTCTTATTGACGATGAAACACAGCAATTACATCCGAATTTTATACAAATGGCACAATGCCGACTTAAGTGCAAGAGGACTGACACTCTCACTTTCTATGATTTGAACATCTGCTGTGAGTCCAGTTTTAGATTCCGATGCTTCACTTCAGGTTTACTGTATACCTTGCACCTTCTTATTGACGAAGAAACACAGAAATTGCATCGGAATTAAATTCAAAAGGCACAATGCCGACTTAAGTACAAGAGGACTGACATTCTCACTGTCTATGATTTGAACCACTCCTGTGAGTCCAGTTTTAGACTCCGATGCTTCACTTAAGGTTTACTGTAACACTTGGACCTTCTTATTGACGATGAATCACAGAAATTGAATCCGAATTTAATACAAAAGGCACAATGCCGTCTTAAGTAAAAGACTACTGACACTCTCACTTTCTACGATTTGAAGCTCTCCTGTGAGTCCAGTTTTAGATTCCGATGCTTCACTTCAGGTTTACTGTATACCCTGCACCTTCTTATTGACGATGAAACACAGAAATTGCACCGGAATTTAATACAAAAAGCACAATGCCGACTTAAGTACAAGAGGACTGACACTCTCACTTTCTATGATTTGTGCCTCTCCTGTGAGTCCAATTTTAGATTCCGATGCTTCACTTCAGGTTTACTGTATCCCTTTGACCTTCTTATTGACGATGAAACACAGAAATTGCATCCGAATTTAATACAAAAGGCACAATGCCGACTTAAGTAAAAGTGGACTGACACTCTCACTTTCTGTGATATGAACCTCTCCTGTGAGTCCAGTTTTGATTCCGATGCTTCACTTCAGGTTTACAGTATACCTTGCAACTTCTTATTGACGACGAAACACAGAAATTGCATCCGAATTTAATACAAAAGGCACAATGCCGACTTAAGTACAAGAGGACTGACACTCTCACTTTCTATGATTTGAAGCTCTCTTGTGAGTCCAGTTTTAGGTTCCGATGCTTCACTTCAGGTTTACTGTATACCCTGCACCATCTTATTGACGATGAAACACAGAAATTGCACCGGAATTTAATACAAAAAGCACAATGCCGACTTAGGTACAATAGGACTGACTCTCAAACTTTCTATGATTTGAACGTCTCCTGCGAGTCCAGTTTAAGATTCCGATGATTCACTTCAGGTTTTCTGTATACCTTGCACCTTCTTATTGACAATGAAACACAGAAATTGCATCGGAATTAAATTCAAAAGGCACAATGCCGACTTAAGTACAAGAGGTCTGACACTCTAATTTTCAATGATCTGAACCTCTCCTGTGAGTCCTGTTTTAGATTCTGATGCTACACTTCAGGTTTACTGTATACCTTGCACCTTCTTATTGACGATGAAACACAGAAATTGCATCCGAATTTAATACAAAAGGCACATTGCCCACTTAAGTACTAGAGGACTGACACTCTCCATTTCTATGATTTGAACCTCTCCTGTGAGTCCAGTTTTAGATTCCGATGCCTCACTTCTTTTTTACTGTATCCCTTGGACCTTCTTATTGACGATGAAACACAGAAATTGCATCCGAATTTATTACAAAAGGCACAATGTAGACTTAAGTAAAAGAGGACTGACACTCTAACTCTCTATGATTTGAACCTCTCCTGTGAGCTTAGTTTTAGATTCCAATGCTTCACTTCAGGGTTACTGTATACCTTGCACCTTCTTATTGACGATGATACACAGAAATTGCATTGGAATTAAATTCAAAAGGAACAATGCCGACTTAAGTACAAGAGGACTGACACACTCACTTTCTATGATTTGAACCTCTCCTGTGAGTCCACTTTTAGATTCCGATGCTTCACTTCAGGTTCACTGTATACCTTGCACCTTCTTATTGACGACGAAACACAGAAATTGCATCCGTATTTTATACAAAAGGCACATTGCCGACTTAAGTACAAGCCAACTGACACTCTAACTTTCTATGGTTTGAACCTCTCCTGTAAGTCCGGTTTTAGATTCCGATGCTTCATTTCAGGTTTACTGTATCCCTTGGACCTTCTTATTGACGATGAAACACAGAAATTGCATCCGAATTTAATACAAATGTCACAACGCCGACTTAAATAAAAGAGGACTGACACTCTCACTTTCTATGATTTGAACCTCTCCTGTGAGTCCAGTTTTAGATTCTGATGCTTCACTTCAGGTTTACTGTATACCTTGCACCTTCTTATTGACGATGAAACACAGAAATTGCATCGAAATTAAATTCAAAAGGCACAATGCCGACTTAAATGCAAAAGGGTTTACACTCGAACTTACTATGATTTGAACCTCTCCTGTGGGTCCAGTTTTAGATTCCGATGCCTCACTTCAGGTTTACTGTATCCCTAGGACCTTCTTATTGACGATGAAACACAGAAATTGCAATCGAAGTTAATACAAAAGGCACAATGCCGACTTAAGTACAAGAGGACTGACACTCTCACTTTCTATGATTTGAACATCTCCTGTGAGTCCAGTTTTAGATTCCGATGCTTCACTTCAGGTTTACTGTATACCTTGCACCTTCTTATTGACGAAGAAACACAGAAATTGCATCGGAATCAAATTCAAAAGGCACAATGCCGACTTAAGTACAAGAGGGCTGACATTCTCACTTTCTATGATTTGAACCACTCCTGTGAGTCCAGTTTTAGACTCCGATGCTTCACTTAAGGTTTACTGTAACCCTTGGACCTTCTTATTGACGATGAATCACAGAAATTGAATCCGAATTTAATACAAAAGGCACAATGCCGTCTTAAGTAAAAGACTACTGACACTCTCACTTTCTATGATTTGAAGCTCTCCTGTGTGTCCAGTTTTAGATTCCGATGCTTCACTTCAGGTTTACTGTATACCCTGCACCTTCTTATTGACGATGAAAGACAGAAATTGCACCGGAATTTAATACAAAAAGCACAATGCCGACTTAAGTGCAAGAGGACTGGCACTCTCACTTTCTATGATTTGTGCCTCTCCTGTGAGTCCAATTTTAGATTCCGATGCTTCACTTCAGGTTTACTGTATCCCTTTGACCTTCTTATTGACGATGAAACACAGAAATTGAATCCGAATTTAATACAAATGTCACAATGCCGACTTAAGTAAAAGAGGACTGACACTCTCACTTTCTATGATTTGAACCTCTCCTGTGAGTCCAGTTTTAGATTCTGATGCTTCACTTCAGGTTTACTGTATACCTTGCACCTTCTTATTGACGATGAGACACAGAAATTGCATCGGAATTAAATTCAAAAGGCACAATGCAGACTTAAGTACAAAAGGACTGACACTCACACTTTCTATGATTTGAACCTCTCCTGTGAGTCCAGGTTTAGATTGCGATGCGTCACTTATGTTAGCTGTATCCCTTGGACCTTCTTATTGACGATGAAACACAGCAATTGCATCCGAATTTTATACAAATGGCACAATGCCGACTTAAGTACAAGAGGACTGACACTCTCACTTTCTATGATTTGAACATCTCCTGTGAGTCCAGTTTTAGATTCCGATGCTTCACTTCAGGTTTACTGTATACCTTGCACCTTCTTATTGACGAAGAAACACAGAAATTGCATCGAACATAAATTCAAAAGGCACAATGCCGACTTAAGTACAAGAGGACTGACATTCTCACTTTCTATGATTTGAACCCCTCCTGTGAGTCCAGTTTTAGACTCCGATGCTTCACTTAAGGTTTACTGTAACCCTTGGACCTTCTTATTGACGATGAATCACAGAAATTGAATCCGAATTTAATACAAAAGGCACAATGCCGTCTTAAGTAAAAGACTACTGACACTCTCACTTTCTATGATTTGAAGCTCTCCTGTGAGTCCAGTTTTAGATTCCGATGCTTCACTTCAGGTTTACTGTATACCCTGCACCTTCTTATTGACGATGAAACACAGAAATTGCACCGGAATTTAATACAAAAAGCACAATGCCGACTTAAGTACAAGAGGACTGACACTCTCACTTTCTATGATTTGTGCCTCTTATGTGAGTCCAATTTTAGATTCCGATGCTTCACTTCTTGTTTACTGTATCCCTTTGACCTTCTTATTGACGATGAAACACAGAAATTGAATCCGAATTTAATACAAAAGCCACAATGCCGACATAAGTAAAAGAGGACTGACACTCTCTCTTTCTATGACTTGAATCTCTCCTATGAGTCCAGTTTTAAATTCCGATGGTTCACTTCAGGTTTACTGGATACCTTGCACCTTCTTATTGACGATGAAACACAGAAATTGCATCGGAATTAAATTCAAAAGGCACAATGCCGACTTAAATGCAAGAGGTCTAACACTCGAACATACTATAATTTGAACCTCTCCTGTGAGTCCAGTTTTAGATTCCGATGCTTCACTTCAGGTTTACTGTATGCCTAGGACCTTTTTATTGACGATGAAACACAGAAATTGCATTCGAAGTTAATACAAAAGGCACATTGCCGACTTTAGTACAAGTGGACTGACACTCTAACTTTCTATGATTTGAACCTCCCCTGTGAGTCCAGTTTTTGATCCTGATGATTCACTTCAGGTTTACAGTATACCTTGCAACTTCTTACTGACGATGAAACACAGAAATTGCATCCGAATTTAATACAAAAGGCACATTGCCCACTTAAGTACAAGAGGTCTGCCACTCTACCTTACTATGATTTGAACCTCTCCTGTGAGTCCAGTTTTAGATTCCGATGCTTCACTTCAGGTTTACTGTATACCCTGCACCTTCTTATTGACGATGAAACACAGAAATTGCACCGGAATTTAATACAAAAAGCACAATGCCGGCTTAAGTACAAGAGGACTGACACTCTCACTTTCTATGATTTGTGCCTCTCCTGTGAGTCCAATTTTAGATTCCGATGCTTCACTTCAGGTTTACTGTATCCCTTTGACCTTCTTATTGACGATGAAACACAGAAATTGCATCCGAATTTAATACAAAAGGCACAATGCCGACTTAAGTACAAGAGGACTGACACACTCACTTTCTATGATTTGAAACTCTCCTGTGAGTCCACTTTTAGATTCCGATGCTTCACTTCATGTTCACTGTATACCTTGCACCTTCTTATTGACGACGAAACACAGAAATTGCATCCGTATTTTGTACAAAAGGCACATTGCCGACTTAAGTACAAGACAACTGACACTCTTACCTTCTATGGTTTGAACCTCTCCTGTAAGTCCGGTTTTAGTTTCCGATGCTTCATTTCAGGTTTACTGTATCCCTTGGACCTTCTTATTGACGATGAAACACAGAAATTGCATCCGAATTTAATACAAATGTCACAATGCCGACTTAAGTAAAAGAGGACTGACACTCTCACTTTCTATGATTTAACCTCTCCTGTGAGTCCAGTTTTAGATTCTGATGCTTCACTTCAGGTTTACTGTATACCTTGCACTTTCTTATTGACGATGAAACACAGATTTTGCATCGAAATTAAATTCAAAAGGCACAATGCCGACTTAAATGCAAGAGGTCTTACACTCGAACTTACTATGATTTGAACCTCTCCTGTGGGTCCAGTTTTAGATTCCGATGCCTTACTTCAGGTTTACTGTATCCCTAGGACCTTCTTATTGACGATGAAACACAGAAATTGCAATCGAAGTTAATACAAAAGGCACAATGCCGACTTAAGTACAAGAGGACTGACACTCTAACTTTCTATGATTTGAACCTCTCTTGTGAGTCCAGTTTAAGATTCCTATGCTTCACTTCAGGTTTACAGTATACCTTGCACCTTCTTATTGACGATGAGACACAGAAATTGCATCGGAATTAAATTCAAAAGGCACAATGCAGACTTAAGTACAAAAGGACTGTCACTCACACTTTCTATGATTTGAACCTCTCCTGTGAGTCCAGGTTTAGATTGCGATGCGTCACTTATGTTAACTGTATCCCTTGGACCTTCTTATTGACGATGAAACACAGCAATTTCATCCGAATTTTATACAAATGGCACAATGCCGACTTAAGTACTAGAGGACTGACACTCTGACTTTCTATGATTTGAACATCTCCTGTGAGTCCAGTTTTAGATTCCGATGCTTCACTTCAGGTTTACTGTATACCTTGCACCTTCTTATTGACGAAGAAACACAGAAATTGCATCGGAATTAAATTCGAAAGGCACAATGCCGACCTTAGTACAAGAGGACTGACATTCTCACTTTCTATGATTTGAACCACTCCTGTGAGTCCAGTTTTAGACTCCGATGCTTCACTTAAGGTTTACTGTAACCCTTGGACCTTCTTATTGACGATGAATCACAGAAATTGAATCCGAATTTAATACAAAAGGCACAATGCCGTCTTAAGTAAAAGACTACTGACACTCTCACTTTCTTTGATTTGAAGCTCTCCTGTGAGTCCAGTTTTAGGTTCCGATGCTTCGCTTCAGGTTTACTGTATACCCTGCACCTTCTTATTGACGATGAAACACAGAAATTGCACCGGAATTTAATACAAAAAGCACAATGCCGACTTAAGTACAAGAGGACTGACACTCTCACTTTCTATGATTTGTGCCTCTCCTGTGAGTCCAATTTTAGATTCCGATGCTTCACTTCAGGTTTACTGTATCCCTTTGACCTTCTTATTGACGATGAAACACAGAAATTGAATCCGAATTTAATACAAAAGCCACAATGCCGACATAAGTAAAAGAGGACTGACACTCTCTCTTTCTATGACTTGAATCTCTCCTGTGAGTCCAGTTTTAGATTCCGATGGTTCACTTCAGGTTTACTGTATACCTTGCCCCTTCTTATTGACGTTGAAACACAGAAATTGCATCGGAATTAAATTCAAAAGGCACAATGCCGACTTAAATGCAATAGGTCTGACACTCGAACTTACTATAATTTGAACCTCTCCTGTGAGTCCAGTTTTAGATTCCGATGCTTCACTTCAGGTTTACTGTATGGCTAGGACCTTTTTATTGACGATGAAACACAGAAATTGCATTCGAAGTTAATACAAAAGGCACAATGCCGACTTAAGTACAAGTGGGCTGACACTCTAACTTTCTATGATTTGAACCTCCCCTGTGAGTCCAGTTTTAGATTCCGATGCTTCACTTCAGGTCTACAGTACACCTTGCACCTTCTTATTGACGATGAGACACAGAAATTGCATCCAAATTTAATACCAAAGGCACATTGCCGACTTAAGTACAAGAGGACTGACATTCTAACTTTCTATGAGTTGAACCTCTCGTGTGTGTCCAGTTTTAAATTCCAATGCTTCACTTCAGGTTTACTGTATACCTTGCTCCTTGTTATTGACGATGAAACAAAGAAATTGCATCCAAATTTAATACAAAAGGCACAATGCCGACTTATGTACAAGAGGACAGACACTCTAACTTTCTTTGAATTGAAGTTCTCCTGTAAGTCCAGTTTTAGATTCCAATGCTTCACATCAGGTATACTGTATCCCTTGGACCTTCTTATTGACGGTGAAACGCAGAAATTGCATTCGAATTTTATACAAAAGGCACAATGCCGACTTAAGTACAAGAGGACAGACACTCTAAATTTCTATGATTTGAACCTCTCCTGTGAGTCCAGCTTTAGTTTCCAATGCTTCACTTCAGGTTTACTGTATACCTTGCACCTTCTTATTGACGAAGAAACACAGAAATTGCATCGGAATTACATTCAAAAGGCACAATGCCGACTTAAGTACAAGAGGAGTGACACTCTCACTTTCTATGATTTGAACCTCTCCTGTGAGTCCAGGTTTAGATTGCGATGCTTCACTTAAGTTAACTGTATCCTTTGGACCTTCTTATTGACGATGATACACAGCAATTGCATCCGAATTTAATACAAAAGCCATAATGCCGACTTAAGTACAAGAGGACTGACACTCCCACTTTCTATGATTTGAACCTCTGGTGTGGGTCCAGTTTTAGATTCCGATGCTTCACTTCAGGTTTACTGTATGCCTTGCACCTTCTTATTGACGATGAAACACAGAAATTGCATCCGAATATTATACAAATGGCACAATGCCGACTTAAGTACAAGAGGACTGACACTCTCACTTTCTATGATTTGAACATCTCCTGTGAGTCCAGTTTTAGATTCCGATGCTTCACTTCAGGTTTACTGTGTCCCTTGGACATTCTTATTGACGATGAAATACAGAAATTGCACCCGAATTTAATACAAAAGGCACAATGCCGACTTAAATAAAAGAGGACTGACACTCTCACTTTCTATGATTTGAACCACTCCTGTGAGTCCAGTTTTAGACTCCGATGCTTCACTTAAGGTTTACTGTATCCCTCGGACTTTCTTATTGAAGATGAAACACAGAAATTTGCTTCCGAATTTAATACAAAAGGCACAATGCCGACTTAAGTACAAGAAGACTGACACTCTCACTTTCTATGATTTGAACCTCTCCTGTGAGTCCAGATTTTGATTCCGATGCTTCACTTCAGGTTTACTGTATCCCTTGGACCTTCTTTTTGACGATGAAACACTGAAATTGCATCCGAAATTAATACAAATGGCACAATGCTGACTTAGGTACAAGCAGAATGACACTCTCACTGTCCATGATTTGAACCTCTCCTTTGTGTCGAGTTTTAGATTACGATCCTTCACTTCAGGTTTACAGTATACCTTGCACTTTCTTGTTGACGACGAAACACAGAAATTGCATCAGATTTTAATACAAAAGGCACAATGCCGACTTAAGTACAAGAGGACTGACACTGTCACTTTCTACGATTTGAACCTCTCCTGTGAGTCCAGTTTTAGATTCCGATGCGACACTTCAGGTTTACTGTATCTCTTTGACCTTCTTATTGACGAAGAAACACAGAAATTGCATCCGAAATTAATACAAATGGCACAATGCCGACATAAGTACAAGAGTAATGACACTCTCACTTTCTATGATTTGAACCTCTCCTGTGAGTTTTAGATTCCGATGCTTCACTTCAGGTTTACTGTATACCTTGCACCTTCTTATTGACGACGAAACACGGATATTGCATCCGAATTTAATACAAAGGGCACAATGCGACTTAAGTACAAGAGGACTGACACTCTAATTTTCTATGATTTGAACCTCTCCTGTGAGTCCAGTTTTAGATTCCGATGCGTAACTTCAGGTTTACTGTACCCCTTGGACGTTCTTATTGACGATGAAACACAGTAATTGCATCGGAATTTAATACAAAAGGCACAATGCCGACTTAAGTACAAGAGGACTGACACTCTCACTTTCTATGATTTGAAGCTCTCCTGTGAGTCCAGTTTTAGATTCCGATGCTTCACTTCAGTTTACTGTATCCCTTGGACCTTCTTATTGACGATGAAACACAGAAATTGCATCGGAATTAATTTCAAAAGGCACATTGCCTACTTAAGTACAAGAGGACTGACACTCTAACTTTCCATGATTTGAACCTCTCCTGTGACTCCAGTTATACATTCCGGTGCTTCACTTCAGGTTTACTGTATCCTTTGAACATTCTTATTGAGGATGAAACACAGATATTGCATCCGAATTTAATACAAAAGGCACAATGCCGACTCAAGTACAAGAGGACTAACACTCTCACTTTCTATAATTTGAACCTCTCCTGTGAGTCCAGTTTTAGATTCCGGTGTTTCACTTCAGGTTTACTGTATCCCTTGGACCTTCTTATTGACGATGAAACACAGAAATTGCATCCGAATTTAATACAAAAGGCACAATGCCGACTTAAGTACAAGAGGACTGACACTCTCACTTTCTATGATTTGAACCTCTCCTGTCAGTCCAGTTTTAGATTCCAATGCTTCACATCAGGTTTACTGTATCCCTTGGACCTTCTTTTTGACGATGAAACACAGAAATTGCATCCGAATTTAATACAAAAGGCACAATGCCGACTTAAGTACAAGAGGACAAACACGCTAAATTTCTATGATTTGAACCTCTCCTGTGACTCCAGGTTTAGTTTCCAATGCTTCACTTCAGGTTTACTGTATACCTTGCACCTTCTTATTGACGAAGAAACACAGAAATTGCATCGGAATTAAATTCAAAAGGCACAATGCCGACTTAGGTACAAGAGGACTGACACTCCCACTTTCTATGATTTGAACCTCTGCTGTGGGTCCAGTTTTAGATTCCGATGCTTCACTTCGGGTTTACTGTATACCTTGCACCTTCTTATTGACAATGAAACACAGAAATTGCATCCGAATTTTATACAAAAGGCACAATGCCGACTTAAGTACAAGAGGACTGACACTCTCAATTTCTATGATTTGAACATCTCCTGTGAGTCCAGTTTTAGATTCCGATGCTTCACTTCAGGTTTACTGTATCCCTTGGACATTCTTATTGACGATGAAACACAGAAATTGCACCCTAATTTAATACAAAGGGCACAATGCCGACTTAAGTACAAGAGGACTGACACTCTAACTTTCTATGATTTGAACCTTTCCTGTAAGTCCAGTTTTAGATTCCGATGCTTAACTTCAGGTTTACTGTATCCCTTGGACCTTCTTATTGACGATGAAACACAGTAATTGCATCCGCATTTAATACAAAAGGCACAATGCCGACTTAAGTACAAGAGGACTGACACTCTCACTTTCTATGATTTGAAGCCCTCCTGTGAGTCCAGATTTAGATTCCGATGCTTCACTTCAGTTTACTGTATCCCTTGGACCTTCTTATTGACGATGAAACACAGAAATTGCATCGGAATTAATTTCAAAAGGCACATTGCCTACTTAAGTACAAGAGGACTGACACTCTAACTTTCTAGGATTTGAACATCTCCTGTGACTCCAGTTATACATTCCGGTGCTTCACTTTAGGTTTACTGTATCCTTTGAACCTTCTTATTGAGGATGAAACACAGATATTGCATCCGAATTTAATACAAAAGGCACAATGCCGACTTAAGTACCAGAGGACTAACACTCTCACTTCCTATAATTTGAACCTCTCCTGTGAGTCCAGTTTCAGATTCCGATGCTTCACTTCAGGTTTACTGTATCCCTTGGACCTTCTTATTGACGATGAAACACAGAAATTGCATCCGAATTTAATACAAAAGGCACAATGCCAACTTAAGTACAAGAGGACTGACACTCTCACTTTCTATGATTTGAACCTCTCCTGTCAGTCCAGTTTTAGATTCCAATGCTTCACATCAGGTTTACTGTATCCCTTGGACCTTCTTATTGACGATGAAAAACAAAAATTGCATCCGAATTTAATACAAAAGGCACAATGCCGACTGAAGTACAAGAGGACAGACACTCTAAATTTCTATGATTTGAACCTCTCCTGTGAGTCCAGGTTTAGTTTCCAATGCTTCACTTCAGGTTTACTGTATACCTTGCACCTTCTTATTGACGAAGAAACACAGAAATTGCATCAGAATTAAATTCAAAAGGCAGAATGCCGACTTAAGAACAAGAGGACTGACACTCTCACTTTCTATTATTTGAACCTCTCCTGTGAGTCCAGGTTTAGATTGCGATGCTTCACTTAAGATAACTGTATCACTTGGACCTTCTTATTAACGATGAAACACAGCAATTGCATCCGAATTTAATACAAAAGCCACAATGCCGACATAAGTACAAGAGGACTGACACTCCCACTTTCTATTATTTGAACCTCTGCTGTGGATCCAGTTTTAGATTCCGATGCTTCACTTCAGGTTTACTGTATACCTAGCACCTTCTTACTGACGATGAAACACAGAAATTGCATCCGAATTTTATACAGATGGCACAATGCCGACTTAAGTACAAGAGGACTGACACTCCCACTTTCTATGATTTGAACCTCTCCTGTGAGTCCAGTTTTAGATTCCGATGCTTCACTTCAGGTTTACTGTATCCCTTGGACAGTCTTATTGACGATGAAACACAGATATTGCACCCGAATTTAATATAAAAGGCACAATGCCGACTTAAATAAAAGAGGACTGACACTCTCACTTTCTATGATTTGAACCTTTCTTGTGAGTCCAGTTTTAGATTCCGATGCTTCACTTCATGTTTACTGTATACCTTGGACCTTCTTATTGACGATGAAACACAGATATTGCATCCGAATTTAATACAAATGGCACAATGCCGACTTAAGTACAAGAGGACTAACACTCTCACTTTCTATAATTTGAACTTCTCCTGTGCGTCCAGTTTTAGATTCCGATGCTTCACTTCGGGTTTACTGTATACCTTGGACCTTCTTATTGACGATGAAACATAGAAATTGCATCCGAATTTTATACAAATGGCACAATGCCGACTTAAGTACAAGAGGACTGACACTCTCAATATCTATGATTTGAACATCTCCTGTGAGTCCAGTTTTAGATTCCGATGCTTCACTTCAGGTTTACTGTATCCCTTGGACATTCTTATTGACGATGAAACACAGAAATTGCACCCGAATTTAATACAAAAGGCACAGTGCCGACTTAAATAAAAGAGGTCTGACACTGTCACATTCTACGATTTGAACCTCTCCTGTGAGTCCAGTTTTAGATTCCGATGCTACACTTCAGGTTTACTGTATCCCTTGGACCTTCTTATTGACAATGAAACACAGAAATTGCATCCCAAATTAATACAAATGGCACAATGCCGACATAAGTACAAGAGGAATGACACTCTCACTTTCTATGATTTGAACCTCTCCTGTGATTCCAGTTTTAGATTCCGATGCTTCACTTCAGGTTTACTGTATACCTTGCAGCTTCTTATTGACGACGAAACACAGATATTGCATCCGAATTTAATACAAAGGGCACAATGCCGACTTAAGTACAAGAGGACTGACACTCTAACTTTCTATGATTTGAACCTCTCCTGTAAGTCCAGGTTTAGATTGCGATGCTTAACTCCAGGTTTACTGTATCCCTTTGACCTTCTTATTGACGATGAAACACAGAAATTGCATCCGAATTTATTACAAAAGGCACAATGTAGACTTAAGTGAAAGAGGACTGACACTCTAACTCTCTATGATTTGAACCTCTCCTGTGAGCTTAGATTTAGATTCCAATGCTTCACTTCAGGGTTACTGTATACCTTGCACCTTCTTATTGACGACGAAACACAGAAATTGCATCCGTATTTTATACAAAAGGCACATTGCCGACTTAAGTACAAGACAACTGACACTCTAACTTTCTATGGTTTGAACCTCTCCTGTAAGTCCGGTTTTAGATTCCGATGCTTCATTTCAGGTTTACTGTATCCCTTGGACCTTCTTATTGACGATGAAACACAGAAATTGCATCCGAATTTAATACAAAAGGCACAATGCCAACTTAAGTACAAGAGGACTGACACTCTCACTTTCTATGATTTGAACCTCTCCTGTCAGTCCAGTTTTAGATTCCAATGCTTCACATCAGGTTTACTTTATCCCTTGGACCTTCTTATTGACGATGAAAAACAAAAATTGCATCCGAATTTAATACAAAAGGCACAATGCCGACTGAAGTACAAGAGGACAGACACTCTAAATTTCTATGATTTGAACCTCTCCTGTGAGTCCAGGTTTAGTTTCCAATGCTTCACTTCAGGTTTACTGTATACCTTGCACCTTCTTATTGACGAAAAAACACAGAAATTGCATCCGAATTTATTACAAAAGGCACATTGTAGACTTACGTACATGACAACTGACACTCTAACTTTCTATGGTTTGATCCTCTCCTGTAAGTCCGGATTTAGATTCCGATGCTTCATTTCAGGTTTACTGTACCCCTTGGACCTTCTTATTGACGATGAAACACAGAAATTGCATCCGAATTTAATACAAATGTCACTATGCCGACTTAAGTAAAAGAGGACTGACACTCTCACTTTCTATGATTTAAACCTCTCCTGTGAGTCCAGTTTAAGATTCTGATGCTTCACTTCAGGTTTACTGTATACCTTGCACCTTCTTATTGACGATGAAACACAGAAATTGCATCGAAATTAAATTCAAAAGGCACAATGCCGACTTAAATGCAAGAGGTCTTACACTCGAACTTACTATGATTTGAACCTCTCGTGTGGGTCCAGTTTTAGATTCCGATGCCTCACTTCAGGTTTACTGTATCCCTAGGACCTTCTTATTGACGATGAAACACAGAAATTGCAATCGAAGTTAATACAAAAGGCACAATGCCGACTTAAGTACAAGAGGACTGACACTCTAACTTTCTATGATTTGAACCTCTCTTGTGAGTCCAGTTTTAGATTCCGATGCTTCACTTCAGGTTTACAGTATACCTTGCACCTTCTTATTGACGATGAGACACAGAAATTGCATCGGAAATAAATTCAAAAGGCACAATGCAGACTTAAGTACAAATGGACTGACACTCACACTTTCTATGATTTGAACCACTGCTGTGAGTCCAGTTTTAGACTCCGATGCTTCACTTAAGGTTTACTGTATACCTTGCACCATCTTATTGACGATGAAACACAGCAATTGCATCCGAATTTTGTACAAATGGCACAATGCCAACTTAAGTACAAGAGGACTGACACTCTCACTTTCTATGATTTGAACATCTCCTGTGAGTCCAGTTTTAGATTCCGATGCTTCACTTCAGGTTTACTGTATACCTTGCACCTTCTTATTGACGAAGAAACACAGAAATTGCATCCGAATTAAATTCAAAAGGCACAATGCCGACTTAAGTACAAGAGGACTGACATTCTCACTTGCTATGATTTGAACCACTGCTGTGAGTCCAGTTTTAGACTCCGATGCTTCACTTAAGGTTTACTGTAACCCTTGGATCTTCTTATTGACGATGAATCACAGAAATTGAATCCGAATTTAATAGAAAAGGCACAATGCCGTCTTAAGTAAAAGACTACTGACACTCGCACTTTCTATGATTTGAAGCTCTCCTGTGAGTCCAGTTTTAGATTCCGATGCTTCACTTCAGGTTTACTGTATACCCTGCACCTTCTTATTGACGATGAAACACAGAAATTGCACCGGAATTTAATACAAAAAGCACAATGCCGACTTAAGTACAAGAGGACTGACACTCTCACTTTCTATGATTTGTGCCTCTCCTGTGAGTCCAGTTTTAGATTCCGATGCTTTACTTCAGGTTTACTGTATCCCTTTGACCTTCTTATTGACGATGAAACACAGAAATTGAATCCGAATTTAATACAGAAGCCACAATGCCGACATAAGTAAAAGAGGACTGACACTCTCTCTTTCTATGACTTGAATCTCTCCTGTGAGTCCAGTTTTAGATTCCGATGGTTCACTTCAGGTTTACTGTATACCTTGCACCTTCTTATTGACGATGAAACACAGAAATTGCATCGGAATTAAATTCAAAAGGCACAATGCCGACTTAAATGCAAGAGGTCTGACACTCGAACTTACTATAATTTGAACCTCTCCTGTGAGTCCAGTTTTAGATTCCGATGCTTCACTTCAGGTTTACTGTATGCCTAGGACCTTTTTATTGACGATGAAACACAGAAATTGCATTCGAAGTTAATACAAAAGGCACAATGCCGACTTAAGTACAAGTGGACTGACACTTTAACTTTCTATGATTTGAACCTCCCCTGTGAGTCCAGTTTTAGATTCCGATGCTTCACTTCAGGTCTACAGTATACCTTGCACCTTCTTATTGACGATGAGACACAGAAATTGCATCCAAATTTAATACCAAAGGCACATTGCGACTTAAGTACAAGAGGACTGACATTCTAACTTTCTATGAGTTGAACCTCTCCTGTGTGTCCAGTTTTAAATTCCAATGCTTCACTTCAGGTTTACTGTGTACCTTGCTCCTTGTTATTGACGATGAAACAAAGAAATTGCATCCAAATTTAATACAAAAGGCACAATGCCGACTTATGTACAAGAGGACAGGCACTCTAACTTTCTTTGAATTGAAGTTCTCCTGTAAGTCCAGTTTTAGATTCCAATGCTTCACATCAGGTATACTGTATCCCTTGGACCTTCTTATTGACGGTGAAACGCAGAAATTAAATTCGAATTTTATACAAAAGGCACAATGCCGACTTAAGTACAAGAGGACAGACACTCTAAATTTCTATGATTTGAACCTCTCCTGTGAGTCCAGGTTTAGTTTCCAATGCTTCACTTCAGGTTTACTGTATACCTTGCACCTTCTTATTGACGAAGAAACACAGAAATTGCATCGGAATTAAATTCAAAAGGCACAATGCCGTCTTAAGTACAAGAGGACTGACACTCTCACTTTCTATGATTTGAACCTCTCCTGTGAGTCCAGGTTTAGATTGCGATGCTTCACTTAAGTTAACTGTATCCTTTGGACCTTCTTATTGACGATGATACACAGCAATTGCATCCGAATTTAATACAAAAGCCATAATGCCGACTTAAGTACAAGAGGACTGACACTCCCACGTTCTATGATTTGAACCTCTGCTGTGGGTCCAGTTTTAGATTCCGATGCTTCACTTCAGGTTTACTGTATGCCTTGCACCTTCTTATTGACGATGAAACACAGAAATTGCATCCGAATTTTATACAAATGGCATAATACCGACTTAAGTACAAGAGGACTGACACTCTCACTTTCTATGATTTGAACATCTCCTGTGAGTCCAGTTTTAGATTCCGATGCTTTACTTCAGGTTTACTGTGTCCCTTGGACATTCTTATTGACGATGAAACACAGAAATTGCACCCGAATTTAATACAAAAGGCACAATGCCGACTTAAATAAAAGAGGACTGACACTCTCACTTTCTATGATTTGAACCACTCCTGTGAGTCCAGTTTTAGACTCCGATGCTTCACTTAAGGTTTACTGTATCCCTTGGACTTTCTTATTGACGATGAAACACAGAAATTGCTTCCGAATTTAATACAAAAGGCACAATGCCGACTTAAGTACAAGAAGACTGACACTCTCACTTTCTATGATTTGAACCTCTCCTGTGAGTCCAGTTTAAGATTCTGATGCTTCACTTCAGGTTTACAGTATACCTTGCACCTTCTTATTGACGATGAGACACAGAAATTGCATCGGAAATAAATTCAAAAGGCACAGTGCAGACTTAAGTACAAATGGACTGACACTCACACTTTCTATGATTTGAACCTCTCCTGTGAGTCCAGGTTTAGATTGCGATGCGTCACTTATGTTAACTGTATCCCTTGGACCTTCTTATTGACGATGAAACACAGCAATTGCATCCGAATTTTATACAAATGGCACAATGTAGACTTAAGTAAAAGAGGACTGACACTCTAACTCTCTATGATTTGAACCTCTCCTGTGAGCTTAGATTTAGATTCCAATGCTTCACTTCAGGGTTACTGTATACCTTGCACCTTCTTATTGACGACGAAACACAGAAATTGCATCCGTATTTTATACAAAAGGCACATTGCCGACTTAAGTACAAGACAACTGACACTCTAACTTTCTATGATTTGAACCTCTCTTGTGAGTCCAGTTTTAGATTCCGATGCTTCACTTCAGGTTTACAGTATACCTTGCACCTTCTTATTGACGATGAGACACAGAAATTGCATCGGAAATAAATTCAAAAGGCACAATGCAGACTTAAGTACAAATGGACTGACACTCACACTTTCTATGATTTGAACCTCTCCTGTGAGTCCAGGTTTAGATTGCGATGCGTCACTTATGTTAACTGTATCCCTTGGACCTTCTTATTGACGATGAAACACAGCAATTGCATCCGAATTTTATACAAATGGCACAATGCCGACTTAAGTACAAGAGGACTGACACTCTCACTTTCTATGATTTGAACATCTCCTGTGAGTCCAGTTTTAGATTCCGATGCTTCACTTCAGGTTTACTGTATACCTTGCACCTTCTTATTAACGAAGAAACACAGAAATTGCATCGGAATTAAATTCAAAAGGCACAATGCCGACTTAAGTACAAGAGGACTGACATTCTCACTTTCTATGATTTGAACCACTGCTGTGAGTCCAGTTTTAGACTCCGATGCTTCACTTAAGGTTCACTGTAACCCTTGGATCTTCTTATTGACGATGAATCACAGAAATTGAATCCGAATTTAATACAAAAGGCACAATGCCGTCTTAAGTAAAAGACTACTGACACTCTCACTTTCTATGATTTGAAGCTCTCCTGTGAGTCCAGTTTTAGATTCCGATGCTTCACTTCAGGTTTACTGTATACCCTGCACCTTCTTATTGACGATGAAACACAGAAATTGCACCGGAATTTAATACAAAAAGCACAATGCCGACTTAAGTACAAGAGGACTGACACTCTCACTTTCTATGATTTGTGCCTCTCCTGTGAGTCCTGTTTTAGATTCCGATGCTTTACTTCAGGTTTACTGTATCCCTTTGACCTTCTTATTGACGATGAAACACAGAATTTGAATCCGAATTCAATACAGAAGCCACAATGCCGACATAAGTAAAAGAGGACAGACACTCTCTCTTTCTATGACTTGAATCTCTCCTGTGAGTCCAGTTTTAGATTCCGATGGTTCACTTCAGGTTTACTGTATACCTTGCACCTTCTTATTGACGATGAAACACAGAAATTGCATCGGAATTAAATTCAAAAGGCACAATGCCGACTTAAATGCAAGAGGTCTGACACTCGAACTTACTATAATTTGAACCTCTCCTGTAAGTCCAGTTTTAGATTCCGATGCTTCACTTCAGGTTTACTGTATGCCTAGGACCTTTTTATTGACGATGAAACACAGAAATTGCATTCGAAGTTAATACAAAAGGCACAATGCCGACTTAAGTACAAGTGGACTGACACTCTAACTTTCTATGATTTGAACCTCCCCTGTGAGTCCAGTTTTAGATTCCGAAGCTTCACTTCAGGTCTACAGTATACCTTGCACCTTCTTATTGACGATGAGACACAGAAATTGCATCCAAATTTAATACCAAAGGCACATTGCGACTTAAGTACAAGAGGACTGACATTCTAACTTTCTATGAGTTGAACCTCTCCTGTGTGTCCAGTTTTAAATTCCAATGCTTCACTTCAGGTTTACTGTATACCTTGCTCCTTGTTATTGACGATGAAACAAAGAAATTGCATCCAAATTTAATACAAAAGGCACAATGCCGACTTATGTACAAGAGGACAGACACTCTAACTTTCTTTGAATTGAAGTTCTCCTGTAAGTCCAGTTTTAGATTCCAATGCTTCACATCAGGTATACTGTATCCCTTGGACCTTCTTATTGACGGTGAACCGCAGAAATTGCATTCCAATTTTATACAAAAGGCACAATGCCGACTTAAGTACAAGAGGACAGACACTCTAAATTTCTATGATTTGAACCTCTCCTGTGAGTCCAGGTTTAGTTTCCAATGCTTCACTTCAGGTTTACTGTATACCTTGCACCTTCTTATTGACGAAGAAACACAGAAATTGCATCGGAATTAAATTCAAAAGGCACAATGCCGTCTTAAGTACAAGAGGACTGACACTCTCACTTTCTATGATTTGAACCTCTCCTGTGAGTCCAGGTTTAGATTGCGATGCTTCACTTAAGTTAACTGTATCCTTTGGACCTTCTTATTGACGATGATACACAGAAATTGCATCCGAGTTTAATACAAAAGGCACAATGCCGATTTAAGTACAAGAGGACTGACACAGTCACTTTCTACGATTTGAACCTCTCCTGTGAGTCCAGTTTTAGATTCCGATGCGACACTTCAGGTTTACTGTATCCCTTGGACCTTCTTATTGACGATGAAACACAGAAATTGCATCCGAAATTAATACAAATGGCACAATGCCGACATAAGTACAAGAGGAATGACACTCTCACTTTCTATGATTTGAACCTCTCCTGTGAGTCAAGTTTTAGATTCCGATGGTTCACTTCAGGTTTAATGTATACCTTGGACCTTCTTATTGACGATGAAACACAGAAATTGCATCGGAATTAAATTCAAAAGGCACAATGCCGACTTAACTACAAGAGGACTGACACTCAAACTTTCTATGATTTTAACCTCTCCTGTGAGTCCAGTTATAGATTCCGATGCTTCACTTCAGGTTTACTGTATACCATGAACCTTCTTATTGACGACGAAACACAGAAATTGCATCCGAATTTTATACAAAAAGCACATTGCCGACTTAAGTACAAGAGGACTGACACTCTCACTTTCTATGATTTGAACCTCTCCTGTGAGTCCAGTTTTAGATTCCGATGCTTCACTTCAGGTTTACTGTATACCTTGCACCTTCTTATTGTCGATCAACACAGAAATTGCATCGGAATTAATTTCAAAAGGCACATTGCCTACTTAAGTACAAGAGGACTGACACTCTAACTTTCCATGATTTGAACCTCTCCTGTGACTCCAGTCATACATTCCAGTGCTTCACTTCAGGTTTACTGTATCCTTTGAACATTCTTATTGAGGATGAAACACAGATATTGCATCCAAATTTAATACAAAAGGCACAATGCCGATTTAAGTACAAGAGGACTAACACTCTCACTTTCTATAATTTGAACCTCTCCTGTGAGTCCAGTTTTAGTTTCCGGTGATTCACTTCAGGTTTACTGTATCCCTTGGACCTTCTTATTGACGATGAAACACAGATATTGCATCCGAATTTAATACAAAAGGCACAATGCCGACTTAAGTACAAGAGGACTGACACTCTCACTTTCTATGATTTGAACCTCTCCTGTCAGTCCAGTTTTAGATTCCAATGCTTCACATCAGGTTTACTGTATCCCTTGGACCTTCTTATTGACGATGAAACACAGAAATTGCATCCGAATTTAATACAAAAGGCACAATGCCGACTTAAGTACAAGAGGACAAACACTCTAACTTTCTATGATTTGAACCTCACCTGTGAGTCCAGGTTTAGTTTCCAATGCTTCACTTCAGGTTTACTGTATACCTTGCACCTTCTTATTGACGAAGAAACACAGAAATTGCATCGGAATTAAATTCAAAAGGCAGAATGCCGACTTAAGAACAAGAGGACTGACACTCTCACTTTCTATTATTTGAACCTCTCCTGTGAGTCCAGGTTTAGATTGCGATGCTTCACTTAAGATAACTGTATCACTTGGACCTTCTTATTGACGATGAAACACAGCAATTGCATCCGAATTTAATACAAAAGCCACAATGCCGACATAAGTACAAGAGGACTGACACTCACACTTTCTATTATTTGAACCTCTGCTGTGGGTCCAGTTTTAGATTCCGATGTTTAACTTCAGGTTTACTGTATACCTAGCACCTTCTTACTGACGATGAAACACAGAAATTGCATCCGAATTTTATACAGATGACACAATGCCGACTTAAGTACAAGAGGACTGACACTCCCACTTTCTATGATTTGAACCTCTCCTGTGAGTCCAGTTTTAGATTCCGATGCTTCACTTCAGGTTTACTGTATCCCTTGGACAGTCTTATTGACGATGAAACACAGATATTGCACCCGAATTTAATATAAAAGGCACAATGCCGACTTAAATAAAAGAGGACTGACACTCTCACTTTCTATGATTTGAACCACTCCTGTGAGACCAGTTTTAGACTCCGATGCTTCACTTAAGGTTTACTGTATCCCTTGGACTTTCTTATTGACGATGAAACACAGAAATTGCTTCCGAATTTAATACAAAAGGCACAATGCCGACTTAAGTACAAGAGGACTGACACTCTCACTTTCTATGATTTGAACCTTTCTTGTGAGTCCAGTTTTAGATTCCGATGCTTCACTTCAGGTTTACTGTATACCTTGGACCTTCTTATTGACGATGAAACACAGATATTGCATCCGAATTTAATACAAATGGCACAATGCCGACTTAAGTACAAGAGGACTAACACTCTCACTTTCTATAATTTGAACTTCTCCTGTGAGTCCAGTTTTAGATTCCGATGCTTCACTTCAGGTTTACTGTATACCTTGAACCTTCTTATTGACGATGAAACACAGAAATTGCATCCGAATTTTATACAAATGGCACAATGCCGACATAAGTACAAGAGGACTGACACTCTCAATTTCTATGATTTGAACATCTCCTGTGAGTCCAGTTTTAGATTCCGATGCTTCACTTCAGGTTTACTGTATCCCTTGGACATTCTTATTGACGATGAAACACAGAAATTGCACCCGAATTTAATACAAAAGGCACAGTGCCGACTTAAATAAAAGAGGTCTGACATTGTCACTTTCTACGATTTGAACCTCTCCAGTGAGTCCAGTTTTAGATTCCGATGCTACACTTCAGGTTTACTGTATCCCTTGGACCTTCTTATTGACAATGAAACACAGAAATTGCATCCGAAATTAATACAAATGGCACAATGCCGACATAAGTACAAGAGGAATGACACTCTCACTTTCTATGATTTGAACCTCTCCTGTGAGTCCAGTTTTAGATTCCGATGCTTCACTTCAGGTTTACTGTATACCTTGCACCTTCTTATTGACGACGAAACACAGATATTGCATCCGAATTTAATACAACGGGCACAATGCCGACTTAAGTACAAGAGGACTGACACTCTAACTTTCTATGATTTGAACCTCTCCTGTAAGTCCAGTTTTAGATTCCGATGCTTAACTCCAGGTTTACTGTATCCCTTTGACCTTCTTATTGACGATGAAACACAGTAGTTGCATCCGAATTTAATACAAAAGGCACAATGCCGACTTAAGTACAAGAGGACTGAAACTCTCACTTTCTATGATTTGAAGCTCTCCTGTGAGTCCAGTTTTAGATTCAGATGCTTCACTTCAGTTTACTGTATCCCTTGGACCTTCTTATTGACGATGAAACATAGAAATTGCATCGGAATTAATTTCAAAAGGCACGTCGCCTACTTAAGTACAAGAAGACTGACACTCTAACTTTCTATGATTTGAACCTCTCCTGTGACTCCAGTTATACATTCCGGTGCTTCACTTCAGGTCTACTGTACCCTTTGAACCTTCTTATTGAGGATGAAACACAAATATTGCATCCGAATTTAATACAAAAGGCACAATGTCGACTTAAGTACCAGAGGACTAACACTCTCACTTCCTATAATATGAACCTCTCCTGTGAGTCCAGGTTTAGTTTCCAATGCTTCACTTCAGGTTTACTGTATACCTTGCACCTTCTTATTGACGAAGAAACACAGAAATTGCATCGGAACTAAATTCAAAGGCACAATGCCGACATAAGTACAAGAGGACTGACACTCTCACTTTCTATGATTTGAACCTTTCCTGTGAGTCCAGTTTTAGATTCCGATGCTTCACTTCAGGTTTACTGTATACCTTGGACCTTCTTGTTGACGATGAAACACAGATATTGCATCCAAATTTAATACAAAAGGCACAATGCCGACTTAAGTACAAGAGGAGTAACACTCTCACTTTCTATGATTTGAACCTCTCCTGTCAGTCCAGTTTTAGATTCCGATGCTACACTTCAGGTTTACTGTATCCCTTGGACCATCTTATTGACGACGAACCACAGAAATTGCATCCGAATTTTATACAAAAGGCACAATGCCGACTTAAGTACGACAGGACTGACACTATAACTTTCTATGATTTGTACCTGTCCTGTGAGTCCAGTTTTAGATTACGATGCTTCACTTCAGGTTTACTGTATACCTTGGACCTTCTTATTGACGGTGAAACACAAAATTGCATCGGAATTAAATTCAAAAGGCACAATGCCGACTTAAGTACAAGAGGACTGACACTCTAACTTTCTATGATTTGAACCTCTCTTGTGAGTTCAGTTTTAGATTCCGATGCTTCACTTCAGGTTAACTGTATCCCTAGGACCTTCTTATTGACGATGAAACACAGAAATTGTATCCGAATTTAATTCAAAGGCACAATGCCGACTTAAGTACAAGAGGACAGACACTCAAAATTTCTATGATTTGAACCTCTTCTGTGAGTCCACTTTTAGATTCCGAAGCTTCACTTCATGTTTACTGTATCCCTTGGACCTTCTTATTGATGATGAAGCACAGAAATTGCTTCCGAATTTAATACAAAGTTCACAATCCCGACGTAAGTACAAGAGGCTGACACTCTAAATTTCTATGGTTTGAACCTCTCCTGTGAGTCCAGTTTTAGATTCCGATGCTTAACTTCAGGTTTCCTGCATCGCTTGGACATTCTTATTGACGATGAAACACAGAAATTGTAACCGAAATTAATACAAAAGGCACAATGGCGACTTAAGTACAAGAGGACTGACACTCTCACTTTCTATGATTTGTACCTGTCCTGTGAGTCCAGTTTTAGATTACGATGCTTCACTTCAGGTTTACTGTACACCTTGGACCTTCTTATTGACGATAAAACACAAAATTGCATCGGAATTAAATTCAAACGGCACAATGCCGACTTAAGTACAAGAGGACTGGCACTCTAACTTTCTATGATTTGAACCTCTCTTGTGAGTTCAGTTTTAGATTGCGGTGCTTCACTTCAGTTTAACTGTATGCCTTGGACCTTTGTATTGACAATGTAACACAGAAATTGCATCGGAATTAAATTCAAAAGGCACAATGCCGACATAAGTACATGAGGACTGACACTCTCACTTTCTATGATTTGAATCTCTCCTGTGAGTCCAGTTCTAGATTCCGATGCTTCCCTTCAGGTTTACTGTATCCCTTGGACCTTCTTATTGACGATTAAACACAGAAATTGCATCCGAATTTAATACAAAAGGCACAATGCGGACTTAAGTATAAGAGGACTGACACTCTCACTTTCTACGATTTGAACCTCACCTGTGAGTCCAGTTTTAGTTTCCGATGCTTCACTTCAGGTTTACTGTATACCTTGCACCTTCCTATTGACGATGAAAAACAGAAACTGCATCCGAATTTATACAAAATACACAAAGACGACATAAGTACAAGGGGACTGACACTCTCACTTCCTATGATTTGAACCTCTCCTGTGAGTCCAGTTTTAGATTCCGATGCTTCACTTCAGGTTTACTGTATCCCTTGGACCTTCTTATTGACGATGAAACACAGAAATTGCATATGAATTTAATACAAAAGGCACAATGCCGACTTAAGTAAAAGAGGACTGACACTCTCACTTGCTATGATTTGAAGCTCTCCTGTGAGTCCAGTTTCAGATTCCGATGCTTCACTTCTGGTTTACTGTATCCCTTGGACCTTCTTATTGACGACGAAACACAGAAATTGCATCCGAATTTAATACAAAAGGCACAATGCCGACTTAAGTACAAGAGGACTGACACTCTCACATTCTATGATATGAACCTCTCCTGTCAGTCCAGTTTTGGATTCCGATGCTACACTTCAGGTTTACTGTATACCTTGGACCTTGTTATTGACGATGAAACACAAAATTGCATCGGAATTAAATTCAAACGGCACAATGCCGACTTAAGTACAAGAGGACTGACACTCTAACTTTCTATGATTTTAACCCCTCTTGTGAGTTCAGTTTTAGATTCCGATGCTTCTCTTCAGGTTAACTGTATCCCTTGGACCTTCTTATTGACGATGAAACCCAGAAATTGTATTCGAATTTAATACAAAGGCACAATGCCGACTTAAGTACAAGAGGACAGACACTCAAAATTTCTATGATTTGAACCTCTTCTGTGAGTCCAGTTTTAGATTCCGAAGCTTCACTTCATGTTTACTGTATCATTTGGACCTTCTTATTGATGGTGAAGCACAGAAATTGCATCCGAATTTAATACAAATGTCACAATGCCGACTTAAGTACAAGAGGCTGACACTCTAACTTTCTATGATTTGAACCTCTCCTGTGAGTCCAGTTTTAGATTCCGATGCTTAACTTCAGGTTTCCTGCATCGCTTGGACCATCTTATTGACGATGAAACACAGAAATTGTATCCGAAATTAACACAAAAGGCACAATGCCGACTTAAGTACAAGAGGACAGACACTCTAACTTTCTATGATTTGAACCTCTCCTGTGAGTCCAGTTTTAGAGTCCGAAGCATCACTTCAGGTTTACTGTATACCTTGGACCTTCGCATTGACGACCAAACACAGAAATTGCATCGGAATTAAATTCAAAAGGCACAATGCCGACTTAAGTACAAGAGGACTGACACTCTCACTATCTATGATTTGAACATCTCCTGTGAGTCCAGTTTTAGATTCCGATGCTTCACTTCAGGTTTACTGTATCCCTTGGACATTCTTATTGACGATGAAACACAGAAATTGCACCCGAATTTAATACAAAAGGCACAGTGCCGACTTAAATAAAAGAGGTCTGACATTGTCACTTTCTACGATTTGAACCTCTCCAGTGAGTCCAGTTTTAGATTCCGATGCTACACTTCAGGTTTACTGTATCCCTTGCACCTTCTTATTGACAATGAAACACAGAAATTGCATCCGAAATTAATACAAATGGCACAATGCCGACATAAGTACAAGAGGAATGACACTCTCACTTTCTATGATTTGAACCTCTCCTGTGAGTCCAGTTTTAGATTCCGATGCTTCACTTCAGGTTTACTGTATACCTTGCACCTTCTTATTGACGACGAAACACAGATATTGCATCCGAATTTAATACAAAGGGCACAATGCCGACTTAAGTACAAGAGGACTGACACTCTAACTTTCTATGATTTGAACCTCTCCTGTAAGTCCAGTTTTAGATTCCGATGCATAACTCCAGGTTTACTGTATCCCTTTGACCTTCTTATTGACGATGAAACACAGTAGTTGCATCCGAATTTAATACAAAAGGCACAATGCCGACTTAAGTACAAGAGGACTGAAACTCTCACTTTCTATGATTTGAAGCTCTCCTGTGAGTCCAGTTTTAGATTCAGATGCTTCGCTTCAGTTTACTGTATCCCTTGGACCTTCTTATTGACGATGAAACATAGAAATTGCATCGGAATTAATTTCAAAAGGCACGTCGCCTACTTAAGTACAAGAAGACTGACACTCTAACTTTCTATGATTTGAACCTCTCCTGTGACTCCAGTTAAACATTCCGGTGCTTCACTTCAGGTTTACTGTACCCTTTGAACCTTCTTATTGAGGATGAAACACAAATATTGCATCCGAATTTAATACAAAAGGCACAATGTCGACTTAAGTACCAGAGGACTAACACTCTCACTTCCTATAATATGAACCTCTCCTGTGAGTCCAGGTTTAGTTTCCAATGCTTCACTTCAGGTTTACTGTATACCTTGCACCTTCCTATTGACGAAGAAACACAGAAATTGCATCGGAACTAAATTCAAAAGGCAGAATGCCGACTTAAGAACAAGAAGACTGACACTCTCACTTTCTATTATTTGAACCTCTCCTGTGAGTCCAGGATTAGATTGCGATGCTTCACTTAAGATAACTGTAACACTTGGACCTTCTTATTGACGATGAAACACAGAAATTGCTTCCGAATTTAATACAAAAGGCACAATGCCGACTTAATTACAAGAGGACTGACACTCTCACTTTCTATGATTTGAACCTTTCCTGTGAGTCCAGTTTTAGATTCCGATGCTTCACTTCAGGTTTACTGTATACCTTGGACCTTCTTGTTGACGATGAAACACAGATATTGCATCCAAATTTAATACAAAAGGCACAATGCCGACTTAAGTACAAGAGGAGTAACACTCTCACTTTCTATGATTTGAACCTCTCCTGTCAGTCCAGTTTTAGATTCCGATGCTACACTTCAGGTTTACTGTATCCCTTGGACCATCTTATTGACGACGAACCACAGAAATTGCATCCGAATTTTATACAAAAGGCACAATGCCGACTTAAGTACGACAGGACTGACACTATAACCTTCTATGATTTGTACCTGTCCTGTGAGTCCAGTTTTAGATTACGATGCTTCACTTCAGGTTTACTGTATACCTTGGACCTTCTTATTGACGATGAAACACAAAATTGCATCGGAATTAAATTCAAAAGGCACAATGCCGACTTAAGTACAAGAGGACTAACACTCTAACTTTCTATGATTTGAACCTCTCTTGTGAGTTCAGTTTTAGATTCCGATGCTTCACTTCAGGTTAACTGTATCCCTAGGACCTTCTTATTGACGATGAAACACAGAAATTGTATCCGAATTTAATTCAAAGGCACAATGCCGACTTAAGTACAAGAGGACAGACACTCAAAATTTCTATGATTTGAACCTCTTCTGTGGGTCCACTTTTAGATTCCGAAGCTTCATTTCATGTTTACTGTATCCCTTGGACCTTCTTATTGATGATGAAGCACAGAAATTGCATCCGAATTTAATACAAAGTTCACAATCCCGACTTAAGTACAAAAGGCTGACACTCTAACTTTCTATGGTTTGAACCTCTCCTGTGAGTCCAGTTTTAGATTCCGATGCTTAACTTCAGGTTTCCTGCATCGCTTGGACCTTCTTATTGACGATGAAACACAGAAATTGTAACCGAAATTAATACAAAAGGCACAATGGCGACTTAAGTACAAGAGGACTGACACTCTCACTTTCTATGATTTGTACCTGTCCTGTGAGTCCAGTTTTAGATTACGATGCTTTACTTCAGGTTTACTGTACACCTTGGACCTTCTTATTGACGATGAAACACAAAATTGCATCGGAATTAAATTCAAACGGCACAATGCCGACTTAAGTACAAGAGGACTGGCACTCTAACTTTCTATGATTTGAACCTCTCTTGTGAGTTCAGTTGTAGATTGCGGTGCTTCACTTCAGGTTAACTGTATTCCTTGGACCTTCGTATTGACAATGTAACACAGAAATTGCATCGGAATTAAATTCAAAAGGCACAATGTCGACATAAGTACAAGAGGACTGACACTCTCACTTTCTATGATTTGAATCTCTCCTGTGAGTCCAGTTCTAGATTCCGATGCTTCCCTTCAGGTTTACTGTATCCCTTGGACATTCTAATTGACGATTAAACACAGAAATTGCATCCGAATTTAATACAAAAGGTACAATGCGGACTTAAGTATAAGAGGACTGACACTCTCACTTTCTACGATTTGAACCTCACCTGTGAGTCCAGTTTTAGTTTCCGATGCTTCACTACAGGTTTACTGTATACCTTGCACCTTCCTATTGACGATGAAAAACAGAAACTGCATCCGAATTTATACAAAAGGCACAAAGACGACATAAGTACAAGGGGACTGACACTCTCACTTCCTATGATTTGAACCTCTCCTGTGAGTCCAGTTTTAGATTCCGATGCTTCACTTCAGGTTTACTGTATCCCTTGGACCTTCTTATTGGCGATGAAACACAGAAATTGCATCCGAATTTAATACAAAAGGCACAATGCCGACTTAAGTAAAAGAGGACTGACACTCTCACTTGCTATGATTTGAAGCTCTCCTGTGAGTCCAGTTTCAGATTCCGATGCTTCACTTCTGGTTTACTGTATCCCTTGGACCTTCTTATTGACGACGAAACACAGAAATTGCATCCGAATTTAATACAAAAGGCACAATGCCGACTTAAGTACAAGAGGACTGACACTCTCACATTCTATGATATGAAGCTCTCCTGTCAGTCCAGTTTTAGATTCCGATGCTACACTTCAGGTTTACTGTCTCCCTTGGACCTACTTATTGACGATGAAACACAGAATATGCATCCGAATTTAATACAAAAGGCACAATGCCGACTTAAGTACAAGGGGACTGACACTCTCACTTCCTATGATTTGAACCTCTCCTGTGAGTCTACTTTTAGATTCCGATGCATCACTTCAGGTTTACTGTATACCTTGCACCTTCTTATTGACGACGATCCACAGAAATTGCATCCGAATTTTATACAAAAGGCACAATGCCGACTTAAGTACGACAGGTCTGACACTCTAACTTTCTATGATTTGTACGTGTCCTGTGGGTCCAGTTTTAGATTACGATGCTTCACTTCAGGTTTACTGTATACCTTGGACCTTCTTATTGACGATGAGACACAAAATTGCATCGGAATTAAATTCAAACGGCACAATGCCGACTTAAGTACAAGAGGACTGACACTCAAAATTTCTATGATTTGAACCTCTTCTGTGAGTCCAGTTTTAGATTCCGAAGCTTCACTTCATGTTTACTGTATCCCTTGGACCTTCTTATTGATGGTGATGCACAGAAATTGCATCCGAATTTAATACAAATGTCACATTGCCGACTTAAGTACAAGAGGCTGACACTCTAACTTTCTATGATTTGAACCTCTCCTGTGAGTCCAGTTTTAGATTCCGATGCTTAACTTCAGGTTTCCTGCATCGCTTGGACCATCTTATTGACGATGAAACACAGAAATTGTATCCGAAATTAACACAAAAGGCACAATGCCGACTTAAGTACAAGAGGACAGACACTGTAACTTTCTATGATTTGAACCTCTCCTGTGAGTCCAGTTTTAGAGTCCGAAGCATCACTTCAGGTTTACTGTATACCTTGGACCTTCGCATTGACGACCAAACACAGAAATTGCATCGGAATTAAATTCAAAAGGCACAATGCCGACTTAAGTACAAGAGGACTGACACTCTCACTATCTATGATTTGAACATCTCCTGTGAGTCCAGTTTTAGATTCCGATGCTTCACTTCAGGTTTACTGTATCCCTTGGACATTCTTATTGACGATGAAACACAGAAATTGCACCCGAATTTAATACAAAAGGCACAGTGCCGACTTAAATAAAAGAGGTCTGACATTGTCACTTTCTACGATTTGAACCTCTCCAGTGAGTCCAGTTTTAGATTCCGATGCTACACTTCAGGTTTACTGTATCCCTTGCACCTTCTTGTTGACAATGAAACACAGAAATTGCATCCGAAATTAATACAAATGGCACAATGCCGACATAAGTACAAGAGGAATGACACTCTCACTTTCTATGATTTGAACCTCTCCTGTGAGTCCAGTTTTAGATTCCGATGCTTCACTTCAGGTTTACTGTATACCTTGCACCTTCTTATTGACGACGAAACACAGATATTGCATCCGAATTTAATACAAAGGGCACAATGCCGACTTAAGTACAAGAGGACTGACACTCTAACTTTCTATGATTTGAACCTCTCCTGTAAGTCCAGTTTTAGATTCCGATGCATAACTCCAGGTTTACTGTATCCCTTTGACCTACTTATTGACGATGAAACACAGTAGTTGCATCCGAATTTAATACAAAAGGCACAATGCCGACTTAAGTACAAGAGGACTGAAACTCTCACTTTCTATGATTTGAAGCTCTCCTGTGAGTCCAGTTTTAGATTCAGATGCTTCGCTTCAGTTTACTGTATCCCTTGGACCTTCTTATTGACGATGAAACATAGAAATTGCATCGGAATTAATTTCAAAAGGCACGTCGCCTACTTAAGTACAAGAAGACTGACACTCTAACTTTCTATGATTTGAACCTCTCCTGTGACTCCAGTTAAACATTCCGGTGCTTCACTTCAGGTTTACTGTACCCTTTGAACCTTCTTATTGAGGATGAAACACAAATATTGCATCCGAATTTAATACAAAAGGCACAATGTCGACTTAAGTACCAGAGGACTAACACTCTCACTTCCTATAATATGAACCTCTCCTGTGAGTCCAGGTTTAGTTTCCAATGCTTCACTTCAGGTTTACTGTATACCTTGCACCTTCCTATTGACGAAGAAACACAGAAATTGCATCGGAACTAAATTCAAAAGGCAGAATGCCGACTTAAGAACAAGAAGACTGACACTCTCACTTTCTATTATTTGAACCTCTCCTGTGAGTCCAGGTTTAGATTGCGATGCTTCACTTAAGATAACTGTAACACTTGGACCTTCTTATTGACGATGAAACACAGAAATTGCTTCCGAATTTAATACAAAAGGCACAATGCCGACTTAATTACAAGAGGACTGACACTCTCACTTTCTATGATTTGAACCTTTCCTGTGAGTCCAGTTTTAGATTCCGATGCTTCACTTCAGGTTTACTGTATACCTTGGACCTTCTTGTTGACGATGAAACACAGATATTGCATCCAAATTTAATACAAAAGGCACAATGCCGACTTAAGTACAAGAGGAGTAACACTCTCACTTTCTATGATTTGAACCTCTCCTGTGAGTCCAGTTTTAGATTCCGATGCTACACTTCAGGTTTACTGTATCCCTTGGACCATCTTATTGACGACGAACCACAGAAATTGCATCCGAATTTTATACAAAAGGCACAATGCTGACTTAAGTACGACAGGACTGACACTATAACTTTCTATGATTTGTACCTGTCCTGTGAGTCCAGTTTTAGATTACGATGCTTCACTTCCGGTTTACTGTATACCTTGGACCTTCTTATTGACGATGAAACACAAAATTGCATCGGAATTAAATTCAAAAGGCACAATGCCGACTTAAGTACAAGAGGACTAACACTCTAACTTTCTATGATTTGAACCTCTCTTGTGAGTTCAGTTTTAGATTCCGATGCTTCACTTCAGGTTAACTGTATCCCTAGGACCTTCTTATTGACGATGAAACACAGAAATTGTATCCGAATTTAATTCAAAGGCACAATGCCGACTTAAGTACAAGAGGACAGACACTCAAAATTTCTATGATTTGAACCTCTTCTGTGGGTCCACTTTTAGATTCCGAAGCTTCATTTCATGTTTACTGTATCCCTTGGACCTTCTTATTGATGATGAAGCACAGAAATTGCATCCGAATTTAATACAAAGTTCACAATCCCGACTTAAGTACAAAAGGCTGACACTCTAACTTTCTATGGTTTGAACCTCTCCTGTGAGTCCAGTTTTAGATTCCGATGCTTAACTTCAGGTTTCCTGCATCGCTTGGACCTTCTTATTGACGATGAAACACAGAAATTGTAACCGAAATTAATACAAAAGGCACAATGGCGACTTAAGTACAAGAGGACTGACACTCTCACTTTCTATGATTTGTACCTGTCCTGTGAGTCCAGTTTTAGATTACGATGCTTCACTTCAGGTTTACTGTACACCTTGGACCTTCTTATTGACGATGAAACACAAAATTGCATCGGAATTAAATTCAAACGGCACAATGCCGACTTAAGTACAAGAGGACTGGCACTCTAACTTTCTATGATTTGAACCTCTCTTGTGAGTTCAGTTGTAGATTGCGGTGCTTCACTTCAGGTTAACTGTATTCCTTGGACCTTCGTATTGACAATGTAACACAGAAATTGCATCGGAATTAAATTCAAAAGGCACAATGTCGACATAAGTACAAGAGGACTGACACTCTCACTTTCTATGATTTGAATCTCTCCTGTGAGTCCAGTTCTAGATTCCGATGCTTCCCTTCAGGTTTACTGTATCCCTTGGACATTCTAATTGACGATTAAACACAGAAATTGCATCCGAATTTAATACAAAAGGTACAATGCGGACTTAAGTATAAGAGGACTGACACTCTCACTTTCTACGATTTGAACCTCACCTGTGAGTCCAGTTTTAGTTTCCGATGCTTCACTTCAGGTTTACTGTATACCTTGCACCTTCCTATTGACGATGAAAAACAGAAACTGCATCCGAATTTATACAAAAGGCACAAAGACGACATAAGTACAAGGGGACTGACACTCTCACTTCCTATGATTTGAACCTCTCCTGTGAGTCCAGTTTTAGATTCCGATGCTTCACTTCAGGTTTACTGTATCCCTTGGACCTTCTTATTGGCGATGAAACACAGAAATTGCATCCGAATTTAATACAAAAGGCACAATGCCGACTTAAGTAAAAGAGGACTGACACTCTCACTTGCTATGATTTGAAGCTCTCCTGTGAGTCCAGTTTCAGATTCCGATGCTTCACTTCTGGTTTACTGTATCCCTTGGACCTTCTTATTGACGACGAAACACAGAAATTGCATCCGAATTTAATACAAAAGGCACAATGCCGACTTAAGTACAAGAGGACTGACACTCTCACATTCTATGATATGAACCTCTCCTGTCAGTCCAGTTTTAGATTCCGATGCTACACTTCAGGTTTACTGTCTCCCTTGGACCTACTTATTGACGATGAAACACAGAATATGCATCCGAATTTAATACAAAAGGCACAATGCCGACTTAAGTACAAGGGGACTGACACTCTCACTACCTATGATTTGAACCTCTCCTGTGAGTCTACTTTTAGATTCCGATGCATCACTTCAGGTTTACTGTATACCTTGCACCTTCTTATTGACGACGATCCACAGAAATTGCATCCGAATTTTATACAAAAGGCACAATGCCGACTTAAGTACGACAGGTCTGACACTCTAACTTTCTATGATTTGTACGTGTCCTGTGGGTCCAGTTTTAGATTACGATGCTTCACTTCAGGTTTACTGTATACCTTGGACCTTCTTATTGACGATGAGACACAAAATTGCATCGGAATTAAATTCAAACGGCACAATGCCGACTTAAGTACAAGAGGACTGACACTCAAAATTTCTATGATTTGAACCTCTTCTGTGAGTCCAGTTTTAGATTCCGAAGCTTCACTTCATGTTTACTGTATCCCTTGGACCTTCTTATTGATGGTGATGCACAGAAATTGCATCCGAATTTAATACAAATGTCACAATGCCGACTTAAGTACAAGAGGCTGACACTCTAACTTTCTATGATTTGAACCTCTCCTGTGAGTCCAGTTTTAGATTCCGATGCTTAACTTCAGGTTTCCTGCATCGCATGGACCATCTTATTGACGATGAAACACAGAAATTGTATCCGAAATTAACACAAAAGGCACAATGCCGACTTAAGTACAAGAGGACAGACACTCTAACTTTCTATGATTTGAACCTCTCCTGTGAGTCCAGTTTTAGAGTCGGAAGCATCACTTCAGGTTTACTGTATACCTTGGACCTTCGCATTGACGACCAAACACAGAAATTGCATCGGAATTAAATTCAAAAGGCACAATGCCGACTTAAGTACAAGAGGACTGACACTCTCACTATCTATGATTTGAACCTCTCCTGTGAGTCCAGGTTTAGATTCCGTTGCTTCACTTCAGGTTTACTGTATCCCTTGGACATTCTTATTGACGATGAAACACAGAAATTGCATCCAAATTTAATACAAAAGGCACAATGCCGACTTAAGTACAAGGGGACTGACACTCTCACTTTCTATGATTTGAACCTCTCCTGTGAGTCCAGTTTTAGTTTCCGATGCTTCACTCCAGGTTTACTGTATACCTTGCACCTTCTTATTGACGATGAAAAACAGAAATTGCATCCGAAATTAATACAAAAGGCACAATGCCGACTTAAGTACAAGAGGACTGACACTCTCACTTCCTATGATTTGAACCTTTCCTGTGAGTCCAGTTTTAGATTCCGATGCTTCACTTCAGGTTTACTGTATCCCTTGGACCTTCTTATTGACGATGAAACACAGAAATTGCATCCGAATTTAATACAAAAGGCACAATGCCGACTTAAGTAAAAAGAGGACTGACACTCACACTTTCTATGATTTGAAGCTCCCCTGTGAGTCCAGTTTTAGAATCCGATGCTTCACTTCAGGTTTACTGTATCCCTTGGACCTTCTTATTGCCGATGAAACACAGAAATTGCATCCGAATTTAATACAAAAGGCACAATGCCCACTTAAGTACAAGAGGACTGACACTCTCACTTTCTATGATTTGAAACCCTCTTGTGAGTTCAGTTTTAGATTCCGATGCTTCACTTCAGGTTAACTGTATCCCTTGGACCTTCGTATTGACGATGAAACACAGAAATTGCATCGGAATTAAATTCAAAGGCACAATGCAGACTTAAGTACAAGAGGACTGACACTCTCACTTTCTATGATTCGAATCTCTCCTGTGAGTCCAGCTTTAGCTACCGATGCTTCACTTCAGGTTTACAGTATACCTTGCACCTTCTTATTGACGATGAAACACAGAAATTGCATCGGAATTAAATTCAAAAGGCACAATGTCTATTTAAGTACAAGAGGACTGACACTCTAACTTTCTATGATTTGAACCTCTCCTGTGAGTCCAGTTATACATTCCGATGCTTCACTTCAGGTTTACTGTATCCTTTGAACCTTCTTATTGAGGATGTGACCCAGATATTGCATCCGAATTTAATACAAAAGGCACAATGCCGACTTAAGTACAAGAGGACTAACACTCTCACTTTCTATAAATTGAACCTCTCCTGTGAGTCCAGTTTTAGATGCCGATGTTATACTTCTGGTTTACTGTTAACCATGGACCTTCTTATTGACGATGAAGCACAGAAATTGCATCGGAATTAAATTCAAAAGGCACAATGCCGACTTAAGTACAAGAGGACTGAGACCCTAACTTTCTATGATTTGAACCTCTCCGGTGAGTCCAGTTTTAGTTTCCGATGCTTCACTTCAGGTTTACTGTATACCTTGGACTTCTTATTGACGATGATACACAGAAATTGCATCGGTATTAAATTCAAAAGTCACAATGCCGATTTAAGTACAAGAGGACTGACACTCTAACTTTCTATGATTTGAAAATCTCCTGTGAGTCCAGTTCTAGATTCCGATGCTTCCCTTCAGGTTTACTGTATCCCTTGGTCCTTCTTATTGACGATTAAACACAGAAATTGCATCTGAATTTAATACAAAAGGCACAATGCGGACTTAAGTGTAAGAGGACTGACACTTTCACTTTCTATGATTTGAACCTCTCCTGTGAGTCCAGTTTTAGTTTCCGATGCTTCACTCCAGGTTTACTGCATACCTTGCACCTTCTTATTGACGATGAAAAACAGAAACTGCATCCGAATTTATACAAAAGGCACAATGACGACATAAGTACAAGGGGACTGACACTCTCACTTCCTATGATTTGAACCTCTCCTGTGAGTCCAGTTTTAGATTCCGATGCTTCACTTCAGGTTTACTGTATCCCTTGGAAATTCTTATTGACGATGAAACACAGAAATTGCATCCGAATTTGATACAAAAGGCACAATGCCGACTTAAGTAAAAGAGGACTGACACTCTCACTTTCTATGATTTGAAGCTCTCCTGTGAGTCCAGTTTTAGATTCCGATGCTTCACTTCAGGTTTACTGTATCCCTTGGACCTACTGATTGACGACGAAACACAGAAATTGCATCCGAATTTAATACAAAAGGCACAATGCCGACTTAAGTACAAGAGGATTGACACTCTCACTTTCTATGATTTCAACCTCTCCTGTCAGCCCAGTTTTAGATTCCGATGCTACACTTCAGGTTTACTGTCTCCCTTGGACCTTCTTATTGACGATGAAACACAGAATATGCATCCGAATTTAATACAAAAGGCACAATGCCGACTTGAGTACAAGAGGACTGACACTCTCACTATCTTTGATTTGAACCTCTCCTGTGAGTCCACTTTTAGATTCCGATGCATCACTTCAGGTTTACTGTATACCTTGCACCTTCTTATTGACGATGAAACACAGAAATTGCATCGGAATGAAATTCAAAATGCACAATGCCTACTTAAGTACAAGAGGACTGACACTCTAACTTTCTATGATTTGAACCTCTCCTGTGAGTCCAGTTATACATTCCGATGCTTCACTTCAGGTTTACTGTATCCTTTGAACCTTCTTATTGAGGATGTGACCCAGATATTGCATCCGAGTTTAATACAAAAGGCACAATGCCGACTTAAGTACAAGAGGACTAACACTCTCACTTTCTATAAATTGAACCTCTCCTGTGAGTCCAGTTTTAGATGCCGATGTTACACTTCTGGTTTACTGTAAACCATGGACCTTCTTATTGACGACGAAGCACAGAAATTGCATCGGAATTAAATTCAAAAGGCACAATGCCGACTTAAGTACAAGAGGACTGAGACTCTAACTTTCTATGATTTGAACCTCTCCGGTGAGTCCAGTTTTAGTTTCCGAAGCTTCACTTCAGGTTTACTGTATACCTTGGACCTTCTTATGACGATGATAGACATAAATTGCATCGGAATTAAATTCAAAAGTCACAATGCCGATTTAAGTACAAGAGGACTGACACTCTAACTTTCTATGATTTGAACCTCTCCTGTGAGTCCAGTTCTAGATTCCGATGCTTCACTTCAGGTTTACTGTATTCCTTGGACCTTCTTATTGACGACGAAACACAGAAATTGCATCTGAATGTAATACAAAAGGCACAATGCCGACTGAAGTACAAGAGGACTGACACTCTCACTTTCTATGATTTGAACCTCCCCTGTCAGTCCAGTTTTAGATTCCGATGCTACACTTCAGGTTTACTGTCTCTCTTGGACCTTCTTATTTACGATGAAACACAGAATATGCATCCCAATTTAATACAAAATTCACAATGCCGTCTTAAGTACAAGAGGACTGACACTCTCACTATCTATGATTTGAACCTCTCCTGTGAGTCCACTTTTAGATTCCGATGCATCACTTCAGGTTTACTGTATACCTTGCACCTTCTTATTGACGACGATCCACAGAAATTGCATCCGAATGTTATACAAAAGGCACAATGCCGTCTTCAGTACGAGAGGACTGACACTCTAACTTTCTATGATTTGAACCTGTCCTGTGAGTCCAGTTTTAGATTACGATGCTTCACTTCAGGTTTACTGTATACCTTGGACCTTCTTATTGACGATGAAACACAGAAATTGCATCGGAATTAAATTCAAAAGGCACAATGCCGACTTAAGTACAAGAGGACTGACACTCTAGCTTTCTATGATTTGAACCTCTCTTGTGAGTTCAGTTTTAGATTCCGATGCTTCACTTCAGGTTAACTGTATCCCTTGGACCTTCTTATTGACGATGAAACACAGAAATTGAATCCGAATTTAATGCAAAGGCACAATGCAGACTTAAGTACAAGAGGATAGACACTCAAACTTTCTATGATTTGAACCTCTCGTGAGAATCCAGTTTTAGATACCGAAGCTTCACTTCATGTTTACTGTATCCCTTGGACCTTCTTATTGATGATGAAGCACAGAAATTGCATCCGAATTTAATACATAGGTCACAATGCCGACTTTAGTACAAGAGGACTGACACTCTAACTTTCCATGATTTGAACCTCTCCTGTGAGTCCAGTTTTAGATTCCGATGCTTAAGTTCAGGTTTCCTGTATCGCTTAGACCTTCTTACTGACGATGAAACACAGAAATTGTATCCGAAATTAATACAAAAGGCACAATGCCGACTTAAGTACAAGAGGACAGATGCTCTAACTTTCTATGATTTGAACCTCTCCTGTGAGTCCACATTTAGAGTCCGAAGCATCACTTCAGGTTTACTGTATACCTTGGACCTTCTTATTGACGATGAAACACAGAAATTGCATCGGAAATAAATTCAAAAGGCACAATGCCAACTTAAGTACAAGAGCACTGACACTCTAACTTTCTATGATTTGAACCTCTCCTGTGAGTCCAGTTTTAGATTCCGATGCTTAACTTCAGGTTTCCTGCATCGCATGGACCATCTTATTGACGATGAAACACAGAAATTGTATCCGAAATTAACACAAAAGGCACAATGCCGACTTAAGTACAAGAGGACAGACACTCTAACTTTCTATGATTTGAACCTCTCCTGTGAGTCCAGTTTTAGAGTCGGAAGCATCACTTCAGGTGTACTGTATACCTTGGACCTTCGCATTGACGACCAAACACAGAAATTGCATCGGAATTAAATTCAAAAGGCACAATGCCGACTTAAGTACAAGAGGACTGACACTCTCACTATCTATGATTTGAACCTCTCCTGTGAGTCCAGGTTTAGATTCCGTTGCTTCACTTCAGGTTTACTGTATCCCTTGGACATTCTTATTGACGATGAAACACAGAAATTGCATCCAAATTTAATACAAAAGGCACAATGCCGACTTAAGTACAAGGGGACTGACACTCTCACTTTCTATGATTTGAACCTCTCCTGTGAGTCCAGTTTTAGTTTCCGATGCTTCACTCCAGGTTTACTGTATACCTTGCACCTTCTTATTGACGATGAAAAACAGAAATTGCATCCGAAATTAATACAAAAGGCACAATGCCGACTTAAGTACAAGAGGACTGACACTCTCACTTCCTATGATTTGAACCTTTCCTGTGAGTCCAGTTTTAGATTCCGATGCTTCACTTCAGGTTTACTGTATCCCTTGGACCTTCTTATTGACGATGAAACACAGAAATTGCATCCGAGTTTAATACAAAAGGCACAATGCCGACTTAAGTAAAAAGAGGACTGACACTCACACTTTCTATGATTTGAAGCTCCCCTGTGAGTCCAGTTTTAGAATCCGATGCTTCACTTCAGGTTTACTGTAACCCTTGGACCTTCTTATTGCCGATGAAACACAGAAATTGCATCCGAATTTAATACAAAAGGCACAATGCCCACTTAAATACAAGAGGACTGACACTCTCACTTTCTATGATTTGAAACCCTCTTGTGAGTTCAGTTTTAGATTCCGATGCTTCACTTCAGGTTAACTGTATCTCTTGGACCTTCGTATTGACGATGAAACACAGAAATTGCATCGGAATTAAATTCAAAGGCACAATGCAGACTTAAGTACAAGAGGACTGACACTCTCACTTTCTATGATTCGAATCTCTCCTGTGAGTCCAGCTTTAGATACCGATGCTTCACTTCAGGTTTACTGTATACCTTGCACTTTCTTATTGACGATGAAACACAGAAATTGCATCGGAATTAAATTCAAAAGGCACAATGTCTATTTAAGTACAAGAGGACTGATACTCTAACTTTCTATGATTTGAACCTCTCCTGTGAGTCCAGTTATACATTCCGATGCTTCACTTCAGGTTTACTGTATCCTTTGAACCTTCTTATTGTGGATGTGACCCAGATATTGCATCCGAATTTAATACAAAAGGCACAATGCCGACTTAAGTACAAGAGGACTAACACTCTCACTTTCTATAAATTGAACCTCTCCTGTGAGTCCAGTTTTAGATGCCGATGTTATACTTCTGGTTTACTGTAAACCATGGACCTTCTTATTGACGATGAAGCACAGAAATTGCATCGGAATTAAATTCAAAAGGCACAATGCCGACTTAAGTACAAGAGGACTGAGACTCTAACTTTCTATGATTTGAACCTCTCCGGTGAGTCCAGTTTTAGTTTCCGATGCTTCACTTCAGGTTTACTGTATACCTTGGACTTCTTATTGACGATGATACACAGAAATTGCATCGGTATTAAATTCAAAAGTCACAATGCCGATTTAAGTACAAGAGGACTGACACTCTAACTTTCTATGATTTGAAAATCTCCTGTGAGTCCAGTTCTAGATTCCGATGTTTCCCTTCAGGTTTACTGTATCCCTTGGACCTTCTTATTGACGATTAAACACAGAAATTGCATCTGAATTTAATACAAAAGGCACAATGCGGACTTAAGTGTAAGAGGACTGACACTTTCACTTTCTATGATTTGAACCTCTCCTGTGAGTCCAGTTTTAGTTTCCGATGCTTCACTCCAGGTTTACTGTATACCTTGCACCTTCTTATTGACGATGTAAAACAGAAACTGCATCCGAATTTATACAAAATTCACAATGACGACATAAGTACAAGGGGACTGACACTCTCACTTCCTATGATTTGAACCTCTCCTGTGAGTCCAGTTTTAGATTCCGATGCTTCACTTCAGGTTTACTGTATCCCTTGGAAAATCTTATTGACGATGAAACACAGAAATTGCATCCGAATTTAATACAAAAGGCACAATGCCGACTTAAGTAAAAGAGGACTGACACTCTCACTATCTATGATTTCAAGCTCTCCTGTGAGTCCAGTTTTAGATTCCGATGCTTCACTTCAGGTTTACTGTATCCCTTGGACCTACTGATTGACGACGAAACACAGAAATTGCATCCGAATTTAATACAAAAGGCACAATGCCGACTTAAGTACAAGAGGACTGACACTCTCACTTTCTATGATTTCAACCTCTCCTGTCAGTCCAGTTTTAGATTCCGATGCTACACTTCAGGTTTACTGTCTCCCTTGGACCTTCTTATTGACGATGAAACACAGAATATGCATCCGAATGTAATACAAAAGGCACAATGCCGACTTGAGTACAAGAGGACTGACACTCTCACTATCTTTGATTTGAACCTCTCCTGTGAGTCCACTTTTAGATTCCGATGCATCACTTCAGGTTTACTGTATACCTTGCACCTTCTTATTGACGATGAAACACAGAAATTGCATCAGAATGAAATTCAAAAGGCACAATGCCTACTTAAGTACAAGAGGACTGACACTCTAACTTTCTATGATTTGAACCTCTCCTGTGAGTCCAGTTATACATTCCGATGCTTCACTTCAGGTTTACTGTATCCTTTGAACCTTCTTATTGAGGATGTGACCCAGATATTGCATCCGAATTTAATACAAAAGGCACAATGCCGACTTAAGTACAAGAGGACTAACTCTCTCACTTTCTATAAATTGAACCTCTCCTGTTAGTCCAGTTTTAGATGCCGATGTTACACTTCTGGTTTACTGTAAACCATGGACCTTCTTATTGACGACGAAGCACAGAAATTGCATCGGAATTAAATTCAAAGGGCACAATGCCGACTTAAGTACAAGAGGACTGAGATTCTAACTTTCTATGATTTGAACCTCTCCGGTGAGTCCAGTTTTAGTTTCCGATGCTTCACTTCAGGTTTACTGTATACCTTGGACCTTCTTATTACGATGATACACAGAAATTGCATCGGAATTAAATTCAAAAGTCACAATGCCGATTTAAGTACAATAGGACTGACACTCTAACTTTCTATGATTTGAACCTCTCCTGTGAGTCCAGTTCTAGATTCCGATGCTTCACTTCAGGTTTACTGTATTCCTTGGACCTTCTTATTGACGACGAAACACAGAAATTGCATCTGAATTTAATACAAAAGGCACAATGCCGACTTAAGTACAAGAGGACTGACACTCTCACTTTCTATGATTTGAACCTCCCCTGTCAGTCCAGTTTTAGATTCCGATGCTACACTTCAGGTTTACTGTCTCTCTTGGACCTTCTAATTTACGATGAAACACAGAATATGCATCCGAATTTAATACAAAACTCACAATGCCGACTTAAGTACAAGAGGACTGACACTCTCACTATCTATGATTTGAACCTCTCCTGTGAGTCCACTTTTAGATTCCGATGCATCACTTCAGGTTTACTGTATACCTTGCACCTTCTTATTGACGACGATCCACAGAAATTGCATCCGAATTTTATACAAAAGGCACAATGCCGACTTCAGTACGAGAGGACTGACACTCTAACTTTCTATGATTTGAACCTGTCCTGTGAGTCCAGTTTTAGATTACGATGCTTCACTTCAGGTTTACTGTATACCTTGGACCTTCTTATTGACGATGAAACACAGAAATTGCATCGGAATTAAATTCAAACGGCACAATGCCGACTTAAGTACAAGAGGACTGACACTCTAACTTTCTATGTTTTGAACCCCTCTTGTGAGTTCAGTTTTAGATTCCGATGCTTCTCTTCAGGTTAACTGTATCCCTTGGACCTTCTTATTGACGATGAAACACAGAAATTGTATCCGAATTTAATACAAAGGCACAATGCCGACTTAAGTACAAGAGGACAGACACTCAAAATTTCTATGATTTGAACCTCTTCTGTGAGTCCAGTTTTAGATTCCGAAGCTTCACTTCATGTTTACTGTATCCCTTGGACCTTCTTATTGATGGTGAAGCACAGAAATTGCATCCGAATTTAATACAAATGTCACAATGCCGACTTAAGTACAAGAGGCTGACACTCTAACTTTCTATGATTTGAACCTCTCCTGTGAGTCCAGTTTTAGATTCCGATGCTTAACTTCAGGTTTCCTGCATCGCATGGACCATCTTATTGACGATGAAACACAGAAATTGTATCCGAAATTAACACAAAAGGCACAATGCCGACTTAAGTACAAGAGGACAGACACTCTAACATTCTATGATTTGAACCTCTCCTGTGAGTCCAGTTTTAGAGTCGGAAGCATCACTTCAGGTTTACTGTATACCTTGGACCTTCGCATTGACGACCAAACACAGAAATTACATCGGAATTAAATTCAAAAGGCACAATGCCGACTTAAGTACAAGAGGACTGACACTCTCACTATCTATGATTTGAACCTCTCCTGTGAGTCCAGGTTTAGATTCCGTTGCTTCACTTCAGGTTTACTGTATCCCTTGGACATTCTTATTGACGATGAAACACAGAAATTGCATCCAAATTTAATACAAAAGGCACAATGCCGACTTAAGTACAAGGGGACTGACACTCTCACTTTCTATGATTTGAACCTCTCCTGTGAGTCCAGTTTTAGTTTCCGATGCTTCACTCCAGGTTTACTGTATACCTTGCACCTTCTTATTGACGATGAAAAACAGAAATTGCATCCGAAATTAATACAAAAGGCACAATGCCGACTTAAGTACAAGAGGACTGACACTCTCACTTCCTATGATTTGAACCTTTCCTGTGAGTCCAGTTTTAGATTCCGATGCTTCACTTCAGGTTTACTGTATCCCTTGGACCTTCTTATTGACGATGAAACACAGAAATTGCATCCGAATTTAATACAAAAGGCACAATGCCGACTTAAGTAAAAAGAGGACTGACACTCACACTTTCTATGATTTGAAGCTCCCCTGTGAGTCCAGTTTTAGAATCCGATGCTTCACTTCAGGTTTACTGTATCCCTTGGACCTTCTTATTGCCGATGAAACACAGAAATTGCATCCGAATTTAATACAAAAGGCACAATGCCCACTTAAGTACAAGAGGACTGACACTCTCACTTTCTATGATTTGAAACCCTCTTGTGAGTTCAGTTTTAGATTCCGATGCTTCACTTCAGGTTAACTGTATCCCTTGGACCTTCGTATTGACGATGAAACACAGAAATTGCATCGGAATTAAATTCAAAGGCACAATGCAGACTTAAGTACAAGAGGACTGACACTCTCACTTTCTATGATTCGAATCTCTCCTGTGAGTCCAGCTTTAGCTACCGATGCTTCACTTCAGGTTTACTGTATACCTTGCACCTTCTTATTGACGATGAAACACAGAAATTGCATCGGAATTAAATTCAAAAGGCACAATGTCTATTTAAGTACAAGAGGACTGACACTCTAACTTTCTATGATTTGAACCTCTCCTGTGAGTCCAGTTATACATTCCGATGCTTCACTTCAGGTTTACTGTATCCTTTGAACCTTCTTATTGAGGATGTGACCCAGATATTGCATCCGAATTTAATACAAAAGGCACAATGCCGACTTAAGTACAAGAGGACTAACACTCTCACTTTCTATAAATTGAACCTCTCCTGTGAGTCCAGTTTTAGATGCCGATGTTATACTTCTGGTTTACTGTAAACCATGGACCTTCTTATTGACGATGAAGCATAGAAATTGCATCGGAATTAAATTCAAAAGGCACAATGCCGACTTAAGTACAAGAGGACTGAGACCCTAACTTTCTATGATTTGAACCTCTCCGGTGAGTCCAGTTTTAGTTTCCGATGCTTCACTTCAGGTTTACTGTATACCTTGGACTTCTTATTGACGATGATACACAGAAATTGCATCGGTATTAAATTCAAAAGTCACAATGCCGATTTAAGTACAAGAGGACTGACACTCTAACTTTCTATGATTTGAAAATCTCCTGTGAGTCCAGTTCTAGATTCCGATGCTTCCCTTCAGGTTTACTGTATCCCTTGGTCCTTCTTATTGACGATTAAACACAGAAATTGCATCTGAATTTAATACAAAAGGCACAATGCGGACTTAAGTGTAAGAGGACTGACACTTTCACTTTCTATGATTTGAACCTCTCCTGTGAGTCCAGTTTTAGTTTCCGATGCTTCACTCCAGGTTTACTGCATACCTTGCACTTTCTTATTGACGATGAAAAACAGAAACTGCATCCGAATTTATACAAAAGGCACAATGACGACATAAGTACAAGGGGACTGACACTCTCACTTCCTATGATTTGAACCTCTCCTGTGAGTCCAGTTTTAGATTCCGATGCTTCACTTCAGGTTTACTGTATCCCTTGGAAATTCTTATTGACGATGAAACACAGAAATTGCATCCGAATTTAATACAAAAGGCACAATGCCGACTTAAGTAAAAGAGGACTGACACTCTCACTTTCTATGATTTGAACCTCTCCGGTGAGTCCAGTTTTAGTTTCCGATGCTTCACTTCAGGTTTACTGTATACCTTGGACCTTCTTATGACGATGATACACAGAAATGGCATCGGAATTAAATTCAAAAGTCACAATGCCGATTTAAGTACAAGAGGACTGACACTCTAACTTTCCATGATTTGAACCTCTCCTGTGAGTCCAGTTCTAGATTCCGATGCTTCACTTCAGGTTTACTGTATTCCTTGGACCTTCTTATTGACGACGAAACACAGAAATTGCATCTGAATGTAATACAAAAGGCACAATGCCGACTGAAGTACAAGAGGACTGACACTCTCACTTTCTATGATTTGAACCTCCCCTGTCAGTCCAGTTTTAGATTCCGATGCTACACTTCAGGTTTACTGTCTCTCTTGGACCTTCTGATTTACGATGAAACACAGAATATGCATCCCAATTTAATACAAAATTCACAATGCCGACTTAAGTACAAGAGGACTGACACTCTCACTATCTATGATTTGAACCTCTCCTGTGAGTCCACTTTTAGATTCCGATGCATCACTTCAGGTTTACTGTATACCTTGCACCTTCTTATTGACGACGATCCACAGAAATTGCATCCGAATGTTATACAAAAGGCACAATGCCGTCTTCAGTACGAGAGGACTGACACTCTAACTTTCTATGATTTGAACCTGTCCTGTGAGTCCAGTTTTAGATTACGATGCTTCACTTCAGGTTTACTGTATACCTTGGACCTTCTTATTGACGATGAAACACAGAAATTGCATCGGAAATAAATTCAAAAGGCACAATGCCAACTTACGTACAAGAGCACTGACACTCTAACTTTCTATGATTTGAACCTCTCTTGTGAGTTCAGTTTTAGATTCCGATGCTTCACTTCAGGTTAACTGTATCCCTTGGACCTTCTTATTGACGATGAAACACAGAAATTGTATCCGAATTTAATACAAAGGCACAATGCCGACTTAAGTACAAGAGGACAGGCACTCAAAATTTCTATGATTTGAACTTCTTCTGTGAGTCCAGTTTTAGAGTCGGAAGCATCACTTCAGGTGTACTGTATACCTTGGACCTTCTTATTGATGGTGAAGCACAGAAATTGCATCCGAATTTAATACAAAAGGCACAATGCCGACTTAAGTAAAAAGAGGACTGACACTCACACTTTCTATGATTTGAAGCTCCCCTGTGAGTCCAGTTTTAGATTCCGAAGCTTCACTTCATGTTTACTGTATCCCTTGGACCTTCTTATTGATGGTGAAGCACAGAAATTGCATCCGAATTTAATACAAATGTCACAATGCCGACTTAAGTACTAGTGGCTGACACTCTAACTTTCTATGATTTGAACCTCTCCTGTGAGTCCAGTTTTAGATTCCGATGCTTAACTTCAGGTTTCCTGCATCGCATGGACCATCTTATTGACGATGAAACACAGAAATTGTATCCGAAATTAACACAAAAGGCACAATGCCGACTTAAGTACAAGAGGACAGACACTCTAACTTTCTATGATTTGAACCTCACCTGTGAGTCCAGTTTTAGAGTCGGAAGCATCACTTCAGGTGTACTGTATACCTTGGACCTTCGCATTGACGACCAAACACAGAAATTGCATCGGAATTAAATTCAAAAGGCACAATGCCGACTTAAGTACAAGAGGACTGACACTCTCACTATCTATGATTTGAACCTCTCCTGTGAGTCCAGGTATAGATTCCGTTGCTTCACTTCAGGTTTACTGTATCCCTTGGACATTCTTATTGACGATGAAACACAGAAATTGCATCCAAATTTAATACAAAAGGCACAATGCCGACTCAAGTACAAGGGGACTGACACTCTCACTTTCTATGATTTGAACCTCTCCTGTGAGTCCAGTTTTAGTTTCCGATGCTTCACTCCAGGTTTACTGTATACCTTGCACCTTCTTATTGACGATGAAAAACAGAAATTGCATCCGAAATTAATACAAAAGGCACAATGCCGACTTAAGTACAAGAGGACTGACACTCTCACTTCCTATGATTTGAACCTTTCCTGTGAGTCCAGTTTTAGATTCCGATGCTTCACTTCAGGTTTACTGTATCCCTTGGACCTTCTTATTGACGATGAAACACAGAAATTGCATCCGAATTTAATACAAAAGGCACAATGCCGACTTAAGTAAAAAGAGGACTGACACTCACACTTTCTATGATTTGAAGCTCCCCTGTGAGTCCAGTTTTAGAATCCGATGCTACACTTCAGGTTTACTGCATACCTTGCACCTTCTTATTGACGATGAAAAACAGAAACTGCATCCGAATTTATACAAAAGGCACAATGACGACATAAGTACAAGGGGACTGACACTCTCACTTCCTATGATTTGAACCTCTCCTGTGAGTCCAGTTTTAGATTCCGATGCTTCACTTCAGGTTTACTGTATCCCTTGGAAATTCTTATTGACGATGAAACACAGAAATTGCATCCGAATTTAATACAAAAGGCACAATGCCGACTTAAGTAAAAGAGGACTGACACTCTCACTTTCTATGATTTGAAGCTCTCCTGTGAGTCCAGTTTTAGATTCCGATGCTTCACTTCAGGTTTACTGTATCCCTTGGACCTACTGATTGACGACGAAACACAGAAATTGCATCCGAATTTAATACAAAAGGCACAATGCCGACTTAAGTACAAGAGGACTGACACTCTCACTTTCTATGATTTCAACCTCTCCTGTCAGTCCAGTTTTAGATTCCGATGCTACACTTCAGGTTTACTGTCTCCCTTGGACCTTCTTATTGACGATGAAACACAGAATATGCATCCGAATTTAATACAAAAGGTACAATGCCGACTTGAGTACAAGAGGACTGACACTCTCACTATCTTTGATTTGAACCTCTCCTGTGAGTCCACTTTTAGATTCCGATGCATCACTTCAGGTTTACTGTATACCTTGCACCTTCTTATTGACGATGAAACACAGAAATTGCATCGGAATGAAATTCAAAAGGCACAATGCCTACTTAAGTACAAGAGGACTGACACTCTAACTTTCTATGATTTGAACCTCTCCTGTGAGTCCAGTTATACATTCCGATGCTTCACTTCAGGTTTACTGTATCCTTTGAACCTTCTTATTGAGGATGTGACCCAGATATTGCATCCGAATTTAATACAAAAGTCACAATGCCGACTTAAGTACAAGAGGACTAACACTCTCACTTTCTATAAATTGAACCTCTCCTGTGAGTCCAGTTTTAGATGCCGATGTTACACTTCTGGTTTACTGTAAACCATGGACCTTCTTATTGACGACGAAGCACAGAAATTGCATCGGAATTAAATTCAAAAGGCACAATGCCGACTTAAGTACAAGAGGACTGAGACTCTAACTTTCTATGTTTTGAACCTCTCCGGTGAGTCCAGTTTTAGTTTCCGATGCTTCACTTCAGGTTTACTGTATACCTTGGACCTTCTTATGACGATGATACACAGAAATGGCATCGGAATTAAATTCAAAAGTCACAATGCCGATTTAAGTACAAGAGGACTGACACTCTAACTTTCTATGATTTGAACCTCTCCTGTGAGTCCAGTTCTAGATTCCGATGCTTCACTTCAGGTTTACTGTATTCCTTGGACCTTCTTATTGACGACGAAACACAGAAATTGCATCTGAATGTAATACAAAAGGCACAATGCCGACTGAAGTACAAGAGGACTGACACTCTCACTTTCTATGATTTGAACCTCCCCTGTCAGTCCAGTTTTAGATTCCGATGCTACACTTCAGGTTTACTGTCTCTCTTGGACCTTCTTATTTACGATGAAACACAGAATATGCATCCCAATTTAATACAAAATTCACAATGCCGACTTAAGTACAAGAGGACTGACACTCTCACTATCTATGATTTGAACCTCTCCTGTGAGTCCACTTTTAGATTCCGATGCATCACTTCAGGTTTACTGTATACCTTGCACCTTCTTATTGACGACGATCCACAGAAATTGCATCCGAATGTTATACAAAAGGCACAATGCCGTCTTCAGTACGAGAGGACTGACACTCTAACTTTCTATGATTTGAACCTGTCCCGTGAGTCCAGTTTTAGATTATGATGCTTCACTTCAGGTTTCCTGTATACCTTGGACCTTCTTATTGACGATGAAACACAGAAATTGCATCGGAATTAAATTCAAAAGGCACAATGCCGACTTAAGTACAAGAGGACTGACACTCTAGCTTTCTATGATTTGAACCTCTCTTGTGAGTTCAGTTTTAGATTCCGATGCTTCACTTCAGGTTAACTGTATCCCTTGGACCTTCTTATTGACGATGAAACACAGAAATTGAATCCGAATTTAATGCAAAGGCACAATGCAGACTTAAGTACAAGAGGATAGACACTCAAACTTTCTATGATTTGAACCTCTCGTGAGAATCCAGTTTTAGATACCGAAGCTTCACTTCATGTTTACTGTATCCCTTGGACCTTCTTATTGATGATGAAGCACAGAAATTGCATCCGAATTTAATACATAGGTCACAATGCCGACTTTAGTACAAGAGGACTGACACTCTAACTTTCCATGATTTGAACCTCTCCTGTGAGTCCAGTTTTAGATTCCGATGCTTAAGTTCAGGTTTCCTGTATCGCTTACACCTTCTTACTGACGATGAAACACAGAAATTGTATCCGAAATTAATACAAAAGGCACAATGCCGACTTAAGTACAAGAGGACAGATACTCTAACTTTCTATGATTTGAACCTCTCCTGTGAGTCCACATTTAGAGTCCGAAGCATCACTTCAGGTTTACTGTATACCTTGGACCTTCTTATTGACGATGAAACACAGAAATTGCATCGGAAATAAATTCAAAAGGCACAATGCCAACTTACGTACAAGAGCACTGACACTCTAACTTTCTATGATTTGAACCTCTCTTGTGAGTTCAGTTTTAGATTCCGATGCTTCACTTCAGGTTAACTGTATCCCTTGGACCTTCTTATTGACGATGAAACACAGAAATTGTATCCGAATTTAATACAAAGGCACAATGCCGACTTAAGTACAAGAGGACAGACACTCAAAATTTCTATGATTTGAACCTCTTCTGTGAGTCCAGTTTTAGAGTCGGAAGCATCACTTCAGGTGTACTGTATACCTTGGACCTTCGCATTGACGACCAAACACAGAAATTGCATCGGAATTAAATTCAAAAGGCACAATGCCGACTTAAGTACAAGAGGACTGACACTCTCACTATCTATGATTTGAACCTCTCCTGTGAGTCCAGGTTTAGATTCCGTTGCTTCACTTCAGGTTTACTGTATCCCTTGGACATTCTTATTGACGATGAAACACAGAAATTGCATCCAAATTTAATACAAAAGGCACAATGCCGACTTAAGTACAAGGGGACTGACACTCTCACTTTCTATGATTTGAACCTCTCCTGTGAGTCCAGTTTTAGTTTCCGATGCTTCACTCCAGGTTTACTGTATACCTTGCACCTTCTTATTGACGATGAAAAACAGAAATTGCATCCGAAATTAATACAAAAGGCACAATGCCGACTTAAGTACAAGAGGACTGACACTCTCACTTCCTATGATTTGAACCTTTCCTGTGAGTCCAGTTTTAGATTCCGATGCTTCGCTTCAGGTTTACTGTATCCCTTGGACCTTCTTATTGACGATGAAACACAGAAATTGCATCCGAATTTAATACAAAAGGCACAATGCCGACTTAAGTAAAAAGAGGACTGACACTCACACTTTCTATGATTTGAAGCTCCCCTGTGAGTCCAGTTTTAGAATCCGATGCTTCACTTCAGGTTTACTGTAACCCTTGGACCTTCTTATTGCCGATGAAACACAGAAATTGCATCCGAATTTAATACAAAAGGCACAATGCCCACTTAAATACAAGAGGACTGACACTCTCACTTTCTATGATTTGAAACCCTCTTGTGAGTTCAGTTTTAGATTCCGATGCTTCACTTCAGGTTAACTGTATCCCTTGGACCTTCGTATTGACGATGAAACACAGAAATTGCATCGGAATTAAATTCAAATTCACAATGCAGACTTAAGTACAAGAGGACTGACACTCTCACTTTCTATGATTCGAATTTCTCCTGTGAGTCCAGCTTTAGATACCGATGCTTCACTTCAGGTTTACTGTATACCTTGCACCTTCTTATTGACGATGAAACACAGAAATTGCATCTGAATTTAATACAAAAGGCACAATGCGGACTTAAGTGTAAGAGGACTGACACTTTCACTTTCTATGATTTGAACCTCTCCTGTGAGTCCAGTTTTAGTTTCCGATGCTTCACTCCAGGTTTACTGTATACCTTGCACCTTCTTATTGACGATGTAAAACAGAAACTGCATCCGAATTTATACAAAAGGCACAATGACGACATAAGTACAAGGGGACTGACACTCTCACTTCCTATGATTTGAACCTCTCCTGTGAGTCCAGTTTTAGATTCCGATGCTTCCCTTCAGGTTTACTGTATCCCTTGGAAAATCTTATTGACGATGAAACACAGAAATTGCAACCGAATTTAATACAAATGGCACAATGCCGACTTAAGTACAAGAGGACTGACACTCTCACTTTCTATGATTTCAACCTCTCCTGTCAGTCCAGTTTTAGATTCCGATGCTACACTTCAGGTTTACTGTCTCCCTTGGACCTTCTTATTGACGATGAAACACAGAATATGCATCCGAATGTAATACAAAAGGCACAATGCCGACTTGAGTACAAGAGGACTGACACTCTCACTATCTTTGATTTGAACCTCTCCTGTGAGTCCACTTTTAGATTCCGATGCATCACTTCAGGCTTACTGTATACCTTGCACCTTCTTATTGACGATGAAACACAGAAATTGCATCAGAATGAAATTCAAAAGGCACAATGCCGACTTAAGTACAAGAGGACTGAGACTCTAACTTTCTATGATTTGAACCTCTCCGGTGAGGCCAGTTTTAGTTTCCGATGCTTCACTTCAGGTTTACTGTATACGTTGGACCTTCTTATGACGATGATACACAGAAATTGCATCGGAATTAAATTCAAAAGTCACAATGCCGATTTAAGTACAAGAGGACTGACACTCTAACTTTCTATGATTTGAACCTCTCCTGTGAGTCCAGTTCTAGATTCCGATGCTTCACTTCAGGTTTACTGTATTCCTTGGACCTTCTTATTGACGACGAAACACAGAAATTGCATCTGAATGTAATACAAAAGGCACAATGCCGACTGAAGTACAAGAGGACTGACACTCTCACTTTCTATGATTTGAACCTCCCCTGTCAGTCCAGTTTTAGTTTCCGATGCTACACTTCAGGTTTACTGTCTCTCTTGGACCTTCTTATTTACGATGAAACACAGAATATGCATCCCAATTTAATACAAAATTCACAATGCCGACTTAAGTACAAGAGGACTGACACTCTCACTATCTATGATTTGAACCTCTCCTGTGAGTCCACTTTTAGATTCCGATGCATCACTTCAGGTTTACTGTATACCTTGCACCTTCTTATTGACGACGATCCACAGAAATTGCATCCGAATGTTATACAAAAGGCACAATGCCGTCTTCAGTACGAGAGGACTGACACTCTAACTTTCTATGATTTGAACCTGTCCTGTGAGTCCAGTTTTAGATTCCGATGCTTCACTTCAGGTTTACTGTATACCTTGGACCTTCTTATTGACGATGAAACACAGAAATTGCATCGGAATTAAATTCAAAAGGCACAATGCCGACTTAAGTACAAGAGGACTGACACTCTAGCTTTCTATGATTTGAACCTCTCTTGTGAGTTCAGTTTTAGATTCCGATGCTTCACTTCAGGTTAACTGTATCCCTTGGACCTTCTTATTGACGATGAAACACAGAAATTGAATCCGAATTTAATGCAAAGGCACAATGCAGACTTAAGTACAAGAGGATAGACACTCAAACTTTCTATGATTTGAACCTCTCGTGAGAATCCAGTTTTAGATACCGAAGCTTCACTTCATGTTTACTGTATCCCTTGGACCTTCTTATTGATGATGAAGCACAGAAATTGCATCCGAATTTAATACATAGGTCACAATGCCGACTTTAGTACAAGAGGACTGACACTCTAACTTTCCATGATTTGAACCTCTCCTGTGAGTCCAGTTTTAGATTCCGATGCTTAAGTTCAGGTTTCCTGTATCGCTTAGACCTTCTTACTGACGATGAAACACAGAAATTGTATCCGAAATTAATACAAAAGGCACAATGCCGACTTAAGTACAAGAGGACAGATACTCTAACTTTCTATGATTTGAACCTCTCCTGTGAGTCCACATTTAGAGTCCGAAGCATCACTTCAGGTTTACTGTATACCTTGGACCTTCTTATTGACGATGAAACACAGAAATTGCATCGGAAATAAATTCAAAAAGCACAATGCCAACTTAAGTACAAGAGCACTGACACTCTAACTTTCTATGATTTGAACCTCTCTTGTGAGTTCAGTTTTAGATTCCGATGCTTCACTTCAGGTTAACTGTATCCCTTGGAAATTCTTATTGACGATGAAACACAGAAATTGTATCCGAATTTAATACAAAGGCACAATGCCGACTTAAGTACAAGAGGACAGACACTCAAAATTTCTATGATTTGAACCTCTTCTGTGAGTCCAGTTTTAGATTCCGAAGCTTCACTTCATGTTTACTGTATCCCTTGGACCTTCTTTATGATGGTGAAGCACAGAAATTGCATCCGAATTTAATACAAATGTCACAATGCCGACTTAAGTACTAGTGGCTGACACTCGAAATTTCTATGATTTGAACCTCTCCTGTGAGTCCAGTTTTAGATTCCGATGCTTAACTTCAGGTTTCCTGCATCGCATGGACCATCTTATTGACGATGAAACACAGAAATTGTATCCGAAATTAACACAAAAGGCACAATGCCGACTTAAGTACAAGAGGACAGACACTCTAACTTTCTATGATTTGAACCTCTCCTGTGAGTCCAGTTTTAGAGTCGGAAGCATCACTTCAGGTGTACTGTATACCTTGGACCTTCGCATTGACGACCAAACACAGAAATTGCATCGGAATTAAATTCAAAAGGCACAATGCCGACTTAAGTACAAGAGGACTGACACTCTCACTATCTATGATTTGAACCTCTCCTGTGAGTCCAGGTTTAGATTCCGTTGCTTCACTTCAGGTTTACTGTATCCCTTGGACATTCTTATTGACGATGAAACACAGAAATTGCATCCAAATTTAATACAAAAGGCACAATGCCGACTTAAGTACAAGGGGACTGACACTCTCACTTTCTATGATTTGAACCTCTCCTGTGAGTCCAGTTTTAGTTTCCGATGCTTCACTCCAGGTTTACTGTATACCTTGCACCTTCTTATTGACGATGAAAAACAGAAATTGCATCCGAAATTAATACAAAAGGCACAATGCCGACTTAAGTACAAGAGGACTGACACTCTCACTTCCTATGATTTGAACCTTTCCTGTGAGTCCAGTTTTAGATTCCGATGCTTCACTTCAGGTTTACTGTATCCCTTGGACCTTCTTATTGACGATGAAACACAGAAATTGCATCCGAATTTAATACAAAAGGCACAATGCCGACTTAAGTAAAAAGAGGACTGACACTCACACTTTCTATGATTTGAAGCTCCCCTGTGAGTCCAGTTTTAGAATCCGATGCTTCACTTCAGGTTTACTGTAACCCTTGGACCTTCTTATTGCCGATGAAACACAGAAATTGCATCCGAATTTAATACAAAAGGCACAATGCCCACTAAAATACAAGAGGACTGACACTCTCACTTTCTATGATTTGAAACCCTCTTGTGAGTTCAGTTTTAGATTCCGATGCTTCACTTCAGGTTAACTGTATCCCTTGGACCTTCGTATTGACGATGAAACACAGAAATTGCATCGGAATTAAATTCAAAGGCACAATGCAGACTTAAGTACAAGAGGACTGACACTCTCACTTTCTATGATTCGAATCTCTCCTGTGAGTCCAGCTTTAGATACCGATGCTTCACTTCAGGTTTACTGTATACCTTGCACCTTCTTATTGACGATGAAACACAGAAATTGCATCGGAATTAAATTCAAAAGGCACAATGTCTATTTAAGTACAAGAGGACTGACACTCTAACTTTCTATGATTTGAACCTCTCCTGTGAGTCCAGTTATACATTCCGATGCTTCACTTCAGGTTTACTGTATCCTTTGAACCTTCTTATTGTGGATGTGACCCAGATATTGCATCCGAATTTAATACAAAAGGCACAATGCCGACTTAAGTACAAGAGGACTAACACTCTCACTTTCTATAAATTGAACCTCTCCTGTGAGTCCAGTTTTAGATGCCGATGTTATACTTCTGGTGTACTGTAAACCATGGACCTTCTTATTGACGATGAAGCACAGAAATTGCATCGGAATTAAATTCAAAAGGCACAATGCCGACTTAAGTACAAGAGGACTGAGACTCTAACTTTCTATGATTTGAACCTCTCCGGTGAGTCCAGTTTTAGTTTCCGATGCTTCACTTCAGGTTTACTGTATACCTTGGACTTCTTATTGACGATGACACACAGAAATTGCATCGGTATTAAATTCAAAAGTCACAATGCCGATTTAAGTACAAGAGGACTGACACTCTAACTTTCTATGATTTGAAAATCTCCTGTGAGTCCAGTTCTAGATTCCGATGTTTCCCTTCAGGTTTACTGTATCCCTTGGACCTCCTTATTGACGATTAAACACAGAAATTGCATCTGAATTTAATACAAAAGGCACAATGCGGACTTAAGTGTAAGAGGACTGACACTTTCACTTTCTATGATTTGAACCTCTCCTGTGAGTCCAGTTTTAGTTTCCGATGCTTCACTCCAGGTTTACTGTATACCTTGCACCTTCTTATTGACGATGTAAAACAGAAACTGCATCCGAATTTATACAAAAGGCACAATGACGACATAAGTACAAGGGGACTGACACTCTCACTTCCTATGATTTGAACCTCTCCTGTGAGTCCAGTTTTAGATTCCGATGCTTCCCTTCAGGTTTACTGTATCCCTTGGAAAATCTTATTGACGATGAAACACAGAAATTGCATCCGAATTTAATACAAAAGGCACAATGCCGACTTAAGTAAAAGAGGACTGACACTCTCACTATCTATGATTTGAAGCTCTCCTGTGAGTCCAGTTTTAGATTCCGATGCTTCACTTCAGGTTTACTGTATCCCTTGGACCTACTGATTGACGACGAAACACAGAAATTGCATCCGAATTTAATACAAAAGGCACAATGCCGACTTAAGTACAAGAGGACTGACACTCTCACTTTCTATGATTTCAACCTCTCCTGTCAGTCCAGTTTTAGATTCCGATGCTACACTTCAGGTTTACTGTCTCCCTTGGACCTTCTTGTTGACGATGAAACACAGAATATGCATCCGAATGTAATACAAAAGGCACAATGCCGACTTGAGTACAAGAGGACTGACACTCTCACTATCTTTGATTTGAACCTCTCCTGTGAGTCCACTTTTAGATTCCGATGCATCACTTCAGGTTTACTGTATACCTTGCACCTTCTTATTGACGATGAAACACAGAAATTGCATCAGAATGAAATTCAAAAGGCACAATGCCTACTTAAGTACAAGAGGACTGACACTCTAACTTTCTATGATTTGAACCTCTCCTGTGAGTCCAGTTATACATTCCGATGCTTCACTTCAGGTTTACTGTATCCTTTGAACCTTCTTATTGAGGATGTGACCCAGATATTGCATCCGAATTTAATACAAAAGGCACAATGCCGACTTAAGTACAAGAGGACTAACACTCTCACTTTCTATAAATTGAACCTCTCCTGTTAGTCCAGTTTTAGATGCCGATGTTACACTTCTGGTTTACTGTAAACCATGGACCTTCTTATTGACGACGAAGCACAGAAATTGCATCGGAATTAAATTCAAAAGGCACAATGCCGACTTAAGTACAAGAGGACTGAGACTCTAACTTTCTATGATTTGAACCTCTCCGGTGAGTCCAGTTTTAGTTTCCGATGCTTCACTTCAGGTTTACTGTATACCTTGGACCTTCTTATGACGATGATACACAGAAATGGCATCGGAATTAAATTCAAAAGTCACAATGCCGATTTAAGTACAATAGGACTGACACTCTAACTTTCTATGATTTGAACCTCTCCTGTGAGTCCAGTTCTAGATTCCGATGCTTCACTTCAGGTTTACTGTATTCCTTGGACCTTCTTATTGACGACGAAACACAGAAATTGCATCTGAATTTAATACAAAAGGCACAATGCCGACTTAAGTACAAGAGGACTGACACTCTCACTTTCTATGATTTGAACCTCCCCTGTCAGTCCAGTTTTAGATTCCGATGCTACACTTCAGGTTTACTGTCTCTCTTGGACCTTCTTATTTACGATGAAACACAGAATATGCATCCGAATTTAATACAAAACTCACAATGCCGACTTAAGTACAAGAGGACTGACACTCTCACTATCTATGATTTGAACCTCTCCTGTGAGTCCACTTTTAGATTCCGATGCATCACTTCAGGTTTACTGTATACCTTGCACCTTCTTATTGACGACGATCCACAGAAATTGCATCCGAATTTTATACAAAAGGCACAATGCCGACTTCAGTACGAGAGGACTGACACTCTAACTTTCTATGATTTGAACCTGTCCTGTGAGTCCAGTTTTAGATTACGATGCTTCACTTCAAGTTTACTGTATACCTTGGACCTTCTTATTGACGATGAAACACAGAAATTGCATCGGAATTAAATTCAAACGGCACAATGCCGACTTAAGTACAAGAGGACTGACACTCTAACTTTCTATGTTTTGAACCCCTCTTGTGAGTTCAGTTTTAGATTCCGATGCTTCTCTTCAGGTTAACTGTATCCCTTGGACCTTCTTATTGACGATGAAACACAGAAATTGTATCCGAATTTAATACAAAGGCACAATGCCGACTTAAGTACAAGAGGACAGACACTCTAACTTTCTATGATTTGAACCTCTCCTGTGAGTCCAGTTTTAGAGTCGGAAGCATCACTTCAGGTTTACTGTATACCTTGGACCTTCGCATTGACGACCAAACACAGAAATTGCATCGGAATTAAATTCAAAAGGCACAATGCCGACTTAAGTACAAGGGGACTGACACTCTCACTTTCTATGATTTGAACCTCTCCTGTGAGTCCAGTTTTAGTTTCCGATGCTTCACTCCAGGTTTACTGTATACCTTGCACCTTCTTATTGACGATGAAAAACAGAAATTGCATCCGAAATTAATACAAAAGGCACAATGCCGACTTAAGTACAAGAGGACTGACACTCTCACTTCCTATGATTTGAACCTTTCCTGTGAGTCCAGTTTTAGATTCCGATGCTTCACTTCAGGTTAACTGTATCCCTTGGACCTTCTTATTGACGATGAAACACAGAAATTGAATCCGAATTTAATCCAAAGGCACAATGCTGACTTAAGTAAAAAGAGGACTGACACTCACACTTTCTATGATTTGAAGCTCCCCTGTGAGTCCAGTTTTAGAATCCGATGCTTCACTTCAGGTTTACTGTATCCCTTGGACCTTCTTATTGCCGATGAAACACAGAAATTGCATCCGAATTTAATACAAAAGGCACAATGCCCACTTAAGTACAAGAGGACTGACACTCTCACTTTCTATGATTTGAAACCCTCTTGTGAGTTCAGTTTTAGATTCCGATGCTTCACTTCAGGTTAACTGTATCCCTTGGACCTTCGTATTGACGATGAAACACAGAAATTGCATCGGAATTAAATTCAAAGGCACAATGCAGACTTAAGTACAAGAGGACTGACACTCTCACTTTCTATGATTCGAATCTCTCCTGCGAGTCCAGCTTTAGATACCGATGCTTCACTTCAGGTTTACTGTATACCTTGCACCTTCTTATTGACGATGAAACACAGAAATTGCATCGGAATTAAATTCAAAAGGCACAATGTCTATTTAAGTACAAGAGGACTGACACTCTAACTTTCTATGATTTGAACCTCTCCTGTGAGTCCAGTTATACATTCCGATGCTTCACTTCAGGTTTACTGTATCCTTTGAACCTTCTTATTGAGGATGTGACCCAGATATTGCATCCGAATTTAATACAAAAGGCACAATGCCGACTAAAGTACAAGAGGACTAACACTCTCACTTTCTATAAATTGAACCTCTCCTGTGAGTCCAGTTTTAGATGCCGATGTTATACTTCTGGTTTACTGTAAACCATGGACCTTCTTATTGACGATGAAGCACAGAAATTGCATCGAAATTAAATTCAAAAGGCACAATGCCGACTTAAGTACATGAGGACTGAAACTCTAACTTTCTATGATTTGAACCTCTCCGGTGAGTCCAGTTTTAGTTTCCGATGCTTCACTTCAGGTTTACTGTATACCTTGGACTTCTTATTGACGATGATACACAGAAATTGCATCGGTATTAAATTCAAAAGTCACAATGCCGATTTAAGTACAAGAGGACTGACACTCTAACTTTCTATGATTTGAAAATCTCCTGTGAGTCCAGTTCTAGATTCCGATGCTTCCCTTCAGGTTTACTGTATCCCTTGGTCCTTCTTATTGACGATTAAACACAGAAATTGCATCTGAATTTAATACAAAAGGCACAATGCGGACTTAAGTGTAAGAGGACTGACACTTTCACTTTCTATGATTTGAACCTCTCCTGTGAGTCCAGTTTTAGTTTCCGATGCTTCACTCCAGGTTTACTGTATACCTTGCACCTTCTTATTGACGATGAAAAACAGAAACTGCATCCGAATTTATACAAAAAGCACAATGACGACATAAGTACAAGGGGACTGACACTCTCACTTCCTATGATTTGAACCTCTCCTGTGAGTCCAGTTTTAGATTCCGATGCTTCACTTCAGGTTTACTGTATCCCTTGGAAATTCTTATTGACGATGAAACACAGAAATTGCATCCGAATTTAATACAAAAGGCACAATGCCGACTTAAGTAAAAGAGGACTGACACTCTCACTTTCTATGATTTGAAGCTCTCCTGTGAGTCCAGTTTTAGATTCCGATGCTTCACTTCAGGTTTACTGTATCCCTTGGACCTACTGATTGACGACGAAACACAGAAATTGCATCCGAATTTAATACAAAAGGCACAATGCCGACTTAAGTACAAGAGGACTGACACTCTCACTTTCTATGATTTCAACCTCTCCTGTCAGTCCAGTTTTAGATTCCGATGCTACACTTCAGGTTTACTGTCTCCCTTGGACCTTCTTATTGACGATGAAACACAGAATATGCATCCGAATTTAATACAAAAGGCACAATGCCGACTTGAGTACAAGAGGACTGACACTCTCACTATCTTTGATTTGAACCTCTCCTGTGAGTCCACTTTTAGATTCCGATGCATCACTTCAGGTTTACTGTATACCTTGCACCTTCTTATTGACGATGAAACACAGAAATTGCATCGGAATGAAATTCAAAAGGCACAATGCCTACTTAAGTACACGAGGACTGACACTCTAACTTTCTATGATTTGAACCTCTCCTGTGAGTCCAGTTATACATTCCGATGCTTCACTTCAGGTTTACTGTATCCTTTGAACCTTCTTATTGAGGATGTGACCCAGATATTGCATCCGAATTTAATACAAAAGGCACAATGCCGACTTAAGTACAAGAGGACTAACACTCTCACTTTCTATAAATTGAACCTCTCCTGTGAGTCCAGTTTTAGATGCCGATGTTACACTTCTGGTTTACTGTAAACCATGGACCTTCTTATTGACGACGAAGCACAGAAATTGCATCGGAATTAAATTCAAAAGGCACAATGCCGACTTAAGTACAAGAGGACTGAGACTCTAACTTTCTATGATTTGAACCTCTCCGGTGAGTCCAGTTTTAGTTTCCGATGCTTCACTTCAGGTTTACTGTATACCTTGGACTTTCTTATGACGATGATACACAGAAATGGCATCGGAATTAAATTCAAAAGTCACAATGCCGATTTAAGTACAAGAGGACTGACACTCTAACTTTCTATGATTTGAACCTCTCCTGTGAGTCCAGTTCTAGATTCCGATGCTTCACTTCAGGTTTACTGTATTCCTTGGACCTTCTTATTGACGACGAAACACAGAAATTGCATCTGAATGTAATACAAAAGGCACAATGCCGACTTAAGTACAAGAGGACTGACACTCTCACTTTCTATGATTTGAACCTCCCCTGTCAGTCCAGTTTTAGATTCCGATGCTACACTTCAGGTTTACTGTCTCTCTTGGACCTTCTTATTTCCGATGAAACACAGAATATGCATCCCAATTTAATACAAAATTCACAATGCCGACTTAAGTACAAGAGGACTGACACTCTCACTATCTATGATTTGAACCTCTCCTGTGAGTCCACTTTTAGATTCCGATGCATCACTTCAGGTTTACTGTATACCTTGCACCTTCTTATTGACGACGATCCACAGAAATTGCATCCGAATTTTATACAAAAGGCACAATGCCGTCTTCAGTACGAGAGGACTGACACTCTAACTTTCTATGATTTGAACCTGTCCTGTGAGTCCAGTTTTAGATTACGATGCTTCACTTCAGGTTTCCTGTATACCTTGGACCTTCTTATTGACGATGAAACACAGAAATTGCATCGGAAATAAATTCAAAAGGCACAATGCCAACTTAAGTACAAGAGGACTGACACTCTAACTTTCTATGATTTGAACCTCTCTTGTGAGTTCAGTTTTAGATTCCGATGCTTCACTTCAGGTTAACTGTATCCCTTGGACCTTCTTATTGACGATGAAACACAGAAATTGTATCCGAATTTAATACAAAGGCACAATGCCGACTTAAGTACAAGAGGACAGACACTCAAAATTTCTATGATTTGAACCTCTTCTGTGAGTCCAGTTTTAGATTCCGAAGCTTCACTTCATGTTTACTGTATCCCTTGGACCTTCTCATTGATGGTGAAGACAGAAATTGCATCCGAATTTAATACAAATGTCACAATGCCGACTTAAGTACAAGAGGCTGACACTCTAACTTTCTATGATTTGAACCTCTCCTGTGAGTCCAGTCTTAGATTCCGATAATTAACTTCAGGTTTCCTGCATCGCATGGACCATCTTATTGACGATGAAACACAGAAATTGTATCCGAAATTAACACAAAAGGCACAATGCCGACTTAAGTACAAGAGGACAGACACTCTAACTTTCTATGATTTGAACCTCTCCTGTGAGTCCAGTTTTAGAGTCGGAAGCATCACTTCAGGTTTACTGTATACCTTGGACCTTCGCATTGACGACCAAACACAGAAATTGCATCGGAATTAAATTCAAAAGGCACAATGCCGACTTAAGTACAAGAGGACTGACACTCTCACTATCTATGATTTGAACCTCTCCTGTGAGTCCAGGTTTAGATTCCGTTGCTTCATTTCAGGTTTACTGTATCCCTTGCACCTTCTTATTGACGATGAAAAACAGAAATTGCATCCGAAATTAATACAAAAGGCACAATGCCGACTTAAGTACAAGAGGACTGACACTCTCACTTCCTATGATTTGAACCTTTCCTGTGAGTCCAGTTTTAGATTCCGATGCTTCACTTCAGGTTTACTGTATCCCTTGGACCTTTTTATTGACGATGAAACACAGAAATTGCATCCGAATTTAATACAAAAGGCACAATGCCGACTTAAGTAAAAAGAGGACTGACACTCACACTTTCTATGATTTGAAGCTCCCCTGTGAGTCCAGTTTTAGAATCCGATGCTTCACTTCAGGTTTACTGTATCCCTTGGACCTTCTTATTGCCGATGAAACACAGAAATTGCATCCGAATTTAATACAAAAGGCACAATGCCCACTTAAATACAAGAGGACTGACACTCTCACTTTCTATGATTTGAAAATCTCTTGTGAGTTCAGTTTTAGATTCCGATGCTTCACTTCAGGTTAACTGTATCCCTTGGACCTTCGTATTGACGATGAAACACAGAAATTGCATCGGAATTAAATTCAAAGGCACAATGCAGACTTAAGTACAAGAGGACTGACACTCTCACTTTCTATGATTCGAATCTCTCCTGTGAGTCCAGCTTTAGATACCGATGCTTCACTTCAGGTTTACTGTATACCTTGCACCTTCTTATTGACGATGAAACACAGAAATTGCATCGGAATTAAATTCAAAAGGCACAATGTCTATTTAAGTACAAGAGGACTGGCATTCTAACTTTCTATGATTTGAACCTCTCCTGTGAGTCCAGTTATACATTCCGATGCTTCACTTCAGGTTTACTGTATCCTTTGAACCTTCTTATTGAGGATGTGACCCAGATATTGCATCCGAATTTAATACAAAAGGCACAATGCCGACTTAAGTACAAGAGGACTAACACTCTCACTTTCTATAAATTGAACCTCTCCGGTGAGTCCAGTTTTAGTTTCCGATGCTTCACTTCAGGTTTACTGTATACCTTGGACTTCTTATTGACGATGATACACAGAAATTGCATCGGTATTAAATTCAAGAGTCACAATGCCGATTTAAGTACAAGAGGACTGACACTCTAACTTTCTATGATTTGAAAATCTCCTGTGAGTCCAGTTCTAGATTCCGATGCTTCCCTTCAGGTTTACTGTATCCCTTGGACCTTCTTATTGACGATTAAACACAGAAATTGCATCTGAATTTAATACAAAAGGCACAATGCGGACTTAAGTGTAAGAGGACTGACACTTTCACTTTCTATGATTTGAACCTCTCCTGTGAGTCCAGTTTTAGTTTCCGATGCTTCACTCCAGGTTTACTGTATACCTTGCACCTTCTTATTGACGATGAAAAACAGAAACTGCATCCGAATTTATACAAAAGGCACAATGACGACATAAGTACAAGGGGACTGACACTCTCAATTCCTATGATTTGAACCTCTCCTGTGAGTCCAGTTTTAGATTCCGATGCTTCACTTCAGGTTTACTGTATCCCTTGGAAATTCTTATTGACGATGAAACACAGAAATTGCATCCGAATTTAATACAAAAGGCACAATGCCGACTTAAGTAAAAGAGGACTGACACTCTCACTTTCTATGATTTGAAGCTCTCCTGTGAGTCCAGTTTTAGATTCCGATGCTTCACTTCAGGTTTACTGTATCCCTTGGACCTACTGATTGACGACGAAACACAGAAAATGCATCCGAATTTAATACAAAAGGCACAATGCCGACTTAAGTACAAGAGGACTGACACTCTCACTTTCTATGATTTCAACCTCTCCCGTCAGTCCAGTTTTAGATTCCGATGCTACACTTCAGGTTTACTGTCTCCCTTGGACCTTCTTATTGACGATGAAACACAGAATATGCATCCGAATTTAATACAAAAGGCACAATGCCGACTTGAGTACAAGAGGACTGACACTCTCACTATCTTTGATTTGAACCTCTCCTGTTAGTAAACTTTTAGATTCCGATGCATCACTTCCGGTTTACTGTATACCTTGCACCTTCTTATTGACGATGAAACACAGAAATTGCATCGGAATGAAATTCAAAATGCACAATGCCTACTTAAGTACAAGAGGACTGAGACTCTAACTTTCTATGATTTGAACCTCTCCGGTGAGTCCAGTTTTAGTTTCCGATGCTTCACTTCAGGTTTACTGTATACCTTGGACCTTCTTATGACGATGATACACAGAAATTGCATCGGAATTAAATTCAAAAGTCACAATGCCGATTTAAGTACAAGAGGACTGACACTCTAACTTTCTATGATTTGAACCTCTCCTGTGAGTCCAGTTCTAGATTCCGATGCTTCACTTCAGGTTTACTGTATTCCTTGGACCTTCTTATTGACGACGAAACACAGAAATTGCATCTGAATTTAATACAAAAGGCACAATGCCGACTTAAGTACAAGAGGACTGACACTCTCACTTTCTATGATTTGAACCTCCCCTCTCAGTCCAGTTTTAGATTCCGATGCTACACTTCAGGTTTACTGTCTCTCTTGGACCTTCTTATTTACGATGAAACACAGAATATGCATCCGAATTTAATACAAAATTCACAATGCCGACTTAAGTACAAGAGGACTGACACTCTCACTATCTATGATTTGAACCTCTCCTGTGAGTCCACTTTTAGATTCCGATGCATCACTTCAGGTTTACTGTATACCTTGCACCTTCTTATTGACGACGATCCACAGAAATTGCATCCGAATTTTATACAAAAGGCACAATGCCGACTTCAGTACGAGAGGACTGACACTCTAACTTTCTATGATTTGAACCTGTCCTGTGAGTCCAGTTTTAGATTACGATGCTTCACTTCAGGTTTACTGTATACCTTGGACCTTCTTATTGACGATGAAACACAGAAATTGCATCGGAATTAAATTCAAAAGGCACAATGCCGACTTAAGTACAAGAGGACTGACACTCTAGCTTTCTATGATTTGAACCTCTCTTGTGAGTTCAGTTTTAGATTCCGATGCTTCACTCCAGGTTAACTGTATCCCTTGGACCTTCTTATTGACGATGAAACACAGAAATTGAATCCGAATTTAATGCAAAGGCACAATGCAGACTTAAGTACAAGAGGATAGACACTCAAACTTTCTATGATTTGAACCTCTCGTGAGAATCCAGTTTTAGATACCGAAGCTTCACTTCATGTTTACTGTATCCCTTGGACCTTCTTATTGATGATGAAGCACAGAAATTGCATCCGAATTTAATACATAGGTCACAATGCCGACTTTAGTACAAGAGGACTGACACTCTAACTTTCCATGATTTGAACCTCTCCTGTGAGTCCAGTTTTAGATTCCGATGCTTAAGTTCAGGTTTCCTGTATCGCTTAGACCTTCTTACTGACGATGAAACACAGAAATTGTATCCGAAATTAGTACAAAAGGCACAATGCCGACTTAAGTACAAGAGGACAGATACTCTAACTTTCTATGATTTGAACCTCTCCTGTTAGTCCACTTTTAGAGTCCGAAGCATCACTTCAGGTTTACTGTATACCTTGGACCTTCTTATTGACGATGAAACACAGAAATTGCATCGGAAATAAATTCAAAAGGCACAATGCCAACTTAAGTACAAGAGGACTGACACTCTAACTTTCTATGATTTGAACCTCTCTTGTGAGTTCAGTTTTAGATTCCGATGCTTCACTTCAGGTTAACTGTATCCCTTGGACCTTCTTATTGATGATGAAGCACAGAAATGGCATCCGAATTTAATACAAAGGTCACAATGCCGACTTATGTACAAGAGGACGGACACTCTAACTTTCTATGATTTGAACCTCTCCTGTGAGTCCAGTTTTAGATTCCGATGCTTAACTTCAGGTTTCCTGTATCGCTTGGACCTTCTTATTGACGATGAAACACAGAAATTGTATCCGAAATTAATACAAAAGGCACATTGCCGACTTAAGTACAAGAGGACATACACTCTAACTTTCTATGAGTTGAACCTCTCCTGTGAGTCCAGTTTTAGATTCCGATGCTTCACTTCAGGTTTACTGTATCCCTTGGACCTTCCTATTGAGGATGAAAGACAGATATTGCAACCATATTTTATACAAAAGGAAATACCGACTTAAGTACAAGAGGACTAACACTCTCACTTTCTAAAATTTGAACCCCTCCTGTGAGTCCAGTTTTAGATGCCGATGTTACACTTCAGGTTTACTGTAAACCATGGACCTCCTTATTGACGATGAAGCACAGAAATTGCATCGGAATTAAATTCCAATTCACAATGCCGACTTAAGTAGAAGAGGACTGAGACTCTAATTTTCTATGATTTGAACCTCTCCGGTGAGTCCAGTATTAGATTCCGATGCGTCACTTCAGGTTTCCTGTATACCTTGGAACTTCTTATTGACGATGATACATAGAAATTGCATCGGAATTAAATTCAAAAGGCACAATGCCGATATAAGTACAAGAGGACTGACACTCTAACTTTCTATGATTTGAACCTCTCCTGTGAGTCCAGTTTTAGATTCCGATGCTTCACTTCAGGTTTACTGTATCCCTTGGACATTCTTATTGACGATGAAACACAGAAATGGCATCCGATGTTAATACAAAAGGCACAATGCCGATTTAAGTACAAGAGGACTGACACTTTCACTTTCTATATGTTGAACCTCTCCTGTGAGTCCAGTTTTAGTTTCCGATGCTTCACTCCAGGTTTACTGTATTCCTTGCACCTTCTTATTGACGATGAAAAACAGAAATTGCATCCGAATTTAATACAAAAGGCACAATGCCGACATAAGTACAAGAGGACTGTCACTATCACTTCCTATGATTTGAACCTCTCCTGTGAGTCCAGTTTTAGATTCCGATGCTTCACTTCAGGTTTGCTGTACCCCTTGGACCTTCTTATTGACGATGAAACACAGAAATTGCATCCGAAATTAATGCAAAAGGCCCAATGCCAACTTAAGTACAAGAGGACAGACACTCTAACTTTCTATGATTTGAACCTCTCCTGTGAGTCCAGCTTTAGAGTCCGAAGCATCACTTCAGGTTTACTGTATACCTTGGACCTTTGTATTGACGATGAAACACAGAAATTGCATTGGAATTAAATTCAAAAGGCACAATGCCGACTTAAGTACAAAGGGACTGACACTCTCACTTTGTATGATTTGAAACTCTCCTGTGAGTCCAGTGATACATTGCGATGCTTCAATTCAGGTTTACTGTATCCTTTGATCCTTCTTATTGAGGATGAAACACAGATATTGCATCCGAATATAATACAAAAGGCACAATGCCGACTTAAGTACAAGAGGACTAACACTCTCACTATCTATAATTTGAACCTCTCCTGTAAGTCCAGTTTTAGATGCCGATGTTACACTTCAGGTTTACTGTAAACCATGGACGTTCTTATTGACGATGAAGCACAGAAATTGCGTCGGAATTAAATTCAAAAGGCACAATGCCGATTTAAGTACAAGAGGACTGACACTTTAACTTTCTATGATTTGAACCTCTCCTGTGAGTCCAGTTTTAGATTCCGATGCTTCACTTCAGGTTTACTGTATACCTTGGACCTTCTTATTGACGATGATGCACAGAAATTGCATCGGAATTAAATTCAAAAGGCACAATGCCGATTTAAGTACAAGAGGACTGACACTTTAACTTTCGATGATTTGAACCTCTCCTGTGAGTCCAGTTTTAGATTCCGATGCTTCACTTCAGGTTTACTGTATCCCTTGGACCCTCTTATTGACGATGAAACACAGAAATTGCATCCGAATTTAATACAAAAGGCACGATGCCGACTTAAGTACAAGAGGACTGACACTCTCACTTTCTGTAATTTGAACCTCTCCTGTGAGTCCAGTTTTAGTTTCCGATGCTTCACTCCAGGTTTACTGTATACCTTGCACCTTCTTATTGACGATGAAAAACAGAAATTGCATCCGAATTTAATACAAAAGGCACAATGCCTACTTAAGTACAAGAGGACTGACACTCTCACTTTCTATGATTTGAACCTCTCCTGTGAGTCCAGTTTTAGATTTCGATGCTTCACTTCAGGTTTACTGTACCCCTTGGACCTTCTTATTGACGATGAAACACAGAAATTGCATCCGAATGTAATACAAAAGGCACAATGCCGACTTAAGTACAAGAGGACTGACACGCTCCCTTGCTATGATTTGAACCTCTCCTGTCAGTCCAGTTTTAGATTCCGATGCTACACTTCAGAATTACTGTATCCCTTGGACCTTCTTATTGACGATGAAACACAGAATTTGCATCCGAATTTAATACAAAAGGCACAATGCTGACTTAAGTACAAGAGGACTGACACTCTCACTATCTATGATTAGAACCTGTCCTGTGAGTCCAGTTTTAGATTACGATGCTTCACTTCAGGTTTACTGTATACCTTGGAACTTCTTATTGACGATGAAACACTGAAATTGTATCCGAATTTAACAAAGGCACAATGCCGACTTAAATACAAGAGGACAGACACTCAAACTTTCTATGATTTGAACCTCTCCTGTGAGTCCAGTCTTAGTTTCCGAAGCTTCACTTCATGTTTACTGTATACCTTGGACTTCTTATTGATGATGAAGCACAGAAATTGCATCCGAATTTAATACAAAGGTCACAATGCCGACTTAAGTACAAGAGGACTGACACTCCAACTTTCTATGATTTTTACCTCTCCTGTGAGTCCAGCTTTAGAGTCCGAAACATCACTTCAGGTTTACTGTATACCTTGGTCCTTTGTATTGACGATGAAACACAGAAATTGCATCGGAATTAAATTCAAAAGGCACAATGCCGACTTAAGTACAAGAGGACTAACACTCTCACTTTCTATGATTTGAAATTCTCCTGTGAGTCCAGTTTTAGATTCCGATGCTTCACTTCAGGTTTACTTTATCCCTTGGACCCTCTTATTGACGATGTAACACAGATATTGCATCCGAATTTAATACAAAAGGCACAATGCCGACTTAAGTACAAGAGGACTGACTCACTTTCTATGATTTGAACCTCTCCTGTGAGTCCAGTTTTAGTTTCCGATGCTTCACCCCAGGTTTTCTGTATACCTTGCACCTTCTTATTGACGATGAGAAACAGAAATTGCATCCGAATTTAATACAAAAGGCACAATGCCGACTTAAGTACAAGAGGACAGACACTCTCACTTCCTATGATTTGAACCTCTCCTGTGTGTCCAGTTTTAGTCTCCGATGCTTCACTTCAGCTTTACTGTATACCTTGGACCTCCTTATTGACGATGATACACAGAAATTGCATCGGAATTAAATTCAAAATGCACAATGCCGATTTAAGTACAAGAGGACTGACACACTAACTTTCTATGATTTGAACCTCTCCTGTGAGTCCAGTTCTAGATTCCGATGCTTCACTTCAGGTTTACTGTATCCCTTGGACCTGCTTATTGACGATGAAACACAGAAGTTGCATCCGAATTTAATACAAAAGGCACAATGCCGACTTAAGTACATGAGGACTTACACTCTCACTTTCTATGATTTGAACCTCTCCTGTGAGTCCAGTTTTAGTCTCCGAAGCTTCACTCCAGGTTTACTGTATACCTTGCACCTTCTTATTGACGATGAAACACAGAAATTGCATCGGAATTAAATTCAGAAGGCACAATGCCTACTTAAGTACAAGAGGGCTGACACTCTAACTTTCTATGATTTGAACCTCTCCTGTGACCCCAGTTATACATTCCGATGCTTCACTTCAGATTTACTGTATTCTTTGAACTCTTATATTGAGGATGAAACACAGATATTGCATCCGAATTTAATACAAAAGGCACAATGCCGACTTAAGTACGAGAGGACTAACACTCTCACTTTCTATAATTTGAACCTCTCCTGTGAGTCCAGTTTTAGATGCCGATGTTACACTTCAGGTTTACTGTAAACCATGGACCTTCTTATTGACGATGAAGCTCAGAAATTGCATCGGAATTAAATTCAAAAGGCACAATGCCGACTTAAGTACAAGAGGACTGAGACTTTAACTTTCCATGATTTGAACCTCTCCGGTGAGTCCAGTTTTAGATTCCGATGCTTCACTTCAGGTTTACTGTATACCTTGGACCTCCTTATTGACGATGATACACAGAAATTGCATCGGCATTAAATTCAAAACGCACAATGCCGATTTAAGTACAAGAGGACTGACACTCTAACTTTCTATGATTTGAACCTCTCCTGTGAGTCCAGTTCTAGATTCCGATGCTTCACTTCAGGTTTACTGTATCCCTTATACCTTCTAATTGACGATAAAACACAGAAATCGCATCCGAATTTAATACAAAAGGCACAATGCCGACTTAAGTAAAAGAGGACTGACACTCTCCCTTCTATGATTTGAAGCTCTCCTGTGAGTCCAGTTTTAGATTCCGAAGCTTCACTTCAGGTTTACTGTATCCCTTGGACCTTCTTATTGACGATGAAAAACAGATATTGCATCCGAATTTAATACAAAAGGCACAATGCCGACTTAAGTACAAGAGGACTGATACTCTCACTTTCTATGATTTGAACCTCTCCTGTCAGTCCAGTTTTAGATTCCGATGGTACACTTCATTTTTATTGTATCCCTTGGCCCTTCTTATTGACGATGAAACACAGAATTTGCATCCGAATTTAATACAAAAGGCACAATGCCGACTTAAGTAAAAGAGGACTGATACTCTCACTATCTTTGATTTTAACCTCTCCTGTGATTCCAGTTTTAGATTCCGATGCTTCACTTCAGGTCTACTGTATACCTTGCACCTTCTTATTGACGATGAAACACAGAAATTGCATCAGAATTAAATTCAGAAGGCACAATGCCGACTTAAGTACATCAGGACTGACACTCTCACTTTCTATGATTTGAACCTCTCCAGTGGGTCCAGTTTTAGTCTCTGATGCTTCACTCCAGGTTTACTGTATACCTTGCACCTTCTTATTGACGATGAAAAACAAAAATTGCATCCGAATTTAATACAAAAGGCACAATGCCGACTTAAGTACAAGAGGACTGACACTCTAACTTTCTATGATTTCAACCTCTCCTGTGACCCCAGTTATAGATTCCGATGCTTCACTTCAGGTTTACTGTATCCTTTGAACCATCTTATTGAGGATGAAACACAGATATTGCATCCGAATTTAATAGAAAAGGCACAATGCCGAATTAAGTAAAAGAGGACTAACACTCTCACTTTCTATAATTTGAACCTCTCCTTTTAGTCCAGTTTTAGATGCCGATGTTACACTTCAGGTTTACTGTAAACCATGGACCTTCTTATTGACGATGAAGCACAGAAATTGCATCGGAATGAAATTCAAAAGGCACAATGCCGACTTAGGTACAAGAGGACTGAGACTCTAACTTTCTATGATTTGAACCTCACCGGTGAGTTCAGTATTAGATTCCGATGCTTCACTTCAGGTTTACTGTATACCTTGCAACTTCTTATTGACGATGATACACAGAAATTGCATCGAAACTAAATTCAAAAGGCACAATGCCGATTTAAGTACAAGAGGACTGACACCCTTACTCTCTATGATTTGAAACTCTCCTGTGAGTCAAGTTTTAGATTCCGATGTTTCACTTCAGGTTTACTGTATATTCTGGACCTTCTTTATGACGATGAAACACAGAAATTGCATCCGAATTTAATACAAAAGGCACAATGCCGACTTAAGTACAAGAGGACGGACACTCTCACTTTCTATGATTTGAACGTCTCCTGTGAGTCCAGTTTTAGATGCCGATGCTACACTTCAGGTTTATTGTATCCATTAGACCTTCTTATTGACGATGAAACACAGAAATTGACGATGAAACACAGAAATTGCATCCGAATTTAATACAAAAGGCACAATGCTGACTTAAGCACAAGTGGACTTACACTCTCACTTTCTATTTTTTGAACCTATCCTGTGAGACCAGTTTTAGATTCCGATGCTTCACTTCAGGTTTACTGTATCACTTGGACCTTCGTATTGACGATGAATCACAGAAATTGCATCCGAATGTAATACAAAAGGCACAATGCCGACTTACGTACAAGAGGACTGTCACTCTCACTTTCTATGATTTGAACGTCTCCTGTGAGTCCAGTTTGAGATGCCGATGTTACACTTCAGGTTTACTGTAAACCATGGACCTTCTTATTGACGATGAAGCACAGAAATTGCATCGGAATTAAATTCAAAAGGCACAATGCCTTCTTATTGACGATGAAACTTAGGAATTGCATCGGAATTAAATTCACAAGCCACAATTCTGACTTAAGTAAAAGAGGACTGACACTCTTACTATCTATGATTAGAAGCTCTCCTGTGAGTCCAGATTTAGATTCCGATGCTTCACTTCAGGTTTACTGTATCCCTTGGATCTTCGTATTGACGATGAAACACAGAAATTGTATCCGAATTTAATACAAAAGGCACAATGCTGACTTAAGCACAAGTGGACTGACACTCTCACTTTCTATTTTTTGAACCTATCCTGTGAGACCAGTTTTAGACTCCGATGCTTCACTTCAGGTTTACTGTATCCCTTGGACCTTCTTATTGACGATGAATCACAGAAATTGCATCCGAATGTAATACAAAAGGCACAATCCCCTTAAGTAAAAGAGGAATGACACTCTCATTTTGTATGATTTGTACCTCTCCAGTGAGTCCAGTTTTAGATTCCGATGCTTTACTACAGGTTTACTGTATACCTTGCACCTTCTTATTGACGATGAAACACAGAAATTGCATCGGAATTAAATTCAAAAGGCACAAGGCCGACTTAAGTACAAGAGGCTTGACACTCTAAATCCCTATGATTTGAACGTCTCCTGTGAGTCCAGTTTTAGTTTCCGATGCTTCACTTCAGGTTTACTGTATCCTTGGACCTTCTTATTGACGATGAAGCACAGAAATTGTATCCGAATTTAATACAAAAGGCACAATGCCGATTTAAGTACAAGAGGACTGACACTCTAATTTTCTATGATTTGAACCTCTCCTGTGAGTCCAGTTTTAGATTCCGAAGCTTCACTTCAGGTTTACTGTATCCGTTGGACCTTCTTATTGACGATGAAACACAGAAATTGCATCCGAATGTAATACAAAAGGCACAATGCCGACTTAAGTACAAGAGGACTGACACTCGCACTTTCCATGATTTGAACCTCTCCTGTCAGTCCAGTTTTAGATTCCGATGCTACACTTCAGGTTCATTGTATCCATTGGACCTTCTTATTGACGATGAAACACAGAAATTGACGATGAAACACAGAAATTGCATCCGAATTTAATACAAAATGCACAATGCCGACTTTAGTACAAGAGGACTGACACCCTCAATTTCTATGATTTGAACCTCTCCTGTGAGTCCAGTTTTAGATTCCGATGCATCACTTCAGGTTTACTGTATACCTTGCACCTTCTTATTGACGATGGAACACAAAAATTGTATCGGAATTAAATTCAAAAGGCACAAGGCCGACTTAAGTACAAGAGGACTGACACTCTAAATCCCTATGATTTGAACCTCTCCTGTGAGTCCAGTTTTAGATTCCGATGCTTCACTTCAGGTTTACTGTATCCCTTGGACCTTCTTATTGACGATGAAACACAGAAATTGCATCCGAAATTAATACAAATGCACAATGCCGACGTAAGTACAATGGACTGACACTCTCACATTCTATGATTAGAACCTCTCCTGTGAGTCCAGTTTTAGATCGCGATGCTTCACTTCAGGTTTATTGTATCCCTTGGACCTTCATATTGACGATGAAGCACAGAAATTGCATCCGAATTTAATACAAAAGGCACAATGCTGACTTAAGCACAAGAGGACTGACACTCTCACTTTCTATGTTTTGAACCTATCCTGTGAGTCCAGTTTTAGATTCCGATGCTTCACTTCAGGTTTACTGTATCACTTGGACCTTCGTAATGACGATGAATCACAGAAATTGCATCCGAATTTAATACAAAAGGCACAATCCCCTTAAGTAAAAGAGGAATGACACTCTCATTTTGTATGATTTGTACCTCTCCAGTGAGTCCAGTTTTAGATTCCGATGCTTTACTACAGGTTTACTGTATACCTTGCACCTTCTTATTGACGATGAAACACAGAAATTGCATCGGAATTAAATTCAAAAGGCACAAGGCCGACTTAAGTACAAGAGGATTGACACTCTAAATCCCTATGATTTGAACCTCTCCTGTGAGTCCAGTTTTAGATTCCGATGCTTCACTTCAGGTTTACTGTATCCCTTGGACCTTCTTATTGACGATGAAGCACAGAAATTGTATCCGAATTTAATACAAAAGGCACAATGCCGATTTAAGTACAAGAGGACTGACACTCTAATTTTCTATGATTTGAACCTCTCCTGTGAGTCCAGTTTTAGATTCCGAAGCTTCACTTCAGGTTTACTGTATCCGTTGGACCTTCTTATTGACGATGAAACACAGAAATTGCATCCGAAATTAATACAAAAGTCACAATGCCGACTTAAGTACAAGAGGACTGACACTCTAACTTTCTATGATTTGAATCTCTCCTGTGAGTGTAGTTTTAGATTCCAATGCTTAACTTCAGGTGTACTGTATACCTTGGACCTTCGTGTTGACGATGAAACACAGAAATTGCATCGGAATTAAATTCAAAAGGCACAATGGCGAGTTAAGTACAAGAGGACTGACACTCTAACTTTCTGTGATTTGAACCTCTCCTGTGAGTCCAGTTTTAGATTCCGATGCTTCACTTCAGGTTTACTGTATATCTTGGACCTTCTTATTCACGATGAAACACAGAATGTGCATCCGAATTTAATACAAAATTCACAATGCCGAATTAAGTACAAGCGGACTGACACTCTCACTTTCTATGCTTTGAAACTCTCCTGTGAGTTCAGTTTTAGGTTCCGATGCTTCACTTCAGGCTTATTGTATCCCTTGGGCCTTCTTATTCACGATGAAACACAGAAATTGCATCCGAATTTAATACAAAAGGCACAATGCCGACTTAAGTAAAAGAGGACTGACACTCTCACTTTCTATGATTGGAACCTCTCCTGTGAGTCCAGTTTTAAATTCCTATGCTTCACTTCAGGTTTACTGTATCCCATAGATCTTCTTATTGACGATGAAACACAGAAATTGCATCCGAATGTAATACAAAAGGCACAATGCCGACTTAAGTACAAGAGGACTGACACTCTCCCTTTCTATGATTTGAACCTCCCCTCTGAGTCCAGTTATAGATTCCGATGGTTCACTTCAGGGTTACTGTATACCTTACACCTTCTTATTGACGATGGAACACAAAAATTGCATCGGAATTAAATTCAAAAGGCACAAGGCCGACTTAAGTACAAGAGGACTGACACTCTAAATCTCTATGTTTTGAACCTCTCCTGTGAGTCCAGTTTTAGATTCCGAAGCTTCACTTCAGGTTTACTGTATCCGTTGGACCTTCTTATTGACGATGAAACATAGAAATTGCATCCGAAATTAATACAAAAGTCACAATGCCGACTTAAGTACAAGAGGTCTGACACTCTAACTTTCTATGATTTGAATCTCTCCTGTGAGTATAGTTTTAGATTCCAATGCTTCACTTCAGGTTTACTGTATATCTTGGACCTTCTTATTCACGATGATACACAGAATGTGCATCCGAATTTAATACAAAATTCACAATGCCGAATTAAGTACAAGCGGACTGACACTCTCACTTTCTATGCTTTGAAACTCTCCTGTGAGTTCAGTTTTAGGTTCCGATGCTTCACTTCAGGCTTATTGTATCCCTTGGGCCTTCTTATTCACGATGAAACACAGAAATTGCATCCGAATTTAATGCAAAAGGCACAATGCCGACTTAAGTAAAAGAGGACTGACACTCTTACTATCTATGATTAGAAGCTCTCCTGTGAGTCCAGATTTAGATTCCGATGCTTCACTTCAGGTTTACTGTATCCCTTGGACCTTCTTATTGACGATGAAACACAGAAATTGCATCCGAATGTAATACAAAAGGCACAATGCCGACTTAAGTACAAGAGGACTGACACTCGCACTTTCCATGATTTGAACCTCTCCTGTCAGTCCAGTTTTAGATTCCGATGCTACACTTCAGGTTCATTGTATCCATTGGACCTTCTTATTGACGATGAAACACAGAAATTGACGATGAAACACAGAAATTGCATCCGAATTTAATACAAAATGCACAATGCCGACTTAAGTACAAGAGGACTGACACCCTCAATTTCTATGATTTGAACCTCTCCTGTGAGTCCAGTTTTAGATTCCGATGCATCACTTCAGGTTTACTGTATATCTTGCACCTTCTTATTGACGATGGAACACAAAAATTGTATCGGAATTAAATTCAAAAGGCACAAGGCCGACTTAAGTACAAGAGGACTGACACTCTAAATCCCTATGATTTGAACCTCTCCTGTGAGTCCAGTTTTAGATTCCGATGCTTCACTTCAGGTTTACTGTATCCCTTGGACCTTCTTATTGACGATGAAACACAGAAATTGCATCCGAAATTAATCCAAATGCACAATGCCGACGTAAGTACAATGGACTGACACTCTCACATTCTATGATTAGAACCTCTCCTGTGAGTCCAGTTTTGGATCGCGATGCTTCACTTCAGGTTTATTGTATCCCTTGGACCTTCATATTGACGATGAAACACAGAAATTGCATCCGAATTTAATACAAAAGGCACAATCCCCTTAAGTAAAAGAGGAATGACACTCTCATTTTGTATGATTTGTACCTCTCCAGTGAGTCCAGTTATAGATTCCGATGCTTTACTACAGGTTTACTGTATACCTTGCACCCTCTTATTGACGATGAAACACAGAAATTGCATCGGAATTAAATTCAAAAGGCACAAGGCCGACTTAAGTACAAGAGGATTGACACTCTAAATCCCTATGATTAGAACCTCTCCTGTGAGTCCAGTTTTAGATTCCGATGCTTCACTTCAGGCTTACTGTATCACTTGGACCTTCGTATTGACGATGAAACACAGAAATAGCATCCGAATTTAATACAAAAGGCACAATACCGACTTAAGTAAAAGAGGAATGACACTCTGACTTTTCTATGATTTGAACCTCTCCAGTGAGTCCAGTATTAGATTCCGATGCTTTACTACAGGTTTACTGTATATCTTGCACCTTCCTATTGGTGATGAAGCACAGAAATTGCATCGGAATTAAATTCAAAAGGCACAATGCCGACTTAAGTACAGGAGGACTGACACTCTAACACTCTAAGATTTGAACCCCTCCTATGAGTCCAGTTTAATATTCCGATGATTCACTTCAGGTTTACAGTATCTCTTGTACCTTCTTACTGACGATGAAACACAGAAATTGCATCCGAATTTAATACAAAAGGCACAATGCCGACTTAAGTACAAGTGGACTGACACTCTCGCTTTCTATGATTTGAACCTCTCCTGTGAGTCCAGTTTTAGATTCCGATGCTTCACTTGAGCTTTACTGTATCCCTTGGACCTTCTTATTGATGATGAAACACAGAAATAGCATCCAAATTTAATACAAAAGGCACAATGCCGACTTAAGTACAAGAGGACTGACACCCTTACTCACTATGATTTGAAACTCTCCTGTGAGTCAAGTTTTAGATTCCGATGTTTCACTTCAGGTTTACTGTATATTCTGGACCTTCTTTATGACGATGAAACACAGAAATTGCATCCGAATTTAATACAAAAGGCACAATGCCTACTTAAGTACAAGAGGACTGACACTCTCTTTTTCTATGATTTGAACGTCTCCTGTGAGTCCAGTTTTAGATGCCGATGTTACACTTCAGGTTTACTGTAAACCATGGACCTTCTTATTGACGATGAAGCACAGAAATTGCTTCGGAATTAAATTCAAAAGGCACAATGCCTTCTTATTGACGATGAAACTTAGGAATTGCATCGGAATTAAATTCACAAGCCACAATGCCGACTTAAGTAAAAGAGGACTGACACTCTTACTATCTATGATTAGAAGCTCTCCTGTGAGTCCAGTGTTAGAATCCGATGCTTCACTTCAGGTTTACTGTATCCCTTGGACCTTCTTATTGACGATGAAACACAGAAATTGCATCCGAATTTAATACAAAAGCCACAATGCCGACTTAAGTACAAGAGGACTGACACGCGCACTTTCTATGATTTGAACCTCTCCTATCAGTCCAGTTTTAGATTCCGATGCTACACTTCAGGTTTATTGTATTTATTAGACCTTCTTATTGACGATGAAACACAGAAATTGACGATGAAACACAGAAATTGAATCCGAATTTAATACAAATGCACAATGCCGATTAAGTACAAGAGGACTGACACTCTCCCTTTCTATGATTTGAACCTCTCCTGTGAGTCCAGTTTTAGATTCCGATGCATCACTTCAGGTTTACTGTATACCTTGCACCTTCTTATTGACGATGGAACACAAAAATTGTATCGGAATTAAATTCAAAAGGCACAAGGCCGACTTAAGTACAAGACGACTCACACTCTAAATCCCTATGATTTGAACCTCAACTGTGAGTCCAGTTTTACATTCCGATGCTTCACTTCAGGTATACTGTATCCCGTGGACCTTCTTATTGACGGTGAAACACAGAAATTGCATCCGAATGTAATACAAAAGGCACAATGCTGACTTAAGCACAAGAGGACTGACACTCTCACTTTCTATGTTTTGAACCTATCCTGTGAGTCCAGTTTTAGATTCCGATGCTTCCCTTCAGGTTTACTGTATCACTTGGACCTTCGTAATGACGATGAATCAGAGAAATTGCATCCGAATTTAATACAAAAGGCACAATCCCCATAAGTAAAAGGGGAATGACACTCTCATTTTGTATGATTTGTACCTCTCCAGTGAGTCCAGTTTTAGATTCCGATGCTTTACTACAGGTTTACTGTATACCTTGCACCTTCTTATTGACGATGAAACACAGAAATTGCATCCGAATTTAATACAAAAGGCACAATGCCGATTTAAGTACAAGAGTACTGACACTCTAATTTTCTATGATTTGAACTTCTCCTGTGAGCCAGTTTTAGATTCCGAAGCTTCACTTCAGGTTTACTGTATCCGTTGGACCTTCTTATTGACGATGAAACACAGAAATTGCATCCGAAATTAATACAAAAGTCACAATGCCGACTTAAGTACAAGAGGACTGACACTCTAACTTTCTATGATTTGAATCTCTCCTGTGGGTATAGTTTTAAATTCCAATGCTTAACTTCAGGTTTACTGTATACCTTGGACCTTCGTATTGACGATGAAACACAAAAATTGTATCGGAATTAAATTCAAAAGGCACAAGGCCGACTTAAGTACAAGACGACTCACACTCTAAATCCCTATGATTTGAACCTCAACTGTGAGTCCAGTTTTAGATTCCGATGCTTCACTTCAGGTTTACTGTATCCCGTGGACCTTCTTATTGACGGTGAAACACAGAAATTGCATCCGAAATTAATACAAATGCACAATGCCGACGTAAGTACAATGGACTGACACTCTCACATTCTATGATTACAACCTCTCTTGTGAGTCCAGTTTTAGATTGCGATGCTTCACTTCAGATTTACTGTATAACTTGGACCTTCATATTGACGATGAAACACAGAAATTGCATCCGAAATTAATACAAATGCACAATGCCGACGTAAGTACAAGAGGACTGACACTCCCACATTCTATGATTAGAACCTCTCCGGTGAGTCCAGTTAACGATTGCGATGCTTCACTTTAGGTTTACTGTATCCCTTGGACCTTCATATTGACGATGAAACACAGAAATTGCATCCGAATTTAATACAAAATGCATAATGCCGACTTAAGTACAAGAGGACTGACACTCTCACTTTCTACGTTTTGAACCTATCCTGTGAGTCCAGTTTCAGATTCCGATGCTTCACTTCAGGTTTACTGTATCACTTGGACCTTCGTATTGACGATGAAACACAGAAATATCATCCGAATTTAATACAAAAGGCACAATACCGACTTAAGTAAAAGAGGAATGACACTCTCACTTTCTATGATTTGAACCTCTCCAGTGAGTCCAGTATTTGATTCCGATGCTTTACTACAGGTTTACTGTATACCTTGCACCTTCCTATTGATGATGAAACACAGAAATTGCATCGGAATTAAATTCAAAAGGCACAATGCCGACTTAAGTACAAGAGGACTGACACTCTAACACTCTAAGATTTGAACCCCTCCTGTGAGTCCAGTTTAATATTCCGATGATTCACTTCAGGTTTACTGTATCCCTTGTATCTTCTTACTGACGATGAAACACAGAAATTGCATCCGAATTTAATACAAAAGGCACAATGCCGACTTAAGTACAAGAGGACTGACACTCTTACTTTCTATGATTTGAACCTCTCCTGTTAGTCCAGTTTTAGATTCCGATGCTTCACTTCAGGTTTACTGTATCCCTTGGACCTTCTTATTGATGATGAAACACAGAAATAGCATCCAAATTTAATACAAAAGGCACAATGCCGACTTAAGTACAAGAGGACTGACACCCTTACTCTCTATGATTTGAAACTCTCCAGTGAGTCAAGATTTAGATTCCGATGTTTCACTTCAGGTTTACTGTATATTCTGGACCTTCTTTATGGCGATGAAACACAGAAATTGCATCCGAATTTAATACAAAAGGCACAATGCCGACTTAAGTACAAGAGGACTGACACTCTCACTTTCTATGATTTGAACGTCTCCTGTGAGTCCAGTTTTAGATGCCGATGTTACACTTCAGGTTTACTGTAAACCATGGACCTTCTAATTGACGATGAAGCACAGAAATTGCATCGGAATTAAATTCAAAAGGCACAAGGCCTTCTTATTGACGACGAAACTTAGGAATTGCATCGGAATTAAATTCACAAGCCACAATGCCGACTTAAGTAAAAGAGGACCGACACTCTTACTATCTATGATTAGAAGTTCTCCTGTGAGTCCAGTTTTAGAATCCGATGCTTCACTTCAGGTTTACTGTATCCCTTGGACCTTCTTGTTGACGATGAAACACAGAAATTGCAACCGAATTTAATACAAAAGGCACAATGCCGACTTAAGTACAAGAGGACTGACACTCGCACTTTCTATGATTTGAACCTCTCCTCTCAGTCCAGTTTTAATTCCGATGCTACACTTCAGGTTTCTTGTATCCATTAGACCTTCTTATTGACGATGAGACACAGAAATTGACGATGAAACACAGAAATTGCATCCGAATTTAATACAAAAGGCACAATGCCGACTTAAGTACAAGAGGACTGACACTCTCCCTTTCTATGATTTGAACCTCTTTGTCAGTCCAGTTTTAGATTCCGATGCATCACTTCAGGTTTACTGTATACCTTGCACCTTCTTATTGACGATGGGACACAAAAATTGTATCGGAATTAAATTCAAAAGGCACAAGGCCGACTTAAGTACAAGACGACTGACACTCTCCCTTTCTATGATTTGAACCTCTCCTGTGAGTCCAGTTTTAGATTCCGATGCTTCACTTCAGGTTTACTGTATCCCGTGGACCTTCTTATTGACGGTGAAACACAGAAATTGCATCCGAAATTAATACAAATGCACAATGCCGACGTAAGTACAATGGACTGACACTCTCACATTCTATGATTACAACCTCTCCTGTGAGTCCAGTTTTAGATTGCGATGCTTCACTTCAGGTTTACTGTATCCCTTGGACCTTCATATTGACGATGAAACACAGAAATTGCATCCGAATTTAATACAAAAGGCACAATGCCGACTTAAGTACAAGAGGACTGACACTCTCCCTTTCTATGATTTGAACCTCTCCTGTGAGTCCAGTTTTAGATTCCGATGCTTCACTTCAGGTTTACTGTATCCCGTGGACCTTCTTATTGACGGTGAAACACAGAAATTGCATCCGAAATTAATACAAATGCACAATGCCGACGCCAGTACAATGGACTGACACTCTCACATTCTATGATTACAACCTCTCCTGTGAGTCCAGTTTTAGATTGCGATGCTTCACTTGAGGTTTACTGTATCCCTTGACCTTCATATTGACGATGAAACACAGAAATTGCATCCGAATTTAATACAAAAGGCACAATGCTGACTTTAGCACAAGAGGACTGACACTCTCACTTTCTATGTTTTGAACCTATCCTGTGAGTCCAGTTTTAGGTTCCGAAGCTTCACTTCTGGTTTACTGTATCACTTGGACCTTCGTATTGACGATGAATCAAAGAAATTACATCCGAATTTAATACAAAAGGCACAATGCCGACTTAAGTAAAAGAGGAATGACACTCTCACTTTGTATGATTTGTACCTCTCCAGTGAGTCCAGTTTTAGATTCCGATGCTTTACTACAGGTTTACTGTATACCTTGCACCTTCTTATTGACGATGAAACACAGAAATTGCATCGGAATTAAATTCAAAAGGCACAAGGCCGACTTAAGTACAAGACGACTGACACTCTAACTTTCTATGATTTAAATCTCCCCTGTGGGTCCAGTTTTATATTCCGAAGCTTCACTTCAGGTCTACTGTATCCGTTGGACCTTCTTATTGACGATGAAACACAGAAATTGCATCCGAAATTAATACAAAAGTCACAATGCCGACTTAAGTACAAGAGGACTGACACTCTAACTTTCTATGATTTGAATCTCTCCTGTGAGTATAGTTTTAGATTCCAATGCTTAACTTCAGGTTTACTGTATACCTTGGACCTTCGTATTGACGATGAAACACAGAAATTGCATCGGAATTAAATTCAAAAGGCACAATGGCGAGTTAAGTACAAGGGGACTGACGCTCTAACTTTCTGTGATTTGAACCTCTCCTGTGAGTCCAGTTTTAGATTCCGATGCTTCACTTCAGGTTTACTGTATATCTTGGACTTTCTTATTCACGATGAAACACAGAATGTGCATCCGAATTTAATACAAAATTCGCAATGCCGAATTAAGTACAAGCGGACTGACACTCTCACTTTCTATGCTTTGAAACTCTCCTGTGAGTTCAGTTTTAGGTTCCGATGCTTCACTTCAGGCTTATTGTATCCCTTGGGCCTTCTTATTCACGATGAAACACAGAAATTGCATCCGAATTTAATACAAAAGGCACAATGCCGACTTAAGTAAAAGAGGACTGACACTCTCACTTTCTGTGATTGGAACCTCTCCTGTGAGGCCAGTTTTAAATTCCTATGCTTCACTTCAGGTTTACTGTATCCCATGGATCGTCTTATTGACGATGAAACACAGAAATTGCATCCGAATTTAATACAAAAGGCACAATGCCGACTTAAGTACAAGAGGACTGACACTCTCCCTTTCTATGATTTGAACCTCTCCTGTGAGTCCAGTTTTAGATTCCAATGGTTCACTTCAGGGTTACTGTATACCTTACACCTTCTTATTGACGATGGAACAAAAAAATTGCATCGGAATAAAATTCAAAAGGCACAAGGCCGACTTAAGTACAAGAGGACTGACACTCTCACTTTCTATGATTTGAACGTCTCCTGTGAGTCCAGTTTTAGATGCCGATGTTACACTTCAGGTTTACTGTAAACCATGGACCTTCTAATTGACGATGAAGCACAGAAATTGCATCGGAATTAAATTCAAAAGGCGCAAGGCCTTCTTATTGACGATGAACTTAGGAATTGCATCGGAATTAAATTCACAAGCCACAATGCCGACTTAAGTAAAAGAGGACCGACACTCTTACTATCTATGATTAGAAGTTCTCCTGTGAGTCCAGTTTTAGAATCCGATGCTTCACTTCAGGTTTACTGTATCCCTTGGACCTTCTTATTGACGATGAAACACAGAAATTGCATCCGAATTTAATACAAAAGGCACAATGCCGACTTAAGTACAAGAGGACTGACACTCGCACTTTCTATGATTTGAACCTCTCCTCTCAGTCCAGTTTTAATTCCGATGCTACACTTCAGGTTTCTTGTATCCATTAGACCTTCTTATTGACGATGAGACACAGAAATTGACGATGAAACACAGAAATTGCATCCGAATTTAATACAAAAGGCACAATGCCGACTTAAGTACAAGAGGACTGACACTCTCCCTTTCTATGATTTGAACCTCTCTTGTCAGTCCAGTTTTAGATTCCGATGCATCACTTCAGGTTTACTGTATACCTTGCACCTTCTTATTGACGATGGGACACAAAAATTGTATCGGAATTAAATTCAAAAGGCACAAGGCCGACTTACGTACAAGACGACTGACACTCTCCCTTTCTATGATTTGAACCTCTCCTGTGAGTCCAGTTTTAGATTCCGATGCTTCACTTCAGGTTTACTGTATCCCGTGGACCTTCTTATTGACGGTGAAACACAGAAATTGCATCCGAAATTAATACAAATGCACAATGCCGACGTAAGTACAATGGACTGACACTCTCACATTCTATGATTACAACCTCTCCTGTGAGTCCAGTTTTAGATTGCGATGCTTCACTTCAGGTTTACTGTATCCCTTGGACCTTCATATTGACGATGAAACACAGAAATTGCATCCGAATTTAATACAAAAGGCACAATGCCGACTTAAGTACAAGAGGACTGACACTCTCCCTTTCTATGATTTGAACCTCTCCTGTGAGTCCAGTTTTAGATTCCGATGCTTCACTTCAGGTTTACTGTATCCCGTGGACCTTCTTATTGACGGTGAAACACAGAAATTGCATCCGAAATTAATACAAATGCACAATGCCGACGTCAGTACAATGGACTGACACTCTCACATTCTATGATTACAACCTCTCCTGTGAGTCCAGTTTTAGATTGCGATGCTTCACTTGAGGTTTACTGTATCCCTTGGACCTTCATATTGACGATGAAACACAGAAATTGCATCCGAATTTAATACAAAAGGCACAATGCTGACTTTAGCACAAGAGGACTGACACTCTCACTTTCTATGTTTTGAACCTATCCTGTGAGTCCAGTTTTAGATTCCGATGCTTCACTTCTGGTTTACTGTATCACTTGGACCTTCGTATTGACGATGAATCAAAGAAATTACATCCGAATTTAATACAAAAGGCACAATGCCGACTTAAGTAAAAGAGGAATGACACTCTCACTTTGTATGATTTGTACCTCTCCAGTGAGTCCAGTTTTAGATTCCGATGCTTTACTACAGGTTTACTGTATACCTTGCACCTTCTTATTGACGATGAAACACAGAAATTGCATCGGAATTAAATTCAAAAGGCACAAGGCCGACTTAAGAATAAGGGGACTGACACTCTAACTTTCTATGATTCAAATCTCCCCTGTGGGTCCAGTTTCAGATTCCGAAGCTTCACTTCAGGTCTACTGTATCCGTTGGACCTTCTTATTGACGATGAAACACAGAAATTGCATCCGAAATTAATACAAAAGTCACAATGCCGACTTAAGTACAAGAGGACTGACACTCTAACTTTCTGTGATTTGAACCTCTCCTGTGAGTCCAGTTTTAGATTCCGATGCTTCACTTCAGGTTTACTGTATATCTTGGACCTTCTTATTCACGATGAAACACAGAATGTGCATCCGAATTTAATACAAAATTCACAATGCCGAATTAAGTACAAGCGGACTGACACTCTCACTTTCTATGCTTTGAAACTCTCCTGTGAGTTCAGTTTTAGGTTCCGATGCTTCACTTCAGGCTTATTGTATCCCTTGGGCCTTCTTATTCACGATGAAACACAGAAATTGCATCCGAATTTTATACAAAAGGCACAATGCCGACTTAAGTAAAAGAGGACTGACACTCTCACTTTCTATGATTGGAACCTCTCCTGTGAGGCCAGTTTTAAATTCCTGTGCTTCACTTCAGGTTTACTGTATCCCATGGATCGTCTTATTGACGATGAAACACAGAAATTGCATCCGAATTTAATACAAAAGGCACAATGCCGACTTAAGTACAAGAGGACTGACACTCTCCCTTTCTATGATTTGAACCTCTCCTGTGAGTCCAGTTTTAGATTCCAATGGTTCACTTCAGGGTTACTGTATACCTTACACCTTCTTATTGACGATGGAACAAAAAAATTGCATCGGAATAAAATTCAAAAGGCACAAGGCCGACTTAAGTACAAGAGGACTGACACTCTAAATCTCTATGCTTTGAACCTCTCCTGTGAGTCCTGTTTTAGATTCCGATGCTTCACTTCTCGTTTACTGTATCCCGTGGACCTTCTTATTGACGGTGAAACACAGAAATTGCATCCGAAATTAATACAAATGCACAATGCCGACGTAAGTACAATGGACTGACACTCTCACATTCTACGATTACAACCTCTCTTGTGAGTCCAGTTTTAGATTGCGATGCTTCACTTCAGATTTACTGCATCCCTTGGACCTTCATATTGACGATGAAACACAGAAATTGCATCCGAATGTAATACAAAAGGCACAATGCTGACTTAAGCACAAGAGGACTGACACTCTCACTTTCTATGTTTTGAACCTATCCTGTGAGTCCAGTTTTAGATTCCGATGCTTCACTTCAGGTTTACTGTATCACTTGGACCTTCGTAATGACGATGAATCAGAGCAATTGCATCCGAATTTAATACAAAAGGCACAATCCCCTTAAGTAAAAGAGGAATGACACTCTCATTTTGTATGATTTGTACCTCTCCAGTGAGTCCAGTTTTAGATTCCGATGCTTTACTACAGGTTTACTGTATACCTTGCACCTTCTTATTGACGATGAAACACAGAAATTGCATCGGAATTAAATTCAAAAGGCACAATGCCGACTTAAGTACAAGAGGACTGACACTCTAACTTTCTATGATTTAAATCACCCCTGTGGGTCCAGTTTTAGATTCCGATGCTTCACTTCAAGTTTACTGTATCCCTTGCACCTTCTTATTGACGATGAAGCACAGAAATTGTATCCGAATTTAATACAAAAGGCACAATGCCGATTTAAGTACAAGAGTACTGACACTCTAATTTTCTATGATTTGAACTTCTCCTGTGAGCCAGTTATACATTCCGAAGCTTCACTTCAGGTTTACTGTATCCGTTGGACCTTCTTATTGACGATGAAACACAGAAATTGCATCCGAAATTAATACAAAAGTTACAATGCCGACTTAAGTACAAGAGGACTGACACTCTAACTTTCTATGATTTGAATCTCTCCTGTGAGTATAGTTTTAGATTCCAATGCTTAACTTCAGGTTTACTGTATACCTTGGACCTTCGTATTGACGATGAAACACAAATATTGCATCGGAATTAAATTCAAAAAGCACAATGGCGTGTTAAGTACAAGGGGACTGACACTCTAACTTTCTGTGATTTGAAAGTCTCCTGTGAGTCCAGTTTTAGATTCCGATGCATCACTTCAGGTTTACTGTATACCTTGCACCTTCTTATTGACGATGGAACACAAAAATTGTATCGGAATTAAATTCAAAAGGCACAAGGCCGACTTAAGTACAAGACGACTCACACTCTAAATCCCTATGATTTGAACCTCAACTGTGAGTCCAGTTTTAGATTCCGATGCTTCACTTCAGGTTTACTGTATCCCGTGGACCTTCTTATTGACGGTGAAACACAGAAATTGCATCCGAAATTAATACAAATGCACAATGCCGACGTAAGTACAATGGACTGACACTCTCACATTCTATGATTACAACCTCTCTTTTGAGTCCAGTTTTAGATTGCGATGCTTCACTTCAGATTTACTGTATAACTTGGACCTTCATATTGACGATGAAACACAGAAATTGCATCCGAAATTAATACAAATGCACAATGCCGACGTAAGTACAAGAGGACTGACACTCCCACATTCTATGATTAGAACCTCTCCGGTGAGTCCAGTTAAGGATTGCGATGCTTCACTTTAGGTGTACTGTATCCCTTGGACCTTCATATTGACGATGAAACACAGAAATTGCATCCGAATTTAATACAAAATGCATAATGCCGACTTAAGTACAAGAGGACTGACACTCTCACTTTCTATGTTTTGAACCTATCCTGTGAGTCCAGTTTTAGATTCCGATGCTTCACTTCAGGTTTACTGTATCACTTGGACCTTCGTATTGACGATGAAACACAGAAATATCATCCGAATTTAATACAAAAGGCACAATACCGACTTAAGTAAAAGAGGAATGACACTCTCACTTTCTATGATTTGAACCTCTCCAGTGAGTCCAGTATTAGATTCCGATGCTTTACTACAGGTTTACTGTATACCTTGCACCTTCCTATTGATGATGAAACACAGCAATTGCATCGGAATTAAATTCAAAAGGCACAATGCCGACTTAAGTACAAGAGGACTGACACTCTAACACTCTAAGATTTGAACCCCTCCTGTGAGTCCAGTTTAATATTCCGATGATTCACTTCAGGTTTACTGTATCCCTTGTACCTTCTTACTGACGATGAAACACAGAAATTGCATCCGAATTTAATACAAAAGGCACAATGCCGACTTAAGTACAAGAGGACTGACACTCTTACTTTCTATGTTTTGAACCTCTCCTGTGAGTCCAGTTTTAGATTCCGATGCTTCACTTCAGGTTTACTGTATCCCTTGGACCTTCTTATTGATGATGAAACACAGAAATAGCATCCAAATTTAATACAAAAGGCACAGTGCCGACTTAAGTACAAGAGGACTGACACCCTTACTCTCTATGATTTGAAACTCTCAAGTGAGTCAAGTTTTAGATTCCGATGTTTCACTTCAGGTTTACTGTATATTCTGGACCTTCTTTATGACGATGAAACACAGAAATTGCATCCAAATTTAATACAAAAGGCACAATGCCGACTTAAGTACAAGAGGACTGACACTCTCACTTTCTATGATTTGAACGTCTCCTGTGAGTCCAATTTTAGATGCCGATGTTACACTTCAGGTTTACTGTAAACCATGGACCTTCTAATTGACGATGAAGCACAGAAATTGCATCGGAATTAAATTCAAAAGGCACAATGCCTTCTTATTGACGATGAAACTTAGGAATTGCATCGGAATTAAATTCACAAGCCACAATGCCGACTTAAGTAAAAGAGGACTGACACTCTTACTATCTATGATTAGAAGTTCTCCTGTGAGTCCAGTTTTAGAATCCGATGCTTCACTTCAGGTTTACTGTATCCCTTGGACCTTCTTATTGACGATGAAACACAGAAATTGCATCCGAATTTAATACAAAAGGCACAATGCCGACTTAAGTACAAGAGGACTGACACTCGCACTTTCTATGATTTGAACCTCTCCTCTCAGTCCAGTTTTAATTCCGATGCTACACTTCAGGTTTATTGTATCCATTTGACCTTCTTATTGACGATGAGACACAGAAATTGACGATGAAACACAGAAATTGCATCCGAATTTAATACAAAAGGCACAATGCCGACTTAAGTACAAGAGGACTGACACTCTCCCTTTCTATGATTTGAACCTCTCTTGTGAGTCCAGTTTCAGATTCCGATGCATCACTTCAGGTTTACTGTATACCTTGCACCTTCTTATTGACGATGGGACACAAAAATTGTATCGGAATTAAATTCAAAAGGCACAAGGCCGACTTAAGTACAAGACGACTGACACTCTCCCTTTCTATGATTTGAACCTCTCCTGTGAGTCCAGTTTTAGATTCCGATGCTTCACTTCAGGTTTACTGTATCCCGTGGACCTTCTTATTGACGGTGAAACACAGAAATTGCATCCGAAATTAATACAAATGCACAATGCCGACGTAAGTACAATGGACTGACACTCTCACATTCTATGATTACAACCTCTCCTGTGAGTCCAGTTTTAGATTGCGATGCTTCACTTCAGGTTTACTGTATCCCTTGGACCTTCATATTGACGATGAAACACAGAAATTGCATCCGAATTTAATACAAAAGGCACAATGCCGACTTAAGTACAAGAGGACTGACACTCTCCCTTTCTATGATTTGAACCTCTCCTGTGAGTCCAGTTTTAGATTCCGATGCTTTACTTCAGGTTTACTGTATCCCGTGGACCTTCTTATTGACGGTGAAACACAGAAATTGCATCCGAAATTAATACAAATGCACAATGCCGACGTCAGTACAATGGACTGACACTCTCACATTCTATGATTACAACCTCTCCTGTGAGTCCAGTTTCAGATTGCGATGCTTCACTTGAGGTTTACTGTATCCCTTGGACCTTCATATTGACGATGAAACACAGAAATTGCATCCGAATTTAATACAAAAGGAACAATGCTGACTTTAGCACAAGAGGACTGACACTCTCACTTTCTATGTTTTGAACCTATCCTGTGAGTCCAGTTTTAGATTCCGATGCTTCACTTCTGGTTTACTGTATCACTTGGACCTTCGTATTGACGATGAATCAAAGAAATTACATCCGAATTTAATACAAAAGGCACAATGCCGACTTAAGTAAAAGAGGAATGACACTCTCACTTTGTATGATTTGTACCTCTCCAGTGAGTCCAGTTTTAAATTCCTATGCTTCACTTCAGGTTTACTGTATCCCATGGATCGTCTTATTGACGATGAAACACAGAAATTGCATCCGAATTTAATACAAAAGTCACAATGCCGACTTAAGTACAAGAGGACTGACACTCTCCCTTTCTATGATTTGAACCTCTCCTGTGAGTCCAGTTTTAGATTCCGAAGCTTCACTTCAGGTTTACTGTATCCGTTGGACCTTCTTATTGACGATGAAACACAGAAATTGCATCCGAAATTAATACAAAAGTCACAATGCCGACTTAAGTACAAGAGGACTGACACTCTAACTTTCTATGATTTGAATCTCTCCTGTGAGTATAGTTTTAGATTCCAATGCTTAACTTCAGGTTTACTGTATACCTTGGACCTTCGTATTGACGATGAAACACAGAAATTGCATCGGAATTAAATTCAAAAGGCACAATGGCGAGTTAAGTACAAGAGGACTGACACTCTATTTTTCTGTGATTTGAACCTCTCCTGTGAGTCCAGTTTTAGATTCCGATGCTTCACTTCAGGTTTACTGTATATCTTGGACCTTCTTATTCACGATGAAACACAGAATGTGCATCCGAATTCAATACAAAATTCACAATGCCGAATTAAGTACAAGCGGACTGACACTCTCACTTTCTATGCTTTGAAACTCTCCTGTGAGTTCAGTTTTAGGTTCCGATGCTTCACTTCAGGCTTATTGTATCCCTTGGGCCTTCTTATTCACGATGAAACACAGAAATTGCATCCGAATTTAATACAAAAGGCACAATGCCGACTTAAGTAAAAGAGGACTGACACTCTCACTATCTATGATTGGAACCTCTCCTGTGAGTCCAGTTTTAAATTCCTATGCTTCACTTCAGGTTTACTGTATCCCATAGATCTTCTTATTGACGATGAAACACAGAAATTGCATCCGAATTTAATACAAAAGGCACAATGCCGACTTAAGTAAAAGAGGAATGACACTCTGACTTTTCTATGATTTGAACCTCTCCAGTGAGTCCAGTATTAGATTCCGATGCTTTACTACAGGTTTACTGTATATATTGCACCTTCCTATTGACGATAAAACACAGAAATTGCATCGGAATTAAATTCAAAAGGCACAATGCCGACTTAAGTACAGGAGGACTCACACTCTAACACTCCAAGATTTGAACCCCTCCTGTGAGTCCAGTTCAATATTCCGATGATTCACTTCAGGTTTACAGTATCCCTTGTACCTTCTTACTGACGATGAAACACAGAAATTGACCCCGAATTTAATACAAAAGGCACAATGCCGACTTAAGTACAAGTGGACTGACACTCTCGCTTTCTATGATTTGAACCTCTCCTGTGAGTCCAGTTTTAGATTCCGATGCTTCACTTCAGCTTTACTGAATCCCTTGGACCTTCTTATTGATGATGAAACACAGAAATAGCATCCAAATTTAATACAAAAGGCACAATGCCGACTTAAGTACAAGAGGACTGACACCCTTACTCACTATGGTTTGAAACTCTCCTGTGAGTCAAGTTTTAGATTCCGATGTTTCACTTCAGGTTTACTGTATATTCTGGACCTTCTTTATGACGATGAAACACAGAAATTGCATCCGAATTTAATACAAAAGGCACAATGCCTACTTAAGTACAAGAGGACTGACACTCTCTTTTTCTATGATTTGAACGTCTCCTGTGAGTCCAGTTTTAGATGCCGATGTTACACTTCAGGTTTACTGTAAACCATGGACCTTCTTATTGACGATGAAGCACAGAAATTGCATCGGAATTAAATTCAAAAGGCACAATGCCTTCTTATTGACGATGAAACTTAGGAATTGCATCGGAATTAAATTCACAAGCCACAATGCCGACTTAAGTAAAAGAGGACTGACACTCTTACTATCTATGATTAGAAGCTCTCCTGTGAGTCCAGTGTTAGAATCCGATGCTTCACTTCAGGTTTACTGTATCCCTTGGACCTTCTTATTGACGATGAAACACAGAAATTGCATCCGAATTTAATACAAAAGGCACAATGCCGACTTAAGTACAAGAGGACTGACACTCGCACTTTCTATGATTTGAACCTCCCCTGTCAGTCCAGTTTTAGATTCCGATGCTACACTTCAGGTTTATTGTATTTATTAGACCTTCTTATTGACCATGAAACACAGAAATTGACGATGAAACACAGAAATTGCATCCGAATTTAATACAAATGCACAATGCCGACTTAAGTACAAGAGGACTCACACTCTCCCTTTCTATGTTTTGAACCTCTCCTGTGAGTCCAGTTTTAGATTCCGATGCATCACTTCAGGTTTACTGTATACCTTGCACCTTCTTATTGACGATGGAACACAAAAATTGTATCAGAATTAAATTCAAAAGGCACAAGGCCGACTTAAGTACAAGACGACTCACACTCTAAATCCCTATGATTTGAACCTCAACTGTGAGTCCAGTTTTAGATTCCGATGCTTCACTTCAGGTATACTGTATCCCGTGGACCTTCTTATTGACGGTGAAACACAGAAATTGCATCCGAAATTAATACAAATGCACAATGCCGACGTAAGTACAATGGACTGACACTCTCACATTCTATGATTACAACCTCTCTTGTGAGTCCAGTTTTAGATCGCGATGCTTCACTTCAGATTTACTGTATCCCTTGAACCTTCATATTGACGATGAAACACAGAAATTGCATCCGAATGTAATACAAAAGGCACAATGCTGACTTAAGCACAAGAGGACTGACACTCTCACTTTCTATGTTTTGAACCTATCCTGTGAGTCCAGTTTTAGATTCCGATGCTTCACTTCAGGTTTACTGTATCACTTGGACCTTCGTAATGACGATGAATCCGAGAAATTGCATCCGAATTTAATACAAAAGGCACAATCCCCTTAAGTAAAAGAGGAATGACACTCTCATTTTGTATGATTTGTACCTCTCCAGTGAGTCCAGTTTTAGATTCCGATGCTTTACTACAGGTTTACTGTATACCTTGCACCTTCTTATTGACGATGAAACACAGAAATTGCATCGGAATTAAATTCAAAAGGCACAATGCCGACTTAAGTACAAGAGGACTGACACTCTAACTTTCTATGATTTAAATCACCCCTGTGGGTCCAGTTTTAGATTCCGATGCTTCACTTCAAGTTTACTGTATCCCTTGGACCTTCTTATTGACGATGAAGCACAGAAATTGTATCCGAATTTAATACAAAAGGCACAATGCCGATTTAAGTACAAGAGTACTGACACTCTAATTTTCTATGAATTGAACTTCTCCTGTGAGCCAGTTTTAGATTCCGAAGCTTCACTTCAGGTTTACTGTATCCGTTGGACCTTCTTATTGACGATGAAACACAGAAATTGCATCCGAAATTAATACAAAAGTCACAATGCCGACTTAAGTTCAAGAGGACTGACACTCTGACTTTCTATGATTTGAATCTCTCCTGTGAGTATAGTTTTAGATTCCAATGCTTAACTTCAGGTTTACTGTATACCTTGGACCTTCGTATAGACGATGAAACACAAATATTGCATCGGAATTAAATTCAAAAGGCACAATGGCGTGTTAAGTACAAGGGGACTGACACTCTAACTTTCTGTGATTTGAACCTCTCCTGTGAGTCCAGTTTTAGATTCCGATGCATCACTTCAGGTTTACTGTATACCTTGCACCTTCTTATTGACGATGGAACACAAAAATTGCATCGGAATTAAATTCAAAAGGCACAAGGCCGACTTAAGTACAAGACGACTCACACTCTAAATCCCTATGATTTGAACCTCAACTGTGTGTCCAGTTTTAGATTCCGATGCTTCACTTCAGGTTTACTGTATCCCGTGGACCTTCTTATTGACGTCGAAACACAGAAATTGCATCCGAAATTAATACAAATGCACAATGCCGACGTAAGTACAATGGACTGACACTCTCACATTCTATGATTACAACCTCTCTTGTGAGTCCAGTTTTAGATTGCGATGCTTCACTTCAGATTTACTGTATAACTTGGACCTTCATATTGACGATGAAACACAGAAATTGCATCCGAAATTAATACAAATGCACAATGCCGACGTAAGTACAAGAGGACTGACACTCCCACATTCTATGATTAGAACCTCTCCGGTGAGTCGAGTTAAGGATTGCGATGCTTCACTTTAGGTTTACTGTATCCCTTGGACCTTCATATTGACGATGAAACACAGAAATTGCATCCGAATTTAATACAAAATGCATAATGCTGACTTAAGTACAAGAGGACTGACACTCTCACTTTCTATGTTTTGAACCTATCCTGTGAGTCCAGTTTCAGATTCCGATGCTTCACTTCAGGTTTACTGTATCACTTGGACCTTCGTATTGACGATGAAACACAGAAATATCATCCGAATTTAATACAAAAGGCACAATACCGACTTAAGTAAAAGAGGAATGACACTCTCACTTTCTATGATTTGAACCTCTCCAGTGAGTCCAGTATTAGATTCCGATGCTTTACTACAGGTTTACTGTATACCTTGCACCTTCCTATTGATGATGAAACACAGAAATTGCATCGGAATTAAATTCAAAAGGCACAATGCCGACTTAAGTACAAGAGGACTGACACTCTAACACTCTAAGATTTGAACCCCTCCTGTGAGTGCAGTTTAATATTCCGATGATTCACTTCAGGTTTACTGTATCCCTTGTACCTTCTTACTGACGATGAAACACAGAAATTGCATCCGAATTTAATACAAAAGGCACAATGCCGACTTAAGTACAAGAGGACTGACACTCTTACTTTCTATGATTTGAACCTCTCCTGTGAGTCCAGTTTTAGATTCCGATGCTTCACTTCAGGTTTACTGTATCCCTTGCACCTTCTTATTGATGATGAAACACAGAAATAGCATCCAAATTTAATACAAAAGGCACAATGCCGACTTAAGTACGAGAGGACTGACACCCTTACTCTCTATGATTTGAAACTCTCCAGTGAGTCAAGTTTTAGATTCCGATGTTTCACTTCAGGTTTACTGTATATTCTGGACCTTCTTTATGACGATGAAACACAGAAATTGCATCCAAATTTAATACAAAAGGCACAATGCCGACTTAAGTACAAGAGGACTGACACTCTCACTTTCTATGATTTGAACGTCTCCTGTGAGTCCAGTTTTAGATGCCGATGTTACACTTCAGGTTTACTGTAAACCATGGACCTTCTAATTGACGATGAAGCACAGAAATTGCATCGGAATTAAATTCAAAAGGCACAATGCCTTCTTATTGACGATGAAACTTAGGAATTGCATCGGAATTAAATTCACAAGCCACAATGCCGACTTAAGTAAAAGAGGACTGACACTCTTACTATCTATGATTAGAAGTTCTCCTGTGAGTCCAGTTTTAGAATCCGATGCTTCACTTCAGGTTTACTGTATCCCTTGGACCTTCTTATTGACGATGAAACACAGAAATTGCATCCGAATTTAATACAAAAGGCACAATGCCGACTTAAGTACAAGAGGACTGACACTCGCACTTTCTATGATTTGAACCTCTCCTCTCAGTCCAGTTTTAATTCCGATGCTACACTTCAGGTTTATTGTATCCATTAGACCTTCTTATTGACGATGAGACACAGAAATTGACGATGAAACACAGAAATTGCATCCGAATTTAATACAAAAGGCACAATGCCGACTTAAGTACAAGAGGACTGACACTCTCCCTTTCTATGATTTGAACCTCTCTTGTGAGTCCAGTTTCAGATTCCGATGCATCACTTCAGGTTTACTGTATACCTTGCACCTTCTTATTGACGATGGGACACAAAAATTGTATCGGAATTAAATTCAAAAGGCACAAGGCCGACTTAAGCACAAGACGACTGACACTCTCCCTTTCTATGATTTGAACCTCTCCTGTGAGTCCAGTTTTAGATTCCGATGCTTCACTTCAGGTTTACTGTATCCCGTGGACCTTCTTATTGACGGTGAAACACAGAAATTGCATCCGAAATTAATACAAATGCACAATGCCGACGTAAGTACAATGGACTGACACTCTCACATTCTATGATTACAACCTCTCCTGTGAGTCCAGTTTTAGATTGCGATGCTTCACTTCAGGTTTACTGTATCCCTTGGACCTTCATATTGACGATGAAACACAGAAATTGCATCCGAATGTAATACAAAAGGCACAATGCCGACTTAAGTACAAGAGGACTGACACTCTCCCTTTCTATGATTTGAACCTCTCCTGTGAGTCCAGTTTTAGATTCCGATGCTTCACTTCAGGTTTACTGTATCCCGTGGACCTTCTTATTGACGGTGAAACACAGAAATTGCATCCGAAATTAATACAAATGCACAATGCCGACGTCAGTACAATGGACTGACACTCTCACATTCTATGATTACAACCTCTCCTGTGAGTCCAGTTTCAGATTGCGATGCTTCACTTCAGGTTTACTGTATCCCTTGGACCTTCATATTGACGATGAAACACAGAAATTGCATCCGAATTTAATACAAAAGGCACAATGCTGACTTTAGCACAAGAGGACTGACACTCTCACTTTCTATGTTTTGAACCTTTCCTGTGAGTCCAGTTTTAGATTCCGATGCTTCACTTCTGGTTTACTGTATCACTTGGACCTTCGTATTGACGATGAATCAAAGAAATTACATCCGAATTTAATACAAAAGGCACAATGCCGACTTAAGTAAAAGAGGAATGACACTCTCACTTTGTATGATTTGTACCTCTCCAGTGAGTCCAGTTTTAGATTCCGATGCTTTACTACAGGTTTACTGTATACCTTGCACCTTCTTATTGACGATGAAACACAGAAATTGCATCGGAATTAAATTCAAAAGGCACAAGGCCGACTTAAGTACAAGAGGACTGACACTCTAACTTTCTATGATTTAAATCTCCCCTGTGGGTCCAGTTTTAGATTCCGAAGCTTCACTTCAGGTCTACTGTATCCGTTGGACCTTCTTATTGACGATGAAACACAGAAATTGCATCCGAAATTAATACAAAAGTCACAATGCCGACTTAAGTACAAGAGGACTGACACTCTAACTTTCTATGATTTGAATCTCTCCTGTGAGTATAGTTTTAGATTCCAATGCTTAACTTCAGGTTTACTGTTTACCTTGGACCTTCGTATTGACGATGAAACACAGAAATTGCATCGGAATTAAATTCAAAAGGCACAATGGCGAGTTAAGTACAAGGGGACTGACACTCTAACTTTCTGTGATTTGAACCTCTCCTGTGAGTCCAGTTTTAGATTCCGATGCTTCACTTCAGGTTTACTGTATATCTTGGACCTTCTTATTCACGATGAAACACAGAATGTGCATCCGAATTTAATACAAAATTCACAATGCCGAATTAAGTACAAGCGGACTGACACTCTCACTTTCTATGCTTTGAAACTCTCCTGTGAGTTCAGTTTTAGGTTCCGATGCTTCACTTCAGGCTTATTGTATCCCTTGGGCCTTCTTATTCACGATGAAACACAGAAATTGCATCCGAATTTAATACAAAAGGCACAATGCCGACTTAAGTAAAAGAGGACTGACACTCTCACTTTCTATGATTGGAACCTCTCCTGTGAGTCCAGTTTTAAATTCCTATGCTTCACTTCAGGTTTACTGTATCCCATAGATCTTCTTATTGACGATGAAACACAGAAATTGCATCCGAATTTAATACAAAAGGCACAATGCCGACTTAAGTACAAGAGGACTGACACTCTCCCTTTCTATGATTTGAACCTCCCCTCTGAGTCCAGTTATAGATTCCGATGGTTCACTTCAGGGTTACTGTATACCTTACACCTTCTTATTGACGATGGAACACAAAAATTGCATCGGAATTAAATTCAAAAGGCACAAGGCCGACTTAAGTACAAGAGGACTGACACTCTAAATCTCTATGTTTTGAACCTCTCCTGTGAGTCCAGTTTTAGATTCCGATGCTTCACTTCTCGTTTACTGTATCCCTAGGACCATCTTATTGACGATGAAACACAGATATTGCATCCGAAATTAATACAAATGCACAATGCCGACGTAAGTACAAGAGGACTGACACTCTCACATTCTATGATTAGAACCTCTCCGGTGAGTCCAGTTAAGGATTGCGATGTTTCACTTTAGGTTTACTGTATCCCTAGGACCTTCATATTGACGATGAAACACAGAAATTGCATCCTAATTTAATACAAAATGCACAATGCCGACTTAAGTACAAGAGGACTGACACTCTCACTTTCTATGTTTTGAACCTATCCTGTGAGTCCAGTTTCAGATTCCGATGCTTCACTTCAGGCTTACTGTATCACTTGGACCTTCGTATTGACGATGAAACACAGAAATAGCATCCGAATTTAATACAAAAGGCACAATATCGACTTAAGTAAAAGAGGAATGACACTCTGACTTTTCTATGATTTGAACCTCTCCAGTGAGTCCAGTATTAGATTCCGATGCTTTACTACAGGTTTACTGTATATATTGCACCTTCCTATTGATGATGAAACACAGAAATTGCATCGGAATTAAATTCAAAAGGCACAATGCCGACTTAAGTACAGGAGGACTCACACTCTAACACTCTAAGATTTGAACCCCTCCTGTGAGTCCAGTTTAATATTCCGATGATTCACTTCAGGTTTACAGTATCCCTTGTACCTTCTTACTGACGATGAAACACAGAAATTGCCCCCGAATTTAGTACAAAAGGCACAATGCCGACTTAAGTACAAGAGGACTGACACCCTTACTCATTATGATTTGAAACTCTCCTGTGAGTCAAGTTTTAGATTCCGATGTTTCACTTCAGGTTTACTGTAAACCATGGACCTTCTTATTGACGATGAAGCACAGAAATTGCATCGGAATTAAATTCAAAAGGCACAATGCCTTCTTATTGACGATGAAACTTAGGAATTGCATCGGAATTAAATTCACAAGCCACAATGCCGACTTAAGTAAAAGAGGACTGACACTCTTACTATCTATGATTAGAAGCTCTCCTGTGAGTCCAGTGTTAGAATCCGATGCTTCACTTCAGGTTTACTGTATCCCTTGGACCTTCTTATTGACGATGAAACACAGAAATTGCATCCGAATTTAATACAAAAGGCACAATGCCGACTTAAGTACAAGAGGACTGACACTCGCACTTTCTATGATTTGAACCTCTCCTGTCAGTCCAGTTTTTGATTCCGATGCTACACTTCTGGTTTATTGTATTTATTAGACCTTCTTATTGACGATGAAACACAGAAATTGACGATGAAACACAGAAATTGCATCCGAATTTAATACAAATGCACAATGCCGACTTAAGTACAAGAGGACTCACACTCTCCCTTTCTATGATTTGAACCTCTCCTGTGAGTCCAGTTTTAGATTCCGATGCATCACTTCAGGTTTACTGTAGACCTTGCACCTTCTTATTGACGATGGAACACAAAAATTGTATCAGAATTAAATTCAAAAGGCACAAGGCCGACTTAAGTACAAGACGACTCACACTCTAAATCCCTATGATTTGAACCTCAACTGTGAGTCCAGTTTTAGATTCCGATGCTTCACTTCAGGTATACTGTATCCCGTGGACCTTCTTATTGACGGTGAAACACAGAAATTGCATCCGAAATTAATACAAATGCACAATGCCGACGTAAGTACAATGGACTGACACTCTCACATTCTATGATTACAACCTCTCTTGTGAGTCCAGTTTTAGATTGCGATGCTTCACTTCAGATTTACTGTATCCCTTGAACCTTCATATTGACGATGAAACACAGAAATTGCATCCGAATGTAATACAAAAGGCACAATGCTGACTTAAGCACAAGAGGACTGACACTCTCACTTTCTATGTTTTGAACCTATCCTGTGAGTCCAGTTTTAGATTCCGATGCTTCACTTCAAGTTTACTGTATCACTTGGACCTTCGTAATGACGATGAATCCGAGAAATTGCATCCGAATTTAATACAAAAGGCACAATCCCCTTAAGTAAAAGAGGAATGACACTCTCATTTTGTATGATTTGTACCTCTCCAGTGAGTCCAGTTTTAGATTCCGATGCTTTACTACAGGTTTACTGTATACCTTGCACCTTCTTATTGACGATGAAACACAGAAATTGCATCGGAATTAAATTCAAAAGGCACAATGCCGACTTAAGTACAAGAGGACTGACACTCTAACTTTCTATGATTTAAATCACCCCTGTGGGTCCAGTTTTAGATTCCGATGCTTCACTTCAAGTTTACTGTATCCCTTGGACCTTCTTATTGACGATGAAGCACAGAAATTGTATCCGAATTTAATACAAAAGGCACAATGCCGATTTAAGTACAAGAGTACTGACACTCTAATTTTCCATGATTTGAACTTCTCCTGTGAGCCAGTTTTAGATTCCGAAGCTTCACTTCAGGTTTACTGTATCCGTTGGACCTTCTTATTGACGATGAAACACAGAAATTGCATCCGAAATTAATACAAAAGTCACAATGCCGACTTAAGTACAAGAGGACTGACACTCTGACTTTCTATGATTTGAATCACTCCTGTGAGTATAGTTTTAGATTCCAATGCTTAACTTCAGGTTTACTGTATACCTTGGACCTTCGTATTGACGATGAAACACAAATATTCCATCGGAATTAAATTCAAAAGGCACAATGGCGTGTTAAGTACAAGGGGACTGACACTCTAACTTTCTGTGATTTGAACCTCTCCTGTGAGTCCAGTTTTAGATTCCGATGCATCACTTCAGGTTTACTGTATACCTTGCACCTTCTTATTGACGATGGAACACAAAAATTGCATCGGAATTAAATTCAAAAGGCACAAGGCCGACTTAAGTACAAGACGACTCACACTCTAAATCCCTATGATTTGAACCTCAACTGTGTGTCCAGTTTTAGATTCCGATGCTTCACTTCAGGTTTACTGTATCCTGTGGACCTTCTTATTGACGGTGAAACACAGAAATTGCATCCGAAATTAATACAAATGCACAATGCCGACGTAAGTACAATGGACTGACACTCTCACATTCTATGATTACAACCTCTCTTGTGAGTCCAGTTTTAGATTGCGATGCTTCACTTCAGATTTACTGTATAACTTGGACCTTCATATTGACGATGAAACACAGAAATTGCATCCGAAATTAATACAAATGCACAATGGCGACGTAAGTACAAGAGGACTGACACTCCCACATTCTATGATTAGAACCTCTCCGGTGAGTCGAGTTAAGGATTGCGATGCTTCACTTTAGGTTTACTGTATCCCTTGGACCTTCATATTGACGATGAAACACAGAAATTGCATCCGAATTTAATACAAAGTGCATAATGCCGACTTAAGTACAAGAGGACTGACACTCTCACTTTCTATGTTTTGAACCTATCCTGTGAGTCCAGTTTCAGATTCCGATGCTTCACTTCAGGTTTACTGTATCACTTGGACCTTCGTATTGACGATGAAACACAGAAATATCATCCGAATTTAATACAAAAGGCACAATACCGACTTAAGTAAAAGAGGAATGACACTCTCACTTTCTATGATTTGAACCTCTCCAGTGAGTCCAGTATTAGATTCCGATGCTTTACTACAGGTTTACTGTATACCTTGCACCTTCCTATTGATGATGAAACACAGAAATTGCATCGGAATTAAATTCAAAAGGCACAATGCCGACTTAAGTACAAGAGGACTGACACTCTAACACTCTAAGATTTGAACCCCTCCTGTGAGTCCAGTTTAATATTCCGATGATTCACTTCAGGTTTACTGTATCCCTTGTACCTTCTTACTGACGATGAAACACAGAAATTGCATCCGAATTTAATACAAAAGGCACAATGCCGACTTAAGTACAAGAGGACTGACACTCTTACTTTCTATGATTTGAACGTCTCCTGTGAGTCCAGTTTTAGATGCCGATGTTACACTTCAGGTTTACTGTAAACCATGGACCTTCTAATTGACGATGAAGCACAGAAATTGCTTCGGAATTAAATTCAAAAGGCACAATGCCTTCTTATTGACGATGAAACTTAGGAATTGCATCGGAATTAAATTCACAAGCCACAATGCCGACTTAAGTAAAAGAGGACTGACATTCTTACTATCTATGATTGGAAGTTCTCCTGTGAGTCCAGTTTTAGAATCCGATGCTTCACTTCAGGTATACTGTATCCCTTGGACCTTCTTATTGACGATGAAACACAGAAATTGCATCCGAATTAATTACAAAAGGCACAATGCCAACTTAAGTACAAGAGGACTGACACTCGCACTTTCTATGATTTGAACCTCTCCTCTCAGTCCAGTTTTAATTCCGATGCTACACTTCAGGTTTATTGTATCCATTAGACCTTCTTATTGACGATGAGACACAGAAATTGACGATGAAACACAGAAATTGCATCCAAATTTAATACAAAAGGCACAATGCCGACTTAAGTACAAGAGGACTGACACTCTCCCTTTCTATGATTTGAACCTCTCTTGTGAGTCCAGTTTTAGATTCCGATGCATCACTTCAGGTTTACTGTGTACCTTGCACCTTCTTATTGACGATGGGACACAAAAATTGTATCGGAATTAAATTCAAAAGGCACAAGACCGACTTAAATACAAGACGACTGACACTCTCCCTTTCTATGATTTGAACCTCTCCTGTGAGTCCAGTTTTAGATTCCGATGCTTCACTTCAGGTTTACTGTATCCCGTGGACCTTCTTATTGACGGTGAAACACAGAAATTGCATCCGAAATTAATACAAATGCACAATGCCGACGTAAGTACAATGGACTGACACTCTCACATTCTATGATTACAACCTCTCCTGTGAGTCCAGTTTTAGATTGCGATGCTTCACTTCAGGTTTACTGTATCCCTTGGACCTTCATATTGACGATGAAACACAGAAATTGCATCCGAATTTAATACAAAAGGCACAATGCCGACTTAAGTACAAGAGGACTGACACTCTCCCTTTCTATGATTTGAACCTCTCCTGTGAGTCCAGTTTTAGATTCCGATGCTTCACTTCAGGTTTACTGTATCCCGTGGACCTTCTTATTGACGGTGAAACACAGAAATTGCATCCGAAATTAATACAAATGCACAATGCCGACGTCAGTACAATGGACTGACACTCTCACATTCTATGATTACAACCTCTCCTGTGAGTCCAGTTTTAGATTGCGATGCTTCACTTCAGATTTACTGTATCCCTTGAACCTTCATATTGACGATGAAACACAGAAATTGCATCCGAATGTAATACAAAAGGCACAATGCTGACTTAAGCACAAGAGGACTGACACTCTCACTTTCTATGTTTTGAACCTATCCTGTGAGTCCAGTTTTAGATTCCGATGCTTCACTTCAGGTTTACTGTATCACTTGGACCTTCGTAATGACGATGAATCCGAGAAATTGCATCCGAATTTAATACAAAAGGCACAATCCCCTTAAGTAAAAGAGGAATGACACTCTCATTTTGTATGATTTGTACCTCTCCAGTGAGTCCAGTTTTAGATTCCGATGCTTTACTACAGGTTTACTGTATACCTTGCACCTTCTTATTGACGATGAAACACAGAAATTGCATCGGAATTAAATTCAAAAGGCACAATGCCGACTTAAGTACAAGAGGACTGACACTCTAACTTTCTATGATTTAAATCACCCCTGTGGGTCCAGTTTTAGATTCCGATGCTTCACTTCAAGTTTACTGTATCCCTTGGACCTTCTTATTGACGATGAAGCACAGAAATTGTATCCGAATTTAATACAAAAGGCACAATGCCGATTTAAGTACAAGAGTACTGACACTCTAATTTTCTATGATTTGAACTTCTCCTGTGAGCCGGTTTTAGATTCCGAAGCTTCACTTCAGGTTTACTGTATCCGTTGGACCTTCTTATTGACGATGAAACACAGAAATTGTATCCGAAATTAATACAAAAGTCACAATGCCGACTTAAGTACAAGAGGACTGACACTCTGACTTTCTATGATTTGAATCTCTCCTGTGAGTATAGTTTTAGATTCCAATGCTTAACTTCAGGTTTACTGTATACCTTGGACCTTCGTATTGACGATGAAACACAAATATTGCATCGGAATTAAATTCAAAAGGCACAATGGCGTGTTAAGTACAAGGGGACTGACACTCTAACTTTCTGTGATTTGAACCTCTCCTGTGAGTCCAGTTTTAGATTCCGATGCATCACTTCAGGTTTACTGTATACCTTGCACCTTCTTATTGACGATGGAACACAAAAATTGCATCGGAATTAAATTCAAAAGGCACAAGGCCGACTTAAGTACAAGACGACTCACACTCTAAATCCCTATGATTTGAACCTCAACTGTGTGTCCAGTTTTAGATTCCGATGCTTCATTTCAGGTTTACTGTATCCCGTGGACCTTCTTATTGACGGTGAAACACAGAAATTGCATCCGAAATTAATACAAATGCACAATGCCGACGTAAGTACAATGGACTGACACTCTCACATTCTATGATTACAACCTCTCTTGTGAGTCCAGTTTTAGATTGCGATGCTTCACTTCAGATTTACTGTATAACTTGGACCTTCATATTGACGATGAAACACAGAAATTGCATCCGAAATTAATACAAATGCACAATGCCGACGTAAGTACAAGAGGACTGACACTCCCACATTCTATGATTAGAACCTCTCCGGTGAGTCGAGTTAAGGATTGCGATGCTTCACTTTAGGTTTACTGTATCCCTTGGACCTTCATATTGACGAAGAAACACAGAAATTGCATCCGAATTTAATACAAAATGCATAATGCCGACTTAAGTACAAGAGGACTGACACTCTCACTTTCTATGTTTTGAACCTATCCTGTGAGTCCAGTTTCAGATTCCGATGCTTCACTTCAGGTTTACTGTATCACTTGGACCTTCGTATTGACGATGAAACACAGAAATATCATCCGAATTTAATACAAAAGGCACAATACCGACTTAAGTAAAAGAGGAATGACACTCTCACTTTCTATGATTTGAACCTCTCCAGTGAGTCCAGTATTAGATTCCGATGCTTTACTACAGGTTTACTGTATACCTTGCACCTTCCTATTGATGATGAAACACAGAAATTGCATCGGAATTAAATTCAAAAGGCACAATGCCGACTTAAGTACAAGAGGACTGACACTCTAACACTCTAAGATTTGAACCCCTCCTGTGAGTCCAGTTTAATATTCCGATGATTCACTTCAGGTTTACTGTATCCCTTGTACCTTCTTACTGACGATGAAACACAGAAATTGCATCCGAATTTAATACAAAAGGCACAATGCCGACTTAAGTACAAGAGGACTGACACTCTTACTTTCTATGATTTGAACCTCTCCTGTGAGTCCAGTTTTAGATTCCGATGCTTCACTTCAGGTTTACTGTATCCCTTGGACCTTCTTATTGATGATGAAACACAGAAATAGCATCCAAATTTAATACAAAAGGCACAATGCCGACTTAAGTACAAGAGGACTGACACCCTTACTCTCTATGATTTGAAACTCTCCAGTGAGTCAAGTTTTAGATTCCGATGTTTCACTTCAGGTTTACTGTATATTCTGGACCTTCTTTATGACGATGAAACACAGAAATTGCATCCGAATTTAATACAAAAGGCACAATGCCGACTTAAGTACAAGAGGACTGACACTCTCACTTTCTATGATTTGAACGTCTCCTGTGAGTCCAGTTTTAGATGCCGATGTTACACTTCAGGTTTACTGTAAACCATGGACCTTCTAATTGACGATGAAGCACAGAAATTGCTTCGGAATTAAATTCAAAAGGCACAATGCCTTCTTATTGACGATGAAACTTAGGAATTGCATCGGAATTAAATTCACAAGCCACAATGCCGACTTAAGTAAAAGAGGACTGACACTCTTACTATCTATGATTGGAAGTTCTCCTGTGAGTCCAGTTTTGGAATCCGATGCTTCACTTCAGGTTTACTGTATCCCTTGGACCTTCTTATTGACGATGAAACACAGAAATTGCATCCGAATTAATTACAAAAGGCACAATGCCGACTTAAGTACAAGAGGACTGACACTCGCACTTTCTATGATTTGAACCTCTCCTCTCAGTCCAGTTTTAATTCCGATGCTACACTTCAGGTTTATTGTATCCATTAGACCTTCTTATTGACGATGAGACACAGAAATTGACGATGAAGCACAGAAATTGCATCCGAATTTAATACAAAAGGCACAATGCCGACTTAAGTACAAGAGGACTGACACTCTCCCTTTCTATGATTTGAACCTCTCTTGTGAGTCCAGTTTTAGATTCCGATGCATCACTTCAGGTTTACTGTGTACCTTGCACCTTCTTATTGACGATGGGACACAAAAATTGTATCGGAATTAAATTCAAAAGGCACAAGGCCGACTTAAATACAAGACGACTGACACTCTCCCTTTCTATGATTTGAACCTCTCCTGTGAGTCCAGTTTTAGATTCCGATGCTTCACTTCAGGTTTACTGTATCCCGTGGACCTTCTTATTGACGGTGAAACACAGAAATTGCATCCGAAATTAATACAAATGCACAATGCCGACGTAAGTACAATGGACTGACACTCTCACATTCTATGATTACAACCTCTCCTGTGAGTCCAGTTTTAGATTGCGATGCTTCACTTCAGGTTTACTGTATCCCTTGGACCTTCATATTGACGATGAAACACAGAAATTGCATCCGAATTTAATACAAAAGGCACAATGCCGACTTAAGTACAAGAGGACTGACACTCTCCCTTTCTATGATTTGAACCTCTCCTGTGAGTCCAGTTTTAGATTCCGATGCTTCACTTCAGGTTTACTGTATCCCGTGGACCTTCTTATTGACGGTGAAACACAGAAATTGCATCCGAAATTAATACAAATGCACAATGCCGACGTCAGTACAATGGACTGACACTCTCACATTCTATGATTACAACCTCTCCTGTGAGTCCAGTTTTAGATTGCGATGCTTCACTTCAGGTTTACTGTATCCCTTGGACCTTCATATTGACGATGAAACACAGAAATTGCATCCGAATTTAATACAAAAGGCACAATGCTGACTTTAGCACAAGAGGACTGACACTCTCACTTTCTATGTTTTGAACCTATCCTGTGAGTCCAGTTTTAGATTCCGATGCTTCACTTCTGGTTTACTGTATCACTTGGACCTTCGTATTGACGATGAATCAAAGAAATTACATCCGAATTTAATACAAAAGGCACAATGCCGACTTAAGTAAAAGAGGAATGACACTCTCACTTTGTATGATTTGTACCTCTCCAGTGAGTCCAGTTTTAGATTCCGATGCTTTACTACAGGTTTACTGTATACCTTGCACCTTCTTATTGACGATGAAACACAGAAATTGCATCGGAATTAAATTCAAAAGGCACAAGGCCGACTTAAGTACAAGAGGACTGACACTCTAACTTTCTATGATTTAAATCTCCCCTGTGGGTCCAGTTTTAGATTCCGAAGCTTCACTTCAGGTCTACTGTATCCTTTGGACCTTCTTATTGACGATGAAACACAGAAATTGCATCCGAAATTAATACAAAAGTCACAATGCCGACTTAAGTACAAGAGGACTGACACTCTAACTTTCTATGATTTGAATCTCTCCTGTGATTATAGTTTTAGATTCCAATGCTTAACTTCAGGTTTACTGTATACCTTGGACCTTCGTATTGACGATGAAACACAGAAATTGCATCGGAATTAAATTCAAAAGGCACAATGGCGAGTTAAGTACAAGGGGACTGACACTCTGACTTTCTGTGATTTGAACCTCTCCTGTGAGTCCAGTTTTAGATTCCGATGCTTCACTTCAGGTTTACTGTATATCTTGGACCTTCTTATTCACGATGAAACACAGAATGTGCATCCGAATTTAATACAAAATTCACAATGCCGAATTAAGTACAAGCGGACTGACACTCTCACTTTCTATGCTTTGAAACTCTCCTGTGAGTTCAGTTTTAGGTTCCGAAGCTTCACTTCAGGCTTATTGTATCCCTTGGGCCTTCTTATTCACGATGAAACACAGAAATTGCATCCGAATTTAATACAAAAGGCACAATGCCGACTTAAGTAAAAGAGGACTGACACTCCCACTTTCTATGATTGGAACCTCTCCTGTGAGGCCAGTTTTAAATTCCTATGCTTCACTTCAGGTTTACTGTATCCCATGGATCGTCTTATTGACGATGAAACACAGAAATTGCATCCGAATTTAATACAAAAGGCACAATGCCGACTTAAGTACAAGAGGACTGACACTCTCCCTTTCTATGATTTGAACCTCTCCTGTGAGTCCAGTATTAGATTCCAATGGTTCACTTCAGGGTTACTGTATACCTTACACCTTCTTATTGACGATGGAACAAAAAAATTGCATCGGAATAAAATTCAAAAGGCACAAGGCCGACTTAAGTACAAGAGGACTGACACTCTAAATCTCTATGTTTTGAACCTCTCCTGTGAGTCCTGTTTTAGATTCCGATGCTTCACTTCTCGTTTACTGTATCCCTTAGATCTTCTTATTGACGATGAAACACAGAAATTGCATCCGAAATTAATACAAATGCACAATGCCGACGTAAGTACAAGAGGACTGACACTCCCACATTCTATGATTAGAACCCCTCCGGTGAGTCCAGTTAAGGATTGCGATGCTTCACTTTAGGTTTACTGTATCCCTTGGACCATCATATTGACGATGAAATACAGAAATTGCATCCGAATTTAATACAAAAGGCACAATGCCGACTTAAGTACAAGAGGACTGACACCCTTACTCTCTATGATTTGAAACTCTCCTGTGAGTCAAGTTTTAGATTCCGATGTTTCACTTCAGGTTTACTGTATATTCTGGACCTTCCTTATGACGATGAAACACAGAAATTGCATCCGAATTTAATACAAAAGGCACAATGCCGACTTAAGTACAAGAGGACTGACACTCTCACTTTCTATGATTTGAACGTCTCCTGTGAGTCCAGTTTTAGATCCCGATGTTACACTTCAGGTTTACTGTAAACCATGGACCTTCTTATTGACGATGAAGCACAGTAATTGCATCGGAATTAAATTCAAAAGGCACAATGCCTTCTTATTGACGATGAAACTTAGGAATTGCATCGGAATTAAATTCACAAGCCACAATGCCGACTTAAGTAAAAGAGGACTGACACTCTTACTATCTATGATTAGAAGCTCTCCTGTGAGTCCAGTTTTAGAATCCGATGCTTCACTTCAGGTTTACTGTATCCCTTGGACCTTCTTATTGACGATGAAACACAGAAATTGCATCCGAATTTAATACAAAAGGCACAATGCCGACTTAAGTACAAGAGGACTGACACTCGCACTTTCTATGATTTGAACCTCTCCTGTCAGTCCAGTTTTAGATTCCGATGCTACACTTCAGGTTTATTGTATCCATTAGACCTTCTTATTGACGATGAAACACAGAAATTGACGATGAAACACAGAAATTGCATCCGAATTTAATACAAAAGGCACAATGCCGACTTAAGTACAAGAGGACTGACACTCTCCCTTTCTATGATTTGAACCTCTCCTGTGAGTCCAGTTTTAGATTCCGATGCATCACTTCAGGTTTACTGTATACCTTGCACCTTCTTATTGACGATGGAACACAAAAATTGTATCGGAATTAAATTCAAAAGGCACAAGGCCGACATAAGTACAAGACCACTGACACTCTCCCTTTCTATGATTTGAACCTCTCCTGTGAGTCCAGTTTTAGATTCCGATGCTTCACTTCAGGTTTACAGTATCCCGTGGACCTTCGTATTGACGGTGAAACACAGAAATTGCATCCGAAATTAATACAAACGCACAATGCCGACGTAAGTACAATGGACTGACACTCTCACATTCTATGATTACAACCTCTCCTGTGAGTCCAGTTTTAGATTGCGATGCTTCACTTCAGGTTTACTGTATCCCTTGGACCTTCATATTGACGATGAAACACAGAAATTGCATCCGAATTTAATACAAAAGGCACAATGCTGACTTAAGCACAAGAGGACTGACACTCTCGCTTTCTATGTTTTGAACCTATCCTGTGAGTCCAGTTTTAGATTCTGATGCTTCACTTCAGGTTTACTGTATCACTTGGACCTTCGTATTGACGATGAATCAAAGAAATTACATCCGAATTTAATACAAAAGGCACAATGCCGACTTAAGTAAAAGAGGAATGACACTCTCACTTTGTATGATTTGTACCTCTCCAGTGAGTCCAGTTTTTGATTCCGATGCTTTACTACAGGTTTACTGTATACCTTGCACCTTCGTATTGACGATGAAACACAGAAATTGCATCGGAATTAAATTCAAAAGGCACAATGGCGAGTTAAGTACAAGAGGACTGACACTCCAACTTTCTGTGATTTGAACCTCTCCTGTGAGTCCAGTTTTAGATTCCGATGTTTCACTTCAGGTTTACTGTATATCTTGGACCTTCTTATTCACGATGAAACACAGAAATTGCATCCGAATTTAATACAAAATTCACAATGCCGAATTAAGTACAAGCGGACTGAGACTCTCACTTTCTATGCTTTGAAACTCTCCTGTCAGTCCAGTTTTAGGTTCCGATGCTTCACTTCAGGCTTAGTGTATCAATTGAGCCTTCTTATTCACGACGAAACACAGAAATTGCATTCGAATTTAATACAAAAGGCACAATGTCGACTTAAGTAAAAGAGGACTGACACTCTCACTTTCTATGATTGGAACCTCTCCTGTGAGTCCAGTTTTAAATTCCTATGCCTCACTTCAGGTTTACGGTATCCCATGGATCTTCTTATTGACGATGAAACACAGAAATTGCATCCGAATTTAATACAAATGGCACAATGCCGACTTACGTACAAGAGGACCGACACTCTCCCTTTCAATGACTTGAACCTCTCCTGTGAGTCCAGTTTTAGATTCCGATGCATCACTTCAGGTTTACTGTATACCTTACACCTTCTTATTGACGATGGAACACAAAAATTGTATCGGAATTAAATTCAAAAGGCACAAGGCCGACTTAAGTACAAGAGGACTGACACTCTAAATCTCTATGATTTGAACCTCTCCTGTGAGTCCAGTTTTAAATTCCGATGCTTCACTTCTTGTTTACTGTATCCCTTGGACCTTCTTATTGACGATGAAACACAGAAATTGCATCCGAAATTAATACAAATGCACAATGCCGACGTAAGTACAAGAGGACTGACACTCTCACATTCTATGATTAGAACCTCTCCGGTGAGTCCAGTTAAGGATTGCGATGCTTCACTTTAGGTTTACTGTATCCCTTGGCCCTTCATATTGACGATGAAACACAGAAATTGCATCCGAATGCAATACAAAATGCACAATGCCGACTTAAGTACAAGAGGACTGACACTCTCACTTTCTATGTTTTGAACCTATCCTGTGAGTCCAGTTTTAGATTCCGATGTTTCACTTCAGGTTTACTGTATCACTTGGACCTTCGTATTGACGATGAAACACAGAAATAGCATCCGAATTTAATACAAAAGGCACAATACCGACTTAAGTGAAAGAGGAATGACACTCTCACTTTCTATGATTTGAACCTCTCCAGTGAGTCCAGCTTTAGATTCCGATGCTTTACTACAGGTTTACTGTATACCTTGCAAATTCCTATTGATGATGAAACACAGAAATTGCAACGGAATTAAATTCAAAAGGCCCAATGCCGACTTAAGTACAAGAGGACTGACACTCTAACACTCTAAGATTTGAACCCCTCCTGTGAGTCCAGTTTAACATTCCGATGCATCACTTCAGGTTTACTGTATCCCTTGGACCTTCTTACTGACGATGAAACACAGAAATTGCATCCGAATTTAATACAAAAGGCACAATGCCGACTTAAGTACAAGAGGACTGACACTCTCACTTTCTATGATATGAACCTCTCCTGTGAGTCCAGTTTTAGATTCCGATGCTTCACTTCAGGTTTACTGTATCCCTTGGACCTTCTTATTGATGATGAAACACAGAAATAGCATCCAAATTTAATACAAAAGGCACAATGCCGACTTAAGTACAAGAGGACTGACACTCTAACTTTCTATGATTTAAATCACCCCTGTGGGTCCAGTTTTAGATTCCTATGCTTCACTTCAAGTTTACTGTATCCCTTGGACCTTCTTATTGACGATGAAGCACAGAAATTGTATCCGAATTTAATACAAAAGGCACAATGCCGATTTAAGTACAAGAGTACTGACACTCTAATTTTCTATGATTTGAACTTCTCCTGTGAGCCAGTTTTAGATTCCGAAGCTTCACTTCAGGTTTACTGTATCTGTTGGACCTTCTTATTGACGATGAAACACAGAAATAGCATCCGAAATTAATACAAAAGTCACAATGCCGACTTAAGTACAAGAGGACTGACACTCTAACTTTCTATGATTTGAATCTCTCCTGTGAGTATAGTTTTAGATTCCAATGCTTAACTTCAGGTTTACTGTATACCTTGGACCTTCGTATTGACGATGAAACACAAATATTGCATCGGAAATTAATTCAAAAGGCACAATGGCGTGTTAAGTACAAGGGGACTGACACTCTAACTTTCTGTGATTTGAACCTCTCCTGTGAGTCCAGTTTTAGATTCCGATGCATCACTTCAGGTTTACTGTATACCTTGCACCTTCTTATTGACGATGGAACACAAAAATTGTATCGGAATTAAATTCAAAAGGCACAAGGCCGACTTAAGTACAAGACGACTCACACTCTAAATCCCTATGATTTGAACCTCAACTGTGAGTCCAGTTTTAGATTCCGATGCTCCACTTCAGGTTTACTGTATCCCGTGGACCTTCTTATTGACGGTGAAACACAGAAATTGCATCCGAAATTAATACAAATGCACAATGCCGACGTAAGTACAATGGACTGACACTCTTACATTCTATGATTACAACCTCTCTTGTGAGTCCAGTTTTAGATTGCGATGCTTCACTTCAGATTTACTGTATAACTTGGACCTTCATATTGACGATGAAACACAGAAATTGCATCCGAAATTAATACAAATGCACAATGCCGACGTAAGTACAAGAGGACTGACACTCCCACATTCTATGAGTAGAACCTCTCCGGTGAGTCCAGTTAAGGATTGCGATGCTTCACTTTAGGTTTACTGTATCCCTTGGACCTTCATATTGACGATGAAACACAGAAATTGCATCCGAATTTAATACAAAATGCATAATGCCGACTTAAGTACAAGAGGACTGACACTCTCACTTTCTATGTTTTGAACCTATCCTGTGAGTCCAGTTTCAGATTCCGATGCTTCACTTCAGGTTTACTGTATCACTTGGACCTTCGTATTGACGATGAAACACAGAAATAGCATCCGAATTTAATACAAAAGGCACAATACCGACTTAAGTAAAAGAGGAATGACACTCTCACTTTCTATGATTTGAACCTCTCCAGTGAGTCCAGTATTAGATTCCGATGCTTCACTACAGGTTTACTGTATACCTTGCACCTTCCTATTGATGATGAAACACAGAAATTGCATCGGAATTAAATTCAAAAGGCACAATGCCGACTTATGTACAAGAGGACTGACACCCTTACTCTCTATGATTTGAAACGCTCCAGTGAGTCAAGTTTTAGATTCCGATGTTTCACTTCAGGTTTACTGTATATTCTGGACCTTCTTTATGACGATGAAACACAGAAATTGCATCCGAATTTAATACAAAAGGCACAATGCCGACTTAAGTACAAGAGGACTGACACTCTCACTTTCTATGATTTGATCGTCTCCTGTGAGTCCAGTTTTAGATGCCGATGTTACACTTCAGGTTTACTGTAAACCATGGACCTTCTTATTGACGATGAAGCACAGAAATTGCATCGGAATTAAATTCAAAAGGCACAATGCCTTCTTATTGACGATGAAACTTAGGAATTGCATCGGAATTAAATTCACAAGCCACAATGCCGACTTAAGTAAAAGAGGACTGACACTCTTACTATCTATGATTAGAAGTTCTCCTGTGAGTCCAGTTTTAGAATCCGATGCTTCACTTCAGGTTTACTGTATCCCTTGGACCTTCTTATTGACGATGAAACACAGAAATTGCATCCGAATTTAATACAAAAGGCACAATGCCGACTTAAGTACAAGAGGACTGACACTCGCACTTTCTATGATTTGAACCTCTCCTCTCAGTCCAGTTTTAATTCCGATGCTACACTTCAGGTTTATTGTATCCAGTAGACCTTCTTATTGACGATGAGACACAGAAATTGACGATGAAACACAGAAATTGCATCCGAATTTAATACAAAAGGCACAATGCCGACTTAAGTACAAGAGGACTGACACTCTCCCTTTCTATGATTTGAACCTCTCTTGTGAGTCCAGTTTTAGATTCCGATGCATCACTTCAGGTTTACTGTATACCTTGCACCTTCTTATTGACGATGGGACACAAAAATTGTATCGGAATTAAATTCAAAAGGCACAAGGCCGACTTAAGTACAAGACGACTTACACTCTCCCTTCGTATGATTTGAACCTCTCCTGTGAGTCCAGTTTTAGATTCCGATGCTTCACTTCAGGTTTACTGTATCCCGTGGACCTTCTTATTGACGGTGAAACACAGAAATTGCATCCGAAATTAATACAAATGCACAATGCCGACGTAAGTACAATGGACTGACACTTCCACATTCTATGATTACAACCTCTCCTGTGAGTCCAGTTTTAGATTGCGATGCTTCACTTCAGGTTTACTGTATCCCTTGGAAATTCATATTGACGATGAAACACAGAAATTGCATCCGAATTTAATACAAAAGGCACAATGCCGACTTAAGTACAAGAGGACTGACACTCTCCCTTTCTATGATTTGAACCTCTCCTGTGAGTGTAGTTTTAGATTCCGATGCTTCACTTCAGGTTTACTGTATCCCGTGGACCTTCTTATTGACGGTGAAACACAGAAATTGCATCCGAAATTAATACAAATGCACAATGCCGACGTCAGTACAATGGACTGACACTCTCACATTCTATGATTACAACCTCTCCTGTGAGTCCAGTTTTAGATTGCGATGCTTCACTTCAGGTTTACTGTATCCCTTGGACCTTCATATTGACGATGAAACACAGAAATTGCATCCGAATTTAATACAAAAGGCACAATGCTGACTTTAGCACAAGAGGACTGACACTCTCACTTTCTATGTTTTGAACCTATCCTGTGAGTCCAGTTTTAGATTCCGATGCTTCACTTCTGGTTTACTGTATCTCTTGGACCTTCGTATTGACGATGAATCAAAGAAATTACATCCGAATTTAATACAAAAGGCACAATGCCGACTTAAGTAAAAGAGGAATGACACTCTCACTTTGTATGATTTGTACCTCTCCAGTGAGTCCAGTTTTAGATTCCGATGCTTTACTACAGGTTTACTGTATACCGTGCACCTTCTTATTGACGATGAAACACAGAAATTGCATCGGAATTAAATTCAAAAGGCACAAGGCCGACTTAAGTACAAGAGGACTGACACTCTAACTTTCTATGATTTAAATCTCCCCTGTGGGTCCAGTTTTAGATTCCGAAGCTTCACTTCAGGTCTACTGTATCCGTTGGACCTTCTTATTGACGATGAAACACAGAAATTGCATCCGAAATTAATACAAAAGTCACAATGCCGACTTAAGTACAAGAGGACTGACACTCTAACTTTCTATGATTTGAATCTCTCCTGTGAGTATAGTTTTAGATTCCAATGCTTAACTTCAGGTTTACTGTATACCTTGGACCTTCGTATTGACGATGAAACACAGAAATTGCATCGGAATTAAATTCAAAAGGCACAATGGCGAGTTAAGTACAAGGGGACTGACACTCTCACTTTCTATGCTTTGAAACTCTCCTGTAAGTTCAGTTTTTGGTTCCGATGCTTCACTTCAGGTTTACTGTATATCTTGGACCTTCTTATTCACGATGAAACACAGAATGTGCATCCGAATTTAATACAAAATTCACAATGCCGAATTAAGTACAAGCGGACTGACACTCTCACTTTCTATGCTTTGAAACTCTCCTGTAAGTTCAGTTTTTGGTTCCGATGCTTCACTTCAGGCTTATTGTATCCCTTGGGCCTTCTTATTCACGATGAAACACAGAAATTGCATCCGAATTTAATACAAAAGGCACAATGCCGACTTAAGTACAAGAGGACTGACACTCTCCCTTTCTATGATTTGAACCTCTCCTGTGAGTCCAGTTTTAGATTCCAATGGTTCACTTCAGGGTTACTGTATACCTTACACCTTCTTATTGACGATGGAACAAAAAAATTGCATCGGAATAAAATTCAAAAGGCACAAGGCCGACTTAAGTACAAGAGGACTGACACTCTAAATCTCTATGTTTTGAGCCTCTCCTGTGAGTCCTGTTTTAGATTCCGATGCTTCACTTCTCGTTTACTGTATCCCTTGGATCTTCTTATTGACGATGAAACTCAGAAATTGCATCCGAAATTAATACAAATGCACAATGCCGACGTAAGTACAAGAGGACTGACACTCCCACATTCTATGATTAGAACCTCTCCGGTGAGTCCAGTTAAGGATTGCGATGCTTCACTTTAGGTTTACTGTATCCCTTGGACCTTCATATTGACGATGAAATACAGAAATTGCATCCGAATTTAATACAAAAGGCACAATGCCGACTTAAGTACAAGAGGACTGACACTCTCACTTTCTGTGATTTGAACGTCTCCTGTGAGTCCAGTTTTAGATCCCGATGTTACACTTCAGGTTTACTGTAAACCATGGACCTTCTTATTGACGATGAAGCACAGTAATTGCATCGGAATTAAATTCAAAAGGCACAATGCCTTCTTATTGACGATGAAACTTAGGAATTGCATCGGAATTAAATTCACAAGCCACAATGCCGACTTAAGTAAAAGAGGACTGACTCTCTTACTATCTATGATTAGAAGCTCTCCTGTGAGTCCAGTTTTAGAATCCGATGCTTCACTTCAGGTTTACTGTATCCCTTGGACCTTCTTATTGACGATGAAACACAGAAATTGCATCCGAATTTAATACAAAAGGCACAATGCCGACTTAAGTACAAGAGGACTGACACTCGCACTTTCTATGATTTGAACCTCTCCTGTCAGTCCAGTTTTAGATTCCGATGCTACACTTCAGGTTTATTGTATCCATTAGACCTTCTTATTGACGATGAAACACAGCAATTGACGATGAAACACAGAAATTGCATCCGAATTTAATACAAAAGGCACAATGCCGACTTAAGTACAAGAGGACTGACACTCTAACTTTCTATGATTTGAACCTCTCCTGTGAGTCCAGTTTTATACTCCGATGCATCACTTCAGGTTTACTGTATACCTTGCACCTTCTTATTGACGATGGAACAAAAAAATTGTATCGGAATTAAATTCAAAAGGCACAAGGCCGACTTAAGTACAAGACGACTGACACTCTCCCTTTCTATGATTTGAACCGCTCCTGTGAGTCCAGTTTTAGATTCCGATGCTTCACTTCAGGTTTACAGTATCCCGTGGACCTTCGTATTGACGGTGAAACACAGAAATTGCATCCGAAATTAATACAAATGCACAATGCCGACGTAAGTACAATGGACTGACACTCTCACATTCTATGATTACAACCTCTCCTGTGAGTCCAGTTTTAGATTGCGATGCTTCACTTCAGGTTTACTGTATCCCTTGGACCTTCATATTGACGACGAAACACAGAAATTGCATCCGAATTTAATACAAAAGACACAATGCCGACTTAAGTACAAGAGGACTGACACTCTCCGTTTCTATGATTTGAACCTCTTCTGTGAGTCCAGTTTTAGATTCCGATGCTTCACTTCAGTTTTACTGTATCCCGTGGACCTTCTTAATGACGGTGAAACACATAAATTGCATCCGAAATTAATACAAATGCACAATGCCGACGTAAGTACAATGGACTGACACTCTCACATTCTATGATTACAACCTCTCCTGTGAGTCCAGTTTTAGATTGCGATGCTTCACTTCAGGTTTACTGTATCCCTTGGACCTTCATATTGACGATGAAACACAGAAATTGCATCCGAATTTAATACAAAAGGCACAATGCTGACTTAAGCACAAGAGGACTGACACTCTCACTTTCTATGTTTTGAACCTATCCTGTGAGTCCAGTTTTAGATTCTGATGCTTCACTTCAGGTTTACTGTATCACTTGGACCTTCGTATTGACGATGAATCAAAGAAATTACATCCGAATTTAATACAAAAGGCACAATGCCAACTTAAGTAAAAGAGGAATGACACTCTCACTTTGTATGATTTGTACCTCTCCAGTGAGTCCAGTTTTAGATTCCGATGCTTTACTACAGGTTTACTGTATACCTTGCACCTTCTTATTGACGATGAAACACAGAAATTGCATCGGAATTAAATTCAAAAGGCACAAGGCCGACTTAAGTACAAGAGGACTGACACTCCAACTTTCTATGATTTAAATCTCCCCTGTGGGTCCAGTTTTAGATTCCGAAGCTACACTTCAGGTTTACTGTATCCGTTGGACCTTCTTATTGACGATGAAACACAGAAATTGCATCCGAAATTAATACAAAAGGCACAATGCCGACTTAAGTACAAGAGGACTGACACTCTCCCTTTCTATGATTTGAATCTCTCCTGTGAAAATAGTTTTAGATTCCAATGCTTAACTTCAGGTTTACTGTATACCTTGCACCTTCGTATTGACGATGAAACACAGAAATTGCATCGGAATTAAATTCAAAAGGCACAATGGCGAGTTAAGTACAAGAGGACTGACACTCTAACTTTCTGTGATTTGAACCTCTCCTGTGAGTCCAGTTTTTGATTCCGATGCTTCACTTCAGGTTTACTGTATATCTTGGACCTTCTTATTCACGATGAAACACAGAAATTGCATCCCAATTTAATACAAAATTCACAATGCCGAATCAAGTACAAGCGGACTGAGACTCTCACTTTCTATGCTTTGAAACTCTCCTGTCAGTCCAGTTTTAGGTTCCGATGCTTCACTTCAGGCTTAGTGTATCCCTTGGGCCTTCTTATTCACGATGAAACACAGAAATTGCATTCGAATTTAATACAAAAGGCACAATGTCGACTTACGTAAAAGAGGACTGACACTCTCACTTTCTATGATTGGAACCTCTCCTGTTAGTCCAGTTTTAAATTCCTATGCCTCACTTCAGATTTACGGTATCCCATGGATCTTCTTATTGACGATGAAACACAGAAATTGCATCCGAATTTAATACAAATGGCACAATGCCGACTTACGTACAAGAGGACTGACACTCTCCCTTTCAATGACTTGAACCTCTCCTGTGAGTCCAGTTTTAGATTCCGATGCATCACTTCAGGTTTACTGTATACCTTACACCTTCTTATTGACGATGGAACACAAAAATTGCATCGGAAATAAATTCAAAAGGCACAAGGCCGACTTAAGTACAAGAGGACTGACACTCTAAATCTCTATGATTTGAACCTCTCCTGTGAGTCCAGTTTTAGATTCCGATGCTTCACTTCTGGTTTACTGTATCCCTTGGACCTTCTTATTGACGATGAAACACAGAAATTGCATCCGAAACTAATACAAATGCACAATGCCGACGTAAGTACAAGAGGACCGACACTCTCACATTCTATGATTAGAACCTCTCCGGTGAGTCCAGTTAAGGATTGCGATGCTTCACTTTAGGTTTACTGTATCCCTTGGCCCTTCATATTGACGATGAAACACAGAAATTGCATCCGAATGTAATACAAAATGCACAATGCCGACTTAAGTACAAGAGGACTGACACTCTCACTTTCTATGTTTTGAACCTATCCTGTGAGTCCAGTTTTAGATTCCGATGTTTCACTTCAGGTTTACTGTATCACTTGGACCTTCGTATTGACGATGAAACACAGAAATAGCAACCGAATTTAATACAAAAGGCACAATACCGACTTAAGTGAAAGAGGATTGACACTCTCACTTTCTATGATTTGAACCTCTCCAGTGAGTCCAGCTTTAGATTCCGATGCTTTACTACAGGTTTACTGTATACCTTGCACCTTCCTATTGATGATGAAACACAGAAATTGCATCGGAATTAAATTCAAAAGGCCCAATGCCGACTTAAGTACAAGAGGACTGACACTCTAACACTCTAAGATTTGAACCCCTCCTGTGAGTCCAGTTTAATATTCCGATGCATCACTTCAGGTTTACTGTATCCCTTGGACCTTCTTACTGACGATGAAACACAGAAATTGCATCCGAATTTAATACAAAAGGCACAATGCCGACTTAAGTACAAGAGGACTGACACTCTCACTTTCTATGATATGAACCTCTCCTGTGAGTCCAGTTTTAGATTCCGATGCTTCACTTCAGGTTTACTGTATCCCTTGGACCTTCTTATTGATGATGAAACACAGAAATAGCATCCAAATTTAATACAAAAGGCACAATGCCGACTTAAGGACAAGAGGACTGACACCCTCATTCTCTATGATTTGAAACTCTCCTGTGAGTCAAGTTTTAGATTCCGATGTTTCACTTCAGGTTTACTGTATATTCTGGACCTTCTTAATGATGATGAAACACAGAAATTGCATCCGAATTTAATACAAAAAGCACAGTGCCGACTTAAGTACAAGAGAACTGACACTCTCCCTTTCTATGATTTGAACCTCTCCTGTGAGTCCAGTTTTAGATTCCGATGCATCACTTCAGGTTTACTGTATACCTTGCACCTTCTTATTGACGATGGAACACAAAAATTGTATCGGAATTAAATTCAAAAGGCACAAGGCCGACTTAAGTACAAGAGGACTGACACTCTAAATCCCTATGATTTGAACCTCTCCTGTGAGTCCAGTTTTAGATTCCGATGCTTCACTTCAGGTTTACTGTATCCCTTGGACCTTGTTATTGACGATGAAACACATAAATTTCATCCGAAATTAATACAAATGCACAATGCCGACGTAAGTACAATGGACTGACACTCTCACATTTTATTATTACCACCCCTCCTGTGAGTCCAGTTTTAGATTGCGATGCTTCACTTCAGGTTTACTGTATCCCTTGGACCTTCATATTGACGATGAACCACAGAAATTGCATCCGAGTTTAATACAAAAGGCACAATGCTGACTTAAGCACAAGAGGACTGACACTCTCACTTTCCATGTTTTGAACCTATCCTGTGAGTCCAGTTTTAGATTCCGATGCTTCACTTCAGGTTAACTGTATCACTTGGACCTTCGTATTGACGATGAGTCACAGATATTGCATCCGAATTTAATACAAAAGGCACAATACCGACTTAAGTAAAAGAGGAATGACACTTTCACTTTCTATGATTTGAACCTCTCCAGTGAGTCCGGTTTTAGATTCCGATGCTTTACTACAGGTTTACTGTATACCTTGCACCTTCCTATTGATGATGAAACACAGAAATTGCATCGTAATTAAATTCAAAAGGCCCAATGCCGACTTAAGTACAAGACTCTGACACTCTAACACGCTAAGATTTGAATTCCTCCTGTGAGTCCAGTTTAATATTCCGATGCATCACTTCAGGTTTACTGTATCCCTTGGACCTTCTTACTGACGATGAAACACAGAAATAGCATCCGAATTTAATACGAAAGGCACAATGCCGACTTAAGTACAAGAGGACTGACACTCTCACTTTGTATGATTTGAACCTCTCCTGTGAGTCCAGTTTTAGATTCCGTTGCTTCACTTCAGGTTTACTGTATCCCTTGGACCTTCTTATTGATGATGAAACACAGAAATAGCATCCAAATTTAATACAAAAGGCACAATGCCGACTTAAGGACAAGAGGACTGACACCCTCACTCTCTATGATTTGAAACTCTGCTGTGAGTCAAGTTTTAGATTCCGATGTTTCACTTCAGGTTTACTGTATATTCTGGACCTTCTTAATGACGATGAAACACAGAAATTGCATCCGAATTTAATACAAAAGGCACAATGCCGACTTAAGTACAAGAGGACTGACACTCTCACTTTCTATGATTTGAACGTCTCCTGTGAGTCCACTTTTAGATGCCGATGTTACACTTCAGGTTTGCTGTAAACCATGGACCTTCTTATTGACGATGAAGCACAGAAATTGCATCGGAATTAGATTCAAAAGGCACAATGCCTTCTTATTGACGATGAAACTTAGGAATTGCATCGGAATTAAATTCGCAAGCCACAATGCCGACTTAAGTAAAAGAGGACTGACTCTCTTACTATCTATGATTAGAAGCTCTCCTGTGAGTCCAGTTTTAGAATCCGATGCTTCACTTCAGGTTTACTGTATCCCTTGGACCTTCTTATTGACGATGAAACACAGAAATTGCATCCGAATTTAATACAAAAGGCACAATGCCGACTTAAGTACAAGAGGACTGACACTCGCACTTTCTATGATTTGAACCTCTCCTGTCAGTCCAGTTTTAGATTCCGATGCTACACTTCAGGTTTATTGTATCCATTAGACCTTCTTATTGACGATGAAACACAGAAATTGACGATGAAACACAGAAATTGCATCCGAATTTAATACAAAAGGCACAATGCCGACTTAAGTACAAGAGGACTGACACTCTCCCTTTCTATGATTTGAACCTCTCCTGTGAGTCCAGTTTTATACTCCGATGCATCACTTCAGGTTTACTGTATACCTTGCACCTTCTTATTGACGATGGAACAAAAAAATTGTATCGGAATTAAATTCAAAAGGCACAAGGCCGACTTAAGTACAAGACGACTGACACTCTCCCTTTCTATGATTTGAACCGCTCCTGTGAGTCCAGTTTTAGATTCCGATGCTTCACTTCAGGTTTACAGTATCCCGTGGACCTTCGTATTGACGGTGAAACACAGAAATTGCATCCGAAATTAATACAAATGCACAATGCCGACGTAAGTACAATGGACTGACACTCTCACATTCTATGATTACAACCTCTCCTGTGAGTCCAGTTTTAGATTGCGATGCTTCACTTCAGGTTTACTGTATCCCTTGGACCTTCATATTGACGACGAAACACAGAAATTGCATCCGAATTTAATACAAAAGACACAATGCCGACTTAAGTACAAGAGGACTGACACTCTCCGTTTCTATGATTTGAACCTCTTCTGTGAGTCCAGTTTTAGATTCCGATGCTTCACTTCAGTTTTACTGTATCCCGTGGACCTTCTTAATGACGGTGAAACACATAAATTGCATCCGAAATTAATACAAATGCACAATGCCGACGTAAGTACAATGGACTGACACTCTCACATTCTATGATTACAACCTCTCCTGTGAGTCCAGTTTTAGATTGCGATGCTTCACTTCAGGTTTACTGTATCCCTTGGACCTTCATATTGACGATGAAACACAGAAATTGCATCCGAATTTAAAAACAAAAGGCACAATGCTGACTTAAGCACAAGAGGACTGACACTCTCACTTTCTATGTTTTGAACCTATCCTGTGAGTCCAGTTTTAGATTCTGATGCTTCACTTCAGGTTTACTGTATCACTTGGACCTTCGTATTGACGATGAATCAAAGAAATTACATCCGAATTTAATACAAAACTCACAATGCCAACTTAAGTAAAAGAGGAATGACACTCTCACTTTGTATGATTTGTACCTCTCCAGTGAGTCCAGTTTTAGATTCCGATGCTTTACTACAGGTTTACTGTATACCTTGCACCTTCTTATTGACGATGAAACACAGAAATTGCATCGGAATTAAATTCAAAAGGCACAAGGCCGACTTAAGTACAAGAGGACTGACACTCCAACTTTCTATGATTTAAATCTCCCCTGTGGGTCCAGTTTTAGATTCCGAAGCTACACTTCAGGTTTACTGTATCCGTTGGACCTTCTTATTGACGATGAAACACAGAAATTGCATCCGAAATTAATACAAAAGGCACAATGCCGACTTAAGTACAAGAGGACTGACACTCTCCCTTTCTATGATTTGAATCTCTCCTGTGAAAATAGTTTTAGATTCCAATGCTTAACTTCAGGTTTACTGTATACCTTGCACCTTCGTATTGACGATGAAACACAGAAATTGCATCGGAATTAAATTCAAAAGGCACAATGGCGAGTTAAGTACAAGAGGACTGACACTCTAACTTTCTGTGATTTGAACCTCTCCTGTGAGTCCAGTTTTTGATTCCGATGCTTCACTTCAGGTTTACTGTATATCTTGGACCTTCTTATTCACGATGAAACACAGAAATTGCATCCCAATTTAATACAAAATTCACAATGCCGAATTAAGTACAAGCGGACTGAGACTCTCACTTTCTATGCTTTGAAACTCTCCTGTCAGTCCAGTTTTAGGTTCCGATGCTTCACTTCAGGCTTAGTGTATCCCTTGGGCCTTCTTATTCACGATGAAACACAGAAATTGCATTCGAATTTAATACAAAAGGCACAATGTCGACTTACGTAAAAGAGGACTGACACTCTCACTTTCTATGATTGGAACCTCTCCTGTTAGTCCAGTTTTAAATTCCTATGCCTCACTTCAGATTTACGGTATCCCATGGATCTTCTTATTGACGATGAAACACAGAAATTGCATCCGAATTTAATACAAATGGCACAATGCCGACTTACGTACAAGAGGACTGACACTCTCCCTTTCAATGACTTGAACCTCTCCTGTGAGTCCAGTTTTAGATTCCGATGCATCACTTCAGGTTTACTGTATACCTTACACCTTCTTATTGACGATGGAACACAAAAATTGCATCGGAAATAAATTCAAAAGGCACAAGGCCGACTTAATTACAAGAGGACTGACACTCTAAATCTCTATGATTTGAACCTCTCCTGTGAGTCCAGTTTTAGATTCCGATGCTTCACTTCTGGTTTACTGTATCCCTTGGACCTTCTTATTGACGATGAAACACAGAAATTGCATCCGAAACTAATACAAATGCACAATGCCGACGTAAGTACAAGAGGACCGACACTCTCACATTCTATGATTAGAACCTCTCCGGTGAGTCCAGTTAAGGATTGCGATGCTTCACTTTAGGTTTACTGTATCCCTTGGCCCTTCATATTGACGATGAAACACAGAAATTGCATCCGAATGTAATACAAAATGCACAATGCCGACTTAAGTACAAGAGGACTGACACTCTCACTTTCTATGTTTTGAACCTATCCTGTGAGTCCAGTTTTAGATTCCGATGTTTCACTTCAGGTTTACTGTATCACTTGGACCTTCGTATTGACGATGAAACACAGAAATAGCAACCGAATTTAATACAAAAGGCACAATACCGACTTAAGTGAAAGAGGAATGACACTCTCACTGTCTATGATTTGAACCTCTCCAGTGAGTCCAGCTTTAGATTCCGATGCTTTACTACAGGTTTACTGTATACCTTGCACCTTCCTATTGATGATGAAACACAGAAATTGCATCGGAATTAAATTCAAAAGGCCCAATGCCGACTTAAGTACAAGAGGACTGACACTCTAACACTCTAAGATTTGAACCCCTCCTGTGAGTCCAGTTTAATATTCCGATGCATCACTTCAGGTTTACTGTATCCCTTGGACCTTCTTACTGACGACTGACGATGAAACACAGAAATTGCATCCGAATTTAATACAAAAGGCACAATGCCGACTTAAGTACAAGAGGACTGACACTCTCACTTTCTATGATATGAACCTCTCCTGTGAGTCCAGTTTTAGATTCCGATGCTTCACTTCAGGTTTACTGTATCCCTTGGACCTTCTTATTGATGATGAAACACAGAAATAGCATCCAAATTTAATACAAAAGGCACAATGCCGACTTAAGGACAAGAGGACTGACACCCTCATTCTCTATGATTTGAAACTCTCCTGTGAGTCAAGTTTTAGATTCCGATGTTTCACTTCAGGTTTACTGTATCCCTTGGACCTTGTTATTGACGATGAAACACATAAATTTCATCCGAAATTAATACAAATGCACAATGCCGACGTAAGTACAATGGACTGACACTCTCACATTTTATTATTACCACCCCTCCTGTGAGTCCAGTTTTAGATTGCGATGCTTCACTTCAGGTTTACTGTATCCCTTGGACCTTCATATTGACGATGAACCACAGAAATTGCATCCGAGTTTAATACAAAAGGCACAATGCTGACTTAAGCACAAGAGGACTGACTCTCTCACTTTCCATGTTTTGAACCTATCCTGTGAGTCCAGTTTTAGATTCCGATGCTTCACTTCAGGTTAACTGTATCACTTGGACCTTCGTATTGACGATGAGTCACAGATATTGCATCCGAACTTAATACAAAAGGCACAATACCGACTTAAGTAAAAGAGGAATGACACTTTCACTTTCTATGATTTGAACCTCTCCAGTGAGTCCAGTTTTAGATTCCGATGCTTTACTACAGGTTTACTGTATACCTTGCACCTTCCTATTGATGATGAAACACAGAAATTGCATCGTAATTAAATTCAAAAGGCCCAATGCCGACTTAAGTACAAGACTCTGACACTCTAACACGCTAAGATATGAATTCCTCCTGTGAGTCCAGTTTAATATTCCGATGCATCACTTCAGGTTTACTGTATCCCTTGGACCTTCTTACTGACGATGAAACACAGAAATAGCATCCGAATTTAATACGAAAGGCACAATGCCGACTTAAGTACAAGAGGACTGACACTCTCACTTTCTATGATTTGAACCTCTCCTGTGAGTCCAGTTTTAGATTCCGTTGCTTCACTTCAGGTTTACTGTATCCCTTGGACCTTCTTATTGATGATGAAACACAGAAATAGCATCCAAATTTAATACAAAAGGCACAATGCCGACTTAAGGACAAGAGGACTGACACCCTCACTCTCTATGATTTGAAACTCTGCTGTGAGTCAAGTTTTAGATTCCGATGTTTCACTTCAGGTTTACTGTATATTCTGGACCTTCTTAATGACGATGAAACACAGAAATTGCATCCGAATTTAATACAAAAGGCACAATGCCGACTTAAGTACAAGAGGACTGACACTCTCACTTTCTATGATTTGAACGTCTCCTGTGAGTCCACTTTTAGATGCCGATGTTACACTTCAGGTTTGCTGTAAACCATGGACCTTCTTGTTGACGATGAAGCACAGAAATTGCATCGGAATTAGATTCAAAAGGCACAATGCCTTCTTATTGACGATGAAACTTAGGAATTGCATCGGAATTAAATTCACAAGCCACAATGCCGACTTAAGTAAAAGAGGACTGACACTCTTACTATCTATGATTAGAAGCTCTCCTGTAAGTCCAGTTTTAGATTCCGATGCTTCACTTCAGGTTTACTGTATCCCTTGGACCTTCTTATTGACGATGAAACACAGAAATCGCATACGAATTTAATACAAAAGGCACAATGCCGACTTCAGTACAAGAGGACTGACACTCGCACTTTCCATGATTTGAACCTCTCCTGTCAGTCCAGTTTTAGATTCCGATGCTACACTTCAGGTTTATTGTATCCATTCGACCTTCGTATTGACGATGAAACACAGAAATTGACGATGAAACACAGAAATTCAATCCGAATTTAATACAAAAAGCACAGTGCTGACTTAAGTACAAGAGGACTGACACTCTCCCTTTCTATGATTTGAACCTCTCCTGTGAGTCCAGTTTTAGATTCCGATGCATCACTTCAGGTTTGCTGTATCCCTTGGACCTTCTTATTGACGATGAAGCACAGAAATAGTATCCGAATTTCATACAAAAGGCACAATGCCGATTTAAGTACAAGAGGACTGACTCTCTAATTTTCTATGATTTGAACCTCTTCTGTGAGTCCAATTTTAGATTCCGAAGCTTCACTTCAGGTTTACTGTATCCGTTGGACCTTCTTATTGACGATGAAACACAGAAATTGCATCCGAAATTAATACAAAAGTCACAATGCCGACTTAAGTACAAGAGGACTGACACTCTAACTTTCTATGATTTGAATCTCTCTTGTGAGTATAGTTTTAGATTCCAATGCTTAACTTCAGGTTTACTGTATACCTTGGACCTTCGTATTGACGATGAAACACAGAAATTGCATCGGAATTAAATTCAAAAGGCACAATAGCGAGTTAAGTACAAGAGGACTGACACTCTAACTTTCTGTGATTTGAACCTCTACTGTGAGTCCAGTTTTAGATTCCGATGCTTCACTTCAGGTTTACTGTATCTCTTGGACCTTCTTATTCACGATGAAACACAGAAATTGCATCCGAATTTAATACAAAATTCACAATGCCGAATTAAGTACAAGCGGATTGACACTCTCACTTTCTATGCTTTGAAACTCTCCTGTGAGCCCAATTTTAGATTCCGAAGCTTCACTTCTGGTTTACTGTATCCCTTGGACCATCTTATTGACGATGGAACACAGAAATTGCATCCGAAATTAATACAAATGCACAATGCCGGCGTAAGTACAAGAGGACTGACACTCTCACATTCTATGATTCGAACCCCTCCTGTGAGTCCAGTTTTAGATTCCGATGCTTCACTTCAGGTTTACTGTATCCCTTGGACCTTCATATTGACGATGAAACACAGAAATTGCATCCGAATTTAATACAAAAGGCACAATGCTGACTTAGGCACAAGAGGACTGACACTCTCACTTTCTATGTTTTGAACCTATCCTGTGAGTCCAGTTTTAGATTCCGATGTTTCACTTCAGGTTTACTGTATCACTTGGACCTTCGTATTGGCGATGAATCACAGAAATTGCATCCGAATTTAATACAAAAGGCACAATGCCGACTTAAGTAAAAGAGGAATGACACTCTCACTTTGTATGATTTGTACCTCTCCAGTGAGTCCAGTTTTAGATTCCGATGCTTTACTACATATTTACTGTATACCTTGCACCTTCTTATTGACGATGAAACACAGAAATTGCATCGGAATTAAATTCAAAAGGCACAATGCCGACTTAAGTACAAGAGGACTGACACTCTAACTTTCTATGATTTAAATCTCCCCTGTGGGTCCAGTTTTAGATTCCGATGCTTCACTTCAGGTTTACTGTATCCCGTGGACCTTCTTATTGACGATGAAGCACAGAAATTGTATCCGAATTTAATACAAAAGGCACAATGCCGATTTAAGTACAAGAGGACTGACACTCTAATTTTCTATGATTTGAACCTCTCCTGTGAGACCAGTTTTAGATTCCGTAGCTTCACTTTAGGTTTACTGTATCCGTTGGACCTTCTTATTGACGATGAAACACAGAAATTGCATCCAAAATTAATACAAAAGTCACAATGCCGAATTAAGTACAAGCGGACTGACACTGTCACTTTCTATGCTTTGAAACTCTCCTGTGAGTCCAGTTTTAGGTTCCGAAGCTTCACTTCACGCTTATTGTATCCCTTGGGCCTTCTTATTCACGATGAAACATAGAAATTGCATCCGAATTTAATACAAAAGGCACAATGCCGACTTAAAAAAAAGAGAACTGACACTCTCCCTGTCTATGATTTGAACCTCTCCTGTGAGTCCAGTTTTGAATTCCTATGCTTCACTTCAGGTTTACGGTATCCCATGGATCTTCTTATTGGCGATGAAACACAGAAATTGCATCCGAAATTAATACAAAAGTCACAATGCTGACTTAAGTACAAGAGGACTGACACTCTAAATCTCTATGATTTGATCCTCTCCTGTGAGTCCAGTTTTAGATTCCGATGCTTCACTTCAGGTTTACTGTATCACTTGGACCTTCGTATTGACGATGAAACACAGAAATAGCATCCGAATTTAATACAAAAGACACAATACCGACATAAGTGAAAGAGGAATGACACTCTCACTTTCTATGATTTCAACCTCTCCAGTGAGTCCAGTTTTAGATTCCAATGCTTTACTACAGGTTTACTGTATACCTTGCACCTTCCAATTGATGATGAAACACAGAAATTGCATCGGAATTAAATTCAAAAGGCCCAATGCCGACTTAAGTACAAGAGGACTGACACTCTAACACTCTAAGATTTGAAACCCTCCTGTCAGTCCAGTTTAATATTCCGATGATTCACTTCGGGTTTACTGTATCCCTTGGACCTTCTTACTGACGATGAAACACAGAAATTGCATCCGAATTTAATACAAAAGGCACAATGCCGACTTAAGTACAAGAGGACTGACACTCTCACTTTCTATGATTTGAACCTCTCCTGTGAGTCCAGTTTTAGATTCCGATGCTTCACTTCAGGTTTACTGTATCCCTTGGACCTTCTTATTGATGATGAAACACAGAAATAACATTCAAATTTAATACAAAAGGCACAATGCCGACTTAAGGACAAGTGGACTGACACCCTCACTCTCTATGATTTGAAACTCTCCTGTGAGTCAAGTTTTAGATTCCGATGTTTCACTTCAGGTTTACTGTATATTCTGGACCTTCTTAATGACGATGAAACACAGAAATTGCATCCGAATTTAATACAAAAGGCACAATGCCGATTTAAGTACAAGAGGACTGACTCTCTAATTTTCTATGATTTGAACCTCTTCTGTGAGTCCAATTTTAGATTCCGAAGCTTCACTTCAGGTTTACTGTATCCGTTGGACCTTCTTATTGACGATGAAACACAGAAATTGCATCCGAAATTAATACAAAAGTC